>NC_045546.1:68521248-69214797 GCF_009769535.1 Thamnophis elegans
ATAATGGTAAATGGAGAATTGACAGATTTTATTGAAATAAAGAGAGGTACGAGACAAGGTTGCCCATTATCACCATTACTTTTTGTCTTAACATTGGAAGTTTTAAATAGAAAGATTAGAGAAGAAGAAGAAATAAAAGGAATGAAAATTAAAAAAGAAGAATACAAGCTACAAGCGTTTGCAGATGATTTGGTTTTTATTCTTGTAGATCCACTAGAGACAGCACCCAAATAGTTAGAAAGAATAGAGGAGTACGGAAAAGTAGCAGGTTTGAAAATAAAGATAAAACAAAGATTTTGACAAAGAACATACCACTAAGACAAAAGGAAGAGTTGGCAGAAGCTTTGCAGATTCAAATCACAAGCAAGGTTAAATATTTGGGGATGTACTTATCAGCTAGATGTAGCACTCTCAAGGAGGACAATTATACTAGACTAAAACAACAAATCGTGACTGACTTGATGAAATGAGAAAACCTACAACTATCAATGATAGGAAGAATTTCTACAATTAAAATGAGCATTTTACCCAGAATTGTATACCTGTTCCAGACAATCCCAATCAGATTGGGCAAGGACTTTTTTGAAGATCTAAATAAAATAGTTTTGAAGTTTATTTAGCAAGGGAAAAAAAAGCAAGAATAAAACTCAAATTGTTACAAGATGCTAAAACAAGAGGAGGATTGGTCTTACCTGACTGGGAGTTATATTATCAAGCAACAAACCTGATGTGGATTAAGGAGTGAATAACACTAAACAACTCTAGATTATTGAATGTAGAGGGTCATGATTTACTGTTGGGATGGCATGCTTTTTATGGTATAAGGGAACTAAAGCACATGATTATTTTAGAAGACATTATATAAAGATGTTTGTTATTAAATTGGGAAAAGGTTAAAAGATTACACTACTTAAAATTTCCAGTCTGGATATCAATGATTGAAGCATTTTCATACCCAATAATATATAAAAAGGAACAAACAGTTTGATATGTTGAAATACTGAATGCAGAGGATGAACTCAAATCTATTTAAGAGTTGAAACAAGAAGGAATAGAAATGAATTGGTACTCATATGTACAGATACAATCTAGATATAATGAAGATAGAAAATCAAAAGGTCTTTACAACAAAATGACTGAGATAGATAAAATTTTAACAGGTATTGAAGCCAAAAGATACTGGACTAAAATTCACATGTGGTTGGAGAAAATGATACACAAACACATAGATCTTAAACCAGAGATTTTTTACTGGGAATCATACCAAATCTATAACAAAGACTTAAAATATTTGATTGTAAACATTTTAATAGCAGCTAGAATCATATTTGCAAAAAACTGAAAAGCAGGGGGTTGGACTAGAAGACCTCCAAAGTCATTTCCAACTCTGTTATTCTATTCTGTTCAAAATATTGGAACAATGCTATTTTATTGTGCCATTTTATTGTGAGTTGGACTAAGAAGAAATTTCCTAAGGGTGAGACCAATGAAGTTGGTCATGCCCACCCAGTCGCGATCCATTGCCCACAGAAAACACAGGGAGCACAAAACCTGGGTAGGTGTGGTGGTGGTGGGGTTCATGTGATTGGATGTGAATGACATTGAGTTGGCCACGGCCACACACTCACATGACCACCAAGCCATACCCACCAAGCCACGCCCACAGAACCAGTAGTAAAAAATTTTGAATCCCACTACTGAGGCTATTGTTTTTCCAGTTGCAATGTATGGCTGTGAAAGTTGGGCCATACAAAAGGCTGAGCACCAAAGAATTGAAACCTTTGAGCTATAGTGCTGGAGACGACTTCTATGAGTCCCTTGGACTTCAAGGTGATCAAACCAGTCAGTCCTAGAGGAGATCAACCCTGACTGCTTTTTAGAAGGTCAGACCCTGAAGATGAAACTTAAATACTTTGGCCACTTAATGAGAAGGAAGGACTCACTGGAGAAGAGCCTAGTGCTGGGAAAGATTGTGGGCAAAAGAAAAAGGGGACGACAGATAATGAAGTGGTTGGATGGAGTCACCGAAGCAGTAAGTGTGAGCTTAAATGGACTCCAGAGGATGGTAGTGGACAGGAAGGCCTGGAGGACCATTGTCCATGGGGTCACAATGGGTCGGCTAAAACTTCGCAACTAACAACAACAAAAGCTTGTAACAATTCTGGATAGTTAGAAAGCTGATAAAAGTAAGAAAGGAAATTTGCAGACCTCAGCTAAAAGTTAGGAATAGAGATGGCCTGCAGCAAATAAAATGTGTATAAGAGAACTCCTGGGACTTTCATTAGCCAAGATTTAGGAATAGGGACAGCTAGAGACCTATAGAACAAATTGTAGAATTATTACTAAAATGTTTATTAGATGATATTTCTTATTATCTCGCCTTGTCCCACCTTCTTTAGTGAAAATGTATAAAGCTTTCTTAATCCATTGTTTTTGGTTCTTGGTATTTTGGCCAGGAGCCCTTTTCCTGGGGGTACCCCAATAAAAAACAATCTAAACCTGCACTTCATGTCTGGGATTCTTCATTGGCCTCGGCACCAGGCTCAGATCCGAATTGGGGACAACAATCATTCCTATTCAGCTCAGCAAGGGCACTGCATCTCTTATGCTGGGTCACAGCAAAAGCTTTGTGTTTATGGTTCACAGGTCTCATCCTGCCAGATCCTACAGTTGTCCAGACTGCCCTTTTCCTGCAGGATCTTTGTGGTAGAGGGGGCAGATAGCACGGCAGCTCAATAAAGTGGAATAGCTGAATTGGGCACCTAATTTCTGCTTGGAGAGCACAGATTAGAGATTCTAGATAGGTAATCTATCCATGTAGACTAATATTTTGTTTGCAGAGAGGACAGTATCCAAATTTGAAGAGAGTACTGCAAAAGACAGCTGCAAAACAAGTATTACACTGAACTAAGCCAGTCATTTTGAAATAAAATAAAATCACAATCTCAAGCACACTAACCCTCAATGTATTATTGCTATTTTTGGTTTATAGTTATATGAGGCCGCTACCTTTTTCCTCTGTACTTCCAGCTTCTCCCACCAGCCTCTGGGAAATTAAAATGCAATATTGTTGCTTAGAAACAGTCACTCTCAGCTGACTCTACCTTTCAGGATAAAATAGGAAAAAGGAGTATTATGTATGTTTGAATTATCTATAAAGTGATAAAGGTAATATAAAAAAAGCTAATAAATAAAATAAAAAATACTTTTAACACCATTTACCTATCTTTTTGATACAGAATATGAGTGAAGTAGTACCTAGTAATAGCTATCATAGTACCTCAGCCAATGGAGAATGAGGAGGTATGGGTGGCTGGTGTAGGGAATGTATAACGATTTGAGATGATGAACTTTGAAGAGAACCAAGATTTGAGAGCTTCTCTTCTGCTTATTGCAATAAACAAAACAAAAGGGTTTCACTGAGTCTTGGCTGGTTATTGGTCAGGCTGGTTATTAGTCATTGCCTCTAGTCACAATGGACTGGACTGGACTGGAATACAATAGAATAGAATCTGGAAGGCACCTTGGAAGTATTTAGTCCAGCCCCCTGCTCAAATATTGCAATCATGTTGTCCCTAATTCTTCTTTTATTTAGACTAGCCAAACCCAAATCCTACAAGTATTCTTCATATGTTTTAGTTTCCAGGTCTTTGATCTTCTCTGAATATTTTCCAAAGTCTCAACATCTTTTTTGTAATACTGTGCCCAAAGTGACCAGGAGCTCATAACATCTTTCATTTTGCATATTTCAGAATATTTTAAACTACAGTATCATTATGATCCTCAATATCTAGTCTGAAATCCAACTTATCAGAGCAGGAATTTTAAAATATCTATAAGCCTACCAGAATAGAGATGGGTTTACAAGCACTAAGTTATTTTTTAGTTATTTATTTACCCAGACATTTTGATGTCTGAATGTGTTACACTACAACAGTTAGCAGGAATGGGCAACATTGTGTTTGTGATCCATAGAGATTTCCTTTGATATTTACTCAGTCTTGATGTTTATTTTTTTTAAAAAAAGATTGGTTTAATGAACAAATAAACATATGAGAACCTGACATGTTACAGAACATCAATCTCATTTTGTTTATGAATAAATGCTTGAATCCCAATAGGTTCAAGAGGCATCCTGGACAGCTGTGCTCTAGTGCTTTGTTTGAAAATGTGTCCACCTGCCCAGGAAGTTTCTGTGCAGCTGACAAAAACAGTTGGAAAGGAACAATATTCTTTTGGTAAATAATTGTTTTGTGAGACACCACGTCCACCATGGCAGCCCATCTTACAAAAACATCCATAACATATTCTCAAAATCCTAACCGACACATCTCTAATCCAGAGCAGGAAAATACAACCTGTGGCACTTGATATAATATTAAGTTTTGTCCCTCACTGTTTCCCATGATAGTAAATTTCAGAGAAATGGCATTCCACAATATCTGGAGCATCACATGTTGCTCATTCCTGCTATGCAGGCTATTTGTATAGGCATAATCCTGTAAATGTTAAGTTCTATCAAATTGCATCTTGGGAATTAAGTAGGACTGCACAGAATTAAAATCTAGGTGCAGTATCTCCAATTTAAATCTATGTGACAGAAAATATTGAACAATCTTATATCTCTATCAGTTTATATATGCATACATCTTTTATTAATGAATATATTTAAAATCTATATACTGCACAATAAAGTTATTTTTCATTTCTATTAAAAATGATCCTACTGGCAATTACGGTAAAACTGAAATAGTTTAATATGTTTTTCATATAATTACATTCTATTTCCTGGAGCAAATTCAGTACTATAATACATCTCTTAAGCAGTAGAGGGAAGACATAATCTACTGCATTTCTCATCTTGATAAATTCCAGGTATATGGACTTAAAGTTTCAGAATTTCCCAAGCAGCAGGGCAGTTCTAGAGAATGCTAGATCTTGTTAAAGTTGTTCCAAAGAACTGTAAATTTGTACTATTAAAAAAAAAGATTTGGATAGATACAATTTTGGGCTACTGAAATTGTCTGATCAATACACTCTTTACTTGATAGAGAGAAATTATTTTCCCAGCTAACTGCCTATGAATGCAGTTCCCAACCTCCTCATCTGACCTGCAAAATCCAGACAACTACTAGATCATCTATTGATCTCTGAGATTCTCCTAGCCTGATCTGAAACTCTGAGGCTGGGGGATGGGGTGGGGAGTAGCACAATCATCTTATCTTCATTGAAAATTAATTAATTTCCTGAAAAAGAACAGGTTCAGATATTGCTAGCATGGTTACCTTAAGAGAGACCTGAAGACCATCTTTCTTTTGGGAAAGAATAGTGAAGCACCCCAGAGAGATGGATAGCTTCCACCTGAGTGTATTCAATGAAGGGGAGCCTACCACTTCTTTAGCTTCACTGAGCAGTGGGCATGCTGATGTCATGGCAATAGGGGGTACTTTCCATAGGGCTCTATGGAAGTTTGCCAAATTCCTCTTGCTAGAGGATCCCGAGGGACCTAAGACACCCTAGAGGTAGTGGTGATGAAGAAAAGAGGACACTCCGTAGATCACAAGGAGATTACAAACTTCTTGTTTGATCTGGAGGAAAGCTCTCAAACTGGAAGGAAGAAAAAGATGGCCATTGCATGCCTGACCGAGGTTGTGACAGCCCAACTGGAGAAGAATGAATGAAGATTGAGGAAGGACAGTGTGGCGACTGGGTGGGAATTTTCCAACTTCTGTTGAGGAATTTCCCCCTTTTAAAGCTGGCTTGAATGACAGTGGGACTGTAAAAGAAGGGGGTGGATTTATCTATTTTCCACCCCTTGAGAATAGCGGCAAATAAGCACAAAACTCAAATAGTTTCTGATGAGAGCAACTTTTGCCAAAAGCACCAAAACCTGGTTCAATGATCATGGGATTACTGTGCTTGATTGGCCTCTCCATTCTTCCTCCATACTCTGGGTCTTTGGTTTCCAAATGAGATGCAAAAGTGTGTGTGTGTTTGTGTGTGTAGGAAGGAGGGCACAGAATGGCTGTTGTGAAGAAATGGCGCCTCTGGCTGCCGCTGCGCTCACTTCATTCCCCGGCTCCACGTTCCTTCGCTTGGCTGCTATTGCCGGGTTGCTGCCAGGGCAAGCGGTGTGTGTGTGTGTGTGTGTGTGTGTGTTTGTTTGTGGGGGGGCATGGACCATTTGCCACTGAGGTAGAAGCAGCCACAGTGGTGGGGCAAGCAAGCAAGGTTGCGCTGCTGATAAAAGCAATCCTTGAGTCAATTTGGACATTAAGGTTGTAAAAGACAAATTTTTGCCTCTGGTTTGGTGGGCGTGGCTAGGTGGTGGTGGTCATGTAACTGAGTGGGCATTGGTGTGAGTGACATCATGTTGGCTATGCCCACTCAGTCACATGTTCCCCCACCTAACCACGCCCACCAAACCGGTGGCGAAAATTCTTGAAACCCACCACTGAAGAAGAGAATTCCAATTTTTGGCAAGACAATTGATCAAATGTGACATACATTTTAGATGGCTTATACCTGAAAGCTTACTGGTGACCTGGCATGATATAAGTTAGATTCAATAGACATGGTGGTTGAATTCAATGAACAACATTTTGCAATGGAGGAAGAGAAGGAGATGAGAGAGAAAATAAGTGGTAAGAACCAAGAAGTAGTGGAGGAAGAGGAAGCATTATTGTTAAAAGGAAATGAAAGGAAGCAGAAAGAAAGAGTAGAATGGGAAGAAGCTAGAGCAAAAGATCAGAGAGGAACAAGAACCACCAGAACTACTAAACCAATCTACAAGTAAAAAGATGTGAGAAGAAACCACCTTAATGTCATTCAATGTTAATGGATTGAATTTGGCAAGGAAAAGGAAAATTTTCTTCAATAAACTAAAAAAATGAATCTAGATTTGATTTGTCTCCAGGACGTACATATAAAAAAGGACCACTATAAATTACTAGAGAACCCTAAACTGGGGAAGTTATATGCCTCATTGGCAGAACAGAAAAAAAGAGGGGTAGCCATCTACATCAAAGAATGTATAGACTCAAAACAAATTTATAAAGATGAAGAGGGAAGAACTTTGATAGTGGAAATAATGATCAATTATAAACAGACATTATAATATATGCACCAAATACTAAGCAAGGTGTTTTATGAACAACTACACAAGAAAATTACAGAAATAGAACATGATAATATCTGTATTGTGGGAGACCTCAATACAATTGTTGATGCAAAATTAGATTATAAAAGTAGCAAAACAAATAAAAAAGCAAGGAGAACATTACCAAAGCCTTTTTTTTTTAAATGATGGAGGAATTAGGAATTAAAGATGTTTGGAGGGAATTACAACCAGAGAAAAAACAATATATTTTCTACTCAAATAAGCATAAAACATGGTTCAGAATGGACACAACATGAATGTCACTGGAATTACAAGAGAATATACAAGAAATAGAAGTGGAGGCAAGTGGGATTCGACTGGAAGCTCTCCAGCTGGACAGATGTGGGGGGGGGGGGCGGTGAGCTCTCAAGAGCTTCACATGAACCCTATCTGACAAACCTGTTCCAAGATCCTTTTTGGATCAGAACCCTCCTGGAGGGGAGTTGAAGAATGGGCAGCATCTCATCAGACCCAGAGGGAGGTAACAGAACCCTTACAGGTCAGAGATTTGCCCTCAGAATTGGAGTGGGGGGGGGGCAGCTTGGTTGCACAGAAGCTGGCTTCCAGCTAAAGCACTGTACAGGAGACGAGATGTAAGACAATTCATTTAACCCACAGTCATAAATCAAAACTTGGAAAAGGCAAAGAATCCTGAGAGCACAAATAATATTAATAGACAAATCTGGATTTTGGCAAAAGGAAAAAAAGAAAGGGAAAATGGAGGATTGAAACACCCCCCCCCCAAAAAAGCTATTTGTTTGAAATAATTTGGACAGAAAGGGAGAAAGCAGAGAAGTGACAAACCCACTCAAATATAAACCCTAAATTTGGTTTTGGATTTGAAATAGAAACCAACCATTACGAGGGATTACGTCTGAACTTCTTCCAACTAATATATCTTAAGCAATTCCAATTAGGGAGAAAAATCAAGAAAAAAGCACTACCTTCTCACTGGTAACTCATAACCTAATCTTGACTGTGCGGGAAGTTTTAATTAACCAACTGCCATAAGTCAGAATTTGGAAAAGCCGGAGGCAAAGAGATCAAGATGGCTTCAGCTTCTCTTCCGTTTTTGAATTAGCTAAATTTAAGGTGGACCAGAACCTTGAAATAAGATCTGCATAACTAACTGCAATTTTGCAACTGGACATTTAGGAAGAACAAAAGACCAAGATGGTTCCCATCGCTCTTCCCCATAGCAGCTGAAGTAGATAAATTTAAAGTGGACCAGAACTCTGAAAGAAGAACTGTATAACTAACTGTAACTTTGGAACTGGACATCATGGAAAGCTGGAAATTTGAAGAATTACGTGAAATCATAAAAAATTTTCATAAACCATTAAAATCATTAAAATCAAGCCTAAAAAGAATTCTCATTTTTTATTAATGTTTTTTTTATTTTTTCATTTTCATAACATATAATCACATGTATACTAATACATAATCAACATCATACTGTATTATTAAATGTTTACATCAATTCATCTTACTGACAACTCCCCAAAACCAATTATTGGCTCTTCTACATACATCATATTTGTACTTTATCACTTCCTTCTCCCTCTCAACTCCCCCTCCCCACCTCCTTTCTTCCCTCTGTCATCCTTCCCTCCTCTACTTCCCCTTCATCTCCCCTTCTCCTCTCTCCCCTTTCCACTCCTACTTTCTCTCCTCCTCTTCCCCCCTTTGCCCTCTCTCTTATCCCTCTCTTCTTCTGTTATCTTTCTCCTCTACTTCCCACTCTTCATCTCATTTACTTGGTGTATTTCAGCTTCTGAGCGAGCTCCATTTTATGTTGATGGTATTTATAATTCCTTTTCAATATACATATTTAATTTTTCTCCTCCTTTTTAGTAAAAAAACAATATAACAGAAAAGTATACATATATAGTCATTGTGCTTTAAAACCGCCCCCCAGCCTAATTTTGGTCGAGATGTAGACCTGGTTACAATTCCCCGCTATTCGTATCATTATCTTTATATAATTATACAACCTTACATGCCCCCAATTTGTGATTCTGTCTTTTTATCTCAATAGTTTCCCATTGTAGGTATATTTCATGTTCCCTCTCCCTTTTTCCATATCTTGGATTGGATTATCCTTAATTGTCTCTAGATGACAATCCTCGCTGTTCAATGTTCGTTATACTTCCCTTAATCTATTATATAAAATAACAAACAGTAAACATCATATTAAAGATTTTATATATGTCCATGTTTCATATATTTTGACCCATGCTTAGTTGTCCTTCTATTGTCATATTCAATCAATTCCCAAGTCAATTTAATTATCATGTTAAAAAGTTGGATTACAAACCTCTGCTTTACCACCTCCCCATATCAGTTTCATATTTATCCATATTCCATATATTTTAACCTTTATTTAGCTATCTTTCCATTATCATATTCAACCAGTTAGCAACTCCATTTTATTGTCATAGTTTAGAAATAAAGCCCTTATCTTAACTTTATATTTTCCCATATAATAGTTTGTAGTTATTTGATTTTTTCCTAGTAAATCTTTTGTCCCACTTCTCTGTTCCTGACTTCTCCCTTTTCTTTATTTTGTCACATCCACTCTCTTCAATTTTCCCCATGTCAAAAGAATATTTTATATTTCTCTTTGTTGGGGCATAATCTCCTACTTCAATTTTCCTTTTGCCACTAACTTGCCACCTCCAAAACCACTTTTGTCTTCTTTTTATTTCTTTTGTTGGGACACCTCCCCTTTTCACAATTTTCCCTACACCAGTGCCAGGACCAATGGAGTTTTTTTTAATCTGCTTTTTATTTCCCTCCGTTTCTACTCCTTCATTGTCTTGCCCCCCTCCTTCTTTAAGTTCTTCTTTAGATATCTGCTTCTCTGGATTCAGAATTCTATTTAGGCTTGATATTAATGATTTATGCATATTTTTTATAATTTCACGTACTTCTTCGAATTCCCAGTTTTCCATGATGTCCAGTTCCAAAGTTACAGTTAGTTATACAGTTCTTATTTCAGAGTTCTGTTCCACCTTAAATTTATCTACTTCAATTGCTGTGGGGAAGAACGATGGGAGCCATCTTGGTCTTTTGTTCTTCCTTAATGTCCAGTTCCAAAACTGCAGTTAGTTATGCAAGACTTATTCCGGGATTCTGGTCCACTTTAAATTTAAGAGTAGCTTAAGAGTAGCTTAAGGAAGAGTAGCTGTGGCCATTTTAATCTTTTGCCAAGAGAAAAAAAGAAGAGGAAAAGAAAAACAAAACAATAAAAAACCCTTCATGTTTCCCAGTTCTTTATTCTGTTATTATTCTGTTATTATTCTTCCCCTTGCCAGCTTCTGGATTCGGTCAATTGTAGCTGCTCACAATATATTACTTGAAACAAACTTGCAAACAATCAAATTCGAGTATTTCTCTTTGCCTCCTGCGTTTCCAAATTCTGATTTATGGCAGTTGGCTAATTAAAACTTCCCGCACAGTCAAGGTTAGGTTATCAGTTATCAGTAAGAAGAAGTGCTTTTTTTGGGAGTTAAGATATATTAGCTGGAAAAAATTCAAACAGAATAATTCCTTCAGAATATTTGGTTTCTATTTCAAGTCCAAAACCAAGTTTAGAGTTTATATTTGAGTAGGCTTGTCATTTCTCTGCTTTCTCCCTTTCTGTCCAAAATTGTTTCGAATAAATAGCTTGGGGGGGGGGGTTGGCTGGTGTTTCAACCCTCCATTTTCCTTTCTTTCTTTCTTTCTTTCTTTTTGAAAGAATCCCGATCTGACCATCAATATTATTTATGTTCTCAAAATTTCTTTGCCTTTTCCAGGTTTGATTTATGGCTGTGGGTTAGATAAACTTTCTTACCAGTCTTTCATCTCTTCCACACCCTCCTGTTCATTTGCTTTGACAAGAAGTCAGCATCTTGTCAGCCTTATTGCAGACTGCTGCCCTGACTCAGATTCATAGGGCAAATCTCTGACCTGTGAGGGACCTGTAGCCTCACTCTGGGTCTGATGAAACGCTGCCCTTCTTCACCCCGCCCTCCAGGGGGGTTCTGATCCAAAAAGGATCTCAGAGATGGTTTGTCAGACATGGTTCATGTGAGGCTCTTAAGAGCCCCCCCCCCATGGCTGTCCAGCTGAAGAACTTCCTGTCGAATCTGACAACTAGAAATTGTTATATAGGAAAATATAAAATTAAGATAAGGGGTTTATTCCTAAATATGACAATAAAATGGAGTTGTTAACTGATTGAATATAATAATGGAAAGATCCATAACGCATCCATAATCAATGAGAAAAGTAAGAGTGTTTCATTTCCAATACACAAACCTCCAGCCTCCGAGTAGCAGTGTTATTGTTGCAATTTTCTTTGTTTCTTTTTGTATCTTTTTTGTATTTCAAGTTAAAAAAAAGTCCGATTCTTGAATGGGTTAGAAGAACACCCACAGTAATGAAAGAGGAGAATTTTAGTCCATAGGTTACAAAGAATAATAAAAGAAAAAAAAATAGAAGAACTTAATCCATTTGTTTTAAAAGGCTTGCATAAATTCCATCCATGAAGATAACATTTAAAAAGTAAGATAACTCACTGTCCAAAACCATTCCAAATTTAATTTCACTGCTTATTTCTTCTGTTCTCCAACTTAAATTAATTTTAAGTTTTTTATAGGCAGTCTCTTTTAAAACAGTAAAAATTCCTCACCAGCTGGAAACACTTTCTCTTTCCATATCCTTCCATTTTGGAGCTGTCCCGACTTCATCAGCCTAATGGCTAGATTTTTTGTTGCCGGCTTGAAGAACTTTTCTTGGATCGATCAGGGACTTTGTGATGTCCCTGAGATCAGCAAGACATATTCTTCCTGTTCACTGTCTCTGCGGGACGGTTTAGGTCCGTTTGGACCACCCAGCAGCAAAAGTATTGACGGCGATCTCAGAGCAGTGAGATCGCACGTCGTCTCGTCACAACATTGGCTCCTCCTCTCCCTCATCAGCAATCTTTTAAAAACAAAGGGGGAGGGTAACCCAAAACCAAAGCAGCCTTTGAACTGGACAATGGAATGCCAAGCTGCATTTGAAAACCTTAAATGGCTGTTTTCAGCAGAGTCAATTCTAAAGCACCTGGACACAGAGAAACCATTTGTCTTCCAAGCAGATGCCAGCGATGTGGCAATAAGAGCAGTCCTGCTTCAGAAAAATGAGCAAGACCAATTACAACCATGTACTTACACATCCAAAAAATTGAATGAAACTGACAAAAGTGGGCCATTTGGGAGAAAGAAGCTCATGCAGTTCGGTGGGCCCTTTTAACCTGGAAGCATTTCCTAGAGGGGAGTAAGATCCCTTTTGAGGTCTGGACAGATCATAAAAATTTAGAAGCCTTAAAGACCCAAGGAAACTCTCCCCAAAACAAGTATGATGGGCTTAGTACTTTAAACGGTTTGAATCCACGTTCAGATATCTCCTGGGGGGGGGGGGGGGATTTTCTGGCAGATGCACTATCCAGAAAACCGCAATACAATAGTACAAAGCCAGATGTAATCAAACCCATGATACAAAACAATCAACTAGCTGCTAAAGTAACCAACAGATCCCAAGCAAAACAAGAAACTTTGACGGACAATGACACCACCCAAACTTTTAAACAAGTTTTAGCCACCGATGAATGCTTTTTGAGCCCCAAATCCAGCTGCCTGATGAAAGAAAACTTAGCTTGGGTGGGAGGGAAATTGTATGTTCCAGCTAGCCAAAGGCTGCACTTAATGGCAAGATGCTATGACTCTAAATTAGCTGGACACTTTGGTTTTGTGAAAACCTTACACCTAATTAAAAGGCAATTTTGGTGGCCATCACTAAAAAAAATACATAGAGAGCTATGTAGTTCGCTGCCCTATTTGTGCGGCAGCTAAAAGACATCAAGGGAAAATTCCAGGACTATTATAGAAGGTAGCTGAATCTTCAGCACTCTGGAAAGAGATTGCTATGGACTGTATTGTTGAACTACCAGAAAGTGCAGGGAATACTGTCATTTGGGTTGTAACAGACCTGTTTTCAAAACAGGCACATTTTATACCTTGCCAAACAATCCCAACTGCCAAAAGTCTAGCCAAGTTATTCCTGATACACATTTATTGCCTTCATGGAACCTCGTAGAGAATCATATCCGACAGAGGGGTCCAATTCACCTCAAAATTTTGGAGGGCATTTTTAACTTTACTTAGCACCACCCAAGACTTGAGCTCATCACACCAAATTAACAGGCAAACTGAAAAACTTAACTCGGTCCTAGAACAATATCTAAGATGTTTTATTAATTTTCAACAGGATAACTGGACTGATCTTTTACCTTTTACGGAAGTGGCCTTCAATAACACTGTAAACTCAAACACTGGGTTCACCCCTTTTAGAGTAGCAACATGCCAGGAATTCAGCCCCATGCATGGATTACCCACAGAAGAACCCACTATCCTCTCACTTAAGGATAGATACGTTACAAAACACATGGCCAGTAGTTAGATTAGCTTTAGAGGAGTGGCTTTTAAGATTCAAGCTGACAAGAAAAGAATGGAACCCAAACATTTTCATGTTGGAGATAGGGTATGCTTATCTACAAAATTTCTGAAGTTGTTGCAGCCATCAAAGAAATTAGGGCCAAATTTCATTGGATCTTTCCCTATCACTAGAGTCATCAACCCAGTAACAGTAGAATTACTCCTTCCAAAGACTCTCAGGCAAGTCCACCCACCAGTATTTCACATTAGTTTACTGAAACGAGAAGTAATCTCACAACTCAGACCACCTGCACCTGCACCACCTGTTCTTATCATGATAGAAGGCGAAAAACACTTTGAAATTAAGGAAATCCTTGACTCTAGGATCCACAGGGGGAAAACCCAATACTTAGTTGCTTGGAAGCATCTATCCTCATCCCAAAATGAATGGGTAGCTAAACACCATATTAGGGCCCCTACCTTATTGAAAAATTTTACTCATAATACCCTGACAAACCTTGTTAAAATACTATGATGGAATTTTCATTTCTATCTTTTCACAGGTAGATCTCTCCTTTTTCTTAAGGATGGCAATATGTCAGATCCCTAAAAGTGATACTGCCATTCAGTTGGGAAGAGGAGGGCCTTGGAGTCAATTTATTAGCAGTGCCTGTGACAACTAATATTTTACAACTGGTTTCCTGGCACTGAAATGCCTGAGATCCCATCACCTTTTGGGGAAATGTTTATGATGGCCATGTGGGACAGTTCACTTTACTGTCTAATAGAAGATAGCCATGGGAATGTATGTTTATTCGGCTCTCAGAGCAGTTGATAAAGGAAACATCTTCACACTTGTGTATTGGCTAAAATCTGCATTCTAACAAATGGGAGGGGTCTCTACTGCTTTAATTCTACTTGCATTGCCTAAGGGGATTCAGAATGTTGCTTTGACTTTAACGGCTTCCATTCTTCTTAATAAAAGGTTCCTTTTGAAATATTCTGTTTCAAGAGTCTTCACTTTTTTAAATTAGGAGAGGAGCCCTTACAGTACTGCTTGGTAGTTTTAAATCCAGAAAAGATAAAATTACAGACAGGGGAGAAGCAAGGCTTCTTCTTGATTTTTCCTCGTTATTTTCCACCTCTAGTTAATTAGGGTTGCTTAAGATATGTAAATTAGAACAAGTTACAACCAAGCAAGTCTCCTTAGTATTGATATTTTTAGCCTCCGGTTCTCCCCTCTTCTCTTAATTGAGGTTCCCAATTGTCAATTAATCTCTTTTAAGTCTTTTCAGTCTTTTCAGATCCAAATTCAAAGCTTTGTATTTCAATGGGTTATCCAATTCTCATTTCTGTCTCCAAGTTATTTAAAGCAAGCCGTTCTTTTGGGGCTTAATGATTTAAACCACAATATTTTCCTTCTCTTTCTTTCCTTTCTGCCAAATTCCCAATCAGTCCATTAATATTATTTTCTACTCACAAGGTTCTTTGCCTTTTCCAAATTCTGATTTGTATCAGTTGGTTATTTAAATCTTCTCACCAGGTCTCATCACTCCTTCCAATCACCGCTCCTGCTCAATGCTTAGTCCAGATGCTTCAGCTTTGTAGCGGCCATTTTACAATGCCGCCTCCACTGATGCTGATTCAGAGAGCTAATCTCTGACCTGCAAGGAACCAGTTGGTCTATTGAGATGCAGCTCCTTCTTCACTTTTCCTCCAGGAAAGTTCTGATCCGAAGATCCTTGGCATCAGTTTGTCAGCCAGAATTTATGTGAAGCTCTTCGGAGCCCACAGATTTTCTGACTCTCTCGCTGAGGCACTTCCGGTCTAGCCGGCCCTCTGGTGCTTTGGAGAATAATTTGATCCCCTCTTCTTTGTGGCAAACTCTCAAGTACTGGGATATTGTTATCATATCACCCCCAATTCTTCTTTTCTTCTACTGATGAAGATGCACTGAAGCTAATATATCAGAAAGGCATACTGAGTACTGGAGAGAACAAACTCGCCTACCAGAAAGATCAAATGAAGAAGAGAAAGGAGGAATGAGAAGACAAAGCATTATATGACCAGTACATTTTTTTAAAAAGCAGGGAAAACAGATAATAACAGGACTTGGCAATGGCCTAGGAGCAGGAAATATAAAGAAAGAGACAGAGGACTAATTCTGGCTGCACAAGACCAAGCCTTAAGAACAAATGCATACAAAGTCAGAATTGAGAAGACAGCAACAGATAGCATATGCTGTCTGTGCAAAGAAGCTGAAGAAACAGTAGACAATCCAGTTAGCTGCTGCAGGAAGATCACCCTGACTGACTATAAACAATGGCATGACAAAGTAGCAACAATAGTATCCTGGAAGTTCTGCAAGAAATTTGCTTACAAGCAAGAACTGGTGGGACCATAAAATAGAAGAAGTCATAGAAAATGAAGAAGCTGAATTGCTCTGGGAGTTTAAAATTCAAACAAGTGACAGGCACCTGTCACATAATTCAGACTTAACAATTGTTGATTAAAAAAAACACCCAAATAAGTTTGGCTAGCACCTGGAGACAGCAAAATAGATAAGAAAAAACTGAAGATAACAAATTACAAAGACCTACAAATAGAAATAGAACAAATGTGGCAAAAGCAAGAAAAGGTAGTACCAATAATAATAGGCACCTTGGATGCTGTCCCAAATCAACTGGAGCTCTACTTGAACAACATCCACATTGACAAATTCACCATCAGTCAATTGCAAAAGTCAGTATTATTCAGAAAAGCTGACATCCTGTGATAGTATCTATAACACCATCAAACATCCAGATCTGCTTATCCCAAGTCCTTGGAAAGGATCCCATAAGTAGACAAAAATGCCAAATCCAGTCTGAACATCTGGCTGACTGTGCAATGAACAACAACAACAACGATGATAATAATAATAATTCAATATACTTTGTTATACATTTCTATCCTGGAAGCCATCCTTGTTCCCAGCAGTAAACTAAGCACTGGTTTGTATACTGTTTGTTTGTTTTTTACAACTTCTCATTTTCTTTTTGAGGACTTATTTATTCCTTCAAATCTTGACTTTCTTGTTTTTGCCCTTCCTCTCAATCCACTCGCTGTTCACTCATAGACTTGTATATACTATACAATTTGATTCTCATTTTTTTGTCTGTACGATCAAAACACTTCAACACAATTCTTTTGTACTGAATTTGCACTCATTCATTCTGAACCTTATTTTTCTCTTTTTTTTTCTATATATGAAGTAGCCTATTTCCACTGCATTCAACAATTTTTATTCCTCCTGATGTCTCTGTGATAGAACCATTTTCACTTGTCTTAGTAAACATTCATTCTTTGCATCAGGCCACGTACAGTAGTATGTTTGCAATGTTTGCATTTCTTAAACTTTCTCCATTCTTTTTCCTATCTTCAGTAAAAATTCTGATAAGATACAGAAATCAATCTATTTGCTCTAATTTGTCTTCATGTACTTATCATGAAATTGTTAAACAAAAGGACATTGTTCTCATCAGTTTAAAATTTATATTCTTAACTGCATCATGAGATCTGTCTATCATTTACTGCAACTTATTTTGGTTAAGTGAGTTTTTCCTCATTTTACGACCGTTTTTGCCACAGTTGTTAAATGAATCCTGTAGATGTTAAGTTAATAATACAGTTGTTAAGTGAATCTGGCTTCCCCATTGACTTGTCAGACGTTTGCAAAAGGCGATCACATGATCCCAGGACAGTGCAATCATCAACAATATGAATCAGTTACCAAGCATCTGAATTGCATCTGTGACAATGAGGATGCTGTAATAGTCTTAAGTGGGAGAAAGGGTAATAAAACGTTTTTCAGTGCTGTTGTAATTTTGAACTTTCACTAAAAGAACTGTTGTAAGTCAAGGACTACCTGTATTAAGTACCCAATAAGCATTCTTATTTCCTTTCATATATTTTTAAATGCTGAAGTGCAACATTATGATCTGCACATTTCCTACAAGAGTTTGCTCTTTCACAGTTTAAAAATCAAAGAAATAAATAAGCTCTATTCTCAAAGCCTCAGATCTCCAAGGAGTCATCTCAATTACTTTATATGCCTACTTTTAATGATAGCGCCAGGGAAAGTAACCAGTAAATAAAACACCATCTTCTTTTCAGGCCAAATGAAGCTTGTTTCTGACATTTATCACCCAGAATTACTCTATAGGGGAGATGGACAATATAAAAAAATAATGAATAAATAGATTCTCAAAAGCATAGCAAAACAAGTCAACTAGACAAAACCAATTAGATAACACCTCCAATCCAAAGGGGGGGGGATGTACAATGTGTGTAGATTTCAAACACTTGGAGAACCAAAGTTCATGAATTACGTATCATGTTTCAGATGTCCCCATTATACAGAAGTGAGGGGGTGTCAATTGAAACAGACATGATAACACTAAAGAAAAACATCAATGTTGATGTTATGAAATAAAACTTTCTGGACAACTTAGATACAAGGACTAACCCACATTTAAGTTCTTCATGGTCTCTACTTCACATATATTAAATATATAAAAGTTAAATATTGCATTAATCTAATATTTATAAATTAGGTCAGTAAGTTAAAATCAGCAAAGATTTGATGAAAACATATGCATATTTCAACCAAATGCACTATATGAAGCTTCTTGGAATAATTAGCAATGAATTAACAATCTAGGATTTAATTTGTGCACAGACAGAAAAAAAAGTTAAGGCCTGTTGAGCAAAGTTTCAAAATAACATAATAATTATTAGTTTTGATACAATACCCAAATAATCCAGGTAGGTAACAACCTACACATTTCACCTGTCACAAAAGGTCATTTCAGGCTGTGAGAAGTTTTATTTCCAAATACATATTATTCTTTATACTGTTTTCATCTTCTCTTAAAATATTAACAGACTCCACAATGGTTTGAGAATCAGTATCTCTAAGTTAATCAAATTAGCAAGCTTTCTCAAACCCCGAAATAAGTTACTAAGACCTAATCCACATATGAAAGGATAAGGTCTGCAAATACAAACAGCTAATTAAACTATATCTCCCAGAGGAACTGCATGTTCACAAAAATAAACATACCAACACACACACACACACACACCCCTCAAGTGTGACCCTAGAATCAGCATGTAGACACTTCCACCCCTCAGACAGGGTCCTCCTTTAAAAATCTGCTGCTGTACCCCATTTCTCTGCAGCTGTCCCTAAAGGCAAACTCTCTTGATTTTTTGAACACACCAGTTAACTACCCAAGACAGCTATCTCCCACAATTAATATGAATATCCAATAAAGAAGCTTAGGTTTAGTACTTAAAAGATTTGAAATGTTAGGCCTGGACAAACTCGATCTATGCCTATGTTCTGACATAAGCATAGTACGCAAATGTATCTGCTATAACATCCCACCTGTAAATGACTACTTCATCTTCAATTGCAATAATATATGGACAACAATAGATACAAACTCAAAAGTAAATCGCTCCAAACTTGATTGCAGAAAATACGACTTCAGCAATAGAGTGGTCAATGCCTGGAACATTCTACCTGATTCTATTGTTAGTTCTTCAAACCCCCATATCTTTAACCTTAAACTGTCTACCACGGATCTCACATGTTTCCTTTTTTAAATATGATTTTATCTTTTAAAACAGACATAAACAAAACACGTAACATAAAAACATCTTCACTTCTGTACAGTGTGTTGATTGGTTACAAGGTTTTTGTGCATCCTTTCTATAGTCATCCCTTAAATTTTATATAATCACATATTGTCAATCAAGTATATTTGTATACATTATTATTATAGTACAGTGCTTCTTAACCTTGGCCCACCTGAAGATGCGTGGACCTCTACTGGCTGGGGGATTCTGGGAGCCAAAGTCCACGCATCTCCAGGTGACCAAGGCCGAGAAACACTGTTATAGTACTTCATTTGTTTGACTGTCACTATTATTTTTCTTCATTTTAAACAAGGTATTCTAAATATGGTTTCATTTATATTATAATAATTCATTACATCATCTTCAAACTGTCCAATAATAAGTATTTTTATATCCTATTTTAAACCATTCTCTTATTTTGGTGTTGGTAACATTCTCTAATAAATTTTCAATTCCATATTATTATTGTTTTTAATCTAACCACTAATTAAATGGATCCCATGTCCTATAAAATTGTTTATCTTCATGTTCTCTAATTTCATATGTCAACTTACTCATTTTCACACATTCCATTGCTCATATCATCAATCTAATATATATGCATACAATTATGATTATTAAACATTTATTGAATATAGCTATTATTGCATCCTTTTTATGTGGTATACTAAATTTAAAGTAAATTTATATTATGACATTTCATTACATCATCCTGGACTCATCCAATGGTGTTACATTTTTGTATTCTATTCTATATAGAATTGTTTATCTTTTATAAAAAAAGGCTTTTCCACATCATCTCCATGGTTCTCATTTACAGTTTATATAAAATTCCATATATTAATCTAGTATATATAAATGCATTATTATTATTAATCATTTATTTGACTATAACTATTTTTACTTTGTCTTATACATAATACTCAAAGTTTAACTAAGTTTAACATAATTTTATTGTGACATTTCATTTCATCATCCTGTAGCCTTCCAGTAGTAGTGCAGTCCAATATCTCTTTGTCAGGCCTGCAGTTATATTCCTTTTGGGATTTTTGGCCTGCCACACTCTCTATTATTTTCCTATGCTGTTTCATTCTATCCCCCCTCCCATTAGTAATTGGTAATCACCACAACATGAGGAACTGTATTAAAGGGTCGCGGCATTGGGAAGGTTGAGAACCACTGCTCTAAATCTTTTGGGTGTTCTCTAAAAGTAAATTTTATCTCACCAATTCCAACATACTCTCTCTCCTGCTGAGCTTCCAAGGGTCTGTCCCAACCTTATGCAGCTTAAAAATGGCTGCTTCTCTTGTAGCCGGCAAAAAGAGCTTTCTCCTGGATCGATAAGGGACTTTGCGATGTCCCTGAGAGCAGGACATGCTCTTCTCTATCACCATCTCTTTGGGATGGTTTAGGTCCAAAAGGACCGTCCAGCAACAGAGATATCAACAGCAATCCTGGAGCTCCAAGATTGCATGTTGTGTTGTAACGACATCAGCCCCGCCTTTTTTCATACCTCACATGTTTCCTAAGAGGTCCCTAAGGGGGTGTGGATAAGCGCACCAGCGTGCCTTCCATCCCTGTCCTACTGTACCCATTGGTATGTACTCATTTTATGAGTTCATGGCCATGTTATACTTATTTATAGCCATCTATTTGTACCAATCTCATGCAAAAATGTCCATGTCTATACTAATACCTGTTATATTGTATATGTTGACAAATAAATACATAAATAAAAGGTACCCAGCCACAACACTATTTGATCTAGTATTTAAATCAATGAATTGTGAGAAAAAAATATTACTTACATAAATTATTTTTTTCTAAATTTCTTTTACTACTCAAGAAAAAGCAGTGCAAAAAAAGGGAAACACTTTGATAGTTAGTATTTCCATTATAATTTTGAAAACAGATTGTAAATAATTCTTGAAGAAGCGATACCTTATCTATTATTTTGGAAATAAAATTCTTTTCTAGTGTCCCTGTGAAAAGTGCATTGGATTTCTCATCACTAAGAATATTGCCTGCAGCTATGTATCAGAAAAGTAAATTCATTCTTCTTGGATTCTGAGGAGAGACAAAGCTGCTAAGAATAAGGCAGAATCCTATCTTCAAAATTGGATGGAAATATGACTCCAGTTGCCGAATGGGGAACAGAACCCAAACACTATAGGAATCTGGGACTCCCTGAATGCTGGAGTTTGATGGCAATGGCCAGAATGACTGACAATAGAAATAAAAATGACATTACAGCTAAGGCGACCACTAAATAGAACTGCAATTCTGACTGATCCTCTGAACTCTTCATCTGGTTTTTCATCTCTGGAAGGGCCTCCTGGAAGTTCTCAGCAAACACCAGGTTCAGAGTGACAGAGGCCGAGAGAGTCGGTTGTCCATTATCCTTCACCAGAAGGACCCGTCTCTGTTTCACAGCATCTCACCCGTATGGGAGCCAACACTGAAGAGGGCCGGTTCTGTGGCTTGAATCAGCTGGTAGGAGAGCCAGGCGTTGTGTCCAGAATCAGCATTAATGGCCACCACCTTTGTTACCAGATAATTTGCCTCAGCTGAATGAGGAATCATCTCAAAGAGGGCAGAGTCCTTGGAGTCTGGTGAAGGGGACAGGATCTGGGGGCTGTTGTCATTCCGATCCAGGATATTACCGAGTTGGTAAAGTTGATGATAGGCCGCCACTATGAATTCCTCAGATTCATAGTAGCTCCAAGAATGCAGGAATCAATTATCTTGGAACTTACATGGCTGGACAAATGGGCGCCTACAATAAAGTAGGAGGACGGCGTTAGAAAATTGATTATCGGCTTTGGGCCGTTACTACCGGTGGAGCCAAAAGGCCACCCAGAAACGATTGAACCCAACAGCCCAGGCTGTCTGGAACCTACAGCACCTGCAGCAGACACCAAACCCCCAGGGATCCAACAAGTACCAAAAGACTACTGGGACTTAGTGGGGGTGTTCAGTGAGGAAGATTGCAACTATCTTCCCCCTCACCGGCCCACAGATTGTGCAATAGACTTCAAACCTGGGGCTACCTTACTGAAGCCAAAATTGTACTCCATGACTCCCAAAGACATGGTTGAATTGAGGAAGTACATCAACATCAATTTGAAATGGGGATTTATTGAACCAGTGAAGTTGAAAGTAGCAGCCCCAGTGCTCTTCGTAGAAAAGAAAGATGGCAGGGTTCGTCTCTGTGTTGATCTGCGGGTTTTGAATGCAGTATGTGAAAAGAACACTTATCCCCTTCCCCCCCTGAAAGATATGTTGAACCACTTGGCAAAAGGCAAGATCTTCACCAAGCTGGACTTGAGAGAGGCGTATTACCGCATATGGATCAGAGAGGGAGATGAGTGGAAGACCGCTTTTAACACACACACCCTTGGCAGTTTTCAGTACAAAGTCATGCCATTTGGGCTACGAGGAGCACCTGCAGTCTTCATGCAGTACATAAATGAGGTGCTACATGAGTACCTGTACCGTGGAGTGCTCGTTTATCTAGATGACATCTTGATCTTCTCTGAAACCCTAGAAGAACACGTGAAGCTGGTACGGCAAAAAACTTTTAGCCGCCAAGCTATACACAAAGTTGTTGAAGTGTGAGTTTCACAAGACCTCACTAGATTACTTGGGTTATCGCATCTGCAACGAGGGGATAGAAATGGATCCAGGAAAAGTGAAAGCTGTATTAGACTGGAAACTTCCAAGCACTCACAGACAACTACAAAGCTTCCTTGGATCTGCCAATTTCTACAGGCAGTTCATTCCGACATTTGCGGAAATTGCCCTCCCATTGATTGAGCTATTAAAAATGGGGCCTTCCCCAATGAAGCCAAAAGCAAACCAACCCCTGAAATGGACAATGGACTGTCAAAAAGTCTTTGAGAAATTAAAACGGCTCTTTGCCCAAGACCCCAAGCGACCATTCATAATCCAGATGGATGCCAGTGATGTAGCAATAGCTGCAGTGCTAATACAAAAGAATAGAGAGGGCCACCTCTTGTCTTATGCTTACATATCCAAAAAACTCACCACTACTGAAAGGAGGTAGGCCATTTGGGAGAAAGAGGCATTTGCGATCAGGTGGAGCCTGCTCACGTGGAGACATCTTCTGGAAGGTGGGGATATGCCGTTCAAGGTCTGGACTGATCATAAAAACCTCAAAGCTATCCACGCCCATTGAAGACTAACTCCCAAACAAGTTCACTGGGCACAATACTTCCAAAGGTTTAAATTTGGAATTAAACACATCCCTGCAGTGAAGAACTTGTTGGCAGATGCTTTGTCGAGAAAACTGCAGTACGACAGTAAGAAGACAGAAGTTGTTCAACCCATCATTTCTTCCTCCCACCAACAGATGGCCCAGGTCACCACCCAAAGCCAGGATAAGCTGATGACAGAGTTCAAAGCAGCATTCCTGGAAGACCTGTGGTTCAACAATAACAAGGACATCCTAACAATGAGCGGTTTAGCCTGGAAGGGGTCCAAACTGTATGTCTCTGCAGGGTTGAGACTGGAAGTCCTACAGCAAAGCCATGATGCAAAACTAGGAGGCCACTTTGGATTCCTAAAAACACTCCACCTCGCCAGGCGTCAATTTTGGTGGCCAAGGATGAGAGTGGAGGTGGAAGATTACGTAAAAAGCTGTGCTACTTGCATAACGATGAAAACATAGCTGGGGAAGACCCTGGACTACTACAACGAATAGGAAGAGGAAGATTGGACCATGTGATGGACTTGTGGGTGTGGGGACACGCTCATGAACTTTCAACTGTGTGGAAACCCAGGAAGCCTTCAGATTCGGGTTTCCACAGATGTGCCAACATGTTTGTCTTATTAAATTGGAACTTTGATGAAAGTTATGTCTTGAACTCTGATTTAATTCTGGATGATATTTGGAACGCTGACACTCCTTATCCTTTCTGGCAATTTTCCCTCTCTGTTAGAGGTACCAAAATAATCCACACAATGGATGACTTCTGGCTGGGCATGCATCTGAAGAAGCTCCTTTTCCTTAGCAGCTCCAGTCCCAAGATTGCGTTAAGCTGTCTGGACAGCATTCATCAGCTGTTTGACAGATTGATTACCTCTTCTTTGGGCGAAGAAGAAGGGGTGAGTAGCTGGGCTTGGGAAGAGCTACATTAACCCCCCCAGGAGATAATTCTGGGGTGTGAAAAGCATGAGCCCCCCTGCAACTCAGCAAACTCCGCGCCTGGGATTCATTCTGCTTTTCTGCAGAAACTAAGACACACGTCCACCCTTGTTCAACGTTTGATTTATACTTGAATCCAGGACAGGCTGAGCAATACCGGAAAACTTAGAACTGTATGTATAAACAGACTTTTAACTCCATTTTTTAAAAAAAATTCCTTCTATCAAACTAACGTGACAGAAGATAAAAATGGCGCCGAAGAGCTCTAAATGCGGGGTTGTGCTGTAATGTTACAAACTATCACAGAGCTTAAAATCACTTAAAAATTACTAAATCAGCAATGATTTATTAGCAAGCTACGGAGAAATAATTGGAACAAGCAGTTTGTCTGGACTTATTAATTGGGTGGAAGATGAGATTAACTGAGGAAATGGCTTCAAAGTAAACTAAAACAACTATGGCTTCCAAGAGCGCAGGGAGTTCCCTTGCCCCCACAAGTAAATTACAGTCATTGCTACCCCCCGACCCCTCTCCTCCTGCTGGAGAACCTTTAACACAAGAAGTATTACAAAGAGTGTTAAGAGTGTTATTCTGCTGCTTTTAAGGAGATCTCAGAAGAGGTTAAGGGGTAAGTTCAGATTCGTAACCAAGAAATTAGAAAAGATATTTTAGAAGCTTTTAAATGCTTATCTGGCTATGTATCTGTATTGAAGGAAAAAGTGGAAGAAATTAATGAGTCCAATATTAATCTGGAAACTAAAATGAATGCGGTCCAAGGCAAGGTTTACGATGCAAAAAATGAAATCACAATGCTGCAGTACAGACAGATGGAATTTGCTCTGAGAATAAGGGGCCTTAAAGAGAAAAATCAAGAAAACTTAAAGGAGATTTTTTCAGAAGCCTTTGATCAATTGATGGGCCAGTCAAGAGGGGACTTTGACTGGCAAATAGACAAGATATATCGTGTTAATTCATGGATTGCTAGACAGAAACAACTTCCAAGAGACATTGTAGTGTATTTTGCCACAAGGGATATGAGGAATTTGATACTACAAGAGTCTTACAAAACCAAGTTGCAGATTGCGGGCCAGGAAATGACAATTTTGAAGGAAATCCCACCCAAAATGTTGAGATCTAGAAAAGACTATGCATTCTTAGTGGATGAACTCAGCTACAGTTCAGATGGGACGCTCCAGTCGGATTAGTGGTCAACTACCTGGGACAAAGATATCGTCTTAACTCAGTTTGGAAGGCTAGAGATTTTTACACCAATGTACTAAAGGCTGGACATCCCCCGCCTCCAGGACCCAGAAAAAGGGAGCAAGAAGGACAGACCAGACAGCAAGATACTCAAGGATCATTGCAGGTGGACCAAGTTCGGACCCCTCTGGCGGAATTAGAAGGAGCCAAGGAGCAAAGACAAACCCGAGCGGTCACCAGACGTATGGAACAAGAACTAAAGAAGCAACAAGCTCTGCAACAAGCTCATGCAACTGCTTAAGAAGCCACAGATTTTAGCTCAGAAGCGGTGGGAAGAGCCAGGCCGAAAATTAAACTACAGGATTTCGAGATGGCTCTTTAAAAGCTTCAGAGAGCTAAAGATGATAACTAAATTCTTAACTCGGAACATCAATAGCTTAAATTCACCGCAGAAAAAGAAGAAAATAAACCATTATTTGAAAAAGTTCAAGAATGATATAATTTGCCTGCAAGAAACACATATTAGAACAAATGACCAGAAATATTTGATGAACGCAAGACTTGGGCAACATTTTGCAGCCTCCGCCCCAGAGAAGAAAAATGGTATAGTTATATACCTAAGAAAGGATATGAAAGCTGAACTAATTGAAGCAGACTCTCAAGGAAGATATATTGCAATAGAACTATTATTAGAGGGGGAAAAGATATTTTTAATGGGAGTATATGCCCCTAATCAACAACAAGACAAATTCTACAAGATGCTTCATACCAAGTTAATTCAATGGGACTATAGCTCCTGTATACTAATGGGTGACTGGAACGGAGTTTTGGATACCAAGAAAGACAAGAAGGGTCTTTCGCAAAATATCCAAACACGTGCGAAATTACCTAAGTCTTTCTTCGATATGATGGATGATCTGGAGCTAAGAGACATTTGGCGAGAAAGAAATGCTAAAGAACAGGACTTTACATTCTTTTCTGATAGACATCACTCTTTTTCTAGGATTGATTTCATTTTAACTACAAATGATTTGCTTTCCAAGGTAAAGAAGATGAAGATATGTTCCAGAGCCTTAACAGATCATAACCCGGTTTGGATGGAATTGGAATATGGGAAGGAATCTAGAAGGTATTGGAGGTTAAATGAAACTTATTTAGATATGAGAAAAATGTCAATGAATGTAAAAAATTGCTGAGAGAATATTTTGTTTTTAATATGAACAAGGGTACATCTATGGAAATGGTTTGGGATGCAAGCAAAGCATACATGAGAGGAGCCCTAATAAATTTAAATAAGTTACATAGACATAGACAGGAGGAAAAAAAGAAAGGAACTAGAAGAAGAGATTAAGAAGAAAGAGCAGGAGTTAATATTAAATCCAGGAGACAAGAAGATAATAGAGGCAATTACCCTATTATGAGCCCAATTTAATATGCTGATGTCAGACCAGATGGCTACTAATTTGTTATATGCTAAACATAATACTTTTTTCAATGCAAATAAACCAGGTAGATGGTTAGCTTATATGACCAGGAAGAAACAAAAATCTTGTAGCATACAAAAAATATATTATAAAGGAAAACAAGTTTATCAACAGGATATGATCCAAAAGGCCTTCCTAGAATTTTTTACAGGATTGTACACGGGTGACAAAATACAAGGCTTAGATATAGATAGATACTTGGACAAACAAAAAATAGTTAAGTTATAGCTATAGTTAAGGATGAGCAAAGGGAGAGATTGAATCAACCAATAACTTTTGGGGAAATACTCCAGATAATTAAACAGTTAAAGGCTGGGAAAGCACCGGGCACAGATGGTTTGACAGCGGTTTATTATAAAAATTTACAATTAGAAATGGTAGAACCTCTTAAGAAATTATTTAACAGAATCCAAATGGAAGAGAAGGTACCTCCATCTTTTATTTATTTTTATTTTATTAGTATTTATAGGCCGCCCTTTTCCCTGAGGGGACTCAGGGTGGCTTACATAAAATAAGGAAGGGAGGGTACTGTTGGAGAACAGCTTTTATATCCTTGATATCCAAAAAAGATCAAGATCTTAGTCAACCAGAAAATTATAGGCCTATATCACTACTTAACATAGATTATAAAATTTTTGCCAAAATACTAGCGAATAGGTTGATGTTGGTTACTCAGCAACTGATTCATAATGATCAAACTGGTTTTATACAAGGGAGACAAATGAGAAGTAATGTAAGACAAATTGTTAATATATTGGAGTATTTGGGAAAGAATAACCAAGTCCTCGCAGCGCTTATATTTCTAGATGCAGAGAAAGCATTTGATCGAGTGAATTGGCAATTTTTAATGAAAACAATGCAAAAGATGCAAATTGGAGAGTACTTTCTACAATCAATCAATGCAATATATCAGGAACAAACAGCACAAATTATAGTCAATGGAAGCTTAACAGAATCTTTTAAAATCGAGAAAGGTACAAGACAGGGTTGCCCCCTATCTCCATTATTGTTTATTATAATCTTGGAGTTACTGCTGAATAAGATACGGGGGTCAGATGATTTACAGGGAATTAAGATTAGGCATCATGAATATAGATTACGAGCATTTGTGAACGACTTGGTTATAACTTTAACCCAACCAGGGAAATCTACTAAGGTCTTAATGAATATGATTAATCAATATGGCCAAGTATCTGGGTTTAAAATAAATCTAGGGAAAATAAAGATGTTAGTTAAAAATATGAACACTAATCAAAAGGAAGAATTAGAAAGAATAACAGGATGTGAGATAGTTTAAAAGGTTAAATATTTAGGAGTTTATATTACAACGTCAAATGGGAAACTATATAAGTATAATTATGAACCATTATGGCATAGAATACAGGTAGAGATGAAAAATTGGGAAAAACTACAATTGTCTTTCTTGGGAAGGATAGCAGCAGTGAAAATGAATGTCTTGCCTAAGTTTTTATTTCTTTTTCAAATGATACCAATACTTAAAAAAGATGCAAACTTGCTTGAATGGCAGAAGGGTATTAACAAATTCGTTTGGGCAGGGAAAAAACCGAGAATAAAACTTAAAATAACACAAGACATACGTGAGAGAGGAGGCTTGAAAATGCGAAACTTAAAATTATATTATGAAGCAGTAGTTTTATCAATAATTAGTGATTGGATTAATTCAACAGAGGATAGATTATCCTCTGTTGAGGTTACTATAAGTAACCTTCTAGCCCTAAATTGCTGTGCTGTTTTCCTTCCTTCCTTCCTTCCTTCCTTCCTTCCTTCCTTCCTTCCTTCCTTCCTTCCTTCCTTCCTTCCTTCTTTCTTTCTCCCTTCCCTCTGTGGGTAGCAACCCCCCCAATAACTGCTGAATGTCACTTTGCAAACCGAGCAGCTTCTCAATTTAAAGCAGGACTCTAAAGTTTGCAGCTTTAAGACTTGTGGTCTTCAACTCCACAGCCAGTCATGTTCAGTTCCGATTTAAAGTGACAGCATTTGTTTTTCTCCTTTCTGAATCTCCTGGCAGAAAAGTGAGTTTGTTTCCTTTTTTCTTTCTCTTTCTTTATCCCTTCCCTCCCTCTCTCCCTCTCACTTTTAAAAGCTTTTTTCCCCCTTGTCTGATCTGGCAGGGAAAAAACTTTTTAAACTTTTTAAAAAAGCTTCTCATGAAGCTTTTGATGGGAGAACAGCTGTTCCACTGGTAGATTGTTCTCACTGTCAGAAAATTTCTCCTCATTTCTAGGTTGAATATCTCCTTGATCAATTTCCATCCATTGTTATTTGTCTGACCTTCAGGTGGTTTGGAAAATAGGTTGACCCCCTCCTGTCTGTGACACCCCTCCCAGGGTTATATTGTATGTAATGAATTAATACACTTCCACAGAAATACACAATACTAGGGATGAAAGCTTTCTTGAAAATATTTGGGTAAATATTAGAGAGGAAAAATGACTTTGCTATAGATGTGTACTATGGTCCACCCAACCAACCAGAGGAAATAGCTGAACTCTTCACTAATCAGTTAGCTGAGGTCTGCAGGAAATACACCTCAATAGTAATGTTAGTAAAGGGAGAATTTAACCTGACATCAACTGGGAAACAAACACTGCAGGGAGTGGGAGATCAAACACATTCTTGACAACTTTGTTATACAAAAGGTAGATGAGAGAATTAGAGGGACAGCTATATACTAATAATATACTAATAGGGACAAAACGATTGAGGAGTAGAAGTTATAGGAACTTTGTAGGACAGTGACCAAGTTATATTTGAATCCATGATAATGCAACCACAGTAAATGAACCAAATCACATTAATGTTGTAGAATTTAAGAAAACTGACTTCAACACACTAACAGACAGGAAGGATTCCATGAATGGAAATTCTAAAAGTAAAAATAGCTCAAGGTGCTTGGGAAATGTGGAAAAATGAGATATTGAAGGCCCAAACAAAAACAATATCACAGAGAAAGAAAAACAAAAGACACCAGAAGAGACTAGCACAGTTACACAGAGTTCTCTAACAAATTGAGGGACATAAAGGTCAAAAATAAAAATTGGAAAGAGGGACACATAACTAAAACAGAATACCAGCAAATATCCCAAATCTGCAAGGGGGGAGTCAGGAAAGCTAAGAATAAGAATAAGATGAAACTGGAAACTAATGCAAAAAAAATAATTCAATATGTAAAAAAACAAGTAAAAAGTGAAGGAAATTTTTGGTCTACTAATGGAAGTAGAGGGCAGGAAGATAACAGAGAGCAGGAAGAAAGCAATAAGGAGCTACTCAATTCCTTCTTCACATCAGTTTTACACACATGGAAGAGAGAGAAAACCCAAACTATAAAAACAGCCACAAGATAGAACAGGTATACAAAATAGACAAGGAATTAATAAGAGAATACACATCTATCTATTTACAAATTGAGGGGTCCTTGGTGATCTCTGAGCTTGCTTGTTTTCTGGCAGACATTTCATTACCCTAACTAGGTAATATCATCACTGCTAGCAGAGCACCAAAGAACCTTCATTTCAACCCTGGACTACAAATACTCTCCTTTATTAGTCTACAAATTACCTGGACCAGATGATTTCAGTGCCAAGGATTGTAGCCTTCAATTGGTCAAGCTGATACATCATAGGGCAAAAATTTTTGAATCAGTGTACTGTCAATGGGCTAATTTACAGAATTTGTACAAAACCCTGTACTCATGATTCCTATGAGATTGAAAGTTGGCAAAGTTGTGGCTATATAAGCGCGAGTCATGTGATTGTTATATCCTATGATTCCTGCCAACTTCTTATAATAGGTTTAGTTAACTAAATTAGTTTAAAAGGTCCAGTTTATAATTTTTATGCTATTTTAGCAATACCTACTTATATATCTGTACATCAATATTTTCCTTTTTTCTCCCTTTTTACAATGATGATCATAATGTTTGTTCCATATTTTCTACCACCTATTATTTTCCAATAGCAACAATCTAACATGATTTTGAATTTCAGTTTATACATTATTTTTAAAAGTTTGTCATATTACACAGAGTTCAATTAAATCTTATAAAATAGTTTGTACAGGAGTGTGTTTGTTTCCTAAGGAGCATAATTATGGGAAGAGCAATAAAAAACAATATTACCTTTTCACTATTTTCTATCTTAGGATGCAAACTGCTTTCTCCATTGCTTGAAAGAAACGCCTCACTTTTTTCACCACAAAGCACATTCTCTGCAATATGAATGTTTGGTGTCAAGAACATACATTCATTCTTTCTGGTTTCTGAGGAGAGGCAAAGCTGGTAGGAATAAGGCAGAGTCCCATCCTGAAAATTGGGTGGAAATATAACTCCAGCTGTGGATTGGTGAGTAGGACCAAAGCACTGTAGGAATCTAGGACTCCCTGCATGCCGCAGTTTCATTGCAATTGCCAGAATCACTGTCAAGAGAAATAGGAATGACATCACAGCTAAGGCCACCACCAAATAGAATTGCAAGTCCGACTGATCCTCTGAACTCTTCATCTGGTTTTTCATCTCTGGAAGGGCCTCCTGGAAGTTCTCAGCAAACACCAGGTTCAGAGTGACAGAGGCCGAGAGAGTCGGTTGTCCATTATCCTTCACCAGAAGGACCAGTCTCTGTTTCACAGCATCTCTTTCCAAAAAGGTTCTTGCTGTCCTGATCTCACCCGTATGGGAGCCAACAGTGAAGAGGGCCGGTTCTGTGGCTTGAATCAGCTGATAGGAGAGCCAGGCGTTGTGTCCAGAATCAGCATCCACAGCCACCACCTTTGTTACCAGATAATTTGCCTCGGCTGAACGAGGGACCATCTCAAAGAGGGCAGAGTCCTTGGAGTCTGGTGAAGGGGACAGGATCTGGGGGCTGTTGTCATTCCGATCCAGGATAAACACCCTGACTATGACCTTGCTGCTGAGAGAGGGACTCCCGCCATCTTGGGCCTTCACCTGCAGCTGGAATTCCCTGAACTGCTCATAGTCAAAGGATCGCTGGGCGTAGATGATGCCGTTCTCAGAATGAATGGAAATATAGGAGGAGATGGGAAGTTCTTCAATGTTGCTGGTGAGGATTGAATATGCGATGTGTGAGTTTTGATTTACATCCGGATCAAAAGCTTGCATCTGGAAGATGGAGGTACCAGAAGGATTGTTCTCCGGCACGTAGATGCTGTAGGAAGCTTTTTCAAAAGCAGGAGCATTGTCATTGATATCAGAGATCTGCAGCAAGATGGTTTTATTTGCGCTCAGTGGAGGGTTTCCCTTGTCAATGGCTATGATTGTAACATTATACTGAGATGCTTTTTCTCTGTCCAGTGGTCTGTCTGTAATGAGCTTGTAATAATTTTTAGATGATGGAAGTAACTTAAATGGCAAATCATTTTGCAAATAGCAAGTAGTCTCTCCATTATCACCTGCATCCTTGTCATTTACACTGAGGAGAGCAATCAGCATTCCAGGAAGTGAATCTTCAGGAATTGGACTGAACACAGAGGTTAGAGTTGTCTCTGGGGGATTATCATTCTCATCTAGAACACTTATTTCAATGTTGGAGTGTGCTATTAATCCACCCCCGTCTTTTGCTGCAACTGTCATTGTATATTGTTTTATTTCCTCAAAATCCAATAGGGCCTTAAGAATGACAGTTCCTTTAGCAGAATCCAGGCTGAATTTGTCCTTTGCAGCTGCTGGTAAGTTGGTGAAATGATATGTGATTTGGGCATTTGTCCCTTCATCTTTATCAGAGGCTTCCACCTGAATCACAAGGGATCCAACTGGAACACTTTCTTTCAAATTAACTGCATATATATCTTGAGTGAAAATGGGCGGGTTGTCATTGGCATCAGTGACATTAATCCATATATGGGCAGTTCCAGTTTTCCTTGGTTCACCCCCATCTAAGGCTGTAAGTATCAAATGAAGGCTCTGTTCACTTTCCCGATCGAGGGGTTTCTGCAGCACCAGTTCTGCATATTTAACTCCATCTTTTCTCTCTCTAACTTCTAGTGTAAAATGTTTATTTGGACTCAGTATGTAATTTTGGACAGAATTGAGGCCAACATCTGGATCTTCTGCTTTCCCTACCTGAAATCTTGTACCTGGCAAAATTTGTTCACTTGTTTCCAAGCTGATATTGTTATTGTGGAATTTGGGTGCATTATCATTAATATCCTGGATTGTCACTGATATATGGAAAACATTCAGAGGGTTTTCAAGTACTACATCCATATTGACAAGACAAAGAAGAAATTCGTCACATAGTTCTTCCCTATCAATCCTGTCATTCACATAGAGGTTTCCATTTTTGGCATTGATACTGAAATAATGCATTTGACCTACAGAGACAGCATTCAAATTTCTCCTAGATAGCTCTTGGATATTCAGTCCCAGATCCTTAAGAAGATTCCCTACTACAGATCCTTTAGCCATCTCTTCAGGTATTGAAAAGCCAATTTCTTCTGAAGCAATACAGCAGGAACATGATAATAATAAGAGAAGCAATACTTGCCTTCTGGCTGCCCTTCCACTCTCTTTGTTCTTTCTATCCATTCAGCTGTCTGCAGAGTTTCTGGTTTCACCTCACAATTAGTAGTGAATTTCCTTACAGTGCAATAAATCTATGTGAAAATTAACTTTTCCTTTAATTGTTTAGACTGCAAATATTAGATCTGTATTTTTCTGTGGTCTGCTGTTTGCCCATTATGTACAACACTATAGGAGAAAAGTATCAATTAAACATTATTGGCTCACCAGCTTTTCTTCCCATACCACATTGTCCAACAGTGACACTCTGAGGATCAGTCAGAAAATTGCATTGAATATTTTCCTATCCAATTTAAAATAGAAATGCTATTTCACTGTGATTTGTTTTTCTCATAAAAATAAGTTTATTTTGAAAATATGTTTGAATCTTAATTTTAAGGTATTATTTTATTTCTCCATTTGTTTCTTCATGTAAGCCACTGAATATGACTTTAACTTCCATATTATTGCTTTGTAATTATTGTTCATAATTACATGGAATTATGTAATTCTAACAATGAGTTATTTGAATTATGTGAATTTGTGCTTTTTTTTTTTTTTTTTTTTAAAAGGACCTATCAAAATGTAATAAAATGAGGCTCCTGAAAACATTACGTTAGCACTGTCACCTTAAAAGTTAAAGTTCTATCTTCTCTTCTCTTGCTGAGAAGGCTGAAACATATTATTTTAAAGATGTAAAGGAGATAGCTGTATTAATCTTCTGCAGATGGTAATACGGAAGATTTGAATGGGCAGTGACCCTGATCCACAATCACTTATGCAAAAATGAATTACCATATTTTTTGCTCCAGAAGACACAGTTTCACCCCCCAAAAAGTGGGTGCAAATGTATTTGCATCTTGTGGAGCAAACAATAAGGGCCGCAGTGGCGGGGTCCTCTTCTGTCTTTGTTATTGCCTGTTTTCCTCCTCTAAACCTAGGTTTGTCTTATGGTCAGGTGCTTTTTATAGTGCAAAAAATATGGTAATCTGTATAAAATGTACAAAACTCTACATTTGTCTTTTAAAATTTTAGAATCTCATATTTTATTAAACAATTTTTATCTAGCTACTGATCTCTGTAAATATGTGTGTGTGCGTGCGTGCATGTGTGTGTTTGTATGTAATGCAAAAATATTCTTTTTTAAAAGATTAGAACTCAGTATCCCCTTTGGAAGATGTATTGCTGATTCCAAAAGCAGCAGCACTGAAAATACCTCCCTAAAAAATACTGTAATTCTGATAAAACATAATGTGTGCCTTTGCAAGCTTTTCCATCTTGAAAATATCATAATAATGTGGTTCCATGCTCATTTTGATAAACTTTCTTCTTTGTTATGTTCTGTTTTATGGACAACAAAAACCAATACATTTTACATATTTTGAGGTTACTCTTGAACAATATCATAATAATAATGCAATTAGACATATTATGGGAACATGCTAGAACATGCCTGTTTACTAGAAATGCAAAACAGACATAAAAATGAAAGTGGTAAGAATGAGTTCTGCATTCAGATTCTGCTTATGGATTTCTCATAGGCAGCTTGTTAACCACAGTGGAAATATTCTTAGGTTTAAAACTTAAAAATAGCAGAAAAACCCATATAAATGCCTTTTTGAACAACATTAAAAAAAAATTCCAAAGGCTTGACATTCTGAGTGACTGGCATCATGTGATAAAAGTGTGATATAGAGTTTCATAGGTTTATAAAATTATAAAGTTGGAAACTTTAGATTCATTTTGGGTTATTAAGTTAAACCTCCTGCTCCAGAATCCAAATGAAAGTATTCTCCACAAATAATAGCCCAGGTTTTGTTTAAAAATAAAAGTAAAGGAGAGCCAATCAGTGCTATTGTCAAATTGCTCTAACTATTGGAAAAGTTTTCATAACATAACATTCAATCAAAGTCATTTTTCCCCCACAATTTAAATTCATTATTATGGAAATGTTAAGTGTTCTGCCATATGGGATAATACAGTACTGGTCTTCTATATGACAATCAGTTATGTACTTGAAGAGTGCTCTCATATCCTCTATTAATCTTCTATTCTCCAAACTAAAGATTTTTAGTTCCTTCAGACTTGCTTAATACTATTACATTTGTAGTTTCTGATCTTCTTCAATACCCTTCTTTAAAGCAGTTCCAGTTTTAATACTTCTTAAACAATGGCATTAAGGGCTGGACAAAGTATTTGAGATGGGTTGTGAATAATGCAGAATAAAGTTGAATAATACCTTCAGTGATGCAGATCCCTCCTTCTCCCAACTTCTATTAATGGCAATATCTGTTATTCTTTTTAATAGATGGAGAAGAATATCTTTCACAAAGTTTATTTCCACATTCAGTGGCTGTCCAAGTTATGTTCTCTTTGCTTCAGGGGTGGGTTTCAACCGGTTCGTGGCGGTCCATGCGAACCGGTTGGTCGGCGAACCCGGAAGTAAGTAACTTCCGGGAACGGCGAAGGGCCCACCCGCCCGCCCGCCCGCGTTCCTTACCCGGTTTTGACGAGTTCTGCGCTTCCACGCATGCGCAGGATGCATACAGCGCCTGCACGATCCTCCAGGAGCAGCTGGAGCATTGCACAGATGCTAGTACACATGCGTGCGCTGCGCACGTGCACGAGGACGCCGCCGGCCCCGTTCCAACCGAACCGGTTGGAACGGGGCAAGAAACCCACCCCTGCTTTGCTTATTTTAGTTTTCTTATTGAAAGAGAAGTCAGGGCTCTCTACCGAACCTTATATTAGAACCTTATATAGCATCTGCAAATCTCATACCACTTTTACAGATACTTTACAATATTAGCAAGGTAAATATATAGTCACAAGCCCTGATCAAGTGCTTAAAGAAACAAGGAAAAAGCTTCTGAGAGGGTGGACAGCATCATGCACAGTTCTGGCTCATGCATACCCACAAAGCTGATCTTTGCATTTTCAGCTAAATTCAGAGAGAAGGGGACAGGGAAAGAAAGGGGTAAAAGAGAAGGATCCTAGTACAAACTTTTCTTTCAAATTTCTTTCACATTAATTTGTTACACACAGAAATATATACTCATCTGAGTTCTTTTCTCCAGTCTGAAATTGACCAGCAGGTACAAACATACTGCAGATAATCCTCAACTTACAATTTGTTTAGTGACCATTCAAAGTTTCAACAGCAGTGAAAAAATTTATCTACAGCCAGTCCTCACACTTATGACCATCACAGAATCCACAGGGTCTCATGATCAAAATTCAGGGGCTTGGCAACTGGCATATAGTTATGACCGTTGAAGCATCCCAGGATCATGTGATCACCATTTGCGACCTTCTCAGCCACTTCCGACAACTAAAGTCAGTGAGGGAAGATAGATTCACTTAACCACCATATGATTCACTTAATAACTGCAGTGATTTGCTAAGCAATAGTGGCAAAAAAGTTGTAAAATGGGGCATGTTCACTTAACAACTGTCTTGTTTAGCAATGGAAATTCTCATCCCAATTGCGGTCATGGGTTAAGGACTACCTGTACCTAAATGGCTAGTAGATGAAGAAATACACCAGGTTTGTTTTTGGATGAGAAACATCTTCATAGTATCTTTCCTTCATAAGGAAAATAAGCAAATAACTAAGGTAACATATATCAGAAGATTGAGGACCCAGCTCTACCCCAGTCCAGCCTCCAGTGGGAGGGGTGGGTTATAAGATCTCTGGAACATTGTCATTCTCATCCATAATGAAGAGAGGTACTGATACATTGGAGCTGTGCCTTAATCAGGAATTGAATTTCTTTCATTCTCTCATAACCGAAAGACAGCATGGCATAGCTCCAATCTCAGAATTAACAGAGAGTAGGTATGGAAAAGCACTGAACCACTGTGATGAACTGATGAAGTATGTTATTCTGAAATTGTCTCACTTATTTCCCTTCGCACAGGAAATATGAAGTCCCCTCTAGCCCCCCCCCCGTTATTTAAATAAGTAGTGTAAACCGATTGCAGAAAGTGGACAGGATTGTCATTTTTGTCCAAAATCTCAGCTGCAATAACAGTCCCGCTGAATTCTTCTAGCCAGGAAGCTCTGCGGAGCCAAAAGTCACCCTGTAGGGATGACAAAAATAGAGAGGATAGTCGCAAGAAGAGTGCAGTTTCTTCATTTGGTCCAAAGAAAGACCCTTTAACTGGTAAAAGAGAAGACAGCCATTATGGCAGAACCGAAGCCATGACAGCTGAAACTTTCTAACTTTTGCCATGCAATTTCCCCTAAAAACACCCCCTTTGGAAAGTGGGACTCAATTGAAGTGAATAGCGGTGACTAAGACCTGGAGCTACTGTCAAATTTGGAAAAGAAAGAAAAAAAATTGCAGACAGAAGCAACCTTAAAGATAACCTTAACCTTAAGAGATTGTACCTAGACAGTACACTGCTAATGTGAATATGGAAATTTTATATGTAACAATGAAAATTGCATAATAATTAAAAAAGAAATGGAAATAACCTTTCTTCCATAATTATCTTATGCATTATATCACTAATATTTTGTTAAAGATGTTATCAACATTTTACTAACTATTCTATACAATAGAATAATTTTTCCCAAGTATTATTGAGCTTGAGGAACTTCACTCATATGACATTACATAAATTACTCTTACATAAAGAGTAAGGTTCTACATCTATGCAAGAAAAATGAAATGCACAGGTACAGTATAGGTGGTACCTTGCTCAATAGTAGTAACTGTGAGAGGGATCTTGGAGTCCTAGTGGACAACCATTTAAATATGAGCCAGCTGTGTGCAGCAGCTGCCAAAAAAGCCAACACAGTTCTAGGCTACATAAACAGAGGGATAGAATCAAGATCAAGTGAAGTGTTAATACCACTTTATAATGCCTTGGTAAGGCCACACTTGGAATACTGCATTCAGTTTTGGTCGCCACGATGTAGAAAAGATGGAAGTCTTTAAGAAGATGTTGGATAGCCATTTGTCTGAAACGGTATAGGGTTTCCGGCCTAGGCAGGGGGTTGGACTAGAAGACCACTAATGTCCCTTCCAACTCTGCTATTGTATTGCATTGTATTGTACATAAAAGAAAAAATGATGTATAATAATAATAATAATAATAATAATAATAATAATAATAATAAATCATGCAGACTGATTATAAATTGCGGCACAATTCAGTAGCACAAATGATCCATTGGAATTTGTGCAAAAATTATAATATTAAAACAGCAACAAACTGGTGGGAACATCAGCCTGAAAAGGTCACCGAAAATCAGATGGTCAAGATCTTGTGGGATTTCCGTATACAAACGGGCAAAATACTGGCACATAATACACCAGACATCACACTGGTTGAGAAAAATAAGGTCACAATCATAGACATCGCAATACCAGGTGATAGCAGGGTCGCCGAGAAGGAACATGAAAAAATAGCAAAATACCAGGACTTAAAAATTGAAATTCAACGACTATGGCACAAACCAGCAGTGGTAATTCCAGTGGTAATTGGCACACTGGGTGCTATTCCAAAAGCACTGGAATTACATTTAAACAGTTAAAAATTGACAAAATCACCATCAGTCAAATGCAAAAAGCCGCACTGCTTGGATCTGCATGCATATTACGAAAATACGTTATGACGTCCTAGGCCCCTGGGTGGGGCCCGACTAGTACCCAATGCCAAATCCGGCGAAACAACTGGCCGCTGTGATACAATTGTATAATAATAATAATAATTATAATAATAATTATTATTATTATTATTATTGCTAGCTTCCCTGACTGGACGGTAGGAGCATGATCATTAATATCAGTGAATTCTACTTCAATTCTTTAATGTTTAATCAAATCTCTAGCTGTAATCTCACAATTGAAGGTACACTCCTTTCTTTGAGACCATTTCTCTTCCTTAACCTTGTAATACATAATGGGCATTCTAATAATCCAAAGCAAAATGTGGAGTCTGGCTTGAAGAAACAAAGTGGATGATATAATCAGTTACCTTCTTCATTTCCAGTCCCATTTCCAGTTCCAGTTTCCTATCAAAGACCTTTTCTCTGTTTCTTGAGGAATGAGGGAATGGATTGACTTGGTAGATGTTAATAAATAGAATTAGCAATAACAATAGCACTTAGACTTATACACCACGTCATAGTGCTTTACAGCCCTCTCTAAGCGGTTTACCCCCAGCATATTGCCCCCAACAATCTGGATCTTCATAAATAAAAATAAAAAAATAACTCCTCTTTTGTGGTTTTAGGAACATTTTGCTATTATTATTTCTATTTTGTTAAGAAATACCAAGGAGATTTGTGACTGAGGATTGACAGGGAGCTGCCAGAGAGTGAAAATATGTGTTGGTCAACCGATAGTGTCTTACAGCTGAAACTTTTGGTCCTCTGACAAGCTGCTGAATTTTGAGGATTAATTTTTCACTCCATTAGTCACAGCTAATAACTTCACACAATCATTTTCCTGTAAGTTCATTGAGCTTCATTCTAACCTTTATTTTATGTGTCAAGAATTTTACAAAGAACTTCATGATTATGAAATAAATTAGAATAAGTCCCAAGAATGCATATGAAAATATTATAATTAAAAACCAGGTCCCATTGAAACTATATTTGCAAAACTAAAGTCTTAAAGTTTAGAATATATCTGCTGAAGAATCTGCAATATTATAGTAAAAATAAAAAACTTAATTTTGAATTTCAATTTATAGTATCTTGATTTAATAGTGATTGAATTCCTATGTTCAATCTCAATATATAGAATAGTTTTGTCTAAAGCATGAGATTGTTTAACCTCAGAAGCTTATTAGAATTAATCTGTATAACACATAGATACTTATGAGGAAACCTATAACATTTTTGCCAACAATTTCATTTTCTTTAGGAGAAACATTATAATGGAGAAAGTGACAAGAAAATCCAGTGTATGCTAGTACAAGTACAGAAAATTACATGTGCATATCCACGCCTAACCAAAAACAGTGGCCAATTTGATACATAGTTTTGTTGTCGTTGGTATAGTAAATAGTGACTACCCATGAAGTTGGTATTAAAAATGGGTATCATTACATTAGGATGACACTTTTGGTACATTTGAATTTATCTATCCCCCACTGGGGAAATAAAGGCCCCTCTGCACTATAACTTTTGAATCTTAAGAAGTAGTTCTTGCCAAGTCTTTCAGACTCTGTAACTGAAAAACCTCAGAGGGGCTTGGGGTAGCAAAAAAGGTTTGTAAAAAAACCCCTCATTTTCTTGACTTATGGATACAAATTTAGGAATAATTACAATAATTTATATAGAAATGCTGAAAACAAATGAAAATATAGCATATTTGAATGCATACATTTAATTACTATATAAATATGATAATGGATAAATACATGGAGAAAAACAAGAACAGAGTCTGATGCTCAAGAATCAACAATCAACAGAACTTTCCAGGGTTCTTCTGCTTTCCCTTTTGTTGCAAGCAATGAGGGCGAATCTATATTACCTCTAAAACTGCTCTAAATATTCTCCACATTTAGAGGCATGGAAAAATATCTCCTACTTAGCTCCTTACATCTCTTTTTTGAAGCTTTCCAATTCCAACACGATGGTTTCACATGTTAGAAAATGGCTGGGAAGCAATAAGGAGAGAAAGTAGTGCATTTTTTAAATAGGTTATAGGTTATAAGTTTATTTCATTTCTATGCCGCCCTATTCCCGGAGGGACTCAGGGTGGCTAACAAACCCGGGGGGGGGGGGGTAGTACAGAAAAGGCAACACAACAAGCAGATACAGAGAAATTTTTAAAAAAAATAATCAACAGTCACACAATTCGAGCGGGGAAGGGAACTCGTCAACCCCAGGCTGCCGGAACAGCCAGGTTTTAACGGCTTTACGGAAAGCCTGAAGGGAGGTGAGGGTCCGAATCTCCGCGGGGAGTTTGTTCCAAAGGGCCGGAGCAGCCACAGAGAAGGCCCTCCTCCAGGTAGTCGCCAATTGACATTGGCCGGTAGATGGAATCCGGAGGAGGCCTAATCTGTGGGATCTGATGGGTCTTTGGGAGGTAATTTTAATTATTACATATCATTTATTAAATTTATATGCCACCCGTTTCACTATCGAAAGAGTCTCTTTATCCCTGTATTGAAAACTTATCTGATTTAAAACAAAACAAAACTTGAGAAAGTCCCTGGCCTCTGGGATTCTATTCCCAAGCCTAAAGTTCCTAGGTTTGTGAGATAGACATATTTTGCTGAAATATATAACATAAAATGAAAGAGAATATGGTGCTATGAATTTGATATCTTTTACTGATGCAATTGGACCTGTTGTGGTAGTTTTGTTCCCTAGCACCTAAAGGAGGATTGGTTTCTCTTTCACGGGTTTACAATCTCTGTAAAATCTTTCCATAATGTCCATTAATAGAAGGAACAAAGGAGCTATGTAAGTAATCTGATGTTCAAAGTTTAAGAAACAGAGAGAAAGATTGCTGGCAACATTGATATTACATTAACTAAATTGAATTTTGCAATGTAGCTGCTCTTTAGATTCAGGATTATCCAATCCTGATGTTTTCTCCCTTTTAGAGGTCTGCATGTTTCCATTGCACACAATTTATGTAATTGTAAACAACAATAACTTAACAACAGCATTGCCCCAACAGTTGTACCAGGGATCTTTAAATTATTAAATCTAGTAGTACAGATGCTAGATTTTATAGTGTTTGTGAAAGGATAATCTGTAGACCATTTGAAAATTATTTAGTTAACTGAGGAAAAGAAAAACAAAACACTATAATACATCTTGCATCCCCAATTTACAAAATCAATAGCACCAAAAAATCATGGAATATTAAATAAAACAAATGATTTTAAAAACTTTTTTTACCTTAATGTCATGATCCATTTCTGAATTTAATTGATTTTCACTGTTGCCTACAAAAGGAACACTATTATCACCATCAAGGGTACTTTTAAAAGAATGACAATTTGGTGTCAAGAACATACATTCATTCTTTCTGGTTTCTGAGGAGAGGCAAAGCTGGTAGGAATAAGGCAGAGTCCCATCCTGAAAATTGGGTGGAAATATGAGTCCAGCTGTGGATTGGGGAGTAGGACCAAAGCACTGTAGGAATCTAGGACTCCCTGCATGCCGCAGTTTCATTGCAATTGCCAAAATCACTGTGAAGAGAAATAGGAATGACATCACAGCTAAGGCCACCACCAAATAGAATTGCAAGTCCGACTGATCCTCTGAACTCTTCATCTGGTTTTTCATCTCTGGAAGGGCCTCCTGGAAGTTCTCAGCAAACACCAGGTTCAGAGTGACAGAGGCCGAGAGAATCGGTTGTCCATTATCCTTCACCAGAAGGACCAGTCTCTGTTTCACAGCATCTCTTTCCAAAAAGGTTCTTGCTGTCCTGATCTCACCCGTATGGGAGCCAACAGTGAAGAGGGCCGGTTCTGTGGCTTGAATCAGCTGATAGGAAAGCCAGGCGTTGTGTCCAGAATCAGCATCCACAGCCACCACCTTTGTTACCAGATAATCTGCCTCAGCTGAACGAGGGACCATCTCAAAGAGGGCAGAGTCCTTGGAGTCTGGTGAAGGGGACAGGATCTGGGGGCTGTTGTCATTTTGATCCAGGATAAACACCTTGACAGTGACGCTGCTGCTGAGAGGGGGACTCCCGCCATCTTGGGCCTTCACTTGCAGCTGGAATTCCCTGAACTGCTCATAGTCAAAGGATCGCTGGGCGTAGATGATGCCGTTCTCAGAGTGAATGGAGATATAGGAGGAGATGGGAAGTTTTTTAATGTTGCTGGTGAGGATTGAATATGTGATGTGTGAGTTTTGATCCACATCCGGATCAAAGGCTTGAATCTGGAAGATGGAGGCACCAGAAGGATTGTTCTCCCGCACATAGATGCTGTAGGAAGCTTTTTCAAAAGCAGGAGCATTGTCATTGATATCAGAGATCTGCAGCAAGATGGTTTTATTTGTGCTCAGTGGAGGGATTCCTTTGTCAGTTGCTGTGATTGTAATATTATATTTAGAAATTCTTTCTCTATCTAGAGGTCTGTCTGTCATGAGCTTGTAGTAATTATTAGAAAAAGACAGGATCTTGAAAGGAATATCATTTTCTAAATGACATGTAACTTTTCCATTATCATTAGCATCTTTGTCATTTGCACTTATTAAAGCAATTAATGTTTCAGGTGGAGTATCTTCAGAGAGTGAATTAAATAAGGAGACGAGGTTTATCTCTGGTGCATTATCATTCTCATCACATATTACTATTTCAATAATGCTGTTTGCTTCTAAGCCACCGCCATCTTTTGCTACTACTGTTATTGTATATTCTGCAGTTTCCTCAAAGTCCAAGGGGGCCATAAGCATGATTTTTCCATTGCTTGGATTCAAATGAAATATGGGGTGGTTATTTCCAGGCATATTGCCAAAATGATATCTGATTTGGGCATTTGTCCCATCATCTTTATCAGAAGCAATAACCTGGAGCACAGGAGACCCTACTGGAAGATTCTCCTCCAATTTGACCTTATAGATTTCTTGAGTGAAAATGGGTGGGTTGTCATTGGCATCAGTAACATTAATCCATATATGGGCAGTCCCAGTTTTTCTTGGTTCACCCCCATCCATGGCTGTAAGGATCAAATGTAGATATGGTTCACTTTCACGATCCAATGGATTATTAATCACTAGTTCTGTATATTTATTTCCATCTTTTCTCTCTCCAGTCTCCAAATTACAACAAAGATTGGAGCTAAGCTCATAGTTTTGGAGGGCATTCTTTCCAATGTCAGGATCTTCAGCTTTTGCAAGGAGAAATCGAGTTCCAGATAAAGTGGTTTCACTTATTTCTAAGTTGAAGTTGTTGTCCAAGAAATATGGTGCATTATCATTAATGTCCTCAACTGACACAGTTATATGAAAGACATTCAAAGGATCTTCAACCACAACTTCAAAACTAAGAAGACAGAGTGGAGCCTTCCCACATATTACTTCTCGATCTATCCTTTCATTTACATAGAGGTTTCCATTCTCTGCATTGATGCTGAAGTAGTGTATTTTAGCAATAGACACTAGATGTAAATTATGTTTTTCCACTTCCCTTATGTTCAATCCCACATCCTTTGCAAGATTCCCCACAACAAAACCTTTTGCCATCTCTTCTGGTACTGAATAGCCAATGTGCTTTGAGACAGCCCAGTGGGAGAAACAGAATAGTGAGATAAACAGTACTTGCCTTGTGAATGCTTTGCCATTCTTTCTGTTCTTTGTGTCCATCTGTCTTCTTCAATAATAGGCTATAACCCCTTCCTCTTCTTCTTTTAAACTTACTGTCATTAGGTGAAAGAGTATTGAGAACAGATGAAACAAGGAAAATTGCCCTTTTTCTTGCACCACCTGGACCCGTTTTCCTTCAGTCTTCAAGTCAGCTCTGACTCTATATTTCTCAATTTTCCTAGACAGCATTGATAGAACTGCATATTGAGCATGAACTATTTTCAGCAGTCTGTGCTGGCCAACAGCGGCACTTTGAGGTTTAAACAGAGCATTGCAAGAACATTCATCTTCACCAATTTAAAGCTAAGGATTTAAAACATGTGTATGACTGAATGCTTCTATATCCACAGCACGTGTTGCTCTGCAGTTTTCTTTCCTGCTTCACTCAGCTCTGCTTTTTAAAAAATATACATGTGCACAATTGATTTTGCAACTTTAAATGGAAATTGTATTTGTAGATACTTTCTCAGTAACAATTTACTACTTATTTAGTGATGTTGCATCTGTTAATATAGTACTGTGGTCAGCATGATTTCTGATTGATGGATTTTAAAATAAAGATTCTAAATTCAGTAAATGAAGGGATATCATGTATCCCATTTTCCATAATAGTATATACAGTACACATCTTCAAAAATCCTCGCAAGCAGACCATGAATAAAATAATGGATATTATGAATAGTTATGAATTTTGTGTTGATAATACTTTTTGTATCCCCTGACACTACTGACAGTAATTTCCACTGAGCATTAATTAATCAATTAAAACAAAAAATATTTTGCTTTCCCTTTCCCAAATCATGCCAGAGTCTTTATCATATTCAGGTTAAGTCATCTTTTTTAGATAACTATTTCCAAATCTTTCTCTTCCAAATTGCTCCAGACTCTTGTTTTAATGTCATTTTCTACACAGTTACAAAAGCTCTATCTTTTCTCGTATGGATATATCAGAATCGTAGAGTATTCCAAGTGAAGTGATTCTATATACTATAGCAGCATTCTGATACTAGCAGTTTTATTTCAGTCCCTTTTCTGATAAGCACTTTGAAATTCATGATTCACTTCAGTTTGTTTATGAGTTGGTGATAGATCATCTTGCCTCAATAAAATTCAAATATTGCTACACTTAATATTATTTATAGCAAAAACTTTCAAATATTTTCCTATTGTGTTTCTTATTTCAGAAATAGGCAGACCATGAGTTCTAGTCTCACCTTAGACACAAAGCCAACTGGGTGGCCCTAGGACAGTCACTTTTTCTTAGCTGTACAAAGGAGACAATGGCAATTCACTTCTGAAAAATCCTGCCAAAAAAACTGCAGGGATTTTTTTAGGCAGCCTCCAAGAATTTGACAAATTGGAAGAAAATGAATGGAAGAAAAAAAATCACACACAGGGACATTCTTTTACTTAATGGCTGTTAAATTTATTTAATACCTTTTGAAGAACTTTAGGCAATGCTTCTAAAAGTCCAGGTTACCAAGTTATATTTATTTTATCAAAGCATATTACTTTTGAAAATAAAGATGTTAACACATTGCTAAGAAAATTATTTGTGTCATTTAAAAAAGGCACACAAAGTGGAGAGCAGAGAAATTTACTAAAACGTAACAGGAAGGTAGAAAAGAGCTATATTATTGCTGAAGTTAACTTGAGGGTAAATCTGGAGGTGAAATCTAAAAGTATGGTTGCACAGATCTTGTCAGAAATCTATGAACTTACAGTGAAACTGCAGAGGAGGGGAATGTTCCTATTCAGGAATATCCATTGACTTAATGTGGGAATTTATGTCATCTGGGAAATGACATAATAGGAATGATGACAAATAGATACAAATGAGATCATTACACAACTCATGCAAATCACAAATGAAACTGGGTGTCATATCCCTAAAAGTGATACTGCCATTCAATTGGGAGGAGGACAGCCTCGGAGTTAAATCATTAGCTACATCTGAAACAAGTGAGTTTTACAACTTTACAACTGGTTTCCTGTCACCGGGAGACTGAAGGTCCCAACATCTCTGGAGGGATGTTTATGGTATATAACTTTGATGTCTAACTAGAGATAGCCATGAGAACGTGTGCTTTATTGACTCCCAGGGCAGAAGAGTTAAGGAAGCATCTTCACACTTGTGTATTAGTCAGAATCTGCATTCGGACAAAGGGGAGGGGTCATTATCAGCTTAATCCCATTTGCATGGTCTAAAGGTTTTCAGATGCTGCTTTGCTTCTAATGGTTTCCATCCTGCTTGATTAAAGGTTCCTTTTGAAATAATCCGTTTCAAGAGTCTTTACTTTCTCAAGTTAGGTGAGGAGCCATTATACTGGGTCTGTTGTATGCAAAGACCATTGCACTGCAGTCTGTAAATTGGGATTTTAAAACTTCATTGGAACAGTCAAGACCTATACTCAGAATTAGTGTAAAAAGCAAAGCAAAGCAAAGCAAAGCAAAGCAAAGCAAAGCAAAGCAAAGCAAAGCAAAGCAAAGCAAAGCAAAGCAAAGCAAAGCAAAGCAAAGCAAAGCAAAGCAAAGCAAAGCAAAGCAAAGCAAAGCAAAGCAGTAGCACGGTGGTTAGAAAGCAGTACTGCAGGCTACTTCTGCTGACTGCCAGCTGCCTTCAGTTTGGCAGTTCGATTCTCACCAGCTCAAGGTTGACTCAGCCTTGCATCCTTCCGAGGTCAGTAAAATGATAAGATCGATGAGTTTTACAATGATGTGACAAAGAAAAATGCTGATACTAAATTACTAATAGGTGACTTTGATGGAAGAATAGGAAGAACAATGCTTGGAGAAAAAGTGACTGGCCTGTATGGAAGTGGTGAATGAGACAATAGAGGTGACAGACTAGTAGATTTTGTTAAAGGATAGGAACTTCGTATCATGAATTCATTTTACAAGAAAAAAGCCAGCAGAAAATGGACATGGAAGAGTCCATCTGGCTACACAAGTGAAATTGACTGCATCATGTTGAGTGATAAAACCATATTCTGCAATTGTACTGTCATCAATCATTTTAATGTTGGAAGTGACCATAGAATGATACAAATTAAAGTGAAGATAGGCTGTTGAAAAGAGTATAAGAAAATGATAAAGACATCACAAAAAACAAAAATAGATAATATGTGATAGTGATAAGCTGTTAGAGGAGAACAGCAGTTTTGAGATTAACCTAACAAATTGTTTTCATCTATTGTAAGATTTGGAAGAGATGAACATTACAGACCAAAATAAACAAATAGTCAAAAAAATCCTTGAATCTGCTACATCTGCACCACCAGAAAAACACTTTGTACAGTCAACAATCTCTGATGAAACTATTGATTTAATGAAAAAAGATGAACAATATAAAATACCAGAAGTTTCTCTAATAAACTGGAGTATGTTGAACTTTGCAAGATCATAAGAAAATATGTCCAAGAAGAAACACATGAATATATATTGTAATGTGCTACAAAGTATACTATGCTCTGAAGGATGAATTTGGCTCACAATTCCACAGAGTATTAGGGAAATGAAAGTTGACCTTTACTTTACATTGGCATCTTACTCATATTAAATCCTGTTGCAGTTTTGTAACCCTAAGAAAGCATACAGAACATTAAGCCAGGATGTGGGCCGCATCCGGCCCATGGGGTGCTTAGATCTGGCTCTTGGGGCTACCCTGGAAACAGTGAAGAATCAACCCGCAGAGCCTCTGCCAGTGAAAACAGGCTCCTGAGCTCCATTTTTCGGCTGCGATAGTCTCCTGCAAATCTCTGCTAGTGAAAAAGGTTGCAGGAGGTCGTCACAGCTGAAAAATGGAGCTCAGAAGTCCATTTTTGCTGGCAGAGCACTCAGGCCACCACAGGTCCTGACACAAATGATGTTAAGCTGGCCATACCCACCCTGGCCCCCCGAGATCAAACACAACCCTCAATGAAATCAAGTTTGACACCCCTGCATTAAGCAAATTTACCTTTATCTGTGTTATGCTTTGTACCAAACCTGATATACTATTTGAGCAAAATAATGAGTTAATTAGACAAATAAACAGGAAAAAGCTGCATATATTTATGATTGTTGAACAGTATTGTATCAATTTTTAAAAGATCAAGGATTCAGCATTGCATTAGAATGAAATATGTAAATTGCTCTTTTACTCACATTTGATCAAAGAGTAAAGGAAATCTAAAATTCAATAAATATTCAAAGAAAATAAGATTTTGCAGATATTCACAATATATTTTTCCAACCCTTATTTATCCATTCTCCTACACATGATCCACTTAAATGTTTATTATTAGCTAATAAAGCAACAATTATCTCTTGGAAATGTGCTGCCTCAAAGCAATCAAATCTCTTGTCTTATTCTTAGGGATACATTATGAAGAACATCGCTTCCGATGTAATATGAACAGATGTTTATTTTTTAATAAACATTATAACATAGACAATAAATCAGTGAAAGTGTGCCATAAGAATCAATATGAAATGCACTATTAAATGAGATTCATTATTGCACAACCTATGGAGATAGATAAATATATCTAAAACATAGATTTATGCAACTAAAAGAGTTGGAAAAAATACAATTAACTGCAAATTAAACATTTAGAGATAGCATTGTGCTATGACAAAGAGTAAGAAGTTTATCTTTCTATTTTATCTCACCTCACAAGGTAATTTTTTTCCTCCAACTTCTGCAAAAGATACACCAAATTTTTCAAGACAAAGAACATTCTCAGCAATATGAATTTTTGGTGTCAGCCCAGCAAAACCATTCTTTCTGGATTAAGACGAAAGGCAAAGTTGGTAGGAATAAGGCAACGTTCCTTCTTCAAAATTTGAAGGAAATATTGTCTTGGTATGTGGGACTGGACCAAAACATTGTAGGAATCTAGGATTCCCTGACTGCTGGAGTTTCATCGTAAAAGCCAGAATCACTGTGAAGAGGAATAAGAATGAAATCATAGCTAAGTCCAATGCCAAATAAAATTGTAGGTCAGACTGATACTCTGAATTATTCAACTGGTTTTTCTTTTTTGGAAGGGCTTCCTCGAAGTTGTCAGCAAACACCAGGTTCAGGGTGACGGTGGCTGAGAGAGGCTGCCCATTGTCCTTCACTGTAATTACAAGTTTCTGTTTAACCACATCCCTGTCCATAAAAGTTCTTGCTATCCTGATCTCACCAGTATGGGAGCCAATAGTGAAGAGGGCCAGTTCTGTGGCTTGAATCAGCTGGCAGGAAAGCCAGGTGTTGTGTACAGAATCAGCATCCACAGCCACCACCTTTGTTACCAGATAATTTACCTCGGCTGAACGAGGGACCATCTCAAAGAGGGCAGAATCCTTGGAGTCTGGTGAAGGGGACAGGATCTGGGGGCTGTTGTCATTCCGATCCAGGATAAACACCCTGACTATGACCTTGCTGCTGAGAGGGGGACTCCCGCCATCTTGGGCCTTCACCTGCAGCTGGAATTCCCTGAACTGCTCATAGTCAAAGGATCGCTGGGCGTAGATGATGCCGGTCTCAGAGTGAATAGAGATATAGGAGGAGATGGGAAGTTCTTCAGTGTTGCTGGTGAGGATTGTATATGTGACCTATGAGTTCTGGTGCATATCTAGATCATAGGCTTTGATCCTGAATATGGAGGTACCAGAAGGATTGTTCTCTGGCGTACAGATGCTGTAGGAAGTTTTTTCAAAAGCAGGGGCATTGTCATTGATAGCAGAGATCTGCAGCAAGATGGTTTTATTTGTGCTCAGTGGAGGGATTCCTTTGTCAATAGCTATGATTGTAATATTATACTGAGATGCTTTTTCTCTACCCAGGAGTCTGTTTGTCTGGAGTGCGTAGTAATTATTGGATGATGGAAGTATCTTGAATGGTAAATCATCTTGTAAATAACAAGTTATCTTTCCATTACACCAGCATCTTTATATTTAAGATTTATAAGAGCGATTAGAGTTTCAGACCTAGAATTTTGAAGAAGTAGGGTAAATAAGGAAACCACTGTTATCTCTGGGTAATTATCATTCTTAACTACAATATGTATTTGCACTTTACAATGTGTTACTAATTCTCCAAGATCTTTTGCTGCCATTGTTATAATATATTCTTTGGTTTCTTCAAAATCTAATGTTTTAATAAGAGTAATTATCCCTCTGATTTGATCCATACTAAATTTTTCTTATGCATTTGTTGGTATGTTGTTGAAATGATATCTGATTTGAGCATTTATGCCTTCATCATCATCGGAAACAGAAGTCTGGAGCACAGTGGTTCCAATAGGAGCATTTTCTGTCAGATTGACTCTATAGACTTCTTGAGTAAAAATAGGGGGATTGTCTTTGGCATCAGTAATGTTCATTAATATTTGCACACAATCTAAAGGTTTCTGCAGAACTAAATCTGCAAATTTATTTCCATCTTGATTCTCTTCTACTTCCAAAATGAAATATGGATTGGAACTGAGCTTGCTATTCTGTAAAGAATTTATTTCAATATCAGCATCTTCAGATCTTCCAAGAAGAAATTTGGTTCCTGGCAAAGTAACTTCGCTTGTTTCGAAGATGATATTGCCATTAAGGAACTGTGGGGCATTATCATTAATATCTTGAATTTTATGCTTTCATGGAAAATATTCAGAGGGTTTTCAATCACCATTTCAAAATTAACCAAGCAAAGTAGACTTTTATCACATATTTTTTCCAGGTCTGTCCTGTCATTTATATAGAAATTTCCATTTTCTGTATTGATTCCAAAATATTTCATATTGTCCACTGATGCTGCACATTGTGTTTTGCCAGTTCTTTGTTACTCAAACCCAGATCCTTAGCAAGATTCCCCACAATAGAACCTTTTATCATTTCCTCAGGTATTATATAATGAATCTGCTCTGAAGCAACCCAGTAAGGGAATGATAATTGCAAGAGAAGTAATACTTGCCTTCTGTGTGCTCCTCCATTCTTTTTTTTTTTTTTTTTTGCTTTCTTTCCATCTTGACCTTTCCCCACTATCCTGTGTGCTTCCTTTCAGATCAGATCAAATTTTCATCAGGAGGGAAGAAAATTCCATAAAGAAAAACAATCTCATTTTTTAAAAAGAAATCTCATGCAGTTTCTGTTTGGCAGCTTCAATATTCTCTCTTTTCTCTCCCTCTTTTCTGTTTCCCCAGTTTACACAGTACTTGTGAAATAATCTTAGACTCAAAAGTCAATTTCCACCAGTGTGTGATGTGAGGCTCAGAAAGAGAACTGCAAAGAATGCTTCTTTTCTGCTTCTGACCAGATACAGTGTGAACATATAATGATGAAACATATAATCATTATACTGTAGATTGCTATTTCAGCATTATATTTATTGAGGACTTGAGTGGATATTTAAAACATTGTGATTATAATTTTGGAGTCAGTGCTTCTTTCCTTTTACCCCGGTCAATACTTTTTAAGGTAATTTCTTGCATTGTTTTTATAGTCTTGGGGAAAACATGGTTATATAAGTTATATTTCAGAGAGCTTTATGGATGTGATGTCCAGTTTGGTGTAGTGGGTAAGGCGCCAGGCTAGAAACCATGAGACTATGAGTTCTAGTCCCACCTCAGGCATAAAGCCAATTGAGTAATCTTGGGCCAGTCATTCTCTTTCAGCCTTAGGAAAGAGGCAATTCCAAGACACTTCCAAAAAAAAAAACCTGCAGGGATTTGTGCTATCAGGACTTAGAATAGATGTAGCAATTAGGAAGAGAGATAATATTATTAGGTATTTTCTTATATGTTTTAAAATTAGTATGTAGAGGAAAGGATTAGAAGTTGATTGTACTATATACTCTTCAACAGTATTAAGGTTACTATGGCTATTAGTATTGTGTAATAACATATTGGAAAATCAAATGATGAGGGATTATATACATGGTGGAGCAAATATTATAATGTTAACAACTTTAATTGTACTATTTATAATGTTATTATAATGATGTGAGTATGACTATTGTAATTAATACAAAGCCCTAAAAGAGGAGTATGGAAAATATGCACACACAAAAAACTAATAAGAATTGAAATACTAAAATGGACAAAAGATGAAGGATAGAAATAGAACACCTACTAATATAAGATTTCTGTTAACGATATAGAATAGAGGTGAAATTAGTAAGGGGGAAAATATTACACACACACACACACACACACACACACACACACACACACATATATATATATATATATATATATATATATATATATATATTAATGAAAGAGATGCTAGGAACTGTTACAACTGTAGAGGTTTCTTGAGTACAATAAACCAATGAACAAACAATAGGTAAAGTAGAAAGTATATACAAAATTATAGAATCAAACATTTATTGACAATCTTTTAAAGGCTAGTTAGATTACAAAGTCAGTACTAATAAAAACAACTCACCAAATTAGTTTTATCCATCTCAGAATTTGGGATATTGCCTTCATTGCTTGCCAAAAGCACATCATATTTTTGGTTGCATGAAATATACTCTGCAGGTTGAACTTTGGGTGCTGGAAAAGTAATTTCGTGTATCTTGGACTCGGATGATAAACAGAGCTGATAGGAATAAGGAATAGTCCCTTCCTCATAATTGGGTGGGAATATAATGGCATTGCTTGAATGGGGAATGGGAGCAAAGCATGGAAGAAATGTCAGATTCCCCGACTGTCGGAGTTTCATCATAATAACTAGAGTTACAGTCAAGAGGAACAGAAAGGAGATCAAAGTTAAGGCCAGCACTAGATAGAACTGGAGCTCAGACTGTTGCTCTGAATCCATGGTTTGGTTATTTATTTCTGGCAGTGCCTCTTGGAAGTTTTCAGCAAAGATCAGATTGAGACTGACTGTAGCAGAGAGCGGGGGTTGCCCATTATCCTTCACCAAGACCACAAGCTTCTGTTTCAAAGCATCCCTTTCCAGAAACGTCCGCAGTGTCCTGATTTCACCCGTGTGGGCACCAATTGTGAAGAGTCCTGGCTCAGTAGCTTGAAGTAGATGATAAGACAGCCAGGCATTGTGCCCAGAGTCAGAATCCACAGCCACCACCTTTGTAACCAGGTATCCCATCTCTGCCGAGCGAGGCACCATCTCAAAGGAGGCTGAGCCCTCTGCTCCTGGAGAGGGATACAGAATTTGAGGGCTTTGGTCATTTTGGTCCTGGATGAACAATCTCAATGTGGCATTGCTGCTGAGAGGCGGGGAGCCTCCATCTTCAGCCTTCACCTGTACTTCAAACTCTCTGAGTTGCTCATAGTCAAAAGACCTTTGAGAATAGAGGGTGCCACTTTCTGAGTTAATGGAGAGGTAAGATGGGAGAGGCAGTGCCTCTATTTTGCTAGTGAGGATGGAGTAGGTGATCCTAGCGTTGCCACCAAGATCAGGGTCTACAGCTTTGATTCTGAAGATGGAGGAGCTAGCAGGATTGTTCTCTGCCACATAAACATTGTATAAGGATTTCTCAAAGGTAGGGGCATTATCATTGATATCTGAAATCTCCAATGAGATGGTTTTCTGTGTAGAAAGAGGGGGCGTACCTTTGTCTGTGGCTGTGATTGTAAGATTGTACACTGGGGTGCTTTCTCTGTCTAGGGGACCATCTGTAAGCAACTTATAGTAGTTATTCGCTGCTGATACTATTTTGAATGGGGAAGCATTCTGTAAATGGCAATTAATCTTCCCATTATTCCCTGAATCTCTATCATTTATATTGATGAGGGCTACCAATGTTTCTAATGCAGAGTTTTCAGGTATTTCCCTGGATAAGGAGGCAAGAATCAATTCTGGGGCATTGTCATTTACGTCTAATACCGTTATTTCAACATTACAGTGTGCTACTAGCCCACCTCCATCCCTTGCTTCCACTGCTATGACATATTTCTCTGTTTCCTCAAAGTCTAGCTCTTCGTGAATTGAAATAAATCCCTGTTTGGAATCCAAGTCAAATTTCCGAATAGCATTATCAGCAATATTTTTATAGAAATAGTTGATTTGGCCATTGGAACCTTCGTCTTTGTCTGTGGCTTCTACCTGTATTACAGTAGATCCTTTTGATACATTCTCTTTGAGGCTGACCATGTAAAGTTCTTGACTGAAGATGGGTGCATTATCATTGGCATCAATGACTCTGATCCATATTTTGGCTGTTCCATGCTTTGTTGGATTACCACCATCAACAGAAGTAAGTGTTAAATTAATGCAGCTTTCACTTTCACGATCTAACTGTTTCTTTAGCACTAATTTTGGATATTGTTTTCTATTTTCCACCAGTCTAAATTCAAGTATGAAATTCTCATTAATACTTAGATGATAATCCTGGAGGGAATTTGTTCCAATATCAGGATCTTCTGCTTGTTCAAGAAGAAACGTTGCTCCTGGTAAAGTGGATTCAATTATCTCTAGCTTGATATCACCATTTAAGAAATGTGGTGCATTGTCATTAATATCCTGGATCTCTACTGTTATGTAAAATATTTCCATGGGGTTTGCACTCACCATTTCAAAACTGATGGAGCAGAGTGCAGTTTCCCCACAGATTTCCTCTCTGTCAATCCTGTCTTTTACATACAGATTCCCATTTTCAGCATTAATGGAGAAGTATTGCTTTTTGCCTAAAGAAAGGATATGCAGGTTGCGATTTCCCACTTCAGCAATACTCAGTTTCAGATCCTTGGCAAGATTCCCCACAACGGAACCCTTTCCCATTTCCTCTGGAATTGAATAGCGAAGATGCTCTGAGACGGTCTGGCAGACGAAAGACAATAAGAAGAGGAGACGTACTTGCCTTTTTACAGATCTGCTCTTAGCTTTGCTCCTGCCGTCCATCTCACCTGCGGTGAAAAGTGCTTTGTGCAATCCAGTAAGCTGAGGAGTTTAAATTCCCATTAGAAAGAAAGCATCAAGAGGTTCCTGGGATTCTTCTGAGTTTTATCTATACTGCAGTGGTTTTCTTTTCTCTGCCATGGTCGGTGAGTGTCCCTCAATCCTGCTCTTTGACTGCTCTGCACTTGGTGACTGGATAGTCAGAAGGCAGGAAGCCACATTAGATTTCCAGCTCCTTTCTGGGAACTATGTTATCCAACAGCGGCACTCTGAGTCTCAGATGCAGAACTGCAAGAAGCATCTTAAAGAAATAAATTCATTTTGTTTCTATTTTGCTGATGATTTTGTATGGTTAGGAAGGATTGCTTGTATAGCTTGCTAAGTAATATACAGTATGTTTCTTTTGTACTTTTCAGTATTAGAAGTAATAATTTGTCTATGTGATAGAAAATTTCAGAAATAAAAAAATTGCACAATTCTTTTAGTAACACTTGTAACTTTTTTTCAATCCGTAACTGAGAGATCCTTTTATTAGTAGGTTCCATGTGACAGAAAAGCAAAGTGTTTTCAAGTTTTTAAATGTTGCAGAAAGGGAGGAAAAAGTTAGAAAAGGGGTTGAAATGCAGTCTAAACCCACATTGTGATATAAGACATCGGTTATAGACGCTTGGCTAATAAGATGGGTGGCATTGAAACTAAATCAGTCAATCAGTCAGTCAATCAATCAATCAATTTCTGGTCAGATTGAGGCAGTTGAAAGTCATTCCCTAAAAGGTAGTTGCAAACTAAATAAAGAGTCAATATTGTGTGTTGATAGTGGCAGATAATAGGCACTTTTCAGGAAGAAGATTGTTCTGAAACAGGAAACTATCCTCTTGAATAGCATTTTGCTCTTAAAGTGGAACTGAAAAATAACAGAAATATGGAAATCAAGTTCCTTTTATATGGTCTATAATGATTTCATACTTTATAAACTGATTATAAGTGTAAAATACACAGAGGTTGTAGTTAAGTAATAAGCATACTGAGAGGATTTTCTGGAAGATGGTATAAAATATAATAATTATTAATTATTATAATTGTAATTATTAATTATTATAATTATTAAATATTATAATTATAATTATTAAATATTATAATTATAAATTATTAAATATTATTATAAATTATTATAATTAGTATAATAACAATAATTACAGTTAAAGATGACTGCTGAAAAATTGATAAGAAAATGCAGTATACTTTGAAATGGGTCATAGGCAATAGAGACTTAATAATTTCAAAAGTTATTGATAAATTGCAGTCTTTAATATGAGAGAAAAATATGGAGAATAATTGTGCTGCATCTAATTACCATTATTTAATTTTTATAAGAAACAATTTAATTTTGTCCTAGATCTGTTTCCTGTTTGAAATCTGCCTCGTGAACCACCTTCCAAAGGCTATATATGAAGCTTGGCTCAGAAATGCTAGTGCACCTTGGATTGAAGAGATGCAAGTCTAATATTTAATTATTCATAGGTCATGCTACAAAAATCTTTTTGCCTCAACTTTAGAAAGGGTGTTTATGGTAGTGTAAATGCCATGTGAATTAGGAGACATTTTGAATAATAAGTCTTTTAATATCCTATTGCAGCTTTGTCAGCTATTAATGTAACATTCTTTTTTTTTTTAACATAGAAAAAAATTTTATTTTCCTTTTTTATAGCATATAATCACATGTATACTATTACATAGTCAATATCAGGTTGTATTATTAAGTAATTACATCAATTTATCTTACCATCAACTACCAAAGAAAAAAAAACAGTTATTGGCTCTTATGCTCTCCATACACCATATTTATACCTTATCCGACACTTTCTTCCCCCTCTCTCCTCCCCTTTTCTACATCCTTTCTTCCCTCCATCATTTTCTACTCTACTTCCCCTTCCTTTCTCCCTTCTCCTCTCTCCCCTTACCACTCCTCCTTATACACCTTGTCTTCCCCCCTCACCCTCTCTCCTGTCCCTCTCTTCCTATCTTTCTTCTCTCCTCTGCTTCCCACTCTTCCTCTAATTCACTTGGTGTATTTCAGCTTCTGAGCAAACTCCCTTTTGTGTTGATGGTATTTATAATTCCATTTCAATATACATAAAAAAGAAAAAATAGCAGTATACATGTACAATCATAATACCTTAAAATCCAACACCCCTCCTCCAACTTAGTAAACTCCGCTCCCTCCCCCTCCCCCCCAACCTTCCCCCCCTGACTTCCCAGAACCAATACAAGGTATAAATCTTTAACAAAAACAGTTTAAAATATACTTAAAGAGAAAGTAGAAAGTTAATAATGTCTTTGAATTGAGCTTAGCTCCTCCTTGCTAGGCTAACTATAAACAATTTGTATCATTTCTGATCTTAATCATAAGCTATCTGAAATTTCCTAGACCCATATTTATTTTGAATATAGTCAATCCATTTTTTCCAGTCTCGTTTATATCTCTCGTTTGAATAGTCCTTAAGATATGCAGATATTTTAGCCATCTCTGCTAAGTTTGTAACTTTCAATGTCCATTCTTGGATAGTAGTATTTTAGTAAAGATTTTATAATCTATATTAAGTAATGATATGGGTCTATAATTTTTTGGATGAGTAGGGTCTTGATCTTCCTTGGGGATCAGATATATAAAGGCTGTCTTCCAAGATGGAGGTACCTTCCCTTCCACTTGGATCTTATTAAATAATTCCTTAAGCGGTTCTACCATTTCCAACTGCAAATTTTTGTAATAAACCGCTGTCAAGCCATCTGTACCCGGCGCTTTCCGTGCTTTTAGCTGTTTAATTGCCTGTAAGATTTCCCCCGAGATTATTGGTTGATTCAGTCTTTCCCTCTGCTTGTCTTTAACTATGGATATTTTTTCTTTATCCAAGTATCTATCTATATCTAAGCTTTGAATTTTATCATTCGTATACAATCCTATAAAAAATTCACGAAAAACCTTTTGAATCTCTTCCTGTTGATACACTTTCTTTCCTTTAAAATGTAATTTCGATATGTTACGAGACTTCTGTTTTTTCCTAATCAGATATGCTAACCACCTACCGGATTTGTTTGCATTATAGAAAGTGTTGTGTTTTGTGTATAGCAAATTGGTAGCCATCTGATCTGACATTAACATGTTAAATTGCTCTTTTAATAATGTAATTGTTTCTTTAATCTTTTTGTCTTCTGGGTTTAAGATTAGCTCCTGCTCTCTCTTCCTAATTTCATTCTCAAGTTCAAATCTTCTTTCCCCCTGTTTGCGTCTATGTAGTCTATTCATATTTATCAGAACTCCTCTCATGTATGCTTTACTTGCATCCCATACCATTTTCATAGATGTACCCTTGTTCATATTAAAAACAAAATATTCTTTTAGCAACTTTTTACATTCATTAATGTTTTTCTCATATCTAAATAAATTTTCATTCAGTCTCCAAGACCTTCTTACTCGCATCCCCACCCCCAACTCCATCCAGACTAGATTATGATCTGATAAGGCTCTGGAACATATCTTCATCTTCTTTACCCCAGAAAGCAAATCATTGGTTGTTAGTATAAAATCAATCCTAGAAAAGGATTGATGTCTATCAGAGAAAAAGGTAAAGTCATATTCTTCTGCATTCCTTTCTCACCAGATATCTCTCAATTCAAAATCCTCTATCATATCAAAAAAGGACTTAGGTAATTTGGCTCGCTTTTGGGTATTTTGGCGGAGAGCCTTCTTGTCTTTCTTGGTATCCATGATGCCATTCCAGTCACCCAGTAATATACAGGATCTAAAGTCCCAATGTCCCAACTAACTTAGCATGAAGCATTTTGTAAAATTTATCTTGTTGTTGATTGGGGGCATATATTCCCAATAGTAGTGTCTTTTTCCCTTCTAAAACCAAATATATTGCAATATATCTTCCATGGGGGTCTGTTCCAATTAATTCAGCTTTCAAATCCTTCCTTAAATATATAACAATATCAGTGGCAGAAGCTATGAAGTGTTGTCCAAGTCTTGTATTAATCAGGTATTTTTGATCAGTTGATCTAATATGGGTTTCTTGCAAACAAATGATGTCATTCTTAAATTGTTTAAGATAGTGGTTAATTTTCTTCCTTTTCTGTGGAGAATTTAAACCATTGACATTCCAAGTTAGAAACTTAGTTGCCATCATTAGCCCCCTGAAGCTTTTTAAGAGCCATCTGAACATCTTGGAATTTAACCTTTGGCCTGGCTCCTCCCACTGCTTCTGATGTAACGCCTGTAGGCTTCTAAACGGTGGCTTGTGTTTGTAGCTTTTTTAATTCCTGTTCCACTCGTCTAGTAACCACATGGTCTTGTCTTTGTTCCTTAGCTTCTTGTACCTCTGAGAGAACAAGTTGATCCCCCCTTTTTAATGCTTGAGTGGTTTGCTTTCCATCATATCCTTCTTGTTCTCTTTCTCTAAATCTAGAGGGAGGGAGTTGTCTAGCCTTCAATATGTTGCTGTAGAAATCTTGGGCCTTCCATACTGTATTGAGGCGATGTCTTTTTCCAAGGTAGCTAAATGCAATGCCGGCTGGTGCGTCCCATCTAAACTGTATCTGGCAATTTTTAAGCTCCTCAATTAAAAAGGCATAGTCTTTCCTAGATCTCAGCATTTTAGATGGTATCTCCTTCAAGACAGTCACCTCCCGACCCCCAATTTGAAGCTTATTTTTGTAGGACTCCTGTAATATCATGTTCCTCATATCTCTAGTGGCAAAATACACCACTATATCTCTTGGTAATTGCTTTTGTCTTGCCAGCCAGGAGTTAACGCGGTAAACCTTTTCGATTTGCCAATCAAGATTCCCTCCTGACCTTCCCACCATCAGGTCGAAGGCTTCAGAGAGAATGTTTCAGGTTCTCTTGTGTATTTTCAGGGAGGCCCCTTATCCTTAAAGCAAATTCCATTTGTCTATACTGTAACATTATGATTTCATTTTCTGCATCGCTGATCTTTTGCTGGACCGCATCCATCTTCATTACCAGGTTCGTATTAGAGTCACTAAGATCTTCTAACTTTTCTTCAAGTCCATGCACATAGCCAGATAGAGAATTCAGAGCCATCAGAAAATCCCCTCTAATCATTTGATTACATGTCATAAGTTCTTCAGACATCTGTTTGTTAGAAGCAGCTATCTCTTCCTTAAGTTTTGCTTCCATCGTATCAGCATGATTTTTTAACGCATCAATTAATTCTTTCTGCAGAATTTCCCTTGTCAATGGGTCCCCTGCAGAAGTAGAAGGGAGTAATGACTGTAATTTAGTAGAAGGCACTGGGGAATTTCCGGCACTTTTCGATGCGGGGGGTGAGGAGGAGGGGGAAATTTTTGCTTAGAAGCCATCTCAAGTTTAATCTTCTTTAGTCAATTAAAAAGTCCAGGCAGTCTAATTATACAGCAATTGCTATTTGGTTTGATAATAAATCACTTCTTGGTAAGAAATCACTTCTAGACTTCACAAAAGTTCTATCCGAGTCTCGCCCCTCCTACACAGCTCGGCGCCATTTTTACAGAACTTTCAGCAAGTATTTAGCAGAAGGAATTCTTTGCAAATGGAGCTAAGGATTTATACATACAATTAGATGTTCACAGATATTGGTTCAGCTCGGCTTGAAGTCCACAGTAAATCATTTGTGCTGAGGATGAGCGAAAATCTTCGTTCTGCAACAAAAGGCAGAATGAGCCCTGGCGCGGAGCTGCTATGCTGCTGCCGGTGCCCTCCCCCTTCCTTCCAGAGTTTAGGCTGAGAGGGTTAGTTAGAGGGCTTCTGATGCATAGCTTCTCACCTCTCTCTTCTAGGCCCGAAGAGAGGGTAAATAAACTGCAAAACAACTTGATGGATTGCTGTTTAAACAGTTTAACGATGCCAAGATTCCAGAGCTGTTAAGAATAACAACTCCCTGTCAGGCTCCGCCCACCAGAAGCCTATTAATGTAACATTCTCATGGGTGGAATACTGTATTAAGTTCTTGGAATTACCATATTTTTCAGAGTATAAGAAGCACCCTTTTCCTTCAAAAAAGAGGCTGAAAATCTGGGTGCATCTTATACACTGAATACAGTATTTTTTGCCTCCCGAAATTCCACCCCTTCACCAAAATCGCTGTGCATAGCCTTTAGGAGCCTTGCAGAATGCTCCTGGGGGCTGGGAAGGGCAGAAATGAGCAAGAAACTGGACGTTTTTTGCTCAATTTTGCCCCACAGCCCCCAGAAGCATTCTATAAGCCTCCTAAACGCTATGCATGCCCTTTTTTTTTTTTTGACAAAAATCAGGCCCATTTTCACGAAAAATTGGCCCTTTGGGGGAGGCCTGCAGAGTGCAAAAACTTTTTTTTAATTTGCCTCTTCAAAACCTTGGTGCATCTTATACTCCGGTGTGTCTTATACTCTAAAAATATGATATTTAGTTATAGTACAATATGGACAAGAAATGTGTTTGTAAACATCTGAATTTTCATTCTATACCTACCTCATAATGTAACATAACATAATATCCAACTAACATAAAATCATAGTGCTGGAATAGACCCTCAGGATATTCTAGTCCACCCTCCTACCCAAGGGAGGAGACCTTATACCATTCTGAATAAATACTGTATTTTTTGGAGTATAAGATGCACCTTTTTCCCTCAAAAAAGAGGCTGAAAATCTGGGTGCGTCTTATACACTGACTACCACAGTTTTTGTCTCCTGAAACCCTGCCCCTTCACCAAAATGGCCGTGCATAGCTTTCAGAGAGCTTCTGGGGGCTGGGGAGGGCAGAAATGAGCAAAGAATGAGTTTTTTGCTCAGTTATGCCCCCCAGCCCCCAGGAGCACTCTATAAGCCTCCTAAAGGCTATCCATGTCCTTTTTTTTTTTTTTACACAAAAATGGGTCCGTTTTCATGAAAAATGGGCTGTTTTTTGTTCATTTTTGCCCACCCCCAGGAGCACTGTACAAGCCTCCTCAAAGCTATTCATGCCTTTTTAAAAAAGAAACAATGGGCCCATTTTTGCAAAAAAAACGGACCATTTTTGGGAGGTTTGCAGAGTGCAAAACCTTTTTTTTTTTAAATTGCCTCTTCAAAACCTTGGTGCGGCTTATACTCTGGTGCGTCTTATACTCTGAAAAATACAGTAGTTGCCCAATCTTTTCTTGAAAACCTCCAACTCTGTCAGGCAAATTGTGGTATTGATTAATTGTTTCCACTTATTCTTCTCAGTTCCCAGTTGGATTTCTATTTAACAAACTTCCACCCATTGCTTCTTGTCCTGTCCTCAATAGCTATAGCAAATAAATTGACCCCCTCTTCTCTCTGACAACCCCTCAAGTACCAGAAGACAGCTAACATGTCATCCCTAACCCTTCTCTTTTTTAGATAGACATACCTAGTTCTCTTAACTGTTCTCTTCATCATTTAATTCCAAAATTGCATGAATCAGTAGTGTGAGGCAGTTGCAAAATGGTGAATGCAATTTAGCTGCAGGAAGAAAATGAAATTTTAAATAATGGGAAATTTAAATTTATTTTCCATTACTCTGACCCCATCATTATAGCATCCTTTGTGAGTACCCACATTAAAAAAGATTTAGATAAACTGAAAATAGATTTAAGGAAGTAAAAGGATGATCAGGCAAATATAAATATGAAGAGATATCCAAGAGATTAGGCATGTTTAGGCTGGGGAAAATAATTATTTGTTTTAGTGTTCTATTTTGTGACTCTTGGCAATCAAAATAATTATGAGATTATTAATATAAGAACAGAAAAAATAGTGAAGAATAGTGAGCACTTTTTAAGCACCCCAGTGATACAACAAAGAAAAATGTAGAAATATAGAAATGTAGAAAAATGTAGAAATGTAGGACATACAATAACAGATTTAAGTTTTAAGAAGGCAGGTTCTAAATGTTACAAAGCATTTTCTGACACTAACAATGATTTGACAGTGGATCCATCTGCCTACAAATGTAATCAACTCTCCTTTCTTGGATATGCTAAGAGGCAAAACTAGATTGCAATCTTCTCAGAAAATTTTAATTTGGACTCTCGTATTCAACAGAGATTATGAATGATAGCCAAAAAATTTTGAATCTATGTTTCTATGGACTTGCACTTGAATCTTGACCAATTCTGAGTTTTTTTTAATTCTATAATCATGAAGCTTGTGATCATAATCATAAAGCTCATAAAAATTCTATAATCATAAAACTCAAGACTACCGATCTTTTAACTCTGTATGATCACTGCATTTTTAAATGGAATATCAGCACAACTATCATTACAAACTGTTTTTATTCAACTGTGATTTTTTAAATACATCTAAAATTTACATATCAAAAATATAAGACACTTCTTTAAATGGCCATATCCAGGCTACGAGAGTAAGGTAATGGCACTTATAATGAAATACACGTAGAAAGCAGAATTTGATGAGATCTTAGAATTGCCTCTATGGAGTGCAGGAATAGCATGCATTGGACAGCATAACTTGGGATTGTGTACAGGAATATGCACAGTATGTGGATTAGATCCTCCCAAGTTCAGATGGGAGATCCCACAGAAAGTCATGAAGAATAAGAGAGCTGAGACCCTGTGGGACTTTCAGATCCAGACAGACAGGCCACTACTTGTCAATCAACCATTATGGTAGTAAACAAGAAACAGAAGATTGCAGTAAAAGTAAAATACAGTAAAAATAGCAGTGCTAAGTGACAGCAACATCATGAAGAAGAAATATGAGAAGTCAGAGAACTACTAAGAAAGGTAGGAAAAACTGGAGAGGATGTGGAAAGTAAAGGCCAAAGTGGTCCTAATGAAGCTAGGAACATTTTAGGCTGTGACTCATAAACTGAGAGATTGGCTCCAACAGATCCCAGGAACACCATCAGAGCTCTATGTCCAATGTTAGAGTCCAATGTTACAAACATTTAAGATACTATGCAAAACTTTCAAACTCCCAGGACTCTGGTAGGGATCCTGAGATTGAGGAAGACAGTTCTAAGAAATATTTTGAGATCGTCAAATGCAAGACATTTTTTATTTATCTAAATTAAATAAACACTTGGACTCAAAAATTGGTAGTCAAACCTTGAAGTAATATTTATCAACATAGTCTTAAAAGCATTATGATGCCCCTTGCCCCAATTTTGGTACGTATCCTTCAAAACAATATCAGTACTTTGTGCAGGCATTCAAATGCTGCCACAGAATAATATGTTGAAACTGAGTTAAACACCTACAATTTATTTAAATACATCAAGGGTCAGATTAAACTTCTTAACTTCATGCGTACACTAACCACTTAGACACAAGAATTTCTGTAATAATAATAATATAAATGATCCTTCATTAAAACTATAGGGAACTTCTTTAAAAAGAAGCTTACTTTGATATTACACTTAGTTGGACCATTTAATGAGAAAGCAGTGAAATATTGTAAAGAAATACAATTTTAGATGTTAGAAAAGTAAAATAGAATGCAATCTACTTTGGAGTAAACATGTCTAGGAGTCTGCTGTGTTTTAGGGGGTACTGTTATAGAATTTGCAGTTAAACATTTACCTTCTCATTATTCTCCATCTCAGATTGTAATGTTTTTTCTCCATTGCTTGAAAGAGGCATCTCAGTTTTTTCACCACTAAGCACATTTTCTGCAACATGAATGTTTGGTGCCAGGAAGGTAAATTCATTCTTTCTGGATTCTGAGGAGAGGCAAAGCTGGTAGGAATAAGGCAGAGTCCCATCCTGAAAATTGGGTGGAAATATTACCCCAGCTGTGGAATGGGAAATGGGAGCAAAACATGGTAAGAAACTGGACTTTCCGGACTGCCTGAGTTTGATTGCAATGACCAGAATGACTGACAAGAAGAATAAAAATGACATCACAGCTAAGGCCACCACCAAATAGAATTGCAAGTCCGACTGATCCTCTGAACTCTTCATTTGGTTTTTCATCTCTGGAAGGGCCTCTTGGAAGTTCTCAGCAAACACCAGGTTCAGAGTGACAGAGGCCGAGAGAGTCGGTTGTCCATTATCCTTCACCAGAAGGACCAGTCTCTGTTTCACAGCATCTCTTTCCAAAAAGGTTCTTGTTGTCCTGATCTCACCCGTATGGGAGCCAACAATGAAGAGGGCCGGTTCTGTGGCTTGAATCAGCTGGTAGGAGAGCCAGGCATTGTGTCCAGAATCAGCATCCACGGCCACCACCTTTGTTACCAGATAATCTGCCTCGGCTGAACGAGGGACCATCTCAAAGAGGGCAGAGTCCTTGGAGTCTGGTGAAGGGGACAGGATCTGGGGGCTGTTGTCATTCCGATCCAGGATGAACACCTTGACTGTGACGTTGCTGCTGAGAGGGGGACTCCCGCCATCTTGGGCCTTCACCTGTAGTTTGAATTCCCTGAACTGCTCATAGTCAAAGGATCGCTGGGCGTAGATGATGCCGTTCTCAGAGTGAATGGAGATATAGGAGGAGATGGGAAGTTCTTCAATGTTGCTGGTGAGGATTGAATATGTGATCTGGGAGTTTTGATCCACATCCGGATCAAAGGCTTGAATTTGGAAGAGGGAGGCACCAGAAGGATTGTTCTCTGGCACATAGATGCTGTAGGAAGCTTTTTCAAAAGCAGGAGCATTGTCATTGATATCAGAGATCTGCAGCAAGATGGTTTTGTGGGTGGTCAATGGAGGAGTTCCTTTGTCAGTGGCTGTGATTGTAATATTATATTGAGATGCTTTTTCCCTGTCTAAAGGTTTATCTGTCAAGAGAGTGTAATAGTTATCAGATGATGGAAGAATCTTGAATGGCAAGTCATTTTCTAAATAACAAATGACCTTTCCATTATTGTCCATGTCTTTGTCATTTGTTTTAATTAGAGCAATAACTTTACCAGTCTCAGAATCTTCCAGAATTGGATTAAAAATGGATGCAAACATCATTTCTGGCACATTATCATTCTCATCAAGGACCTTTATTTCTACTTTACAATGGGTCATTGATCCACCTCCATCTTTTGCTGCTACAGTCATCACATATTCTGAGCTTTCCTCAAAGTCCAATGGTTCCACAAGAGAAATCATTCCACTGGTTGAATCTAGGCTGAACTTCTTATTTGCACTCAGCGGTATATTGCTGAAATAATATCTGATTTGTGCATTTGAGCCTTCATCTTTATCTGAAGCTACAAGTTGCAGCACCAGGAACCCAACTGGTAAATTTTCCCTCAGATTGACAGTGTAGATTTCTTGGGTAAATATAGGTGGATTATCATTGGCATCAGTGACATTGATCCATATTTGGGCTGTTCCAGTTTTTCTGGGTTTCCCGCCATCTAGCACAGTAAGTGTTAGCTGAACTGTTGGTTCACTTTCGCGATCAAGTGGTTTCTGCAGTATTAAATCTGCAAATTTATTTCCATCTTGACTCTCTTTCACATCCAAAGTAAAGTAAGGATTGGTGCTAAGATGATAATTCTGTAAAGCGTTTGTGCCAATGTCTGGATCTTTGGCATTCCCAAGAAGGAATCTGGTGCCTATTTGTGTTGTTTCAATTATCTCCAACTGGATTATGCTATTGAGAAACTGTGGAGAATTATCATTAATGTCTTGTATCTCTATTTTTAGATGGTAAATATTTAACGGATTTTCAATAACCACTTTAAGATTAAGAACACATCGTGGGATTTGGCCACATATTTCTTCCCTATCTATCCTGTCATTCACACAGAGGTTTCCATTTCCTGCACTGATTGTGAAATACTGCACCTCGTCCAGAGAGATGACATGCATTTTGCGACTTGCCAGTCCTTTGAGACCCAGTCCTAGATCCTTTGCAAGATTCCCCACTATAGAACCTTTTGACATCTCCTCGGGGATCGAATAATGAATCTGTTCGGAGACGGCCCGGTAGGAAAGCGACAAGACTAAGAGCGATAGTACTTGCCTTCGGATTGCTCTGCCATTCCCTCCTTGCCCTCGATCCATCTCCTCGGCGATAAATTGACTGCCTCAAAATCTCAGCGGAATGCAGAATAGAAAACACTCTCGTTTCTTCTTAGTGTCTGGGACCTTCCCGTTTCGCAAGACTGCTTTGCATTTGTGATCTGCTGTTTTCCCCTTCTTTTAACGAAATGCCGGAATCCTTCTTTGGGAAGCATCTGTATAGCAAGCAGCTCTTCTCCATTGTCTTCGGCATCCCCGTTGGCTAACAGCGGCACCGTGAGGTCAGAAGTGAAACTGCAAGGGATTCTATTCCACATGTAATAAAAAAGTAATAGTGGCGAATATAAAAAAAGTGCTTGGATGTGACCAGTTTTTCGGGTCTTCATAAATGATCCGTTTTTGGGGTGTTCATAAATGTTATGTTAACTGAAAACTGCAACAGAGGTTTGTAAGAGTTGGCCTTGTAGTTTTTGTTTTTGTTTTCTCTTCTTCATGCTTCAATTATAATGTAGCCCTTTCAATGAACTTTCATTCACTGAGCTCTAGTCTTAATGTCATGGTATACAGTGCAATGTTAATACTTGTTAACTTACCATTCCCTCCAGTAGGTCTGGCTTTCGGAAAATGAGCACATAATTGAAGATTAAGAATTTTATGCATCTTAATACTCTTACCTACCCCATGGCATACAAGCTAGACTCAATAAATGGGGTGACAATGATACTTAAATATATATCTTAAAGTTCTTACTGCATTTATACTCTGTTGCTTTGATATTTACTGCCCCTATGATGAACACAGTCTATAGGTTCTGTATATCTAAAAATAGGTACAATGTGTTTGATCTCAGAATTTAGTTTATCCTGAACCATATCATGGCACCAGCGGAAAACTAGAAATGTCAATTTTCTATTTCTTTTCTTTTACATAGACAATAGTTTTATTAACAAGAGGAAGAAGGAGCACGAGGAGCATGAGTGAAAGAAGATGTATTCCAATCATTTTAAGCATTAGGAAAATGTTCTTAACAATAATGTAACTTTCCAAATAATCTATATGGTCTGCCTGTAACAATTGCTGACAGTTCTGGAAAGTCAATTTAAAACATATAACCACGTTCCTGACTACAATGGCAAGCAATATAATATTAGAACATAGTTTTCATTAATGAAACCACTCAGGATTTGAAAAAGTAATTGTTTTAAAGTCTCTTTTACATCCTTTCACTTCTCTAATACTTCTAGTAATGTTTTTTTCTAACTTCTATTATGTCATTTTCTCTTTTATCATTTAATCTGTATATAATCAATATGCTAGCAAAACCTTGTTTTGTAAACAGATCTCCTTTCATTAATGTTATTGTTGCCATTATTATTGTGAATATTTGTACACATTTATATTTATAATTAAGCTTTCTGTCAGTGGTAAACACAATGAACTAGAAAGTATTAGTAAGTATTGTATATATTATTTCAAATGAGAATATTTTTGAGCCATTTTAAAGTTACCAAGAAGTGTTTTTTGAGACCTGTGTATGTGCCTAATTCCATGCTGATTCATTTTATTTACATCAGAGCATATAAATTAATGAGTTATTTTTTCCAGCTACTTTTGACATGCATGAGATTATAAATAATACTTTATTGTCCTTTCTTCTGTTTGGAAGGTAAGTTTCTGCCCTTTGAAATCCATGAAATGGCTTTATTGTTTGACTGAGCTCTTCACTTTGTATCAAGCAGAAGAAGCATCTAAGACAAAAACCTTTTCACTGGTAAAATACTGGGTTTTACATACAGTATACTAAAATTGTCCTCCATTTTTTAACTGCGGAAGCCCACAACTGCAGCAAGCACTCTAGTTGCAAATGTTATGTTACAATTAATATTGGTTTTTGCAAAACCCTGATGTCAGGAATAAATTCCACCATTCTCTTGTTTATTGAGACTGTGACAATGTGATAATGATTCTCCTTTTAAAAAAATAATTGTTGTTAAATCAAAAGAGAAAATGAGGAAGTGTTCCTTAACTGGACATTTTTTTTTACTTTTATACTTCTAAGTTACTTTGACAAATTAATCAACAGCATGAATATGTTGAGAAGAAAAAAAAAGCAATGAATCTTTTAAAAAGCTTTTTATTATCTCTTTCAAGAGTAAGGCACAAACATTTAATATGGCATATGTGGGTTATTAGTATATCTATTTGTATGAAGGGTTTTCCTGTTCTCGGCAAATATTACTTTATAATGAAAACTTAATTAGTTTAATTTATTAAAATAAACCCATAGAAAATGAATTTAGATGAATTATAGTCACAATAGGAAACAAAATGGGATTTTATATTAGCTTTATTTTGTAAAATTGTCTCACATGAAATATTGGCATCCATTATTGAGACAGTTCATGTGTGTTAAAAAAAAGTGAATCATTGTGAGTGCTTCAAATTCTATTATGGTAATTAATTACGAGACTTACTATTGAAGAATCATTAAAAAGTTATTCATTATATATATTTGAGGTTATTGCTACTAAATTTCATTCAAAACAGTTACAAATAATTCACATTTTCTCATTTCCTTTCCTTTCACTATAAAGATCTATGAAAAAAAAACATCAATTCTTATCTTCAATAATACTTATAAAACAACTCATTTATGACAGTGTAAAGTACCCAGAATTGCTTGTCAGTGAGTTGGGTGGCATATAAATTTAATAAATAAATAAAATAAATCTTTCTTAAAGTGAAACACTGATTAAAATAGATAACTGGACTAGAGATAGTTCTGGCGTTACATTACATTTAGTGATTATTTGAACTTATGACACTGAAAAAAGTAACATGGCCATTTTTCACAGATAGAACAATTAGAGCATCCACATGGTGATCAAAATTAAGATATTTAGCAACCGCCTCATAAGACAACTGTAATCCCCCCAAGGCCATGTAATAATCTTTTGCAACCATCTGATGACCAAAGTAAATGGGGAAGCCAGATTCACTTGACAACACTAGTAAGGTGACAACTGCAATGATTCACTTACCAACTGTCTGCCAAGAAAGGTCACAAAATGCAGAAAAATTCACAAAACACTTTCTCGCTTAGCAAAAGAAATTGCTGGGCTCAGTTGTGAAGGAGTACTTGTATAGAATAAAGTAGATAACCTTATTCTTACACACAAATCAAAGAATCTGGTAGCTTTTATAGAATCGTTTAACATTTTCAATTTCATTGAAGATATATTATAGATATATTAAGTTGTTGCTCTTCAAAAGAAAACTCACCAAATCAATTTTCTCCATCTCAGAATTTAGGGCATTAGTAGGCAGAAGAACATCAGAATTTTGGTTGCATGAAATATATTCTGTAGGTTGAACTTTGGGTGCTGGAAAAGTAATTTCATGTATCTTGGACTCGGATGATAAACAGAGCTGATAGGAATAAGGAATAGTCCCTTCCTCATAATTGGGTGGGAATATAATGGCATTGCTTGAATGGGGAATGGGAGCAAAGCATGGAAGCAATTTCAGATTCCCCGACTGTCGCAGTTTCATCATAATAACTAGAGTTACAGTCAAGAGGAAGAGAAAGGAGATCAAAGTTAAGGCCAGCACTAGATAGAACTGGAGCTCAGACTGTTGCTCTGAATCCATGGTTTGGTTATTTATTTCTGGCAGTGCCTCTTGGAAGTTTTCAGCAAAAATCAGATTGAGACTGACTGTAGCAGAGAGCGGGGGTTGCCCATTATCCTTCACTAAGACAACTAGCTTCTGTTTTAGGGCATCCCTTTCCAGAAACGTCCGCAGTGTCCTGATTTCACCCGTGTGGGCACCAATTGTGAAGAGTCCTGGCTCAGTAGCTTGCAGTAGATGATAAGACAGCCAGGCATTGTGCCCAGAGTCAGAGTCCACAGCCACCACCTTTGTAACCAGGTACCCCATCTCTGCCGAGCGAGGCACCATCTCAAAGGAGGCTGAGCCCTCTGCTCCTGGAGAGGGATACAGAATTTGAGGGCTTTGGTCATTTTGGTCCTGGATGAACAATCTCAATGTGGCATTGCTGCTGAGAGGCGGGGAGCCTCCATCTTCAGCCTTCACCTGTACTTCAAACTCTCTGAGTTGCTCATAGTCAAAAGACCTTTGAGAATAGAGGGTGCCACTTTCTGAGTTAATGGAGAGGTAAGATGGGAGAGGCAGTGCCTCTATTTTGATAGTGAGGATGGAGTAGGTGATCCTAGCGTTGCCACCAAGATCGGGGTCTACAGCTTTGATGCTGAAGATGGAGGCGCTAGCAGGATTGTTCTCTGCCACATAAACAGTGTATAAGGATTTCTCAAAGGTAGGGGCATTATCATTGATATCAGAAATCTCCAGTGAGATAGTTTTCTGTGTAGAAAGAGGGGGCGTACCTTTGTCTGTGGCTGTGATTGTAAGATTGTACGCTGGGGTGCTTTCTCTATCTAAGGGACCATCTGTTAGCAGCTTATAGTAGTTATTAGCTGCTGATACTATTCTGAATGGGGAAGCATTCTGTAAATGGCAGTCGACCTCCCCATTATCCCCTGAATCTTTATCCTTTATATTGATAAGGGCAACTAATGTTCCTAATGGAGAGTTTTCAGGAATTTCTCTGGAAGAGGAAGCGAGAATCACTTCTGGGGCATTGTCATTTACGTCTAATAGCTTTATTTCAACATTACAGTGTGCTACTAATCCACCTCCATCCCTTGCTTCTACTGCTATGGTATACTTCCAGGTTTCCTCAAAGTCTAGCTCTTCTTGAATTGTGATAAGTCCATTTTCTGGATGTAAATCAAATTTTTGATGTGTAATATCAGCAATATTGCTAAAACAATAGCTGATCTGGCCATTGGAACCATCGTCTTTGTCTGTAGCTTTGACTTGTATTACAGTAGATCCTTTTGACACATTCTCTTTGAGCTTAATTTTGTACACTTTTTGACTGAAGACAGGTGGGTTGTCATTAGCATCAATGATCTTGATCCATATTTTGGCTGTTGCAGTCTGGGGAGGGTTCCCCCCATCAAGAGCAGTAAGTGTCAAACTAATGACATTTTCACTTTCTCGATCTAACTGTTTTTCCAGTACTAATTCTACATATTTGTTAGCTGTGTCACGTTTACTAATATCAAGAATAAAATATTGGTTAAGTGTTAGATGATAATCCTGGAGGGAATTTGTTCCAATATCAGGATCTTCTGCTTGTTCAAGAAGAAACGTGGCTCCTGGTAAAGTGGATTCAATTATCTCTAGCTTGATATCACCATTTAAGAAATGTGGTGGATTGTCATTAATATCCTGGATCTCTACTGTTATGTAAAATATTTCCATGGGGTTTGCACTCACTATTTCAAAACTGATGGGGCAGAGTGCAGTTTCCCCACAGATTTCCTCTCTGTCAATCCTGTCTTTTACATACAGATTCCCATTTTCAGCATTAATGGAGAAGTATTGCTTTTTGCCTAAAGAAAGGATATGCAGGTTGCGATTTCCCACTTCTGCAATACTCAGTTTCAGATCCTTGGCAAGATTCCCCACAACGGAACCCTTTCCCATTTCCTCTGGAATTGAATAGCGAAGGTGCTCTGAGACGGTCTGGCAGACGAAAGACAATAAGAAGAGGAGACGTACTTGCCTTTTTACAGATCTGCTCTTAGCTTTGCTCCTGCCGTCCATCTCACCTGCGGTGAAAAGTGCTTTGTGCAATCCAGTAAGCTGAGGAGTTTAAATTCCCATTAGAAAGAAAGCATCAAGAGGTTCCTGAGATTCTCCCGAGTTTTATCCACACTGCAGTGGTTTTCTTTTCTCTGCCATGGTCGGTGAATGTCCCTCAATCCTCTCTTTGACTGCTCTGCACTCGGTGACTGGATAGTGAGAAGGCAAGAAGCCCCGTTAGATTTCCAGCTCCTTTCTGGGGACTATGTTGTCCAACAGCGGCACTCTGAGTCTCAGATGCAGAACTGCAAGAAGCATCTTAAAGAAATAAATTCATTTTGTTTCTATTTTGCTGATGATTTTGTATGGTTAGGAAGGATTGCTTGTATAGATTGCTAAGTAATATACAGTATGTTTCTTTTGTACTTTTCAGAATTAGAAGCAATAATTTATCTGCTAGAAAATTTCAGAAAGCAAAAAGCTTCCACAATTTTTTCCTGTATCATTAATAAGTTTTCTGCAATCTGTAACTGGGGGGATTCTTTATTAGCATGATCCACATGACACAAAAGCAAAGTGTTTTCAGGTTTCTGAATGCTCCAGAAATCTTCACTGAACAAGAAGTTAGAAAAAGAGTTCTGGAAAAAATGTTATATAATCCAAAATATAGGCCAGCTGTTTAAACCTTGATTCTGCAGTTTAAAATCATTTTCTGAAAGGTAGTTGTGAATCAAATGTGGATTCAAAATTAATTGGTGGTGATGTTAGATTAAACCCATTTGTAAAGAGAAAGGAAAACATTATTCTGAACTTGCTATCCTGTCTGCTGAATGACACTGATATTTGACACTTTAATATATAAATGGGAGATATTTTAATAACACAAATGTCAATGTTTGGAAATGCTGTCCTTTTTATGTGATTTAAAATGTTTTCACACATTACAGATTTCAATTTGGTAGTTAGCGTCCAATACCCAGAAAATTGGAGCTGAGTAAAGAACATGGTACTGTTGTGGCAATAAATGCATGATTTCTGTAAAATTGAATCTTCAAATATATACTGTAAATGGATATGTGTGACTTCATCAATCTATTTATAAACATACATGTTTTGGGCATACATACAGTATATTCCCTGGATGAGGATTTTTTAAAATTTTTTTGAAAGTATATAGTATGGCGCCCAGAAGGGTTTGACATCATGATATAGGACAAAATTACTCAGGCCTCTTTGCGTACTTTCAACAGAACAAAAGTACAGCCCTCAAAGAAAGGATGCTCAGTCAAATGCAGAAGTTTTATATTTTTCTAATTTTTCCTTTGGCATTCTGGTACAGTTGGGAGGATAGTCAAGGCTTTGAAACTGTTAAGAAATGCTTCTGATTTTTTAAAAAGACTCTCCAAAGAGATCCCTTAAAGGGCCTCACTCTCTTCTACACATTGTTACAATGATGTACAAGAAATTTTATTCACTTCTTCTGGAAGAAAAGAACTATTTACTGAAGACTGAAATTGAAAAGCACATTCGAAGAATATTCAAAGCTAGGGCCTAAACGGGTCAACAAAGATTTAATCCTTTCAAAAGTTATTGCTAAATTGCCATTTTTAATATGATAGTGTGGAGAGTAGTAATATTAACTACTCATTTTTATGATAATCAAATTTAAATCTAATCTGGTTTTGCCTGGCTATGCCTCTTTTTTGAAAACTGCTCTGTCCCAATATTTAATTCTTCATGGGTTATGCTTCATATTAAGTCTTTTTGTCACCATTTCACGAAATGAGTAATTTTGCTAATGTAAATCCATCTGTTAGAAATCTTGAATGATCACACTTTTAATGCCGTGTTTTCAACTAATATAGGTTTTTCCTGTTTCTCAGCCTAGAGTTTCATGTCATAAAAATGTATATTTCTTTTGTAGTTTTCGTAGAAATACTTCAAAAATTTCTTGTTGTTTTCTCCTTCTGGATATTTTCATCTTCCCTCTAAAGCCTGCAGCTGTATAATATGTTGGGAGTCCTTCATCCAAATATTAATCTAACATTGCTTTGCTTTTGAGGATCAGCCAAGCTCAACAAAGATTAGCTTGATAAATGCTGCCCCCTGGGCTTTTGACTGATCCTTTTAGTGCTCTGCTGAATATTTTTTACTATTCTTATTGACTGTGGTCATTTAACCTGATAAAAGAGAATGTATTGCCTGTTGAAATTTATTTAGAACTAGCCAATAACCCAGCATTGCACCGGTATTTACTTATAGGGGGAAAATGTCCGGACCATAAACCTAATTTCTAATGTTGGATTTCCCCCTTACCAGAGGGAGCCTCCTTGTGGAGTACTGTGAAGCCGATACCATGGCAACTCCGCTGCGCTGTACACTAGAAGTTATTTTATGGCAGTACAGTAGAAGTAGGGGTGAAATCCAGCAGGTTCTGACTGATTTTGAAGAACCGGTAGAGGAAATTTTGAGTCGTTCGGAGAACCGGTAGAGGAAATTTGGTGTAGTTTGGAGAACTGATAGTGGAAATTTTGAGTAGTTCGGAGAACCAGCAAATACCACCTCTGGCTGGCCCCAGAGTGGGGTGGGAATGGAGATTTTGCAGTATCCTTCCCCTAGAGTGGGGTGGGAATGGAGATTTTGCAGTATCCTTCCCTTGCCACGCCTACAAGCCACGCCGCACCCACCAAGCCACGCCCACAGAACCAGTAGTAAAAAATTTGAATTTCACCACTAAGTAGAAGCCATTTAAAGGCACAACAGGGTGCATCTTAACAGAACATACACCCTGAGAGGTGTTAGGGGTGTCTTACCCCCACAGTATTTGTCTCCAGAAAGTAAGTCATCTATATACCAAGTGTGGTTGAAATTGCTTGAGGCGTTCCAGAGTTATTCTGGAACACACACACACACACACACACACACAAAACCATTTTTATATATAGAGAAGAAGAAAACAGAAAAAGACAAGAGAATTCCAGAGAAGTTCTTATTGGTGGAATTCAATGTTTCATATTCATTTAATTACAAAATGCCCACAAAGTGTAAAGTCTGATCATTCTACAATCATCTCTGAAAATTGTGTGAGTAAACAAGTATGAAATGGTAACAAAAAGACAACAAAAAACAAAAAGTATGAAGAGAAATAAAGAAGTTTATCCTTAGTTGTATATTTAGTGCCTGGTTTTGTGACTTTAGGTAATTAGTAACAATTATAAGAATGCAAATTAAGATGAGAAGGAAAATAATAGTACTTTTCAAATCCTTGAAAGAATATAATAGAACTGAAGATAAAGATCTTTTCTCTGTCACACAGCAACAAGTTTTAAGAAAGCCGCTTACAAGTGGATTTTAGAAGGAACTTTTTAACAGTATCAGTGGTTTGATTGTGGAACCAATTATACAGATATATGGTTGGTGCCCTTTCCTTGGCTTGTATATTTATGACAGTGTTAAGTATCCAGAATTGTTTGGCAGTAAGTTGGGTGGCATATAAATCTTGTACTATACCTCATAGCTACACACCTACTAACTTTGGATGAGTGGTATACTTTTCAAGGGAATATCAACAGGACCTACAATTTTAAAAATCTATTTAATCTAACCTGTAGTTCTTTAATGAAGTTTATTCACATATAAATTACTTCTCTTAGATGCTGTGGTATACCCACTATCCATATCGAGTATATAGTCTAAGGAAATGATACTTGCAACAAAAAATATCCAGAAAGAAGTATTGCTTGAGCACATATGGATTTCTCAAAATCAAATTAATTAACATAGACATCAATAAAAGGTGAAATATTTATATGTTCTGAAGAGAAACCAGACTATATAGATTATTGAAAGGTTTTTTAAAATTAGAACTGGTTGTTTGCCTATATAATGGAGAAACATTTAATATAAATGCAAAAACAAATTATTACCGGATGAATCTCCTTTGATTCAGTAATATTTTCATGTGATAAAAAGCAAAAGTATCATATACCTTTATCTAAGCACTTGACATGTAATATTAGATAAGTATGCATGAGACTGAAAATTGAATACTTTCAGATAGAGAACTGATTACTGACCAGGCAAACATTGATGTCCAAGTGAAAAGTACCATATCCCTTGATATTGGCCTAATCCTAAAATCATTATGTGATAAGGGAATTAGCATATTTCCTTTAGCATAATTCAGGACATCTTTGCGAGAATATTTCAAACACTATCTGAGAATAATGTTAAAAAGAGCATAACCTCCCATTCCCCTTTAAAAATTATCATTTGCAATATGCACACAGGATACAACGTAAGTAAAACATAAGTAAAATAGGACCATAAGTAAAATAAGAGCAGTTTAAAATATTCGATTTCATAGAACAGTCATTGCCTAGACATAAGAAATTTCTTTTAGGTTAAAATACTATCTATCAGAACTGCAATCTTAAAAAAGGAACTTACTCTGCTATTGGTTTCAGTTGGACAATTCAAATTAATGAATTTCTCACATTCTGAGAAAAGGGCATGTTAAACTGATTGCCAGAGGAAATAGTACCAAATACCTAATTCATTAGGATTATTTTGGGAAGTCCTCTATAGCCTAATCAGACAGCTAAAATGATAAACTCGCTGATACTGAATATACCGTATAATGATAAACTTAGTCTATCTCCTTTCCTAAACATTTTCTCTTAAACATCTCTGTCCCTATGTGGAAACTAGCAAGTTATCTGAAATATATATCTTTACCTAAATCTAGCAGCTTTGTCACCTTGACCCACTGTGATGACTACTGCTCACATGGAAGAGAACTTCAGAAGAATCCCTTATAATGACCAATTATATGTTTGTGGATCAAACACAGTGTAATCTGTAAGCCCTGCTTTATTATATTGCCTCTTGTACAGAGATATTAGGAACAGATATTAGTTTATTATACTTATTTTAGTGGAAATAATCAAGATGCACAGATTTTTTATTGTCCAACTACTGCTAGCTGAATAGTATAATCTTACATCTCCAGGAGTAGCCAAACTCTGCTTTGCTGCCTGTAAATTGAGAAGCCAATGTAAATCCAGAACCAAACTGCAACCTGGGTAGGAAAAAAAATCTTCTTTCACTCTTTTCCTTTCTTCTTAATAAGTATATTTTTTTTGTATTTTTCACTATAAATAACAAATGAATTTTTAAAAAATGAATATTACCCAAGACAATGATAAAAAAGAAAGAAACTACCTTCTGAATAATAGGTGCAGCAATGTACTGTTTCCTAGGAGATAAATCTATGGAATTTGATTTTAATTAATATTTACCTTCCCCTTATTTTCCACCTTAGGATGCAAACTGCTTCCTCCATTGCTTGAAAGAGGCACCTCAGTTTTTTCACCACAAAGCACATTCTCTGCAATATGAATGTTTGGTGCCAGGAAGGTAAATTCATTCTTTCTGGATTCCGAGGAGAGGCAAAGTTGGTAGGAATAAGGCAGGGTTCCATCTTGAAAATTAGATGGAAATATGACTCCAGCTGTGGAATGGGAAACGGGAGCAAAACATGGTAAGAAACTGGAATTTCCTGACTGCCTGAGTTTCATTGCAATTGCCAGAATCACTGTCAAGAGAAATAGGAATGACATCACAGCTAAGGCCACCACCAAATAGAATTGCAAGTCCGACTGATCCTCTGAACTCTTCATCTGGTTTTTCATCTCTGGAAGGGCCTCTTGGAAGTTCTCAGCAAACACCAGGTTCAGAGTGACAGAGGCCGAGAGAGTCGGTTGTCCATTATCCTTCACCAGAAGGACCAGTCTCTGTTTCACAGCATCTCTTTCCAAAAAGGTTCTTGTTGTCCTGATCTCACCCGTATGGGAGCCAACAGTGAAGAGGGCCGGTTCTGTGGCTTGAATCAGCTGGTAGGAGAGCCAGGCATTGTGTCCAGAATCAGCATCCACGGCCACCACCTTTGTTACCAGATAATCTGCCTCGGCTGAACGAGGGACCATCTCAAAGAGGGCAGAGTCCTTGGAGTCTGGTGAAGGGGACAGGATCTGGGGGCTGTTGTCATTCCGATCCAGGATAAACACCTTGACTGTGACGTTGCTGCTGAGAGGGGGACTCCCGCCATCTTTGGCCTTCACTTGCAGCTGGAAGTCCCTGAACTGCTCATAGTCAAAGGATCGCTGGGCGTAGATGATGCCGGTCTCAGAGTGAATGGAGATATAGGAGGAGATGGGAAGTTCTTCAATGTTGCTGGTGAGGATTGAATATGTGATGTGTGAGTTTTGATCCACATCCGGATCAAAGGCTTGAATCTGGAAGATGGAGGCACCAGAAGGATTATTCTCTGGCACATAGATGCTGTAGGAAGCTTTTTCAAAAGCAGGAGCATTGTCATTGATATCAGAGATCTGTAGCAAGATGGTTTTGTGGGTGGTCAATGGAGGAGTTCCTTTGTCAGTGGCTGTGATTGTAATATTATACTGAGATGCTTTTTCCCTGTCTAAAGGTTTATCTGTCAAGAGAGTGTAGTAGTTATCAGATGATGGAAGAATCTTGAATGGAAAGTCATTTTCTAAATAACAAATGACTTTTCCATTATCACCAGCATCTCTGTCATGTACATTGATGAGAGCAATAACTGTCCCAGACTGAGAATCTTCCAGAATGGGACTAAAAACAGATGCAGTTATAATTTCTGGCACATTATCATTCTCATCAAGGACCTTTATTTCTACTTTACAATGGGTCATTGATCCACCTCCATCTTTTGCTGCTACAGTCATCACATATTCTGAGCTTTCCTCAAAGTCCAATGGTTCCACAAGAGAAATCATTCCACTGGTTGAATCTAGGCTGAATTTCTTATTTGCACTCAGCGGTATATTGCTGAAATAATATCTGATTTGTGCATTTGAGCCTTCATCTTTATCTGAAGCTACAAGTTGCAGCACCAGGAACCCAACTGGTAGATTTTCCCTCAGATTGACAGTGTAGATTTCTTGGGTAAATATAGGTGGATTATCATTGGCATCAGTGACATTGATCCATATTTGGGCTGTTCCAGTTTTTCTGGGTTTCCCGCCATCTAGCACAGTAAGTGTTAGCTGAACTGTTGGTTCACTCTCACGATCAAGTGGTTTCTGCAGTACTAAATCTGCAAATTTACTTCCATCTTGACTCTCTTTCACATCCAAAGTAAAGTAAGGATTGGTGCTAAGATGATAATTCTGTAAAGCATTTGTGCCGATGTCTGGATCTTTGGCATTCCCAAGAAGGAATCTGGTGCCTATTTGTGTGGTTTCAATTATCTCCAACTGGATTATGCTATTGAGAAACTGTGGAGAATTATCATTAATGTCTTGTATCTCTATTTTTAGATGGTAAATATTTAACGGATTTTCAATAACCACTTTAAGATTAAGAACACATCGTGGGATTTGGCCACATATTTCTTCCCTATCTATCCTGTCATTCACACAGAGGTTTCCATTTCCTGCACTAATTGTGAAATACTGCACCTTGTCCACAGAGATGACATGCATTTTGCGACTTGCCAGTCCTTTGAGACCCAGTCCTAGATCCTTTGCAAGATTCCCCACTATAGAACCTTTTGACATCTCCTCGGGGATCGAATAATGAATCTGTTCGGAGACGGCCCGGTAGGAAAGCGACAAGACTAAGAGCGATAGTACTTGCCTTCGGATTGCTCTGCCATTCCCTCCTTGCCCTCGATCCATCTCCTCGGCGATAAAGTGACTGCCTCAAAATCTCAGCGGAATGCAGAATAGAAAACACTCTCGTTTCTTCTTAGTGTCTGGGACCTTCCCGTTTCGCAAGACTGCTTTGTCTTTTTAACTCCTGTCTTTTAACGAAATGCCGGAATCCTTCTTTGGGAAGCATCTGTATAACAAGCAGCTCTTCTCCATTCTCTTCGGCATCCCCGTTAGCTAACAGCGACACCCCGGGGCCAGAGCAGAAACTGCGAAGAATTTATACTTGCATGTGTCCCGTTTTGAGTTGTTCAAGAATAAATGCTATGTTAACCAACAGATTTTGGAAGAGTTGGCATTCTGGTGTTTCTTTTTACTCTTTCAATTGTAACATACCTCTTTCAATGTACTTGCATTATGTTATCACCTCTTTATATCCTATTGTTCAGTGCAATGTGATACCTATCAATTCAGAATGTCTTCACTAGACTTGATCTCATGAAAACAGGAATATAATCTGCATCTTAAAAGTTATAACATACCCTAATGCACATAGGCTAGACTCCAAGAATGTCATGAGAATTAATTATTATTGATACTTGAATCTGAATCTTCTAATAGCAGTAGACAGAATCCTAATGTTGTCCTGCTGTTTTGATTTTTTTTGTATCTTAGACATATTCTTTTTTTCCTTATCACACACATACCACTTTTTCCCTGTTTATCTGGGAATATAGCTTCAATATTTGAATTCATAGTTTCAGCTATCCTCAACCACATCCTGGTACAATCAGGAAAATAATAGGTTTTCTGTTTCTTTCTCCTTTACATACGTATTAGTTGTAACATAACAGTTCTAATAACAAGAGGAAGATTGAGGACTTCAATTCACATGAAGGAATATTAATTTATTTTATGTATTAGGAACATGTTCTTGAAATTAGGATTACTTTCCGAGTAGTCAGTAGATTTGCCTGTGATGGTTGCTGACACAACTGTAAATTCAATTTAAATCATATAATGACTGCTAAATTTCTAAGCACCATGGCCTATTAACATTAAAATTAGAGTGTATTTTTCATTAACAAAGGCAACTGGAATATGAATAGATAATTGAAATTAAATACTCTTTTTACATCTTTTCACCTGTCTAGTACTTCCTGCACTGGTTTTCTATAAAATCATTTTCTTGCTTATACAATTAGTATACAGTCAGAGTATAAACCCTTTGTTTGTAAATAGGTTTCTTTCATTGTCTCCATTACTCTATTGTATATTTGTACCCCGTTTATATTTGTAAAAAACAAAAATTATTTCTTACACGATCAAATGTCATTGATTAGTATGGGATAAAGATTCCCGTTGATTTGCTCAATGAGAACATCCCTTGCTAGACCAACATTTGTAAATCAATCATGTGTACAACTGTTTTGTAATTTACATTAGTCTATGGTTATTCATAGTCCCCAGAATCAAACCTCCATTCAGCACTATTTGTACAGACGCTTCTAGTACCCATGGGAAAATTTGAGAGGGGCAGGTTGTCTTGCATTTGAATTAATTTCAAAAATAATTTTTTCAGATCTATTTTCATCCACATTGGGATTTTGACAAAAAGTAAACATAACACTATAGAATCTCAACAAGTCAACAACTGTTAGATACATGTCAATACATTTTTTATTTCCATCCTATTATTTATTATTGTATTTATGTCAAAGATCAAAGAAAAGCACACACACACAAATATACTGGGGGGGGGGGGCAATGCTGAGTGTGTTGATATTCATGGGAGAGGCTGTTTCCATGCCAGAAGACTGTGCCTACAATTGTTTGAGCCACTTTTCTGCAGAATTGCACTTTTTCATCTCTTTCTGGTTTGTTCTACTACACCCCCCCCCCAAAAAATCTTCTTTTAACTGAAACCCATCTTTAGCACAACTTATTTTCTTTTTTAAATGAGTTGGTATATTGGTCAACTGGTCAACCTAGAGAGTGTCAAATTCTAACATGGGGTAGCTTTTTCCAGCTTAAAATATCAACTATCAAGTAGGTTAGCTCAAGAAATAAACAGTGCAGGGACACTGAAATGCTACTGCTATAGGATGTCATACCAGAGCCTTTGGCAACATATACCTCTACCCTACTCATACAAAGCAAAATTAAGTGGAGATTATCTTGAATTTGTTTCTCACTCCATCTGAGTTGTTTATTCAATTCTTGTATTCCATCTTCCAGATTATTTTTGCACTTTTCTATCTAAGCAAAGTAATTGGAACTATCCCAGAAAAAAGTAATCTCTTATATATCTGTAGTCTGTGGGGCAGGAATTTTCCTTCCCTTCCTTCCACTGCTCCCAGGTGTCTTGGCTCCTTACTTCACATGTTTTTAAAGTAGTTTAGAGTTCCCACTTCCATCCTTTCAGCTAAAATTCTTTCTCAAATTCAATCTTTTGAACAAACTGGACAACAATTAAATGGCAGCCAAAAGATACAAGACCTTTCTTTGCTGCCATGCCCCATAGATTAAATAGTTGACTCAGGTCTCAGAAATATACACATATTTTATATTATTTCTTCCTCCGTGTATGAAGTGTTGGATGATTGCATGCAATGTGACATCTGTGTCTCTCTCTCTGAGAGGTTAAGGAAAAGTGGACTGCAGACACTATTCTGAGAGATCTTATAATAATTTCCTGCAACCCCACTGAGCATCAGACCTGGATAGTTCCAAAACAAAGGCATTGTGTATGGTCTCTAAGTGTGGCATGTATCGTAGCAAACATGGATGAATTATTTAACCAATCATTGTAAGTGACTAGACTCAAAAGAAGATTAAATGGGAAATAATATGATTGCTTCTTTTCTCCAAACATGGACTCTGTGCAGAGAAGTGGTGAAACAGTTTAGGAAAAGATGAGATGCACAACCTTCTCAGTCTGACCATTTGGCACATTTTTGGTGGGTAGATAATGTGTCCCTAGTTTGTTTGTTTTTCTAAAAAAAAAACCAGCCATAAATGATAAACGTAATGAATTGTATCCATTTTTAACCACATACATGGCAGATTGTGAAGGTTCAATTTCTTAGTTGGCGAAAGCTCTAATTAGTAGATTCCTGAAGAAACTGCAACGACATCTCCAACTTTTCACCAGAATCAAGTTAGAAGCCTATATGTATTTCTTGGAGGGTGTTCAGGGTTCTCCGAGACATCTGCTTCCTGTCCCAATATCACAATGTGATTTGATATCATGGAATGCCTCTGTAGGCATTCTAATGTGTGCAGATTCTGGAGGGCCGATAGAAAAAAGTTCCGTATGATCTGGATGTCTGTGGAAAAGGGGCCATTGAAAGTGCAGCCAATATCCTGTTGTATTGCCCCCTCTACAGCGATTCACGGACTCTTACCTGATTAAATATCCCAGGAAACTCTGATTATTTTTATATAACACGTAGCATGTAGAATTTTCTCCCTTTGCATACTCCATTTTAGATCCGTTCCAGGCTGCTAGGATTGCCATACCACATCGCTGATGATCACCACCTCCATGCATTGAATTTTTGGCCTCTGTACGCCCCATTTTGGCCTCCACATATCATGTTTTCAGCCAGTTCCAGGTGACAGGGATCCCTGTGGCGTGTAACGGGTCTAAAATGGAGTGTGCAAAGGATGAAAATACAACACATAGAAGCCGAAAACAGCCAAAGGGTGAGGGCCAGTGGGTGGGCCGGGCTTCACATTCACTGTATATGATGCACAGTCATTTCCACCTGCTTATACTCCCAAAAATATGGTAATCGTTACATAAATATATAGAAAGCAGAAACGATTTTAAACAAATTATAGTCACAATGGAAAACACAATGTGTTTTCATACTATTAAGTTCATAAAAATACCGAACACTCAATATTGGTATTCAATACTGAGATATTTCTTATGTATTAAATAAGGTGAATCATTCTGAATGCTTCAAAAGCTCTCTATATTATCAGAAGATTTGTTATAGTAGAAGCATTAAAAAGTTACCTTTCATTATTACTTTTTGTTGACATTTCATTCAAAAGTTAAATACGATCAAATGTACTTGTTTACTTTCAATAGAAAAAAACTACAAAAAAATTATCAATTCTAAGGTTTTTCAATAACTACTTATGAAATACTTATCTTTCTTTAAAAATGAATTAATAATAAAGTGACAGATAGCTGCATGAACAAAACAGAAAATAATTTTCTTTCTATACAGAACTTAAAGGATTGGGTAATTGTTACAGACACTTGGCAACTGACTCGTAAGACAACTGTAATCCCCCAAGGGACTGGGGGAAATTTTTGCAAATTTCTGATAAACAAAGTCAATGGGGAATTCAGAGTCACTTGACAACATTAGTAAAGTGACAACTGCACTGATTCACTTACCAACTGTGTGCCAAGAAAGGTCACAAAATGAAGAAACACTTTCTCGCTTAGCAAAAGAAATTGTTGGGCTCAATTGTGCAGGAGTACTTGTATACAATAAAATAGATAACCTTATTTTTACACAGAAATCAAAGGATCTGTAGCTTTTATAGAATCGTTTAACATTTTCAATTTAATTAACAAGATATGTTAAGTTGTTACTCTTCAAAAGAAAACTCACCAAATCAATTTTCTCCATTTCAGAATTTAGGGTATTAGTAGGCAGAAGAACATCAGAATTTTGGTTGCATGAAATATATTCTGTAGGTTGAACTTTGGGTGCTGGAAAAGTAATTTCATGTATCTTGGACTCGGATGATAAACAGAGCTGATAGGAATAAGGAATAGTCCCTTCCTCATAATTGGGTGGGAATATAATGGCATTGCTTGAATGGGGAATGGGAGCAAAGCATGGAAGAAATTTCAGATTCCCCGACTGTCGGAGTTTCATCATAATAACTAGAGTTACAGTCAAGAGGAACAGAAAGGAGATCAAAGTTAAGGCCAGCACTAGATAGAACTGGAGCTCAGACTGTTGCTCTGAATCCATGGTTTGGTTATTTATTTCTGGCAGCGCCTCTTGGAAGTTTTCAGCAAAGATCAGATTGAGACTGACTGTAGCAGAGAGCGGGGGTTGCCCATTATCCTTCACCAAGACCACAAGCTTCTGTTTCAAAGCATCCCTTTCCAGAAACGTCCGCAGTGTCCTGATTTCACCCGTGTGGGCACCAATTGTGAAGAGTCCTGGCTCAGTAGCTTGAAGTAGATGATAAGACAGCCAGGCATTGTGCCCAGAGTCAGAATCCACAGCCACCACCTTTGTAACCAGGTATCCCATCTCTGCCGAGCGAGGCACCATCTCAAAGGAGGCTGAGCCTTCTGCTCCTGGAGAGGGATACAGAATTTGAGGGCTTTGATCATTTTGGTCCTGGATGAACAATCTCAATGTGGCATTGCTGCTGAGAGGCGGGGAGCCTCCATCTTCAGCCTTCACCTGTACTTCAAACTCCCTGAGTTGCTCATAGTCAAAAGACCTTTGAGAATAGAGGGTGCCACTTTCTGAGTTAATGGAGAGGTAAGATGGGAGAGGCAGTGCCTCTATTTTGCTAGTGAGGATGGAGTAGGTGATCCTAGCGTTGCCACCAAGATCCGGGTCTATAGCTTTGATGCTGAAGATGGAGGAGCTAGCAGGATTGTTTTCTGCCACATAAACAGTGTATAAGGATTTCTCAAAAGTAGGGGCATTATCATTGATATCTGAAATTTCCAGTGAGATGGTTTTCTGAGTAGAAAGAGGGGGCATACCTTTGTCTGTGGCTGTGATTGTAAGATTGTATGCTGGGGTGCTTTCTCTATCTAAGGGACCATCTGTTAGCAGCTTATAGTAGCTATTAGCTGCTGATACTATTCTGAATGGGGAAGCATTCTGTAAATGGCAGTCGACCTCCCCATTATCCCCCGAATCTTTATCCTTTATATTGATAAGGGCAACTAATGTTCCTAATGGAGAGTTTTCAGGAATTTCTCTGGATGAGGAAGCAAGAATCACTTCTGGGGCATTGTCATTCACATCTACCAGATTTACTTCAATATTACAATGAGCCACTAAGCCACCTCCATCTCTTGCTTTTAACCCTATGACATATTTCTCCATTTCCTCGAAGTCAAGCTCTTCTTTAATTGTGATAAGACCATTTTCTGGATGTACATCAAATTTTTGATGAGCGTTATCAGCAATATTGCTAAAGAAATAGTTGATCTGGCCATTGGAACCATCGTCTTTGTCTGTAGCTTTGACTTGTATTACAGTAGATCCCTTTGACACATTCTCTTTGAGGCTGATTTTGTACACTTTTTGACTGAAGACAGGTGGGTTGTCATTAGCATCTATGACTGTAATCAGTATTTTGGCTGTTCCAGTTTTTGCAGGGTTTCCTCCATCAAGAGCAGTAAGGGTTAAACTAACAGTACTTTCACTTTCATGATCCAATTGTTTTTCCAGTACTAATTCTGCATAGTTGTTTAAAGAATCCTGCTTGCTAATTACTAAAGTAAAATACTTATTAATGCTTAGATTATATTCCTGGACAGAATATATCCCAATATCAGGATCTTCTGCTTGTTCAAGTGGAAATGTAGCTCCTGGTAAAGTGAATTCAATTATCTCTAGCTTGATATCACCATTTAAGAAATGTGGTGCATTGTCATTAATATCCTGGATCTCTACTGTTATGTAAAATATGTCCATGGGGTTTGTACTCACCACTTCAAAACTGATGGGGCAGAGTGCAGTTTCCCCACAGATTTCCTCTCTGTCAATCCTGTCTTTTACATACAGATTCCCATTTTCAGCATTAATGGAGAAGTATTGTTTTCTGCCTACTGAAAGGATATGCAGGTTGCGATTTCCCACTTCTGCAATACTCAGTTTCAGATCCTTGGCAAGATTCCCCACAACGGAACCCTTTCCCATTTCCTCTGGAATTGAATAGCGAAGGTGCTCTGAGACGGTCTGGCAGACGAAAGACAATAAGAAGAGGAGACGTACTTGCCTGTTTACAGATCTGCTCTTAGCTTTGCTCCTTCCGTCCATCTCACCTGCGGTGAAAAGTGCTTTGTGCAATCCAGTAAGCTGAGGAGTTTAAATTCCCATTAGAAAGAAAGCATCAAGAGGTTCCTGGGATTCTCCTGAGTTTTATCCACACTGCAGTGGTTTTCTTTTCTCTGCCATGGTCGGTGAGTGTCCCTCAATCCTGCTCTTTGACTGCTCTGCATTCGGTGACTGGATAGTCAGAAGGCAGGAAGCCCCATTAGATTTCCAGCTCCTTTCTGGGAACTATGTTGGCCAACAGCGGCACTCTGAGTCTTAGATGCAGAACTGCAAGAAGCATCTTAAATACATTCAGATTTTCCCCATTTTGATTATTTTGATTGTGATGGACAGCTGAATCTGTAGCGCTTATAGTAAATAATGTGTGTTTACATGGTTTTTTCTGTACTTTTATCAGTAAAACAAGCAATATTTCATCTCTGTACCTAGATAGCCTTACTTCATTTCCACAGCATTCCTATCTCCAGTGATCCTTCTTTCCTGATAATCAATGTGCCATAAAAGGAAAATGTATGCAAGTTTCTGACTGCTACTTAGCATTTCATTGGATTATATTCATATAACTGAATCACAATATTGGTGGTGCCTGATTATACTGACTTTTCATGAAGAAAAGAAAGATTGTTGTGAAATTACAATGTAATCTATTGAATACCATTTTGCATCTAAAATAACCTGAGGAAGAACACCAATGCCAGTGTCTAGAAGTGCTGTCCTTGTTATATTGCCTGTGGTGAATTCACACATTATATGTTAGGGTATTTGGCTCAATTAGTAATTTTATAGTACACAGAAATTTGTAGCTGAAAGATCTTGATGGTGTTCTAATATATTTCATGACTGGTTCAGTGAAATTAAAACTTTGAATTTAGAAATATATATGCATGATACTACAATTCTATTAATAAATATATATGCCCTGGTGAATGATTTTTAATAAACTTTTTCAAGGTGTTCATTTGAACTCTCTAAAGGCTTAGCACTGTGATGTAGGACAGAATTCCTCCAAACAAGCTGCTATGCACACATTCAATGGGGAAAAATGGAAATTATATAATTTAAATATAGGATAATGAAAGATAAAGATTTTCTTCAGCTTTGAAACCTGTTTTCATCATTTGGCATTCTACCATATTTAGTTGTGTTGCCAATGCTTCGAACAAGTCTTAGGAAAGTTGGTTAGGTAATTTTAAATTTTAAACCTAATCCTTAGATTTTTTGTTCTCACTTTATAAAGATGTAGAAGAAATGAAGTAATATTCACTTCTTGTCATTAAATTACACCTTATTTACTTAAAATGGAATATTATAAGGAACAGGAGTGATTTAGATCTTGCCAAAGGTTATTGTTGAGTGGTCATCTAAAGCAGTGTTTCTCGACCTCTGTAGCTGTAAGATGTGTAGGTGTCATAATTCCCGGGTCAGCATGCTGGGAGTTGAAATCCATACATCTAAAAGTTGCTGAGATTGGGAAACACTGCTTTAAAATGATAGAGTTTTTCTTGGAACTAATCATATTCTTATTTGTGGCCCATCAATAATGTCTGGAAGGAAAGAATGGAAGATTTCATCCTCTTCTTACTCTCAACCTGCTGCTGTGCAATCTTTGCCTGCTCCATGTTAAAAGTAGTGTTTTCTGGCTTTGGCAGCTGAAGTCCTGCAATCCAATTTGTCTATTGGTGTTTAAATTTTGCTTTGAAGACCCCTTTATTTCAAATGGCTACTGCATGCAGTGACAGGAATATTTCGTCAACTGGGTTACAATAGTATGCTGCCAGTCCTAGACTGCATCAAGGAAGGAATAGTATCAAGATCAAGTGAACCATTAGTATTACTTTACACTGCAATGGTAAGACCATACTTGGAATACTGCACCTACTTCTGGTCACCACTATACAAATATATATTCTCATATATATAATATATATATTCTTATTTTCCAAAGCACTAGAGGGCAGGACAAGAAGTAATGGATGGAAAATATAACATCTGTGTCTCTCTCTCTGAGAGATTAAAGAAAAGTGGACTGCAGACATTATTCTGAGAGGTCTTATAATAACTTCCTGCAACCGCACTGAGCATCACACCTGGATAGTTCCAAAACAAAGGCATTGTGTATGGTCTCTTAAGTGTGGCATGTATCGTAGCAAACATGGATGAATTATTCAACCAATCATTGAGAGTGACTAGATTCAAAAGAAGATTAAATGAGAAATAATATGATTGCTTCTTTTCTCCAAACATGGACTCTGTGCAGAGAAGTGGTGAAACAGTTTAGGAAAAGTTGAGATGCACAACAATCCAACCTTCTCAGTCTGACCATTTGGCACATTTTGGGCGGGTAGCTAATGTGCCCCTGTTTTTTTTAAAAAAAACCCAGCCATAAATGATAAACGTAATGAATTGTATCCATTTTTAACCACATTCCTGGCAGATTGTGAAGGTTCAATTTCTTAGTTGACAAAAGCTCTAATTAGTAGATTCCTGGAGAGAGCTCTAATTAGTAGATTCCTGAAGAAACTGCAACGACATCTCCAACTTTTCACCAGAATCAAGTTAGAAGCCTAGATGTCTTTCTTGGAGGGTGTTCGGGGTTCTCCGAGACACCTGATCCTTGTCCCAATATCCCAATGTGATTTTGATATCATGGAATGCCTCTGTAGGCATTCTAATGTGTGCAGATTCCAGATTCTCTGTTTCTCTTTTGCCCTTCTTGAAAAGGTCCAGTCTAAATTTCTAAGGGTTGTATTAATGCAGTTCTAAAGGAGGCAGGGCTGTTCAATATCGAAACTAGTGCATGGATCTCCATTATAACACATTGGCTGAAACTACTGTTCTTCTTGACAGGAATGAGCCCTTTCCTTATCAATATGGATGAGAACCATTTTATTAAAACACCAGCATCTCACCTCTCCAAGAAGGAATTCCTAATGATGGGCTATAAATATGCACTTAGTGCATTTAAACAAAATATTAAAGATCAGGAAGTTCAATAGGACAGGAAGAATGTTTACACAAGAATGTTTTCATGAACAGACAGGGCCCACTTCCCAAAGCAGCTGAATATTTATATTACGGTATATAACTGTCTCTAAATTTTGGAGGGCATTAACTATAGCATGCTGTAAATGTTCTGCTCAGAGCAATTCTGGAGGGCCAATAGAAAAAAGTTCCATATGATCTGTGTCTCTATGGAAAAGGGGCCATTGAAAGTGCAGCCAATATCCTATTGCATTGTCCTCTCTACAGCGATCCACGGACTCTTACCTGATTAAATATTCCAGGAAACTCTGATTATTTTTATATAAAAGTTTATTGTTGGAGCAGTATGATTCAGTTTCTCTGAATTTAGCTAAGTTTTGTTGCAATGTCTATAAAAATTAGGGAGACTTTGGTCACCCATTGATTTCTCCATCAATTGTAATATATTACTGTGCCTTGTTCTGTTCTGTTTTGTTTTATTTTAATGTTTAATTTTTTTTGTGCTGGTCCATAATTGTAATAAAGATTGAATTAGATTGAATAATGTCTGCAGAGTTTTTATTACATGGAAAACGTCCAAGAACTCTGCTTATGTTAATGAGGACTTTATTTTAAAGTTACCAAGATGTGTTTTTTGAGATCTGCATGTTTGCCCAAGTCATTGCCGAATCATTTCATACAAATTAATCTAAATTGTTTTTACAGTAGTGCTGTATTTGGTATGTAAAAGCTTCTAAACTATACTTTTCTGTCCTTTCTTCTGTATGAAATTTACATTTCCAGCCTTTGAAATTCATACAATGGCTTTATTGTTTAACTGAATTCTATTTATATCAAGCAGCTGTAGTTAGGTTTTGTCACAAAGATTTTTTCACTGATATTTTTTTTCATGTATCTCAAAACTATGTTTTATATTTTACATGTGGAAATCTACAACTGCAATAGGCAAAAATCACTATATAGTTGCAGATGTTATAAATGCAACTCATGTTTTGTCCCTCTTTGTGAGTACCTAAGGTTGGGATGGATTCTCCCATTTTCATGCACGTGCTAATAAGAGAGTGATGAAGTGACACAGGTTCTTCTTTTCTTATAATCTGCTGCTTAAGTGTAGTGAATAATGAGGAAGTGTCATTTACTGACTTAGACTTGTGAACCTATGTCACATCATCACTCTCTTATTAGCACTATAAAAAAGAGTTCCGAATTGTAAACTGCTTTGACAGATTTATCAGAAAGTGTGGAATATGTTAGGAAAAAAGGAGAACAGCTAAGAAAAAGCCCAAGTTGTTTTTCATTATCATATATCACTTGAAAATCAGCATGCCTCCCTGGAGCCATCTTTGAGCATTTTCAGGGTTGCCACAGCAAGGCCTGCAGGAGCTGTGGGAAAGGAAGGGTGGGGAGAGTAGAGATAGCTGAGGGGGATATGAAGCCAAAATAACATTCTTTCTTCTGGTAGCCAAGGACACTCAAGATGGATGTGTGTAATGTAGGGGAGAACTTTGGACTTTGAATTGGTTGGGAAAACCGGGGGGGGGGGGGGATTTCATATTCGGGTTTTCACCAGCTGTGCTAATATGATATGCCTAATAAATCTATACTTTGAGAAACTCTGCCTTGGAGTTTTGATTTCCTATGGGTTATTACTTGGAACCCTGACAGCATGTACACTTGATATGGCATTTTTGAATTGTTTTTATGCCTCCTAATTTGTAACAAAATTTCTTCTGTGCTTGGTTGATTAGATTACTCTGTAACTCAAATATAATTAGCGTACTATTCAGAGTATAAGATGCTCTGGAGTATAAGACACACATTAGTTTTTGTGTAGGAAAACAAGAAAAAAAATTCTGCCTCTGCCTGCCAGCATCCATCGGTATTCATCTAGCTAGCGTCCTTGCAGCAGATAGCAAATAGCCTGGTTAGCTTCAGCAGGTTATCACAGCCTGATTCAGCTTGAGCAGCTGATTGGTGGTTGGATCGGGCTCCCAGAATACCACTAATCAACTGTTCCAAGTTGTGGGGATCGCCACAGCCCATCACTGCCTCTGCATGTTATGTTTTTGACCTCCATGTGTCACATTTTTGGTCGCCGCACGTAGCATTTTCTGCCTTTGCGTACTCTATTTTAGATCCGTTCCAGGCTGCTAGGATTGCCATACCACATCGCTGATGATCGCCACCACCATGCATCGCATCTTCTGCTCCTGTAAATCACATTTTTGGCCTCTGCGCGTAACATTTTCGGTCTCTGTATGCCCCATTTTCGCCTCCACATGTCAGTCAGTTCCAGGCGACAGGGATCCCTGTGGTGTGGAACGGGTCTAAAATGGAGTGTGCAAAGGCTGAAAACGCGACACATAGAGGCCGAAAACAGCCAAAGGGTGAGGGCCAGTGGGTGGGCTGGGCTTTGACAACATTCGCTGTATATGATGCACAGTCATTTCCACCCGCTTATACTCCCAAAAATAGGGTAATCGTTACATAAATATATAGAAAGCAGAAACGATTTTAAACAAATTATAGTCACAATGGAAAACACAATGTGTTTTCATACTATTAAGTTCATAAAAATACCGAACACTCAATATTGGTATTCATTACTGAGATATTTCATATGTACTAAATAAGGTGAATCATTCTGAATGCTTCAAATGCTCTCTATATTATCAGAAGATTTGCTATAGTAGAAGCATTAAAAAGTTACCTTTCATTATTACTTATTGTTGACATTTCATTCAAAAGTTAAATATGATCAAATGTACTTGTTTACTTTCAATAGAAAAAAACTACAAAAACCCATCAATTCTAAGGTTTTTCAATAACTACTTATGAAATACCTATCTTTCTTTAAAAATGAATTAATAATAAAGTGACAGATAGCTGCAGGAACAAAACAGAAAATAATATTCTTTCTATACAGAACTTAAAGGATTGGGTAATTGTTACAAACTCTTGGCAACTGACTCATAAGACAACTGTAATCCCTCAAGGCACTGTGATAATCTTTTGCAAATTTCTGATAAACAAAGTCAATGGGGAATTCAGAGTCACTTGACAACATTAGTAAGGTGACAACTGCAGTGATTCACTTACCAACTGTGTGCCAAGAAAGGTCACAAAATGCAGAAAAATTCACAAAACACTTTCTCGCTTAGCAAAAGAAATTGCTGGGCTCAGTGGTGAAGGAGTACTTGTATACAATAAAATAGATAACCTTATTTTTACACAGAAATCAAAGGATCTGGTAGCATTTATAGAATCTTTTAACATTTTCAATTTCATTAACAAGATATGTTAAGTTGCTACTCTTCAAAAGAAAACTCACCAAATCAATTTTCTCCATTTCAGAATTTAGGGCATTAGTAGGCAGAAGAACATCAGAATTTTGGTTGCATGAAATATATTCTGCAGGTTGAACTTTGGGTGCTGGAAAAGTAATTTCATGTATCTTGGACTCGGATGATAAACAGAGCTGATAGGAATAAGGAATAGTCCCTTCCTCATAATTGGGTGGGAATATAATGGCATTGCTTGAATGGGGAATGGGAGCAAAGCATGGAAGAAATGTCAGATTCCCCGACTGTCGGAGTTTCATCATAATAACTAGAATTACAGTCAAGAGGAACAGAAAGGAGATCAAAGTTAAGGCCAGCACTAGATAGAACTGGAGCTCAGATTGTTGCTCTGAATCCATGGTTTGGTTATTTATTTCTGGCAGCGCCTCTTGGAAGTTTTCAGCAAAGATCAGATTGAGACTGACTGTAGCAGAGAGCGGGGGTTGCCCATTATCCTTCACCAAGACCACTAGCTTCTGTTTCAGAGCATCCCTTTCCAGAAACGTCCGCAGTGTCCTGATTTCACCCGTGTGGCCACCAATTGTGAAGAGTCCTGGCTCAGTAGCTTGCAGTAGATGATAAGACAGCCAGGCATTGTGCCCAGAGTCAGAGTCCACAGCCACCACCTTTGTAACTAGGTACCCCATCTCTGCCGAGCGAGGCACCATCTCAAAGGAGGCTGAGCCCTCTGCTCCTGGAGAGGGATACAGAATTTGAGGGTTTTGGTCATTTTGGTCCTGGATGAACAATCTCAATGTGGCATTGCTGCTGAGAGGCGGGGAGCCTCCATCTTCAGCCTTCACCTGTACCTCAAACTCCCTGAGTTGCTCATAGTCAAAAGACCTTTGAGAATAGAGGGTGCCACTTTCTGAGTTAATGGAGAGGTAAGATGGGAGAGGTAGTGCCTCTATTTTGCTAGTGAGGATGGAGTAGGTGATCCTAGCGTTGACACCAAGATCGGGGTCCACAGCTTTGATGCTGAAGATGGAGGCGCTAGCAGGATTGTTCTCTGCCACATAAACAGTGTATAAGGATTTTTCAAAGGTAGGGGCATTATCATTGATATCTGAAATCTCCAGTGAGATGGTTTTCTGTGTAGAAAGAGGGGGCGTACCTTTGTCTGTGGCTGTGATTGTAAGATTGTATGCTGGGGTGCTTTCTCTATCTAAGGGACCATCTGTTAGTAGCTTATAGTAGTTATTAGCTGCTGATACTATTCTGAATGGGGAAGCATTCTGTAAATGGCAGTTGACCTCCCCATTATCCCCCGAATCTTTATCCTTTATATTGATAAGGGCAACTAATGTTCCTAATGGAGAGTTTTCAGGAATTTCTCTGGATGAGGAAGCGAGAATCACTTCTGGGGCATTGTCATTCACGTCTACCAGATTTACTTCAATGTTACAATGAGCCACTAAGCCACCTCCATCTCTTGCTTTTATCCCTATAATATATTTCTCTATTTCCTCAAAGTCAAGCTCTTCTTGAATTGTGATAAGACCATTTTCTGGATGTAAATCAAATTTTTGATGAGCATTATCAGCAATATTGCTAAAGAAATAGTTGATCTGGCCATTGGAACCATCATCTTTGTCTGTAGCTTTGACTTGTATTACAGTAGATCCCTTTGACACATTCTCTCTGAGGCTGACTTTGTACAATTTTTGACTGAAGACAGGTGGGTTGTCATTAGCATCTATGACTGTAATTTGTATTTTGGCTGTTCCAGTTTTTGCAGGGTTTCCTCCATCAAGAGCAGTAAGGGTTAAACTAACAGTACTTTCACTTTCACGATCCAATTGTTTTTCCAGTACTAATTCTGCATTCTTGTTTAAAGAGTCCTGCTTACTAATTACTAAAGTAAAATACTTATTAATGCTTAGATTATATTCCTGGACAGAATATATCCCAATATCAGGATCTTCTGCTTGTTCAAGTGGAAATGTAGCTCCTGGTAAAGTGGATTCACTTATCTCTAGCTTGATATCACCATTTAAGAAATGTGGTGGATTGTCATTAATATCCTGGATCTCTACTGTTATGTAAAATATTTCCATGGGGTTTGCACTCACCATTTCAAAACTGATGGAGCAGAGTGCAGTTTCCCCACAGATTTCCTCTCTGTCAATCCTGTCTTTTACATACAGATTCCCATTTTCAGCATTAATGGAGAAGTACTGCTTTTTGCCTAAAGAAAGGATATGCAGGTTGCGATTTCCCACTTCTGCAATACTCAGTTTCAGATCCTTGGCAAGATTCCCCACAACGGAACCCTTTCCCATTTCCTCTGGAATTGAATAGCGAAGATGCTCTGAGACAGTCTGGCAGACGAAAGACAATAAGAAGAGGAGACGTACTTGCCTGTTTACAGATCTGCTCTTAGGTTTGCTCCTGCCGTCCATCTCACCTGCGGGGAAAAGTGCTTTGTGCAATCCAGTAAGCTGAGGAGTTTAAATTCCCATTAGAAAGAAAGCATCAAGAGGTTCCTGGGATTCTCCTGAGTTTTATCCACACTGCAGTGGTTTTCGTTTCTCTGCCATGGTCGGTGAGTGTCCCTCAATCCTGCTCTTTGACTGCTCTGCACTGGTGACTGGATAGTCAGAAGGCAGGAAGCCCCATTAGATTTCCAGCTCCTTTCTGTGAACTATGTTGGCCAACAGCGGCGCTCTGAGTCTTAGATGCAGAACTGCAAGAAGTATCTTAAATACATTCAGATTTTCCCCATTTTGATTATTTTGATTGTGATGGACAGCTGAGTCTGTAGCGCTTATCGTATATAATGTGTGTTTACATGGTTTTTTGTGTACTTTTATCAATAGAACAAGCAATATTTCATCTCTGTACCTAGATAGCCACACTTCATTTCTACAGCATTCCTATCTCCAGTGATCGTTTCTTTCCTGATAATCAATGTGCCATAAAAGCAAAATGTATGCAAGTTTCTGAGTGCTCCTGAGCATTTCATTGGATTAAATTCATATAACTGAATCACAATATTGGTGGTGCCTGATTATACTGACTTTTCATGAAGAAAAGAAAGATTGTTGTGAAATTACAATGTAATCTATTAAATACCATTTTGCATCTAAAGTAAACTGAGGAAGAACACCAATGCCAGTGTCTAGAAGTGCTGTCCTTGTTATATTGCCTGTGGTGAGTTCACACATTATATGTTAGGGTATTTGGCTCAATTAGTAATTGTATAGTACACAGAAATTTGTAGCTGAAAGATCTTGATGGTGTTCTAATATGTTTCATGACTGGTTCAGTGAAATTAAAACTTTGAATTTAGAAATATATATGCATGATACTACAATTCTATTAATAAATATATATGTCCTGGTGAATGATTTTTAATAAACTTTTTCAAGGTGTTCATTTGAACTCTCTAAAGGCTTGGCACTGTGATGTAGGATAGAATTCCTCCAAATAAGCTGCTATGCACACATTCAATGGGGAAAAATGGAAATTATATCCTTTAAATATAGGATAATGAAATATAAAGATTTTCTTCAGCTTTGAACCCTGTTTTCATCATCTAGCATATTTAGTTGTGTTGCCAATGCTTCGAACAAGTCTTAGGAAAGTTGGCTAGATAATTTTAAATTACTTTTTAAACCTAATCCTTAGATTTTTTGTTCCCACTTTATAAAGATGTAGAAGAAATGAAGTAATATTCACTTCTTGTCATTAAATTAAACCTTATTTATTTAAAACGGAATATGATAAGGAACAGGAGTGATTTAGATCTTGCCAAAGGTTATTGTTGAGTGTTCATCTAAAGCAGTGTTTCTCGACCTCTGTAGCTGTAAGATGTGTAGGTGTCATAATTCCCGGGTCAGCATGCTGGGAGTTGAAATCCATATATCTAAAAGTTGCTGAAGTTGGGAAACACTGCTTTAAAATGGTAGAGTCTTTCTTGGAGCTAATCATATTCTTATTAGTGGCCCATCAATAATGTCTGGAAGGAAAGAATGGAAGATTTCATCCTCTTCTTACTCTCAACCAGCTGCAGTGCAATCTTTGCCTGCTCCATGTTAAAAGTAGTGTTTTCTGGCTTTGGCAGCTGAAGTCCTCCAATCCAATTTGTCTATTGGTGTTTAGTTTTTGCTAGGAAGACCCTTTTATTTCAAATGGCTACTGCAAGCAGTGACAGGAATATTTTGTCAACTGGGTTACAATAGTATGCTGCCAGTCCTAGGCTGAATCAAGGAAGAAATAGTATCAAGATCAAGTGAAGCATTAGTACCAGTTTACACTGCAATGGTAAGACCATACTTGGAATACTGCACTAGAGGGCAGGACAAGAAGTAATGGATGGAAAATGTGCCATCTGTGTCTCTCTCTCTGAGAGATTAAGGAAAAGTGGACTGCAGACATTATTCTGAAAGGTCTTATAATAACTTCCTGCAACCCCACTGAGCATCAGACCTGGATAGTTCCAAAACAAAGGGATTATGTATGGTCTCTAAGTGTGGCATGTATTGTAGCAAACAGGGATGAATTATTTAACCAATCATTGAGAGTGACTAGATTCAAAAGAAGATTAAATGAGAAATAATATGATTGCTTCTTTTCTCCAAACATGGTCTCTGTGCAGAGAAGTGGTGAAACAGTTTAGGAAAAGATGAGATGCACAACAATCCAACCTTCTCAGTCTGACCATTTGGCACATTTTTGGTGGGTAGATAATGCGTCCCTAGTTTTTTTTTTTAAACCCAGCCATAAATGTTAAACGTAATGAATTGTATCCATTTTAACCACATTCCTGGCAGATTGTGAATGTTCAATTTCTTAGTTGGCGAAAGCTCTAATTAGTAGATTCCTGAAGAAACTGCAACGACATCTCCAACTTTTCACCAGAATCAAGTATGGAGCTTAGATATCTTTCTTGGAGGGTGTTCAGGGTTCTCCGAGACACCTGATCCTTGTCCCAATATCCCAATGTGATTTTGATATCATGGAATGCCTCTGAAGCCATTCTAATGTGTGCAGATTCCAGATTCTCAGTTTCTCCTTTGCCCCTCTTGAAAAGGTCCAGTCTTAATTTCTCAGGGTTGTATTAATGCAGTTCTAAAGGAGGCAGGGCTGTTCAATATCGAAACTAGTGCATGGATCTCCATTATAACACATTGGCTGAAACTACTGTTCTTCTCGACAGGACTGAGCCCTTTCCTTATCAATATGGATTAGAACCATTTTATTAAAACTCCAGCATCTCACCTCTCCAAGAAGGAATTCCTAATGATGGGCTATAAATATGCACTTAGTGCATTTAAACAAAGTATTAAATATCAGGAAGTTCAATAGGACAGGAAGAATGTTTTCTTGAACAGACAGGGCCCACTTCCCAAACCAGCTAAATATTTATATTACGCTATATAGCTGTCTCCAAATTTTGGAGGGCACTAACTATAGCATACTGTAAATGCACTGCTCAGAGCAATTCTGGAGGGCCAATAGAAAAAAGTTTAATATGATCTGTGTCTCTGTGGAAAAGGGGCCATTGAAAGTGCAGCCAATATCCTGTTGTATTGCCCCCTCTACAGCGATTCACGGACTCTTACCGGATTAAATATCCCAGGAAACTCTTGATTATTTTTATATAAAAATTTATAGTTGGAGCAGTATGATTCAGTTTCTCTGAATTTAACTAAGTTTTGTTGCACTGTCTATAAAATTAGGCAGACTATGGTCACACATTGATTTCTCCATCAATTGTAATATATTACTATGGCTTGTTCTGTTCTGTTTTGTTTTATTTTAATGTTTAAATTTTTTGTGCTGGTCTATAACTATAATAAAGATTGAATTAGACTGAATAATGCCTGCAGAGTTTTTATTACATGCAAAATGTCCAAGAACTCTGCTTATGTTAATGAGGACTTCATTTTAAAGTTACCAAGATCTGTTTTTTGAGATCTGCATGTTTGCCCAAGTCATTGCCAAATCATTTCATACAAATTAATCTAAATTGTTTTACAGTAGTGCTGTATTTGGTATGTAAAAGCTTCTAAAGTATACTTTTCTGTCCTTTCTTCTATATGAAATTTACATTTCCAGCCTTTGAAATTCATACAATCGCTGTATTGTTTAACTGAATTCTCTTTGTATCGAGCAGCTGTAATTAGGTTCTGTCACAAAGATCTTTCACTGATATTTTTTTTCATGTATCTCAAAACTATCTTCTATATTTTAAATGTGGAAGTCTACAACTGCAATAGGCAAAAATCACTATATAGTTGCAGATGTTATAAATGCAACTCATATTTTGTCCCTCTTTGTGAGTACCTAAGGTTGGGATGGATTCTACCATTTTCATGCAAGTGCTAATAAGAGAGTGATGAAGTGACACAGGTTTTTCTTTTCTTATAATCTGCTGCTTAAGTGTAGTGAATAATGAGGAAGTGTCATTTACTGACTTAGACTTGTGAACCTATGTCACATCATCACTCTCTTATTAGCACTATAAAAAAGAGTTCCGAATTGTTAACTGCTTTGACAGATTTATCAGAAAGTGTGGAATATGTTAGGAAAAAAGGAGAACAGCTAACAAAAAGCCCAAGTTGTTTTTCATTATCATATATCAATCAGCATGCCTCCCTGGAGCCATCTTTGAGCATTTTCAGGGTTGCCACAGCAAGGCCTGCAGGAGCTGTGGGAAAGGAAGGGTGGGGAGGGGGAGTAGAGATAGCTGAGCGGAATATGAAGCCAAAATAACATTATTTCTTCTGGGAACCAAGGACACTCTCACCAGCACCTGGAGAGGTGTGGTAGGGAGGCATCCAGGGTGGAGAGAGAGACCTGTTTGGGGCATAAGATGGATGTGTGTAATGTAGGGGAGAACTTTGGACTTTGAATCGGTGGGGAAAACCGGGGGGGGGGGGGAATTTCAGATTTGGGTTTTCACCAGCTGTGCTAATATGATATGCCTAATAAATCTATATTTTGAGGAACTCTGCCTTGGAGTTTTGATTTCCTATGGGCTATTACTTGGAACCCTGACAGCATGTACACTTGATATGGCATTTTTGAATTGTTTTTATGCCTCCTAATTTGTAACAAACTTTCTGTGCTTGGATGATTAGATTACTCTGTAACTCAAATATAATTAATGTACTATTCAGAGTATAAGACGCTCTGGAGTATAAGATACACATTAGTTTTTGTGTAGGAAAATAAGAAAAAAAATTCTGCCTCTGCCTGCCAGCATCCATCGGTATTCATCTAGCTAGCGTCCTTGCAGCAAATAGCAAATAGCCTGGCTAGCTTCAGCATGTTATCACAGCCCGATTCAGCATGAGCAGCTGATTGGTGGTTGGATCGGGTTTCCAGAATACCACCAATCAGCTGTTCCAAGTTGTGGGGATCGCCACAGTCCATCACTGCCTCTGCATGTTATGTTATTGACCTCCATGTGTCACATTTTTGGCCTCCGCACGTAGCATTTTCTGCCTTTGCGCACTCTATTTTAGATCGATTCCAGGCTGCTAGGATTGCCATACCACATTGCTGATGATCGCCACCTCCATGCATTGCATTTTTGGCTCCTGTGCATCCCATTTTTGGCCTCTGTGCGTCACATTTTCGGCTTCCGTACGCCCCATTTTTGCCTACACATGTCATGTTTTCAGCCAGTTCCAGGTGAGAGGGATCCCTGTGGCCTGGAATGGATCTAAGATGGAGTGTGCAAAGGCTGAAAACACGACACATAGAGGCCGAAAACAGCCAAAGGGTGAGGGCCAGTGGGTGGGCTGGGCTTTGACAACATTCGCTGTATATGATGCACAGTCATTTCCACCCGCTTATACTCCCAAAAATATGGTAATCTGTTAACATAAATATATAGAGTGTAGAAGTGATTTTAGACAAATTATAGTCACAATGGAAAACACAATGTGTTTTCATACTATTAAGTTCATAAAAATACCCAACACAATATTGGTATTCATTACTGATATAATTTCATATGTACTAAATACGGTGAATCATTCTGAATGCTTCAGACACTCTCTATATTATTAGAAGATTTGCTATATTAGAAGCATTAAAAAGTTATCTTTCATTATTACTTATTGTTGACATTTCATTCAAAAGTTAGATATGATCAAATGTACTTGTTTACTTTCAATAGAAAAACTACAAAAACCATCAATTATAAAGTTTTTCAATAACTGCTTATGAAATACCTATCTTTCTTTAAAAATGAATTAATAATAAAGCGACAGATAGCTGCAGGAACAAAACAGAAAATAATATTCTTTCTATACAGAACTTAAAGGATTGGGTAATTGGTACAGACACTGACTGGTAAGACAACTGTAATCCCTCAAGGCACTGTGATAATCTTTTGCAAATTTCTGATAAACAAAGTCAATGGGGAAGTCAGATTAACTTGACAACATTAGTAAGGTGACAACTGCAGTGATTCACTTACCAACTGTGTGCCAAGAAAGGTCACAAAATGCAGAAAAATTCACAAAACACTTTCTCGCTTAGCAAAAGAAATTGCTGGGCTCGGCTGTGAAGGACTACTTGTATACAATAAAATAGATAACCTTATTTTTACACAGAAATCAAAGGATCTGGTAGCTTTTATAGAATCGTTTAACATTTTCAATTTCATTAACAAGATATGTTAAGTTGCTACTCTTCAAAAGAAAACTCACCAAATCAATTTTCTCCATCTCAGAATTTAGGGCATTAGTAGGCAGAAGAACATCAGAATTTTGGTTGCATGAAATATATTCTGTAGGTTGAACTTTGGGTGCTGGAAAAGTAATTTCATGTATCTTGGACTCGGATGATAAACAGAGCTGATAGGAATAAGGAATAGTCCCTTCCTCATAATTGGGTGGGAATATAATGGCATTGTTTGAATGGGGAATGGGAGCAAAGCATGGAAGAAATGTCAGATTCCCCGACTGTCGGAGTTTCATCATAATAACTAGAGTTACAGTCAAGAGGAAGAGAAAGGAGATCAAAGTTAAGGCCAGCACTAGATAGAACTGGAGCTCAGACTGTTGCTCTGAATCCATGGTTTGGTTATTTATTTCTGGCAGCGCCTCTTGGAAGTTTTCAGCAAAAATCAGATTGAGACTGACTATAGCAGAGAGCGGGGGTTGCCCATTATCCTTCACCAAGACCACTAGCTTCTGTTTCAAAGCATCCCTTTCCAGAAACGTCTGCAGTGTCCTGATTTCACCCGTGTGGCCACCAATTGTGAAGAGTCCTGGCTCAGTAGCTTGCAGTAGATGATAAGACAGCCAGGCATTGTGCCCAGAGTCAGAGTCCACAGCTACCACCTTTGTAACCAGGTACCCCATCTCTGCCGAGCGAGGCACCATCTCAAAGGAGGCTGAGCCCTCTGCTCCTGGAGAGGGATACAGAATTTGAGGGCTTTGGTCATTTTGGTCCTGGATGAACAATCTCAATGTGGCATTGCTGCTGAGAGGTGGGGAGCCTCCATCTTCAGCCTTCACCTGTACCTCAAACTCTCTGAGTTGCTCATAGTCAAAAGACCTTTGAGAATAGAGGGTGCCACTTTCTGAGTTAATGGAGAGGTAAGATGGGAGAGGTAGTGCCTCTATTTTGCTAGTGAGGATGGAGTAGGTGATCCTAGCGTTGCCACCAAGATCGGGGTCTATAGCTTTGATGCTGAAGATGGAGGTGCTAGCAGGATTGTTCTCTGCCACATAAACACTGTATGAGGATTTTTCAAAGATAGGGGCATTATCATTGATATCAGAAATCTCCAGTGAGATGGTTTTCTGTGTAGAAAGAGGGGGCGTACCTTTGTCTGTGGCTGTGATTGTAAGATTGTATGCTGGGGTGTTTTCTCTATCTAAGGGACCATCTGTTAGCAGCTTATAGTAGCTATTAGCTGCTGATACTATTCTGAATGGGGAAGCATTCTGTAAATGGCAGTTGACCTCCCCATTATCCCCCGAATCTTTATCCTTTATATTGATACGGGCAACTAATGTTCCTAATGGAGAGTTTTCAGGAATTTCTCTGGATGAGGAAGCGAGAATCACTTCTGGGGCGTTGTCATTCACATCTACCAGATTTACTTCAATGTTACAATGAGCCACTAAGCCACCTCCATCTCTTGCTTTTATTCCTATAATATATTTCTCTATTTCCTCAAAGTCAAGCTCTTCTTGAATTGTGATAAGACCATTTTCTGGATGTAAATCAAATTTTTGATGAGCATTATCAGCAATATTGCTAAAGAAATAGTTGATCTGGCCATAGGAACCATCGTCTTTGTCTGTAGCTTTGACTTGTATTACAGTAGATCCCTTTGACACATTCTCTTTGAGGCTGATTTTGTACACTTTTTGACTGAAGACAGGTGGGTTGTCATTAGCATCTATGACTGTAATCAGTATTTTGGCTGTTCCAGTTTTTGCAGGGTTTCCTCCGTCAAGAGCAGTAAGGGTTAAACTAACAGTACTTTCACTTTCACGATCCAATTGTTTTTCCAGTACTAATTCTGCATACTTGTTTAAAGAGTCCTGCTTGCTAATTACTAAAGTAAAATACTTATTAATGCTTAGATTATATTCCTGGACAGAATATATCCCAATATCAGGATCTTCTGCTTGTTCAAGTGGAAATGTAGCTCCTGGTAAAGTGGATTCACTTATTTCTAGCTTGATATCACCATTTAAGAAATGTGGTGCATTGTCATTAATATCCTGGATCTCTACTGTTATGTAAAACATGTCCATGGGGTTTGTACTCACCACTTCAAAACTGATGGGGCAGAGTGCAGTTTCCCCACAGATTTCCTCTCTGTCAATCCTGTCTTTTACATACAGATTCCCATTTTCAGCATTAATGGAGAAGTACTGCTTTTTGCCTAAAGAAAGGATATGCAGGTTGCGATTTCCCACTTCTGCAATACTCAGTTTCAGATCCTTGGCAAGATTCCCCACAACGGAACCCTTTCCCATTTCCTCTGGAATTGAATAGCGAAGGTGCTCTGAGACGGTCTGGCAGACGAAAGACAATAAGAAGAGGAGACGTACTTGCCTTTTTACAGATCTGCTTTCAGCTTTGCTCCTGCCGTCCATCTCACCTGCGGTGAAAAGTGCTTTGTGTAATCCAGTAAATTGAGGAGTTTAAATTCCCAGTAGAAAGAAAGCATCAAGAGGTTCCTGGGATTCTGCTGAGTTTTATCTACACTGCAGTGGTTTTCTTTTCTCTGCCATGGTCGGTGAGTGTCCCTCAATCCTCTCTTTGACTGCTCTGTACTCGGTGACTGGATAGTCAGAAGGCAGGAAGCCCCATTAGATTTCCAGCTCCTTTCTGTGAACTATGTTGGCCAACAGCGGCGCTCTGAGTCTCAGATGCAGAACTGCAAGAAGCAACTCAAATACATTCAGATTTTCCCCATTTTGATTATTTTGATTGTGATGGACAGTTGAATCTGTAGTGCTTATAGTAAATAATGTGTGCTTACATGGTTTTTTGTGTACTTTTATCAGTAGAACAAGCAATATTTCATCTCTGTACCTAGATAGCCACACTTCATTTCTACAGCATTCCTATCTCCAGTGACCCTTCTCTCCTGATAATCAATGTGCCATAAAAGCAAAATGTATGCAAGTTTCTGAGTGCTCCTGAGCATTTCATTGGATTAAATTCATATAACTGAATCACAATATTGGTGGTGCCTGATTATACTGACTTTTCATGAAGAAAAGAAAGATTGTTATGAAATTACAATGTAATCTATTGAATACCATTTTGCATCTAAAGTAACCTGAGGAAGAACACCAATGCCAGTGTCTAGAAGTGCTGTCCTTGTTATATTGCCTGTGGTGAGTTCACACATTATATGTTAGGGTATTTGGCTCAATTAGTAATTGTATAGTACACAGAAATTTGTAGCTGAAAGATCTTGATGGTGTTCTAATATATTTCATGACTAGTTCAGTGAAATTAAAACTTTGAATTTAGAAATATATATGCATGATACTACAATTCTATTAATAAATATATATTTCCTGGTGAAGGATTTTTAATAAACTTTGTCAAGGTGTTCATTTGAACTCTCTAAAGGCTTAGCACTGTGATGTAGGACAGAATTCCTCCAAAAAAGCTGCTATATATACATTCAATGGGGAAAAATGGAAATTATATCCTTTAAATATAGGATAATGAAATATAAAGATTCTAGAGGCTAAATCATATGATGAACAATTGTGTGAACTAGGTATGTCTAGTCTCGTGAAGAGAAGACAAGGGGTAACATGATAGCAATCTTCCAATATTTAAGGGGCTGTCACAGAGAAGGGGAGGGGGAGGTCAACTTATTCTCCAAAGCATTAGAGGCAGGACAAGAAGTAATGGATGGAAAATTATTAAAGAGAGATCCAACCTAGAATTAAGGAGAAATTTCCTGTTAGTGAGAACAATTAATTAGTGGAACAGCTTGCCTCCAGAAGTTGTGAACGCTTGAAAATCATTGGGGATTTTCAACCAAGAAATTGCACAATCATTTGTTGAGCAGAGTTGAACTAGAAGATCCACAATGTCCCTTCTAATTCAGTTATTCTATGATTCTATTAAACAATGTTTCAATAGCATAGTGGTTACAGCTCCTGCCTAACCTACAAAGGATCATTTGAAACACAGCAAAAACTTTTTTTTAAAAAAAACTATTTTTCTTCTTCTGAGAAAACCACCAGGTTTTGTACAGGTCTGCTGTACAAAAATGCTGGAGCTGCTGCTCTGTTTTTCCCCAGCTCACAAATAATTCAAAGGAGTAGTTATTGCAACTGGATACTTACCTAATTGGGCTATTTGGGAGTTAGGGTTAAGTTGAAACCCTCCTACCTAAAGTGACAAGAACTATGAAATGGTACAATGGGATTCAAGATGTTTGTGTATGAAAAACTGCTCATTATAAAATACCATATTTTTTGGACTATAAGACACACCTAGATTTAGAGGAGGAAAACAAGAAAAAAAAGTTTTTGGCCTCTGCACCTCCCGTTTTCGCCCACCTCGGCCCCCAGAAGGATTTTGCCAGCCAGAAACAGGCCCAAAAACAAGAGGAGAGGAGCACTGCAGAGTGCTTCTGGGGGCAGAGGAAGGCAAAAATGCAATGTGTGGAGGGTTCAGGAGGCCACAAACAGGCCCGTATTTGGTCTATAAGACACACTGAAAGTTCACCCACTTTTAGGGGGCAGAAAATGGCATCTTATACTCTAAAAAATATGGTAATCTGTTCAGCAGCAAAGAAGCATCAAGAGCAAACAGCAGTACTGGCTAATACCATGATGAAAATAAACATAAGTAGCACCCAAATCAAAATAAAAGTTAGAAATTCCGAAGCATAATTTAAAGGAATAACCAAGCATTGCTATCAATAACCAATGGAACATATTACCATTTGGCCATTCTTATGATGCAGAAATGGTTCCATTTCATATGCAATTTAAATGCATCTCCATTATATGCAATTTAAATGCATCTCCATTTATTTTTGCAAATAGAAGGAAGCAGCTCATTCTATGTGCTAGCATAGTTCATGAGGCGTATGGGACAGCAAGTTTTGCATTGAAAGAAATCATGTACCCTACAATCAATCAACAATTATAGCAAAGTAATTATGAAGACGTAGAAGCAAATTTGCAACTGAGCCCAAATTAGGTTGCATAACTATTACTTAAAAACAAAAATAAAATTTCTAACATTCTGATAAGAATCTAAGAGAGACAAATGCAAAGTTCTTCACATAGGAAACAGAAATCAAATTGAAGGGCACAGAATGGAATTGTGTGAAGATGATATTGTAATACTTGACTGTAAATCACATGAATTAGCACTGTAATGTAATGACAAAAAAGAAAAATGCAACGTTAGCTGCATAAATAGAAATAAAACGTTAAAATTGCAGGAACTAGTTTTTTAACTTTATTTTACATTATACAAAGCTGATCTGGATCTGATTATGACACCATATTATAGAAGGGTTCAAGACAGTGATGGGATTCAAATGATTTAAGAACTGGTTCTCCCAGGGTCAGGTTGGCTGTTGTGGGAGGCATGGCCCATCCCCATCCTCCAGCTCCACCATACATGTGGGTGAGCCTCCCGTGATGGCCAATCTGACCGTGGGTGAGCTGGTTATTAAATTTCCACCCTTTGCCAAAAAGCTGTTTTTGAGGGTGCTTGTCTGCACATTGGTCTTGTGACTGTTTCAGCCTTCTGGACATGGCTCCTTTAAGAGGCGAAGTTTTTGAAGACTGAGGAGGGGGGTTACCATAGAAACAAGGAGTTAATGCTCCTGAGAGTTTGCACAGGAAAGTAAAGAATTGGGGGGAAGTGGAGGGATTCCCCTCCTCCCCATGGAGCTGAGTGCAGGGGTGTTAGTTAGTCTGCGGCAAAAGTGAGAGGGGTGAGGAATTAAGTTGGCAGCATGATCAAAGCTGGGCCCAATGCAGGGGAGACTGCGGGTTATTTTGGCCAGGCAAATTATTACCCAACCCATCTCCCCACTATCAAAGTGGATCCTAATGTAAATTCCCTGATCATTCTTTTAGCCCTGTTTTTAGTCATCTTGAACCAGTGGTGGGATTCAGCCAGTTCACACCAGTTTGGGCAAACCAGTTGTTAAATTACACTCCCACCCCAGCTATCAAAGTGCATCCTGGGTGCTGTGCTGCAATGCAGTGGAGCAGCTGGCATGAGGGAAGGAGGAGGAAAGCGGCTTCCTTCATGGCGGCCGTTCTATTGACGGTTTTTCCATTGCAGCACAGCACCCAGGATCCACTTTGATAGCCGGGGGTGGGGTGTAATTTAACAATCGGTTCGCCTGAACTGGTGTGAACTGGCTAAATCCCAGCACTGGTTCAAGATGACTAAAAACAGGTTCCGAGCAGGGCTAAAAGAATGATCAGGGATTTTACAACTTAATCAGTATAAAAAGAGATGAAAGTTTAGGCGGAGAAAGAAATAATTTCCCTAATTATATATTTAGTGCCCTGTTTTGTGACAAAGAACAAGTATGAGTAATTAACAATTATAAGAAAGTAATGTTGCAATGAGAGGAGAGGCGAGATAATACTTTTCAAATCCATGATAGGTTGTAATACAGAAAGAAGTCGGGACTTTTCCCCCTGTCATTACATACCACATGCAAAAACACAATTTTAACAAGGCCGTTTGCAAATGGTTTTAGAAAGAGCTTTCCAACAGAATCAATGGTTTGACAGTGGAACCAATTATGCAGAGATGTTAAGGTTAGTGCCTTTCCCTTACTATGTTCAAACAGAAGCAATCTAGAGTGCCGCCTATCTGTCTTGGGCCCAGTGTTCTTATCATCTTCATAAGTGATCTAAATCAGGGAATAGACAGGGAGTTCATTAAATTTGCAGATGACATCAAGCTGGGGAGAATTCCTAACACTGGAAGATAGACTCAAGATTCAGAAGGATCTTGACAGACTTGACCTCTGAGCCTTATCCAATTCAATGGTCTGAAAAGTAAAGGTCCTGCACATAGGCAGGAAAAACCAAATGCATAGATATAGAATAGGTGGTACCTAATCTAGTAGACATTACTATGAGAGGAATCTAGGTGACCTAGTGGACATTGCTTAAGTATGAACCAGCAGTATGTTGCAGCTGCCAAAAAGTTGTAGGCTGCATCAACAGAGAGATAGCATCAAGGTCACAAGAAGTGATAGTACTCTTCTATACTGCACTAGTGTAGCCACACTTGGAATACTGCATCCAGTTCTGGTTGCATGATACAAAAAAGATGCTGAGAAAGAGGGCAGAGAAGAGGAACAAAAATGATAAGAGGTCTGGAGACTAAACCAAATGATGAACGGTTAAGGGAACTAGGTATATCTAGTCTAACATAGAAAAGGATTAGGAGTGACCCGATAGTTGATTTCCAGTACTTGAGTCACAGAAATGAGGGGCAGGAGAGGAAGTAATTGTGTGGAAGCTCGTTAAAGAGTGACCCCAACCTTGAATTCTTTTGACAGTGAGAACAATTAAGCAATGGAACAGCTTGCCTCTTTGAGTCACAGGTACTCCATTGCTGGAGGTTTTCAAGAAGATTGGAAATCAATTTACCAGGAATAGTAGAAGGCCTCCTGTTTTGGGCAGGGCATTGGACTAGAAGGCTTCCAAGGTCACTTCCAGCCCTATCATTCTATGATTCTGTCCTGGATGCTTTAATTTAGATATCTACATTCAGTAAAAGACTAGTTATCATGGCAAAATCCTATGATTCTGTTGCCTTTGACCAGGAATTTAATTCTGTGTTAGTTTAATTAAACATTTAATATTATAGTGCCTAGTTTCACACTTATTAACTTTGCATGACTACAGCACGTTTGATGGGAGCATGAACACGACATACCATTTAATTTTTTAAAATTTTTAACTATTAGCTGGGGAAGCTCTTTGTTCTAGAAAACATTTTGTTATAGTAAAATATGAGATATATTTACTTGACTAAATTAAGTAACATATAGTGACATATAATATTAGAAAAGAGTGCAGGCGACTGAAGAGTGAATGTTTTTAGACAGGGAACAGAAAATAGTCAAATGATTAATCTAACTGGAGAAGATCGGCAAATTCCTAAAATCATTATGACATAATTATGACTTTTATCTAGTATATTTCCTTAATAGTTTTGAAATTAATCTAGGCAGCAATAAATCAAACAGTACCTCAGAAAAATATTTTGAAAAGAACTTAAATCCACACTATAAAAGGTATCATTAACTTAAGTAGAATAAATACTGGTTTAAAATTGTTTACTTCATAAGAATACTTACTATCTAGATCCAAGAAAATAAAATGAATGTGATAATTTCTATTTTAAATATTATACAAATCCTTAAAAAAGAAAACTTACCTTGCTATTGTATTCAATTGGACAATTTAAATTAATTATTCCATTTTCTGTGAAGGGTAAGTTAAATGGCTCAGTGAAATATTGGCAAGAAATATAATTTTAGGTGTTGTAACAGTAAAATAGAATAGAATCAGCTTCTGAATAAACTAATATAGGAGTATGCTTCTACTTAGGGAATGGATTTATGGGGTTTGCAATTAATTGATATTTACCTTCCTGTTATTTTCCAACTCAAGATGCAAACTGCTTTCTCCATTGCTTGAAAGAGGCACCTCAGTGTTTTCACCACAAAGCACATTCTCTGCAATATGAATGTTTGGTGTCAAGAACATACATTCATTCTTTCTGGTTTCTGAGGAGAGGCAAAGCTGGTAGGAATAAGGCAGAGTCCCATCCTGAAAATTGGGTGGAAATAGGACTCCAGCTGTGGATTGGGGAGTAGGACCAAAGCACTGTAGGAATCTGGGACTGCCTGCATGCCGCAGTTTCATTGCAATTGCCAGAATCACTGTCAAGAGAAATAGGAATGACATCACAGCTAAGGCCACCACCAAATAGAACTGCAAATCCGACTGATCCTCTGAACTCTTCATCTGGTTTTTCATCTCTGGAAGGGCCTCTTGGAAGTTCTCAGCAAACACCAGGTTCAGAGTGACAGAGGCCGAGAGAGTCGGTTGTCCATTATCCTTCACCAGAAGGACCAGTCTCTGTTTCACAACATCTCTTTCCAAAAAGGTTCTTGCTGTCCTGATCTCACCCGTATGGGAGCCAACAGTGAAGAGGGCCGGTTCTGTGGCTTGAATCAGCTGGTAGGAGAGCCAGGCATTGTGTCCAGAATCAGCATCCACAGCCACCACCTTTGTTACCAGATAATCTGCCTCAGCTGAACGAGGGACCATCTCAAAGAGGGCAGAGTCCTTGGAGTCTGGTGAAGGGGACAGGATCTGGGGACTGTTGTCATTCCGATCCAGGATAAACACCCTGACTATGACCTTGCTGCTGAGAGGGGGACTCCCGCCATCTTGGGCCTTCACCTGCAGCTGGAATTCCCTGAACTGCTCATAGTCAAAGGATCGCTGGGCGTAGATGATCCCGGTCTCAGAGTGAATGGAGATATAGGAGGAGATGGGAAGTTCTTCAATGTTGCTGGTGAGGATTGAATATGTGATCTGTGAGTTTTGATCCACATCCAGATCAAAGGCTTGAATTTGGAAGATGGAGGCACCAGAAGGATTATTCTCTGGCACATAGATGCTATAAGAAGCTTTTTCAAAAGCAGGAGCATTGTCATTGATATCAGAGATCTGCAGCAAGATAGTTTTATTTGCGCTCAGTGGAGGGCTTCCCTTGTCAATGGCTGTGATTGTAATATTATACTGAGATGCTTTTTCTCTGTCCAGGGGTCTGTCTGTCATGAGCTTGTAATAATTTTTAGATGATGGAAGAATCTTGAATGGCAAATTATTTTGCAAATAGCAAGTAACCTCTCCATTATCACCAGCATCTCTGTCATGTACATTGATGAGAGCAGTAACTGTCCCAGACTGAGAATCTTCTAGAATGGGACTAAAAACAGATACAGTTATAATTTCTGGCACATTATCATTCTCATCAAGGACCTTTATTTCTACTTTGCAATGGGTCATTGATCCACCTCCATCTTTTGCTGCTACAGTCATCACATATTCTGAGCTTTCCTCAAAGTCCAATGGTTGCACAAGAAAAATCATTCCACTGGTTGAATCTAGCCTGAACTTCTTATTTGCACTCAGCGGTATATTGCTAAAATAATATCTGATTTGTGCATATGAACCTTCATCTTTATCTGAAGCTACAAGTTGCAGCACCAGGAACCCAACTGGTAGATTTTCCCTCAGATTGACAGTGTAGATTTCTTGGGTAAATATAGGCGGATTATCATTGGCATCAGTGACATTGATCCATATTTGGGCTGTTCCAGTTTTTCTGGGTTTCCCGCCATCTAGCACAGTAAGTGTTAGCTGAACTGTTGGTTCACTTTCGCGATCAAGTGGTTTCTGCAGTACTAAATCTGCAAATTTACTTCCATCTTGACTCTCTTTCACATCCAAAGTAAAGTAAGGATTGGTGCTAAGATGATAATTCTGTAAAGCGTTTGTGCCAATGTCTGGATCTTTGGCATTCCCAAGAAGGAATCTGGTGCCTATTTGTGTGGTTTCAATTATCTCCAACTGGATTATGCTACTGAGAAACTGTGGAGAATTATCATTAATGTCTTGTATCTCTATTTTTAGATGGTAAATATTTAACGGATTTTCAATAACTAATTCAATATTAAGAACACACAGTGGGATTTGGCCACATATTTCTTCCCTATCTATCCTGTCATTCACACAGAGGTTTCCATTTCCTGCACTAATTGTGAAATACTGCACCTTGTCCGCAGAGATGACATGCATTTTGCGACTTGCCAGTCCTTTGAGACTCAGTCCTAGATCCTTTGCAAGATTCCCCACTATAGAACCTTTTGACATCTCCTCGGGGATCGAATAATGAATCTGTTCGGAGACGGCCCGGTAGGAAAGCGACAAGACTAAGAGCGATAGTACTTGCCTTCGGATTGCTCTGCCATTCCCTCCTTGCCCTCGATCCATCTCCTCGGCGATAAAGTGACTGCCTCAAAATCTCAGCGGAATGCAGAATAGAAAACACTCTCGTTTCTTCTTAGTGTCTGGGACCTTCCCGTTTCGCAAGACTGCTTTGTCTTTTTAACTCCTGTCTTTTAACGAAATGCCGGAATCCTCCTTTGGGAAGCATCTGTATAACAAGCAGCTCTTCTCCATTCTCTTCGGCATCCCCGTTGGCTAACAGCAACACCATGAGGCCAGAGGGGAAAGTGCAAGAGATATATTCAAAAGTACTTGCATGTGATTCGTTTTATTTCAAAATAAATGCTATGTTAAGCAACAGATTTTGGACGAGTAGGTATTCTGGTGTTTATTTTTTGTTCTCTGGTTGTTGTGGGGATAATAGGAAGATGATGTGTTGAATATATTTTCGGGCTTTTTTCAATGAACTGGAATTTTTTATAAAAGTAATTAGAGTTCCTGAATCATCAGAATTAATTTTGTTCTAGTATGGTTTATTAAGGAGAGAAGATAATTTAAATCTGATATTCTTATCTCTGTTGTTTGAGATCCTTAAATTTAATATAGTTGTTGTTTTAATGCTGAAGACTTAAAATATGAACCCTAGTTAGGAGGCTAATTCAGTAACTCAGAAGCTGGCCTTTGATTGTAATTTTAAACTGGTTGGTATATTATCCAGTATTAGTATAAAAGCAGGTTGTCTCAATTTTGAAAAGATATTCTTTTGGTTCAGAGCATTTGGAGATAGGAGATTCCATTGGAACAACAGCTAGGCTCAGAAAAGCATGGAATCCAAAGCAATAAAATACTGTGTGAAAAACATGAAATATGAAAGTTTTGCAGTTTTGTTACACTTAAAAACTAAACCAAACCTGATGTCCAAACCAAAAATTCAGCCGTATTGATGTACAGAATGGTTTAAAATACAGTTGCTCGCCATGTTGTCTGAGTATTTCACGAATTTATGTTCAGAATGTTTGGATTGAACCATTTACTTTAGTGCAAGAACCAAAATAATAATAATAATTCTACACCTGAGAAATTTACATTCTAAAATTCAGTGCAGGATTGAAACAGCAGATTTATGAAGAATATTAAAGAAATAAAGTAAGAGCAGAACAGTTATGCACAACTTAATCAGTAATGATGTTTTCAGAGAAGTAGCCCATTTCTTTTCGATTTCCGAGCTATACCTACACGGTTCCTGGTCCAACTGCATAGCAATTGGTTGCTGGTCCTTCAATCAAAAGTTGTAAAAAGTTGCATTTCCTCAGTTTTATTTCTTCCTTATCACATTTTTGTTTCTTTGATATGTTTTGGAATGCATTTTAGAGATTTTAACAAATATAAAAATTTGAGCAAATAGTAAAAATCTTGCAAAAACAACCAAGTTACTCTTAGTCTATCCTAGGCCTTTTGCAGGCTTCTTTCATTCCACACACATATATATAATCAAGATATACCCAATATTTTTGTAAGTGACTAGCATGATTAATTAGTATGGCCTAAACCCCCTGTTGGTCTGTATATCAAATGCCATAGCGAACAGTGTAAGCCACCCCAAAATTGTAATCCTTAGCCTGTACTTACTCATAATTTGCATATCCAAATTCAGTATTACTGGTATATAATGAAATGTAGTGAAGTGGGATTGGTTATTTTGTTATTTAAATGAAATTAATATTTAGACTTCTAAATTGCAAGCTGCCTTGACAACTTTATATTAAAAAGTGACATCAGAAAGGAAGGAAAGAAATCTATTTAAAAAGTTTTAAGTTGTTTTGTATTATCATTTCTTTCTTTGAAAAAAAGAGGTATCTGGTAAACTCTAATTTGCTTTTACAATTGTAACAATATTTTTACGTTTGCCAAATTGGATTAGTTCAGAAAATTAGGCTTATTCACATCACATTAATTCATATACCACAAGTGGTTTTAGATAAGCTGTTACATCTCAACCCAAGTTTCCAATAGAATTGAAAACTGCTACTGGAGAAGCATAAGAAATCCATCAATTGTTATTCACGCTTGTATGCTATTTTTGCTCGTTATTTTTCTTTTTCATTCAAAGCATTCAACATGTTATTTGAACTCACAATATTGGGTCCCTTTCCATTTATTTCATTAAATCAAAAGATCTATGAAATAAAGTTTCAAAGAACTGGTAGTCTAAGTAGCTCTCACTTTCCACAACTCTCTTATTTTAATACACAACCCGACATATATGCATTCATGTGTGTCTCTCTCTCATACACAATAAATAATATATTTTCAATTAGAAGGAAACTACACTTACTCCAAAATCTGATCCTGAAATAATTCCAATTTATAAAAGATACATTAGAAACCAATGAAACGGTAGAGGTTTTTCTGTGCCATAAAGCTATAAGAAACAACAGGTGAAAGAGATCGTAATATAAAGTAAAATGTGTATCTAAAGCAATATACCATAATATATTTTAAAGGACGGTTATGACTATAAAGGTAGTACTGGTAAAAAAGAAAAAGGAAGAAAAGAAAACTCACCAAACTAGATTTATCCATCTCAGAATTTAGGATATTGAATCCATTGCTGGCCAAAAGCTCATCAGACTTTTGGTTGCATGAAATATATTCTGTAGGTTGAACTTTGGGTGCTGGAAAAGTAATTTCATGTATCTTGGACTCGGACGATAAACAGAGCTGATAGGAATAAGGAATAGTCCCTTCCTCATAATTGGGTGGGAATATAATGGCATTGCTTGAATGGGGAATGGGAGCAAAGCATGGAAGAAATGTCAGATTCCCCGACTGTCGGAGTTTCATCATAATAACTAGAGTTACAGTCAAGAGGAACAGAAAGGAGATCAAAGTTAAGGCCAGCACTAGATAGAACTGGAGCTCAGACTGTTGCTCTGAATCCATGGTTTGGTTATTTATTTCTGGCAGTGCCTCTTGGAAGTTTTCAGCAAAGATCAGATTGAGACTGACTGTAGCAGAGAGCGGGGGTTGCCCATTATCCTTCACTAAGACCACTAGCTTCTGTTTCAGAGCATCCCTTTCCAGAAACGTCCGCAGTGTCCTGATTTCACCCGTGTGGGCCCCAATTGTGAAGAGTCCTGGCTCAGTAGCTTGCAGTAGATGATAAGACAGCCAGGCATTGTGCCCAGAGTCAGAGTCCACAGCCACCACCTTTGTAACCAGGTACCCCATCTCTGCCGAGCGAGGCACCATCTCAAAGGAGGCTGAGCCCTCTGCTCCTGGAGAGGGATACAGAATTTGAGGGCTTTGGTCATTTTGGTCCTGGATGAACAATCTCAATGTGGCATTGCTGCTGAGAGGTGGGGAGCCTCCATCTTCAGCCTTCACCTGTACTTCAAACTCCCTGAGTTGCTCATAGTCAAAAGACCTTTGAGAATAGAGGGTGCCACTTTCTGAGTTAATGGAGAGGTAAGATGGGAGAGGTAGTGCCTCTATTTTGCTAGTGAGCATGGAGTAGGTGATCCTAGCGTTGCCACCAAGATCGGGGTCTATAGCTTTGATGCTGAAGATGGAGGTGCTAGCAGGATTGTTCTCTGCCACATAAACAGTGTATGAGGATTTCTCAAAGGTAGGGGCATTATCATTGATATCTGAAATCTCCAGTGAGATGGTTTTCTGTGTAGAAAGAGGGGGCATACCTTTGTCTGTGGCTGTGATTGTAAGATTGTATGCTGGGGTGCTTTCTCTATCTAAGGGACCATCTGTTAGCAGCTTATAGTAGCTATTAGCTGCTGATACTATTCTGAATGGGGAAGCATTCTGTAAATGGCAGTTGACCTCCCCATTATCCCCCGAATCTTTATCCTTTATATTGATAAGGGCAACTAATGTTCCTAATGGAGAGTTTTCAGGAATTTCTCTGGATGAGGAAGCGAGAATCACTTCTGGGGCATTGTCATTCACATCTACCAGATTTACTTCAATGTTACAATGAGCCACTAAGCCACCTCCATCTCTTGCTTCTACCACCATTGTGTATTTCTCTGTTTCCTCAAAATCCAGCTCTTCCCTTATTGTTATAATTCCATTATGTGGCTCTAACTCAAATTTTTGATGCACATTATCATCAATGTTGCCAAAGCAATAGTTGATCTGGCCATTGGAACCATCATCTTTGTCTGTAGCTTTGACTTCTATTACAGTAGATCCCTTTGACACATTCTCTTTGAGGCTGATTTTGTACACTTTTTGACTGAAGACAGGTGGGTTGTCATTAGCATCTATGACTGTAATCAGTATTTTGGCTGTTCCAGTTTTTGCAGGGTTTCCTCCATCAAGAGCAGTAAGGGTTAAACTAACAGTACTTTCACTTTCACGATCCAATTGTTTTTCCAGTACTAATTCTGCATACTTGTTTAAAGAGTCTTGCTTGCTAATTGCTAAAATGAAATATTTATTAATGCTTAAATGATAATTCTGAAGAGAATTTGTTCCAATATCAGGATCTTCTGCTTGTCGAAGAAGAAATGTAGCTCCTGGTAAAGAGGATTCACTTATCTCTAGTTTGATATCATCATTTACGAAATGTGGTGCATTGTCATTAATATCCTGGATCTCTACTGTTATGTAAAATATGTCCATGGGGTTTGTACTCACCACTTCAAAACTGATGGGGCAAAGTGCAGTTTCCCCACAGATTTCCTCTCTGTCAATCCTGTCTTTTACATACAGATTCCCATTTTCAGCATTAATGGAAAAGTATTGCTTTTTGCCTAAAGAAAGGATATGCAGGTTGCGATTTCCCACTTCTGCAATACTCAGTTTCAGATCCTTGGCAAGATTCCCCACAACGGAACCCTTTCCCATTTCCTCTGGAATTGAATAGCGAAGATGCTCTGAGACAGTCTGGCAGACGAAAGACAATAAGAAGAGGAGATGTACTTGCCTTTTTACAAATCTGCTCTTAGCTTTGCTCCTGCTGTCCATCTCACCTGCGGTGAAAAGTGCTTTGTGCAATCCAGTAAACTGAGGAGTTTAAATTCCCAGTAGAAAGAAAGCATCAAGAGGTTCCTGGGATTCTCCTGAGTTTTATCCACACTGCAGTGGTTTTCTTTTCTCTGCCATGGTCGGTGAATGTCCCTCAATCCTCTCTTTGACTGCTCTGCACTTGGTGACTGGATAGTCAGAAGGCAGGAAGCCCCATTAGATTTCCAGCTCCTTTCTATGTTGGCCAACAGCGGCGCTCTGAGTCTCAAATGCAGAACTGCAAGAAGCATCTTAAATACATTCAGATTTTTCCCATTTTGATTATTTTGATTGTGATGGACAGCTGAATCTGTAGCGCTTATAGTAAATAATGTGTGTTCAAACAGTTTTTTGTGTACTTTTATCAATAGAACAAGCAATATTTCATCTCCGTATCTAGATAGCCACACTTCATTTCTACAGCATTCCTATCTCCAGTGACCCTTCTCTCCTGATAATCAATGTGCCACAAAAGCAAAATGTATGCAAGTTTCTGAGTGCTCCTGAGCATTTCATTGGATTAAATTCATATAACTGAATCACAATATTGGTGGTACCTGATTATACTGACTTTTCATGAAGAAAAGAAAGATTGTTGTGAAATTACAATGTAATCTATTGAATACCATTTTGCATCTAAAGTAAACTGAGGAAGAACACCAATGCCAGTGTCTAGAAGTGCTGTCCTTGTTATATTGCCTGTGGTGAGTTCACACATTATATGTTAGGGTATTTGGCTCAATTAGTAATTGTATAGTACACAGAAATTTGTAGCTGAAAGATCTTGATGGTGTTCTAATATATTTCATGACTGGTTCAGTGAAATTAAAACTTTGAATTTACAAATATGTATGCATGATAATACAATTCTATTAATAAATATATATTTCCTTGTGAAGGATTTTTAATAAACTTTGTCAAGGTGTTCATTTGAACTCTCTAAAGGCTTAGCACTGTGATGTAGGATAGAATTCCTCCAAACAAGCTGCTATGCACACATTCTATGGGGAAAAATGGAAATTATATCCTTTAAATATAGGATAATGAAATATAAAGATTTTCTTCAGCTTTGAACCCTGTTTTCATCATCTAGCATGTTTAGTTGTGTTGCCAATGCTTCGAACAAGTCTTAGGAAAGTTGGTTAGGTAATTTTAAATTACTTTTAAACCTAATCCTTAGATTTTTGGTTCTCACTTTATAAAGATGTAGAAGAAATGAAGTAATATTCACTTCTTGTCATTAAATTAAACCTTATTTATTTAAAACAGAATATTATAAGGAACAGGAATGATTTAGATCTTGCCAAAGTTTATTGTTGAGTGGTCATCTAAAGCAGTGTTTCTTGACCTCTGTAGCTGTAAGATGTCATAATTCCCGGGTCAGCATGCTGGGAGTTGAAATCCATACATCTAAAAGTTGCTGAGGTTGGGAAACACTGCTTTAAAATGATAGAGTTTTTCTTGGAACTAATCATATTCTTATTAGTGGCCCATCAATAATGTCTGGATGGAAAGAATGGAAGATTTCATCCTCTTCTTACTCTCAACCAGCTGCAGTGCAATCTTTGCCTGCTCCATGTTAAAAGTAGTGTTTTCTGGCTTTGGCAGCTGAAGTCCTGCAATCCAATTTATCTATTGGGGTTTAAATTTTGCTTTGAAGACCCCTTTATTTCAAATGGCTACTGTATGCAGTGACAGGAATATTTCGTCAACTGGGTTACAATAGTATGCTGCCAGTCCTAGGCTGCATCAAGGAAGGAATAGTATCAAGATCAAGTGAACCATTAGTATTACTTTACACTGCAATGGTAAGACCATACTTGGAATACTGCACCTACTTCTGGTCACCACTATACAAATATATATGCGTGCGTGTGTGTGTGTGTGTGTGTGTGTGTGTATGTATGTATGTATGTATGTATGTATGTATGTATGTATATAATTAAATATATATTCTTATTCTCCAAAGCACTAGAGGGCAGGACAAGAAGTAATGGATGGAAAATGTGACATCTGTGTCTCTCTGGGAGATTAAGAAAAAGTGGACTGCAGACATTATTCTGAGAGGTCTTATAATAACTTCCTGCAACCCCATTGAGCATCAGACCTGGATAGTTCCAAAACAAAGGCATTGTGTATGGTCTCTTAAGTGTGGCATGTATCGTAGCAAACATGGATGAATTATTTAACCAATCATTGTGAGTGACTAGACTCAAAAGAAGATTAAATGAGAAATAATATGATTGCTTCTTTTCTCCAAACATGGACTCTGTGCAGAGAAGTGGTGAAACAGTTTAGGAAAAGATGAGATGCACAACAATCCAACCTTCTCAGTCTGACCATTTGGCACATTTTGGGCGGGTAGCTAATGTGTCCCTAGTTTTTTTAAAAAAAACCCAGCAATAAATGATAAACGTCATGAATTGTATCCATTTTTAATCATATTCCTGGCAGATTGTGAAGGTTCAATTTCTTAGTTGGCAAAAGCTCTAATTAATAGATTCCTGAAGAAACTGCAACGACATCTCCAACTTTTCACCAGAATCAAGTTAGAAGCCTAGATGTCTTTCTTGGAGGGTGTTCAGGGTTCTCCGAGACACCTGATCCTTGTCTCAATATCCCAATGTGATTTTGATATCATGGAATGCCTCTGTAGGCATTCTAATGTGTGCAGATTCCAGATTCTCTGTTTCTCTTTTGCCCTTCTTGAAAAGGTCCAGTCTAAATTTCTAAGGGTTGTATTAATGCAGTTCTAAAGGAGGCAGGGCTGTTCAATATCGAAACTAGTGCATGGATCTGCATTATAACACATTGGCTGAAACTACTGTTCTTCTCGACAGGATTGAGCCCTTTCCTTATCAATATGGATTAGAACCATTTTATTAAAACTCCAGCATCTCACCTCTCCAAGAAGGAATTCCTAATGATGGGCTCTAAATATGCACTTAGTGCATTTAAACAAAGTATTAAATATCAGGAAGTTCAATAGGACAGGAAGAATGTTTTCTTGAACAGACAGGGCCCACTTCCCAAACCAGCTAAATATTTATATTATGGTATATAGCTGTCTCCAAATTTTGGAGGGCACTAACTATAGCATGCTGTAAATGCTCTGCTCAGAGCAATTCTGGAGGGCCTATAGAAAAAAGTTCCATATGATCTGGGTCTCTGTGGAAAAGGGGCCATTGAAAGTGCAACCAATATCCTGTTGTATTGTCCTCTCTACAGCGATCCATGGACTCTTAACTGATTAAATATTCCAGGAAACTCTGATTATTTTTATATAAAAGTTTATTGTTGGAGCAGTATGATTCAGTTTCTCTGAATTTAGCTAAGTTTTGTTGCAATGTCTATAAAATTAGGCAGACTTTGGTCACCCATTGATTTCTCCATCAATTGTAATATATTACTATGGCTTGTTCTGTTGTTTTGTTTTATTTTAATGTTTAATTTTTTTGTGCTGGTCCATTAACTGTAATAAAGATCAAATTAGACTGAATAATGCCTGCAGAGTTTTTATTACATGCAAAATGTCCAAGAACTCTGCTTATGTTAATGAGGACTTTATTTTAAAGTGACCAAGATCTGTTTTTTGAGATCTGCATGTTTTCCCAAGTCATTGCCAAATCATTTCATACAAATTAATCTAAATTGTTTTACAGTAGTGCTGTATTTGGTATGTAAAAGCTTCTAAACTATACTTTTTTGTCCTTTCTTCTGTATGAAATTTACATTTCCAGCCTTTGAAATTCATACAATGGCTTTATTGTTTAACTGAATTCTATTTATATCAAGCAGCTGTAATTAGGTTTTGTCACAAAAATCTTTTCACTGATTTTTTTTTCATGTATCTCAAAACTATCTTCTATATTTTAAATGTGGAAGTCTACAACTGCAATAGGCAAAAATCACTATATAGTTGCAGATGTTATAAATGCAACTCATATTTTGTCCCTCTTTGTGAGTTCCTAAGGTTGGGATGGCTTCAACCATTTTCATGCACGTGCAAATAAGAGAGTGATGAAGTGACACAGGTTCTTCTTTTCTTATAATCTGCTGCTTAAGTGTAGTGAATAATGAGGAACTGTCATTTACTGACTTAGACTTGTGAACCTATGTCACATGATCACTCTCTTATTAGCACTATAAAAAAGAGTTCCGAATTGTAAACTGCTTTGACAGATTTATCAGAAAGTGTGGAATATGTTAGGAAAAAAGGAGAACAGCTAACAAAAAGCCCAAGTTGTTTTTCATTATCATATATCACTTGAAAATCAGCATGCCTCCCTGGAGCCATCTTTGAGCATTTTCAGGGTTGCCACAGCAAGGCTTCCTGGAGCTGTGGGAACGGAAGCGGGTGGGGGGGAGTAGAGATAGCTGAGGGGGATATGAAGCCAAAATAACATTATTTCTTCTGGGAACCAAGGACACTCTCACCAGCACCTGGAGAGGTGTGGTAGGGAGGCATCCAGGGTGGAGAGAGAGACCTGTTTGGGGCATAAGATGGATGTGTGTAATGTAGGGGAGAACTTTGGACTGTGAATCGGTTGGGAAAACCTGGGGGATTTCAGATTTGGGTTTTCACCAGCTGTGCTAATAATAATATGCCTAATAAATCTATACTTTGAGAAACTCTGCCTTGGAGTTTTGATTTCCTATGGGTTATTACTTGGAACTCTGATAGCATGTACACTTGATATAGCATTTTTGAATTGTTTTTATGCCTCCTAATTTGTAACAAAATTTCTTCTGTGCTTGGTTGATTAGATTACTCTGTAACTCAAATATAATTACCGTACTATTCAGAGTATAAGATGCTCTGGAGTATAAGACACACATTAGTTTTTGTGTAGGAAAACAAGAAAAAAAATTCCGCCTCTGCCTGCTAGCATCCATCGATATTCATCTAGCTAGCGTCCTTGCAGCAAACAGCAAATAGCCTGGTTAGCTTCAGCATGTTATCACAGCCTGATTCAGCATGAGCAGCTGATTGGTGGTTAGATCGGGCTCCCAGAATACCACTAATCAACTGTTCCAAGTTGTGGGGATCGCCACAGACCATCACTGCCTCTGCATGTTATGTTTTTGACCTACATGCGTCACATTTTTGGCCTTTGTACGTAGCATTTTCTCCCTTTGCGCACTCTATTTTAGATCATTGCAGGCTGCTAGGATTGCCATACCACATCATTGCATTTTCGGCTCCTGCGCATTCCATTTTTGGCCTCTGCGCGTCACGTTTTCGGCTTCCGTATGCCCCATTTTGACCTCCACATGTCATGTTTTCAGCCAGTTCCAGGTGACAGGGATCCCTGTGGCCTGGAACGGGTCTAAAATGGAGTGTGCAAAGGCTGAAAACACGACACATAGAAGCTGAAAACAGTCAAAGATAAAGGCCAGTGGGTGGCCTGGGCTTTGACAACATTTGCTGTATATGATGCACAGTCATTTCCACCCGCTTATACTCCCCAAAATATGGTAATCTGTTAACATAAATATATAGAGAGCAGAAGTGATTTTAAACAAATTATAGTCACAATGGAAAACACGATGTGTTTTCATACTATTAAGTTCATAAAAATACCCAACACTCAATATTGGTATTCATTACTGAGATATTTCATATGTACTAAATAAGGTGAATCATTCTGAATGCTTCAAACGCTCTCTATATTATCAGAAGATTTGTTATAGTAGAAGCATTAAAAAGTTACCTTTCATTATTACTTATTACTTATTATTACTTATTACATTTCATTCAAAAGTTAGATATGATCAAATGTACTTATTTAATTCAATAGAAAAAAAACTACAAAAAACCCATCAATTCTAAGGTTTTTCAATAACTACTTATGAAATACCTATCTTTCTTTAAAAATGAATTAGTAATAAAGTGACAGATAGCTGCATGAACAAAACAGAAAATAATTTTCTTTCTATACAGAACTTAAAGAATTGGCTAATTGGTACAGACACTTGGCAACTGACTCGTAAGACAACTGTAATCCCACAAGGCACTGTGATAATCTTTTGCAAATTTCTGATAAACAAAGTCAATGGGGAAGTCAGATTCACTTGACAACATTAGTAAAGTGACAACTGCACTGATTCACTTACCAACTGTCTGCCAAGAAAGGTCACAAAATGCAGAAACACTTTCTCGCTTAGCAAAAGAAATTGCTGGGCTCAGTGGTGAAGGAGTACTTGTATAGAATAAAACAGATAACCTTATTTTTACACAGAAATCAAAGGATCTGGTAGCTTTTATAGAATCTTTTAACATTTTCAATTTCATTAACAAGATATATTAAGTTGTTACTCTTCAAAAGAAAACTCACCAAATCAATTTTCTCCATCTCAGAATTTAGGACATTAGTAGGCAGAAGAACATCAGAATTTTGGTTGCATGAAATATATTCTGTAGGTTGAACTTTGGGTGCTGGAAAAGTAATTTCGTGTATCTTGGACTCGGACGATAAACAGAGCTGATAGGAATAAGGAATAGTCCCTTCCTCATAATTGGGTGGGAATATAATGGCATTGCTTGAATGGGGAATGGGAGCAAAGCATGGAAGAAATGTCAGATTCCCCGACTGTCGGAGTTTCATCATAATAACTAGAGTTACAGTCAAGAGGAACAGAAAGGAGATCAAAGTTAAGGCCAGCACTAGATAGAACTGGAGCTCAGACTGTTGCTCTGAATCCATGGTTTGGTTATTTATTTCTGGCAGTGCCTCTTGGAAGTTTTCAGCAAAAATCAGATTGAGACTGACTGTAGCAGAGAGCGGGGGTTGCCCATTATCCTTCACTAAAACCACGAGCTTCTGTTTCAGAGCATCTCTTTCCAGAAACGTCCGCAGTGTCCTGATTTCACCCGTGTGGGCACCAATTGTGAAGAGTCCTGGCTCAGTAGCTTGCAGTAGATGATAAGACAGCCAGGCATTGTGCCCAGAGTCAGAGTCCACAGCCACCACCTTTGTAACCAGGTACCCCATCTCTGCCGAGCGAGGCACCATCTCAAAGGAGGCTGAGCCCTCTGCTCCTGGAGAGGGATACAGAATTTGAGGGCTTTGGTCATTTTGGTCCTGGATGAACAATCTCAATGTGGCATTGCTGCTGAGAGGTGGGGAGCCTCCATCTTCAGCCTTCACCTGTACTTCAAACTCCCTGAGTTGCTCATAGTCAAAAGACCTTTGAGAATAGAGGGTGCCACTTTCTGAGTTAATGGAGAGGTAAGATGGGAGAGGTAGTGCCTCTATTTTGCTAGTGAGGATGGAGTAGGTGATCCTAGCATTGCTACCAAGATCGGGGTCCACAGCTTTGATGCTGAAGATGGAGGTGCTAGCAGGATTGTTCTCTGCCACATAAACAGTGTATGAGGATTTCTCAAAGGTAGGGGCATTATCATTGATATCTGAAATCTCCAGTGAGATGGTTTTCTGTGTAGAAAGAGGGGGCATACCTTTGTCTGTGGCTGTGATTGTAAGATTGTATGCTGGGGTGCTTTCTCTATCTAAGGGACCATCTGTTAGCAGCTTATAGTAGCTATTAGCTGCTGATACTATTCTGAATGGGGAAGCATTCTGTAAATGGCAGTTGACCTCCCCATTATCCCCCAAATCTTCATCCTTTATATTGATAAGGGCAACTAATGTTCCTAATGGAGAGTTTTCAGGAATTTCTCTGGATGAGGAAGCGAGAATCACTTCTGGGGCATTGTCATTCACATCTACCAGATTTACTTCAATGTTACAATGAGCCACTAAGCCACCTCCATCTCTTGCTTCTACCACCATTGTGTATTTCTCTGTTTCCTCAAAATCCAGCTCTTCCCTTATTGTTATAATTCCATTATGTGGCTCTAACTCAAATTTTTGATGCACATTATCGGCAATGTTGCTAAAGAAATAGTTGATCTGGCCATTGGAACCATCATCTTTGTCTGTAGCTTTGACTTGTATTACAGTAGATCCCTTTGACACATTCTCTCTGAGGCTGACTTTGTACAATTTTTGACTGAAGACAGGTGGGTTGTCATTAGCATCTATGACTGTAATTTGTATTTTGGCTGTTCCAGTTTTTGCAGGGTTTCCTCCGTCAAGAGCAGTAAGGGTTAAACTAACAGTACTTTCACTTTCGTGATCCAATTGTTTTTCCAGTACTAATTCTGCATACTTGTTTAAAGAGTCTTGCTTGCTAATTGCTAAAATGAAATATTTATTAATGCTTAAATGATAATTCTGAAGAGAATTTGTTCCAATATCAGGATCTTCTGCTTGTGGAAGAAGAAATGTAGCTCCTGGTAAAGTGGATTCAATTATCTCTAGCTTGATATCACCATTTAAGAAATGTGGTGCATTGTCATTAATATCCTGGATCTCTACTGTTATGTAAAATATGTCCATGGGGTTTGTACTCACCACTTCAAAACTGATGGGGCAGAGTGCAGTTTCCCCACAGATTTCCTCTCTGTCAATCCTGTCTTTTACATACAGATTCCCATTTTCAGCATTAATGGAGAAGTATTGTTTTCTGCCTACTGAAAGGATATGCAGGTTGCGATTTCCCACTTCTGCAATACTCAGTTTCAGATCCTTGGCAAGATTCCCCACAACGGAACCCTTTCCCATTTCCTCTGGAATTGAATAGCGAAGGTGCTCTGAGACGGTCTGGCAGACGAAAGACAATAAGAAGAGGAGACGTACTTGCCTTTTTACAGATCTGCTCTTAGCTTTGCTCCTGCCGTCCATCTCACCTGCGGTGAAAAGTGCTTTGTGCAATCCAGTAAATTGAGGAGTTTAAATTCCCATTAGAAAGAAAGCATCAAGAGGTTCCTGGGATTCTCCTGAGTTTTATCCACACTGCAGTTGTTTTCTTTTCTCTGCCATGGTCGGTGAGTGTCCCTCAATCCTCTCTTTGACTGCTCTGCACTCGGTGACTGGATAGTCAGAAGGCAGGAAGCCCCATTAGATTTCCAGCTCCTTTCTGGGGACTATGTTGGCCAACAGCGGCACTCTGAGTCTCAGATGCAGAACTGCAAGAAGCATCTTAAATAGATCCAGATTTTCCCCATTTTGATTATTTTGATTGTGATGGACAGCTGAATCTGTAGCGCTTATAGTAAATAATGTGTGTTCAAACAGTTTTTTGTGTACTTTTATCAATAGAACAAGCAATATTTCATCTCCGTACCTAGATAGCCACACTTCATTTCTACAGCATTCCTATCTCCAGTGACCCTTCTCTCCTGATAATCAATGTGCCACAAAAGCAAAATGTATGCAAGTTTCTGAGTGCTCTTGAGCATTTCATTGGATTAAATTCATATAACTGAATCACAATATTGGTGGTGCCTGATTATACTGACTTTTTCATGAAGAAAGATCGTTGTGAAATTACAATGTAATCTATTGAATATTATTTTGCATCTAAAGTAACCTGAGGAAGAACACCAATGCCAGTGTCTAGAAGTGCTGTCCTTGTTATATTGCCTGTGGTGAGTTCACACATTATATGTTAGGGTATTTGGCTCAATTAGTAATTGTATAGTACACAGAAATTTGTAGCTGAAAGATCTTGATGGTGTTCTAATATATTTCATGACTGGTTCAGTGAAATTAAAACTTTGAATTTAGAAATATATATGCATGATACTACAATTCTATTAATAAATATATATTTCCTTGTGAAGGATTTTTAATAAACTTTTTAAAGGTGTTCATTTGAACTCTCTAAAGGCTTAGCACTGTGATGTAGGACAGAATTCCTCCAAACAAGCTGCTATGCACACATTCAATGGGGAAAAATGGAAATTATATCCTTTAAATATAGGATAATGAAATATAAAGATTTTCTTCAGCTTTGAACCCTGTTTTCACCATTTGGCATTCTACCATTTTTAGTTGTGTTGCCAATGCTTCGAACAAGTCTTAGGAAAGTTGGTTAGATAATTTTAAATTACTTTTTAAACCTAATCTTTAGATTTTTTTGTTCTCATTTTATAAAGATGTAGAAGAAATGAAGTAATATTCACTTCTTGTCATTAAATTAAACCTTATTTACTTAAAATGGAATATGATAAGGAACAGGAGTGATTTAGATCTTGCCAAAGGTTATTGTTGAGTGGTCATCTAAAGCAGTGTTTCTCGACCTCTGTAGCTGTAAGATTTGTAGATGTCATAATTCCCGGGTCAGCATGCTGGGAGTTGAAATCCATACATCTAAAAGTTGCTGAGGTTGGGAAACACTGCTTTAAAAGGATAGAGTCCTTCTTGGAACTAATCATATTATTATTTGTGGCCCATCAATAATGTCTGGAAGGAAAGAATGGAAGATTTCATCCTCTTCTTACTCTCAACCAGCTGCAGTGCAATCTTTGCCTGCTCCATGTTAAAAGTAGTGTTTTCTGGCTTTGGCAGCTGAAGTCCTGCAATCCAATTTGTCTATTGGTGTTTAGTTTTTGCTAGGAAGACCCCTTTATTTCAAATGGCTACTGCAAGCAGTGACAGGAATATTTCGTCACCCGGGTTACAATAGTATGCTGCCAGTCCTAGGCTGCATCAAGGAAGGAATAGTATCAAGATCAAGTGAAGCATTAGTACCACTTTACACTGCAATGGTAAGACCATACTTGGAATACTGCACCTACTTCTGGTCACCACTATACAAATATATATTCTCATATATATAATATATATATTCTTATTCTCCAAAGCACTAGAGGGCAGGACAAGAAGTAATGGATGGAAAATGCGACATCTGTGTCTCTCTCTCTGAGAGATTAAGGAAAAGTGCACTGCAGACACTATTCTGAGAGGTCTTATAATAACTTCCTGCAACCCCACTGAGCATCACACCTGGATAGTTCCAAAACAAAGGCATTGTGTATGGTCTCTAAGTGTGGCATGTATCGTAGCAAACATGGATGAATTATTCAACAAATCATTGTGAGTGACTAGACTCAAAAGAAGATTAAATGAGAAATAATATGATTGCTTCTTTTCTCCAAACATGGACTCTGTGCAGAGAAGTGGTGAAACAGTTTAGGAAAAGATGAGATGCACAACAATCCAACCTTCTCAGTCTGACCATTTGGCACATTTTTGGCGGGTAGGTAATGTGTCCCTAGGTTTTTTTTAAAAAAAAACCAGCCATAAATGATAAACGTAATGAATTGTATCCATTTTTAACCACATTCCTGGCAGATTGTGAAGGTTCAATTTCTTAGTTGGCGAAAGCTGTAATTAGTAGATTCCTGAAGAAACTGCAACGACATCTCCAACTTTTCACCAGAATCAAGTTAGAAGTCTAGATGTCTTTCTTGGAGGGTGTTCAGGGTTCTCCGAGACACCTGACCCTTGTCCCAATATCCCAATGTGATTTTGATATCATGGAATGCCTCTGTAGGCATTCTAATCTGTGCAGATTCCAGATTCTCTGTTCCTCCTTTGCCCCTCTTGAAAAGGTCCAGTCTAAATTTCTAAGGGTTTTATTAATGCAGTTCTAAAGGAGTCAGGGCTGTTCAAGATCGAAACTAGTGTATGGATCTGCACTATAACACATTGGCTGAAACTACTGTTCTTCTCGACAGGAATGAGCCCTTTCCTTATCAATATGGATGAGAACCATTTTATTAAAACTCCAGCATCTCACCTCTACAAGAAGGAATTCCTAATGATGGGTTATAAATATGCATTTAGTGCATTTAAACAGAATATTAAAGATGAGGAAGTTCAATAGGACAGGAAGAATGTTTACCCAAGAATGTTTTCTTGAACAGACAGGGCCCACTTCCCAAACCAGCTAAATATTTATATTACGGTATATAACTGTCTCTAAATTTTGGAGGGCATTAACTATAGCATGCTGTAAATGCTCTGCTCAGAGCAATTCTGGAGGGCCGATAGAAAAAAGTTCCATATGATCTGTGTCTCTGTGGAAAAGGGGCCATTGAATGTGCGGCCAATATCCTGTTGTTTTGTCCTCTCTACAGCGATCAACGGACCCTTACCTGATTAAATATTCCAGGAAATTCTGATTATTTTTATATAAAATTTTATTGTTGGAGCAGTATGATTCAGTTTCTCTGAATTTAGCTAAGTTTTGCTGCAATGTCTATAAAATTAGGCAGACTTTGGTCACCCATTGATTTCTCCATCAATTGTAATATATTACTATGGCTTGTTCTGTTCTGTTTTATTTTATTTTAATGTTTAATTTTTGTGTGCTGGTCCATTAACTGTAATAAAGATTGAATTAGACTGAATAATGCCTGCAGAGTTTTTATTACATGCAAAATGTCCAAGAACTCTGCTTATGTTGATGAGGACTTTATTTTAAAGTTACCAAGATGTGTTTTTTGAGATCTGCATGTTTGCCCAAGTCATTGTCGATCATTTCATACAAATTAATCTAAATTGTTTTTACAGTAGTGCTGTATTTGGTATGTAAAAGCTTCTAAACTATACTTTTCTGTCCTTTCTTCTGTATCAATTTACATTTCCAGCCTTTGAAATTCATACAAGGCTTTATTGTTTAACTGAATTCTATTTATATCAAGCAGCTGTAATTAGGTTTTGTCACAAAGATCTTTTCACTGATATTTTTTCCCCCGTGTATCTCAAAAGTATCTTCTATATTTTAAATGTGGAAGTCTACAACTGCAATAGGCAAAAATCACTATATAGTTGCAGATGTTATAAATGCAACTCATATTTTGTCCCTCTTTGTGAGTACCTAAGGTTGGGATGGATTCTCCCATTTTCATACATGTGCTAATAAGAGAGTGATGAAGTGACACAGGTTCTTCTTTTCTTATAATCTGCTGCTTAAATGTAGTGAATAATGAGGAAGTGTCATTTACTGACTTAGACTTGTGAACCTATGTGACATCATTACTCTCTTATTAGCACTATAAAAAAGAGTTCCGAATTGTAAACTGCTTTGACAGATTTATCAGAAAGTGTGGAATATGTTAGGAAAAAAGGAGAACAGCTAACAAAAAGCCCAAGTTGTTTTTCATTATCATATATCACTTGAAAATCAGCATGCCTCCCTGGAGCCATCTTTGAGCATTTTCAGGGTTGCCACAGCAAGGCTTGCTGGAGCTGTGGGAACGGAAGCGGGTGGGGGGTAGTAGAGATAGCTGAGGGGGATATGAAGCCAAAATAACATTATTTCTTCTGGGAACCAAGGACACTCTCACCAGCACCTGGAGAGGTGTGGTAGGGAGGCATCCAGGGTGGAGAGAGAGACCTGTTTGGGGCATAAGATGGATGTGTGTAATGTAGGGGAGAACTTTGGACTTTGAATCGGTGGGGAAAACCTGGGGGATTTCAGATTTGGGTTTTCACCAGCTGTGCTAATAATAGTATGCCTAATAAATCTATACTTTGAGAAACTCTGCCTTGGAGTTTTGATTTCCTATGGGTTATTACTTGGAACTCTGATAGCATGTACACTTGATATAGCATTTTTGAATTGTTTTTATGCCTCCTAATTTGTAACAAAATTTCTTCTGTGCTTGGTTGATTAGATTACTCTGTAACTCAAATATAATTACCGTACTATTCAGAGTATAAGATGCTCTGGAGTATAAGACACACATTAGTTTTTGTGTAGGAAAACAAGAAAAAAAATTCTGCCTCTGCCTGCTAGCATCCATTGGTATTCATCTAGCTAGCGTCCTTGCAGCAAACAGCAAATAGCCTGGTTAGCTTCAGCATGTTATCACAACCTGATTCAGCATGAGCAGCTGATTGGTGGTTGGATCGGGCTCCCAGAATACCACTAATCAGCTGTTCCAAGTTGTGGGGATCGCCACAGCCCATTATCGCCTCTGCATGTTATGTTTTGGATCTCCATGCGTCACATTTTTGGCGTCCGAACGTAGCATTTTCTGCCTTTGCGCACTCTATTTTAGATCCGTTCCAGGTTGCTAGGATTGCCATACCACATCGCTGATGATCACCACCTCCATGCATTGAATTTTCGGCTCCTGTGCATCCATTTTTGGCCTCTGCGCGTCATGTTTTCGGCTTCCGTATGCCCCATTTTGACCTCCACATGTCATGTTTTCAGCCAGTTCCAGGTGACAGGGATCCCTGTGACCTGGAATGGGTCTAAAATGGAGTGTGCAAAGGCTTAAAACATGACACATAGAGGCCGAAAACAGCCGAAGGGTGAGGCCCAGTGGGTTGGCCGGGCTTTGACAACATTCGCTGTATATATTATGCACAGTCATTTCCACCCGCTTATACTCCCAAAAATATGGTAATCTGTTAACATAAATATATAGAGAGCAGAAGTGATTTTAAACAAATTATAGTCACAATGGAAAACACGATGTCTTTTCATACTATTAACTTCATAACAATACCCAACAGTCAATATTGGTATTCATTACTGAGATATTACATATGTAGTAAATAAGGTGAATCATTCTGAATGCTTCAAACGCTCTCTCTATTATCAGAAGATTTGCTATATTAGAAGCATTAAAAAGTTATCTTTCATTATTACTTATTGTTGACATTTCATTCAAAAGTTAGATATGATCAAATGTACTTGTTTACTTTCAATAGAAAAAAACTACAAAAACCCTGCCTCTTGCCAATTACCTCCCAAAGACCGATTCGATTGGACGGATTAGGCCTTCTCCTGATTCCATCTGCCAGCCAATGCCAGCTGGTGACCTCCTGGGGGAGACCCTTCTCTGTTGCAGCGCCGGCCATCTGGAACAAGCTCCCCATGGAGATCCAGACCCTTACTTCACTCCCAGCCTTCCGTAAAGCTACCAAGTCCTGGCTGCTCCGGCAGGATTGGGGCTGTTGAAGTATCCAGCCCCACTTTAATTGTGAATGTTGTTGTATATTAAATTGTTGTATTGTCTTATTTATCCTGTTTCCCTTTTTATTGTAAGCCGCCCGGAGTCCTTCGGGAGTGGGCGGCATACAAAACTAATAAAACCAACCAAAACCAAACCATCAATTCTAAGGTTTTTCAATAACTACTTATGAAATACCTATCTTTCTTTAAAAATGAATTAGTAATAAAGTGACAGATAGCTGCATGAACAAAACAGAAAATAATTTTCTTTCTATACAGAACTTAAAGGATTGGGTAATTGGTACAGACACTTGGCAACTGACTCGTAAGACAACTGTAATCCCACAAGGCACTGTGATAATCTTTTGCAAATTTCTGATAAACAAAGTCAATGGGGAAGTCAGATTCACTTGACAACACTAGTAAGGTGACAACTGCAGTGATTCACTTACCAACTGTGTGCCAAGAAAGGTCACAAAATTCACAAAACACTTTGTCGCTTGGCAAAAGAAATTGTTGGGCTCAGTTGTGAAGGAGTACTTGTATAGAATAAAGTAGATAACCTTATTTTTACAGAGAAATCAAAGAATCTGGTAGCATTTATAGAATCTTTTAACATTTTCAATTTCATTAACAAGATATGTTAAGTTGTTACTCTTCAAAAGAAAACTCACCAAATCAATTTTCTCCATCTCAGAATTTAGGGCATTAGTAGGCAGAAGAACATCAGAATTTTGGTTGCATGAAATATATTCTGCAGGTTGAACTTTGGGTGCTGGAAAAGTAATTTCATGTATCTTGGACTCGGATGATAAACAGAGCTGATAGGAATAAGGAATAGTCCCTTCCTCATAATTGGGTGGGAATATAATGGCATTGCTTGAATGGGGAATGGGAGCAAAGCATGGAAGAAATGTCAGATTCCCCGACTGTCGGAGTTTCATCATAATAACTAGAGTTACAGTCAAGAGGAACAGAAAGGAGATCAAAGTTAAGGCCAGCACTAGATAGAACTGGAGCTCAGACTGTTGCTCTGAATCCATGGTTTGGTTATTTATTTCTGGCAGTGCCTCTTGGAAGTTTTCAGCAAAGATCAGATTGAGACTGACTGTAGCAGAGAGTGGGGGTTGCCCATTATCCTTCACTAAGACCACTAGCTTCTGTTTCAGAGCATCCCTTTCCAGAAACGTCCGCAGTGTCCTGATTTCACCCGTGTGGGCCCCAATTGTGAAGAGTCCTGGCTCAGTAGCTTGCAGTAGATGATAAGACAGCCAGGCATTGTGCCCAGAGTCAGAGTCCACAGCCACCACCTTTGTAACCAGGTACCCCATCTCTGCCGAGCGAGGCACCATTTCAAAGGAGGCTGAGCCCTCTGCTCCTGGAGAGGGATACAGAATTTGAGGGTTTTGGTCATTTTGGTCCTGGATGAACAATCTCAATGTGGCATTGCTGCTGAGAGGCGGGGAGCCTCCATCTTCAGCCTTCACCTGTACCTCAAACTCCCTGAGTTGCTCATAGTCAAAAGACCTTTGAGAATAGAGGGTGCCACTTTCTGAGTTAATGGAGAGGTAAGATGGGAGAGGTAGTGCCTCTATTTTGCTAGTGAGGATGGAGTAGGTGATCCTAGCGTTGCCACCAAGATCGGGGTCCACAGCTTTGATGCTGAAGATGGAGGCGCTAGCAGGATTGTTCTCTGCCACATAAACAGTGTATAAGGATTTTTCAAAGGTAGGGGCATTATCATTGATATCCGAAATCTCCAGTGAGATAGTTTTCTGTGTAGAAAGAGGGGGCGTACCTTTGTCTGTGGCTGTGATTGTAAGATTGTACGCTGGGGTGCTTTCTCTATCTAAGGGACCATCTGTTAGTAGCTTATAGTAGTTATTAGCTGCTGATACTATTCTGAATGGGGAAGCATTCTGTAAATGGCAGTTGACCTCCCCATTATCCCCCGAATCTTCATCCTTTATATTGATACGGGCAACTAATGTTCCTAATGGAGAGTTTTCAGGAATTTCTCTGGATGAGGAAGCGAGAATCACTTCTGGAGCATTGTCATTCACATCTACCAGATTTACTTCAATGTTACAATGAGCCACTAAGCCACCTCCATCTCTTGCTTCTACCACCATTGTGTATTTCTCTGTTTCCTCAAAATCCAGCTCTTCCCTTATTGTTATAATTCCATAATGTGGATCTAACTCAAATTTTTGATGCACATTATCATCAATGTTGCTAAAGAAATAGTTGATCTGGCCATTGGAACCATCATCTTTGTCTGTAGCTTTGACTTCTATTACAGTAGATCCCTTTGACACATTCTCTTTGAGGCTGATTTTGTACACTTTTTGATTGAAGACAGGTGGGTTGTCATTAGCATCTATGACTGTAATTTGTATTTTGGCTGTTCCAGTTTTTGCAGGGTTTCCTCCGTCAAGAGCAGTAAGGGTTAAACTAACAGTACTTTCACTTTCACGATCCAATTGTTTTTCCAGTACTAATTCTGCATACTTGTTTAAAGAGTCTTGCTTGCTAATTGCTAAAATGAAATATTTATTAATACTTAGATGATAATTCTGAAGAGAATTTGTTCCAATATCAGGATCTTCTGCTTGTCGAAGGAGAAATGTAGCTCCTGGTAAAGTGGATTCACTTATCTCTAGCTTGATATCACCATTTAAGAAATGTGGTGCATTGTCATTAATATCCTGGATCTCTACTGTTATGTAAAACATGTCCATGCGGTTTGTACTCACCACTTCAAAACTGATGGGGCAGAGCGCAGTTTCCCCACAGATTTCCTCTCTGTCAATCCTGTCTTTTACATACAGATTCCCATTTTCAGCATTAATGGAGAAGTATTGCTTTTTGCCTAAAGAAAGTATATGCAGGTTGCGATTTCCCACTTCTGCAATACTCAGTTTCAGATCCTTGGCAAGATTCCCCACAATGGAACCCTTTCCCATTTCCTCTGGAATTGAATAGCGAAGATGCTCTGAGAAAGTCTGGCAGACAAAAGACAATAAGAAGAGGAGATGTACTTGCCTTTTTACAGATCTGATCTTAGCTTTGCTCCTGCCGTCCATCTCACCTGCGGTGAAAAGTGCTTTGTGCAATCCAGTAAGCTGAGGAGTTTAAATTCCCATTAGAAAGAAAGCATCAAGAGGTTCCTACGATTCTCCTGAGTTTTATCTACACTGCAGTGGTTTTCTTTTCTCTGCCATGGTCGGTGAATGTCCCCCAATCCTCTCTTTGACTGCTCTGCACTCGGTGACTGGATAGTCAGAAGGCAGGAAGCCCCATTAGATTTCCAGCTCCTTTCTGGGAACTATGTTGGCCAACAGCGGCACTCTGAGTCTCAGATGCAGAACTGCAAGAAATGTCTAGATCTAGGCTTTTAGAAAGAAATATCAAGGGATCTCCTACATGTAATAATGTAATGTCTTTTAAATTTCTGATTAGTTCTTTCTAGTTATGCAGTAAATAAAAATGTTTTTGTTAGAGTTTTCTTGGTGCAATATATGTTTAATGGAGGAAAAAAGTCTATGATTAGTATAAATATTTTCAATTATTTCATCTGCAATATTTTATTCATGTGTAATATTATAGCAATATTCCTATTTGTTAGATTGTTTTCAGACTTTTAAAGATGTTATATTGTCAGCTTTTTTCAATAACAACTTCCAGAAATACATATGCAACTTCCTTAAATCAATATGGATGTTACTTTAAATTCCTTGTTAATCTTAAAAGATATTGTGAAGTTCATTGTGCTTATCGTAGAGGTCACAGTAGCAGATATTATTTTGACTGGGAAAGCACTTTTAAATGGCAATTAACATACCTCATTACCCTGCCCCCACAAGCCTTATATTTTACATATAGTGATACAAATCTAAAGCAGAATCTTCAGGTATTTCTTTGAATAAGGAGGCAGAAAATCAGTCCTGATGCATCCACATCTAATAGGTTTGTTTCAACAGTGCCATTACCTAGCTTTCTCTAACTTTAATTCATTCTAAGCATTTGCTTTCCTTATACCAGCTGTACACTCTAAGTTTACCTGTCAGAACTCTTCCATTGTAATCCCTTTCATTTCTTTTTTGTGTGTGTTCAGATCTTCAGTAAGCTCTTTCTGTAGCTACACTGGTTTGCTGTTCTGGAATGGTCTCCTGTCCTGCATTTTTCTTCCCAGTGGAATTGTTTTCAATTCTGTTTTCTCTTTTAAGAACTTATCCTGTCTTGGCTTGTCCCTGTCCTTTTCCTTCCTATCCCATGCAATCCCATTTATCCTTGCTCTGACTATGGTTAGTTTTTAGCTTCCCTTAAAATCAAGAACATAAGAAATACATTGCCATTCCCTCAATATTGTGCTTTGCCCACTTCCTCAGTTAAGCCATTTCTATGAGTTAGAACCTTGACTCTTCCTCCTCTCTCTGAAGGTGAAATTTGTCAGCAAAACAAATCAGAACTTTCCTGGAAGGTCTATACTTGGCTGGGCCTCCCAACAATTGGAATGATTTCCCATTTGTATGACTTCATGACTCTTTGAATAGTTTCTGATAATATTGACCAGTTCATTCATTTTGATTTTTGAGCATGAAGGAATATTATTAACAAATAATGCAATTCCTCCCTGCTTTCTGTTGCTTTTTTCCCCCCTTTTAAATAATCTGCATCCTTCAATTGCTATATTCCAGCTACTAGGTTTCTATTTTATGAATTAAATGAAACTTGCCTTCCTATTTTAAGGGCTCAGATTCAGTTTGTTTCCAAAATTCTGGGCATTAGTATATAGAAAATGAGATTTTCATTTCAACTTCCAAAGTATTTAAGGACTTCTAATGAACTTGCTTTGTTCAAACACATTTTTGTCGATCCTTGTGAGGTATAACCGATTTTGTGCCAGCAGTCAGACCATTCAGACCATTTTCAAGAATTCAGACCTTGTTTCCAGAAACCAAATCTCTCCTATTGATACCATTTGCATAACCCATCATTGACCTGAAGAACAGATTGGAAGACTGGATGATAATGTCTCTTGAATCCCCAGGCTTTTGAACTTCCTTCTGAAAATTTTATTTTATGGTGAATTAGCTGTAGCTGTTCTTTACCAATAGCAATAGCAGTTAGACTTATATACCGCTTCATAGGGCTTTCAGTCCTCTCTAAGCGGTTTACAGAGTCAGCATATCGCCCCCACAGTCTGGGTCCTCATTTCACACACCTTGGAAGGATGGAAGGCTGAGTCAACCTTGAGCAGGTGAGATTAGAACCGCTGAACTGCAGGTAACAGTCAGCTGAAGTGGCCTGCAGTACTGTACCCTAACCACTGCGCCACCTCGGCTCTTCTTTACAGTATCATTTGTATTAGCAAGAAGAGATAATTATCACTGGGCTTGATGGTTTCAGTCATATTCTTGTTCTTGACAAAGCATATGCTTCATGAATGGATGTTTCTGGTCATTTGTTTTAATTCCTTTGGGCCCCTTTTTAGAACTGAAGATAAATGTTTGCATAGTTAATTTTTGAAACCATAATTTATGTCATGATTGATTACTTCATCAAGATTACTGAATTTTATTGTTCAGACTATGGATTCCTTTAGGATATCCTCAGTGACACTTATTTTATATAAACGATTAAAAACCAGTAAACTGTTACTTAAATATAAAAGAATTATTTAGAATAATACAACACCATATGGACAGATAGCTCTCATTAATAGCTATTATTATAAATGGAGTCCCCTTTATTATTCAAAGAATTTTCCCAAAACAGATCAATATTTATGACACCTAGGAATTTTGCTTAACTTCCAGACAAAATAGTACATTTGAAATATATCATTGGGCAATTAATTTAATTATTTTGTGGGTTATGAAAATATTTAAAGAAGTCTGGATACTGGTTTTCAATTATCTTATTAAAAATGGGGTGCATTATCATCATTTAATCCAGCTTCAGCTCCAGAGGTTTATATGGAAAAAGCACACTTCTTAGGTCTCACTAAATGGTAGCATTTAAGAAAAGGGACATGGAACATACTCACTTTATCAGTTCCAATGCAGCAGGCAGATAATCTCAAATGGAGATGGCCCCACAAATAACCTAGCCTCATGCCATGTAAGGCTTTAAAAGTCAGCACCTTGAATTGCACCCAGAAAGAAACTGGGAGCCAGTGCAGCACATCAATCAGCAGTGTAATATGAGTAAATAGCAGGAAGCCCAACACTATACATGCTACCACATTCTGTGCCAATTGTAACTTCCTGGGGAATCTTCAAAGGCAGCACATGTGCAGCATGTTAATTAGTCCAACCAGGAAAGGGCCATGAGCAAGGCCTCCCTATTCTGGAATGGGTACAATTGGCGCACAAATGAAATCTTAACAACGATTGTCACATACTCAAGCAGGAACCATAAATCCAAGACAACTCTCAAAAATGGATTTTTAATCTATGTAAAATGAGCAGAATCCCAAGTAAAGTTCCTTTTAGAGGTGCTTTTATTAGAAAAAAGAAACTAACCAATTTTTGTGTAAAGAAAATCTGCAGAAATGCTAGCAAAAAGCTCACATTTAGCTACAATGGAATCTACACGGAAATTCTTTTTCATTCCTTCTTCTCAGATTAAGGCCTCAGTGACTAAGAATCACATTTGCACTACAACCAGAGTATTTATTTACAGATTAACATCCAATGTTATGTGATATATAAATAATTCTGTGGTGCCATAATTCCTCAACAATTCCTCAGATCATCATTGAGAATTCTAGAAGATATCCTATTATACATTCAGCCAAACTCACTGGAAGACTTTGGATCAGTCGCCATCAACCTGAACTCATAAGGTGACAGTAGTGGGAAACCATAGGAAGAATGAGCATTATGAATAGAAAATCAATACATGAGGAAATTAGCCAGCCTTATCATATCACAAGAATAATGAAACAGTGGCAAATATGGCAGACATAATATTCTGCATTCATTTTGGAACAGTGTTCATTTCAACAGTATGAACATTATCCTAACACTCCAGGACAAAGCTGAAGGATCCCAGTAGAATAAAAACAAAATGTGAAAACATCTAGTATTAACATTCAATAAACAGAACAGACTGATGGGAAATCACTGTTGAGATAAATAAGGGCTTATAGGATCAACAAAACAGACCATTACTCTGAAATATTAAACTCACCTTGGCTAAGATTTGCTCATCATTCTTCAAATTTAAATCCTCACAGGCTAGGATAGGGTCACTCACCCCACAGGTTAGAGGTTGATTAGTCAGAGTATTTGAACAGTTTTCCTCATGAAAATTGCAGTGGCTTTTTCTAGAATCTCTGGTGAGTGAAATAGTGTGGCAGTAAGACTGAAGAAAGGCTCGGACTCCATCCACCCCAACAAATTGTGACACTGGGACACCACTGAAATGTACACTTTCTGACTCTAACAATTTCAAATTCTTCCACCTGTACAACCGGACGGCCAATAAGACAAGGAGGAAGGTAAAAAACAAGCAGGAGACAAACGCCACACCAATCACTAGATAAAATGTGAGGTCGGACTGAGGATCTACAGGAGTTGAGATGTTGCTCAGATCTGAGAGTATTTCAGGGATGCTGTCAGCCAGAACAACCGTGAGAGTGACTGAGGCAGAGAGAGGTGGTTGGCCGTTGTCCTTCACTAAAACCACTAGGATTTGCTTCAGGGCATCTTTCTCCAGAAAAAGCCGAGCAGTCCTGATTTCGCCAGTGTGGAGTCCCACAGTGAAGAGCCCTGGTTCTGTTGCTTTGATCAGCTGATAGGAGAGCCAGGAATTCTGTCCAGAATCTGCATCCACTGCCACCACTTTAGTGACCAAGTAACCCGGCTCAGAAGAGCGAGGGGCCAGCTCAATTCCAGTGGAGCCATCAGCCGGAGGAGATGGGTACAGGATCTCTGGCATATTGTCATTCTGGTCCAAGATGAAGAGAGTCACTGAGACATTAGAGCTGAGCGATGGGGATCCGCCATCCTGAGCCTTGACCTGGAACTGAACCTCTTGAATCTCCTCATAGTCCAAGGAACTTAGGGCATAGACGGTCCCTGTCTCAGAATTAATGGAGAGGTAGGAGGAGAGGGGTGAGTCCCGCATTCGGCTATCAATGATGGAGTAAGTTATTCTGGCATTTTCTTCCCAGTCTGGATCATTTGCTTTAAGTGAAAGGGCTGAGGCACCTTTTGGATTATTTTCTAGAAGGTAGGAGGTATATTTTGATTCCAGAAACTGTGGAGGGTTGTCATTTGTGTCTAACACCTGGAGTGAAATAACCACAGATGTAGAGAGTGGTGGTGCCCCGTCATCCACTGCTGTAACAGTGATAGAGTAAGTTGACAATTGTTCCCTGTCAAGGGTTTTGTCTGTCTCTAAACTGTAGAAACTCTCCATTGTTTTCTTGAGCTGAAAAGGGAGGTTGCTTGGAATTGAGCATTTAACCTCTCCGTTGTCTCCTGAATCTCTGTCTCGGGCATTTAAAATGGCAATGACAGTTCCAGCTGGAGAGTTCTCAGGCACCAAGTTGATCACAAAGGTGATGGCTAATTCAGGTGCATTATCATTTAGGTCTGTAACCAAAATCAGAACCTTTGACCTATCACTCAGCCCACCCCCATCCATGGCTTGTACTTCAAATTCATATGTTGACGATGTTTCAAAATCAAGGCTCCCCACAAGGATAATTTCCCCCGAAGTTGAATTTATCATAAATTTTTGGGAGCCTTTTTTTGATATTTTCTGCAAAGAATATTTTATTTCTCCATTGATTCCTTCATCCATATCAATAGCCGTCACTGTAGCCACTATGGATTCTTTAGGCATGTTCTCCTTGACATTTACTTCATAGATTGGTTGGCTAAAAACTGGTACATTATCATTTGCATCTAGAACAAAGATGTTAATTTGCAGTGTACCAGACCTGGTAGGTTCACCCCCATCAAAAGCTGTAAGGATCAAATCATACACTGACTGCTTTTCCCTATCCAGGGATTTTTCCAATACTAGTTTAGTAGATTTGACATCATTTTGGCTGTTTTGCACTTCCAAAGAAAAATGGTTACTGGCTGTGAGTTCATAGTGTTGTATAGAATTTCCCCCCAGATCTGGATCTTGAGCCTCTGGCAGAAAGAACTGAGAACCAGGAATAGATGTTTCACTGATTTTCAGTTCCCATCTTATTGAAAGAAAGGAAGGAGCATTATCATTTATATCCACAATTTCTATTTCAGTGACATAAAGCTTTAACTTGCTTTCAGCAAGGATTTGAAATTTTAAGATGCATTTCTTTTCTGTTCCACAGATCTCTTCTCTATCTATTCTCTCACAGGTTTGTAAATGGCCACTGTTGGAATTAAGTTCAAAGTACTGAACTGTACCTGAATTAGAAATAATGCGTAGTCCATGGTTAAAAGGCTGCTTCCCATCTATTCCCAGATCCTTCACAACATTTCCCACAAAAGTACCTTTGCGTACTTCCTCTGGAATAGAATAATGGAGCTGACCAGAAATAATCTTCCAAGAATTCACCATTATAAGGCATTGTAGTAGAATTCCTTCTCTGTAGCTTCTTTTCTCCATTTACTTCCAGCAAGCAAGAATTGCCTGTGCTTGTATGTCTCTTCCTTATGATCCTGCTGTTCTGTAGTCTAGGTATTTGAGTAGCACAGATATGAAGGTTCAGCTTTCTGAGCAGTTCTCTGCCCGACTGGTAAACAGCGACACCCAGAGTCACAATCCAAAAATTACAGGTACTTTTTGTAATGTTTCTTTGCTTATGTTAATACTTTACCTGTAGTCACAAATCAGGCTGATTGTCTCAATGAAAATTATGCTTTCCATCCTCCAAAGATGAAAAAGTAGAACAACAGTAATAAAATAGAACCTGGTTACTGTTTGGTGGCACACAAAAGCAGAAGTCTACCTAATATTAGAAGCTAACATCCATATATGTATTCTTTACTCTATGTTACAAAAAATTGCAATTAGTCACAAATGATAAGTTTTTCACTGGAAACTACATCAAATGAAAAAGGAAAAGTCTTCAAAGACTTGACCGGTGTATTTGAGTTAATAGAATAGATTGCAAATGAGATCCTACTCCCACAATCCCATTACTTGCAAATAGAATAGTTGCAAAATATGCTGGCCATATCTTGGTGACTTGGATGGATAAATTACTCTTAAGTTTGTCCATTTAGGGTTTCTGGAATCAGTAGGCAAGACAAAGCAGGGTGGGGGCAATGAAAAGGCAGTTCTGTGGCATAAATTCTAACTGAAGCACTAGCATATCCAACAGAGATGAAGTGGTATTTAATACTTTTATTTCATAAAGTTTAACTTTTCCCCCTTGGAAAATTGGTGGTAGATTATTGGTCTTTTGATTTTGCATGAGATAAATGAAGTAAATATGTTTCTTCAAGTTATTAAGACCATTTTTCTTATAACAAATTCTAATGGTGCTATATTCTGTAATATAATGGAGAAAAATTATCAGTCTTTATTCTAAGGCTTTATTAAGCATTTTTTCTATTCTATATTTTTCAGACTGCATCTGATCTGTATCTGTTTACAAAATGAACACTGATGGATATTTATCAAATGTTTTTTTCATTCCTAATTCTTCCTTAATTTTTTCTCCTGAACTTCCAGGTCCTTCAACATTATAATTTGTCTATCATTGTCTATCATTTTCCATAAACCATGATGTAACTAAAATCCTTGAATTCTTTTTTATGTGACTCTAGCACTGTGCTATGTTCAATGAAAACCGTGTCCCCTCCAAATCTTCTTGAATGCTGACAAATGCCATTCTATTCCATTGATGTGGCAAAAGATACAATCCTTTTATGTATTTCACATGCTAATTGGCTGAAGACCAGGTAGTGATGGGGAACAGCCCTCCTGCTAATTTGCCTTTCAGTTACACTAATCCATTGAGCCCTTTTCTATTACTTACTGGATGTATAATTATTACCTCATCATTATTTTAACATCAGTTAGCTTGCTGTTTTACCATTTATATTTTGTTTTGCAGATGTCAAGATAAAATGGAAATAAGAAATCAAAGCTATAATCTCAAACACAGTATGCTCAAAGCAATGTCTATGACTCATAAGCCTGTGTCCCACAAGGAAATGACAAGTGAGCAGAAAGCTTAATACATGTGCTGAAATAGGGTGGGAAAGTGGAAATCTATTCACAGTTTACATGGGCTGAGCATAAATTAGTCCATTAACCAAGATGCAGGAGAACATTTTTCCTTTACTCCTGAATGTGAGGTGGATTTATTTATAATAATTTTTGCTTGAAGTACAGCTGTTTATGACCAATCTGTTTTGAACTAAACCCAACTCCTAGTATCTCCATGAACATATTCAGTTTTTCAGCAACAGAATGGAAATGGTTTGTTATAGCTTTCTTCTGGGATGTTTCTCAATTCCCATACTAGCCTATGTGCTGGTATTTCCCAAATGTCTCTCATTCATATATTAATAAGGTTTTGTATAGATGAAGGAAGCTCCATTAAATATAAGGACATTTATAAAAGTGAAAGAAAAGAAGGGTAAGAAAAGGAAAAAAAGAACGTAGAGAAAGCACTTTGTTGCCTCAACAACATCATCTGTGGAAACATGTACTCCCTTCACTCCACCATGGAATATTATAAACAGTAGTAAACCATATTAATTGATATATGGCACAATCAATAGCATAATGCATTGCTCGGGCCAAGTTTTTCCCCCCACCAAATTTACCAAAGTGGTCCGGAAGAAGTTATTTGATTATCTAGTTGAAATACTTGCAGGAAAATTACACTCATGTTCAAATAGTTCACTAGCCTACTAGTGGATTACTAATTATAGGAATGAAAAAGTTGTTAGGTCACCACCTATATTTTAAAATTGCCTGTAAAGCACTTCCAGTCATCACAAAATGTTGTACCATTACTCCTGGAGTCACATGAACACAATCTGGGTGCTTGACGATCTTATTGCACTTACAACTAGTTGCCTCATAATCATGTGCTCACCATTTGCAATTTTTTCTGCCAGCTAGAAAGTCAATGGGGGAGCCAGCAGGGAAGGTTACAAGCTGCTGCACTTGCTGAGAGGACTCACTCATATCTCTGGTGGCTTGTGAAAGAGCTACCTGCCAAATGAAGTCCTTTGACAGGGTGTAAAAATGAAGTTCAAATCCTGAAGATTTCCACATATAGAGGAGCTGGAGTCCTTTGGTGTGGTGCAGAAACAGAACTCAAATCTCTGTACTTGCATGCTGCCAGAGTTCCCTCTTATGCACGGTGGGAAGCTGAACTTCTTCAGCAGGCAGCTCTTTCAGCCAGAGTTTGTCACCCAAAATCCAAGCAGAGAGTGAAGAGGCAACATGTTAAGGGAAGAAGTGTGGGGTGCCTCAGGTAGGTAGGAGAGGCCATGGCAGACCTGGCCCAGGCCATGCCCTGGTGTCTCTCCACCCAGGTGCTGAAAATCCTACTTGGATTTTAGTATGGAGGATTTTTAGCTCCTGAGCAGACTTCCCATGGTCTCCCACTTCCTCTAAGGTACTTCTTACCTGAGACAGCGTCGGTTTAATGACCCATGAGATTGCAACCACAAGTGCTGGGATTGCCGTTGTTGAATGAAGCAGTTACATGGGGATCTTGCTTAATGATCATTTTGCTCAATGACTGAGATTCGAGTCCCAATTGTGTCATAAATCAAGGACTATCTGTATATATTGTGACTCATCCTTAGACATTATTCCCATATTTTAGTAAAAAATAAATGAAACTGATGGAAATCATGCTGAAGAATTTGTTCTTGTTGATAACCAAAAGACCGCAAACTCAGGTATTCATCTTTAAGAATTGTGGAATTTATAGTTTGGGTGGAGAACAAATAAAACCCAAGAACAAATAAAATGGTTTTATCTTTTGACGATGCATCCTTGCCAGCCTTATTACTATGATTACAGCAGAGTGTCTTTCACTCAATTTTGATATTTTAATTTAATTTAAATAAATAATTTAGATATGGAATGGGTACAGAACTTCTCTTAATCATTTGTGCAAACGATTTTATTTACTCTTACTAAATTGGTCCAATCAACCCACAGTTTTTAATGAGAGGTACAAATGATCAGGCTCAAATTATCCAACTTTGGACAAAGACCTAGCTCTCCAGAGAAAGCTCTATTGCTGTATGAAAACAGGATGGAAAGAAGAGAACAACCAGCAGCAAGGTAAGTGGACTCAGATACAGTCAATATACAGTGGTAGTGAGACACAGTCAACATATAATGGTGACAAGTGCATCATTAGAAGACCTGAAAGACTATGTTAAAGTCAGATTGTCATAGAGGAAATTTATCTAGGTGGCTACTAAGACTTGATGTACACTCCATCCATCCATCCATCCATCCATCCATCCATCCATCCGTCAATCAATCAAATTGGTTCCCCAAATGATGAATGTTAAGATATATGATCCAGCAAATGGGTGAGAGAAGAACAAATGTTTTACAGTGCCTTTAACAACCCGAAAAAGGCAAAGAAAAACAAAAACAAAAAAAATGAACAAGCAAATAGGCAAAAATGCCCTTTCCTCTTCCACCAAGTTACCTTAGGATTGGAAGGCAAAAAGGTGATGTGATTTGGAGTTTATCAACCCTTGAGAAGGATTAAGGCATAATTATATATCTATTTAATACACAGTGTTATCTGAACAAGAATAATATTTTAATGTTTTAACTCATCAAAATATTAACTTTGCTACTAATAAAAACTGTACTTGCCTTCTGATGACTCATAAGGAGAGGAAGATAAAGAAGAATGAGAATTTTTATTGCCTGCCTGAGATAAACTGGTTATCTGTGGGATATTTTGACTAGAGATCTTCTGAGAAAACTATTCTGGATTCAATAGAAGAGAAAGCTATTTTGATTTCAAGAATTTGATTTTCACCACTCCTACAATGGTGATAAATATATAAGACAAAACAAATTTGGAATTAATGTTCTTTTTAGAGCTTTTCCTTTTAAAACATGTATCCTTTAACTTTATTGAAATCAGTTCAGAAGCAGAAGGCATAGTAATAATATTCTCAGTTGAGTGCTTCTAATTTTTGAAGAGATGGCACTTAAAGGCAAACGTAGATCATTACAATGTCACATTTAACACAAATATTACTACTATAAATATTAGCTAAATATATAATAATTCTGATTTGCATTATTTATAATTCATACACAAACACACACAGTCAATGCAACATCAACTGAATAAACTGAAGCAAAACAGACATTGAAGTCTGAAATGAATCCAACATTTAACCAATAATTGATAATGATAAATCCATCTTATTTGCTTGTATTATATTTATAAAAGTATCAGCAAAATGGAAACAAATATTAGAGCTTGATTTTAATTTATGAAGAAAATGAATAAAACTCACCATGCCCTTTCCAGAATCAAAAATGTTACCTTCGCTGACCATAACAGAGGTATCACGTTTATCCTTGCAAAGAATATCCTCCACTATTTGGACATTGGGTTGCAGAAAAGTCAGTTCATTTCTCCTGGACTCACTGGATAAACAGATCTGATAAGAATAAGGCAAAGTCCCATCTTCATAATTTGGAGGAAATACAGTACCAGTCTTTGAATGAGAATCGGGAATGAAGCACTGAAAAAAAGTGGGGTTCCTTGATCCTTGAAGTTTCGTAATAATGGCCAAAATCACTGCCACCAGGAACAGAAAGGATACCAAAGTCAAAGTCAGAACTAAGTAAAACTGGACCTTGGACTGATCTTCTGAGTTACTAGGTTGGGCATTCATTTCAGGAAGAGCCTCCTGGAAGTTCTGAGCAAAGACAAGGTTGAGACTAGTGGTGGCCGAGAGAGGTGGCTGTCCGTTATCCCTCACCATGATGACCAGCCTCTGCTTGGTAATGTCTCTGTCAACTAACGCTCGAGCTGTTTGGATCTCTCCTGTGTGGGAGCTGATGATGAAGAGCGAGGGCTCTGTGGCCTGCAGGAGATGAAAAGAGAGCCAGGCATTATGTCCAGAGTCAGCATCCACAGCCACAACTTTTGTCACCAAATAACCCGAATCGGCTGAGCGAGGCACCATCTCGAACAATGATGAACCCTGAGTTGTTTGGGAAGGATACAGGATCTGGGGAATATTATCATTCTGATCCACTACAAACACTTTGACTGTGGCACTGTTATTGAGAGATGGAGAGCCTTCATCCTGGGCTTGCACTTGCAGCTGGAAGTCTTTGAGCTGCTCATAGTCAAAAGATCGTTGAGCGTAGAGAGTTCCTGTCTCAGAGTTAATGGAAACATAGGAGGAGAGAGGCAGGTCCTTGAGGTTGCTGTTGAGAATGGAGTAGATGATTTGGGCGTTACGATCCAGATCTGGGTCAAAAGCCTTAACCTGGAAAATAGACATTCCGGATGGGTTGTTCTCAGGAATGTAGGCAACATAGGAAGGCTTTTCAAATGCCGGAGGGTTATCATTGATATCCGAAATTGGTATTGAGATGGTTTTATCTGTGGAAAGAGGAGGTATGCCTTGGTCTGTGGCTGTAATTGTTAAGTTATACACTGGTGTTTTTTCTCTGTCAAGGGGGCCATCTGTGAGGAGTTTGAAGTAGTTATCTGATGATGAGACCACCTGGAAAGGTACCGTTTCTCTTAGGTAACAGGTGACTTCCCCATTAAGTCCAGAATCTCTGTCATGGACTTTGATGAGAGCAACCACTGCTCCAGGTAGAGTATCTTCAAGAATGAGGCTGGATAGAGATGTAATAATTACTTCTGGGGCATTGTCATTCTCATCAAGAACCTCAATCTCTACATTGCAATGTGCAAATAGTTCACCTCCATCATTTGCCCGTATTATCATCATATAACTTCCTTTGTCTTCAAAATCAACACTTTCCTTAAGATAAATTGTTCCATCGGTGGGATCCAAAATAAATTTCTGATTCACGTTTTCTGGATTTTCCCAGAAAATATAAGATATCTCAGCATTTGACCCTTCATCACTATCAGATGCTTTCACTTGAAGCACAGAAGTCCCTCTTGGTGTATTCTCTTTCAGACTTGTTTTGTAAGTTGCCTGGGAGAAGACTGGTGGATTGTCATTTATGTCAATAACATTGACTTCTATATTAAGAGTCCCAGTTTTCACTGGACGTCCTCCATCTGAAGCTGTAAGAATCAAGTGGTGTGTGTGCTCTTTCTCCCTGTCCAATGACTTTTGCAAAATTAATTCTGCATATTTGCCACCATCTTTCCTCTCTTGAACTTCTAGCTTGAAATACGGGGTTGAGCTCAAATGATAATCTTGAAGGGCGTTGATTCCAATGTCCTCGTCTTCAGCATTTCCCAGAGCAAATCGAGCTCCTGGCAAATGAGACTCACTCAAATTGAGACTGATATTTTTCTTTCTGAAATATGGGGCATTATCATTAATATCTAGGATGAAAACTTTTATGTGGAAAATATTTAAAGGATTATGTGCCACAACTTCTAACTGCAGCATACAAATAGGTGAGTTTCCACATATTTTTTCCCGATCTATCCTGTCATTCACATATAGATCACCATTTCGCTCATTGAAAGCAAAATACTGTTTTTCTGAAGAGACAGCAAGTTTGCATTTTGGTAACTGTTCGACATCCAGCTCTAAATCTTTAGCAAGGTTCCCCACAAAGGAATTTTTTTCCATTTCCTCTGGAAGTGAGTACTGAACCTGCTCGGGTATCACCCAATTGACCAAATCCCAGAATATGAACAGAAAAAATACTTGCCTTAAATTGAACTCCTTCATTCCCTTTATGCAGCTTGCTTCCATTACTGTCATTGTCTTTCTTGTTTGTTTTTCTTTCTTAGTGTAATACCTTCCAATTTCACACTATTTAGCAATAATATTGGAGAAAATAATGGTCTTAATGAGTTGATTCATGAGAAAAATGTTTTTCCCCCGGAATACCTTTTAGAATAAAGCTTTCTGGTGCATCTTTTCTAGTCAACTGCCGGGATACAGCTGCAGAAGAATAGAAGGCTGATCCAAGACTCCTATTGTCCTATAGTGACACTCTGAGTCTATACTGTGAACTGCATTTCCTGATAAAGTTTTATTTTAATCCGATGGGTTTTTTTTTTTGTTACAAAAACATAGAATATTATTCAAGCTGTAACTAAGTTGATTTGTCAGTAGCATTGTAACACCAATAGCTGAACAAAAGATATACATTTTTTGACATTGTTTTAATTTTCTGACCAATGGAACTGGGGTACTTGATTCCTTTTCACCAAATGAAACAGTCACAATCTGTATTTCATCTTCTTAATTCTTGAAGGGTAGAAGATGAGGAGAACATCAAGGTAATCAAGTGAGTAGAGGATTTACGATTCTCAATAAGCAACAATATGCACTTGAAAGTCAAAGCCCACAATTAATCAATCATCAGTTGGGATATAGATTACTGTTTAAATAAATGAATCTTCTAAATTACTGCAAACTTGCAATCCTTACTAATAAATGTACATCTACTATTTAATCCCAACAATAAGTTCCATTTATTTATTTCATGTGTGCTCCATAAACCTTTGTACAATGTGTGAGTTAGAGGACATATACTGAATTTCATCGTTCATCTTAAACCTATGTTCTTTGAAATAAGTCCTGATTTAATTGAAGCCCTTGCATAGTAATTAGTCCTTTTAGTTCAATCAAGCTTTTGCCACCAAATTCCATGGAACATATCTTCAAAGAACTTTGTTTTTAAGCAAATAAGTGAACATGTTAAACTAAATATTTTACATAAACAGAACAAAATAAAACTGTAATCTATTTCTTTAAAAAGTATAGTTGCTTTCTTTTGAACTAGTACAGGCACATTTTGGACTAGTACAGATGCATATCAATGGGAGGAAACTGAGACATTCCCCTGGCCTGGAATTAAGGATATTTTTTTTAATCCAAGTTCTATTTGATCAATTAATTGAGTAGGAAGTCAGTGAGAGGAAGAGAACAAAAGCAGAGAACAAAGGCAGAATGCACATATACAAAAATGCAGTCTGCCAATTCCTACACATTTCTCAAAGTAGTGACTACCTCAAACGCAAGGGCTTTGAAAGAGGCACTTTTCTAATGCTAAATGCTAGTGTTACTTACAGTAGATGTTCCTAATGTATCCATACTCTTCCTCATATAGGATTAATTTGATGTAGACACAAAAGTAGTGATATCGTGATTTGTTGGAGGCATGGGGAGGCAGTAGCAATAGCAGTTAGACTTATAGCAATAGCAGTTAGACTTATATACCGCTTCATAGGGCTTTCAGCCCTCTCTAAGCGGTTTACAGAGTCAGCATATCGCCCCCACAGTCTGGGTCCTCATTTCACCCACCTCGGAAGGATGGAAGGCTGAGTCAACCTTGAGCCGGTGAGATTAGAACCACTGAACTGCAGATAACAGTCAGCTGAAGTGGCCTGCAGTACTGCACCCTAACCACTGTGTCACCTCGGCTAGATAAAGGCACTTATTTATTCCAATAGATTAAACCCTTGGTTCCAGTAGGTTAAACCCATACTTTTACAAAACCTTTAAAAATAGTCCCAGTTGTGTTTGATCCATCCATATCATTATTTTAAAGGCTTGCAAACATACTGAATTTCTCCAAGTCAAGAAAGTAATGCAATGTTAAACTCAGTGCATTGATATTATCTATATGGATATCATCTATAAATCATATACATTCACTGCTTATATATTACCTACTATATAGGAATACCTTTACATTAAAATGACCAGTTTTTGGAAATATAATTTCTCCTGTGTTGTACTAAGTAACAACATAACTTAAGAAATTGTATGCCATATATAGGAGGTGCAATTTCTTTACATACATGATTCCCAAAATGTGTGCAGTGGTGTTTCAGTGCACTACAGTAAACCTATAGGGATGTCATGGGATATTTTAAATTTTTGTGGGAAACATACCATATTTTTCAGAGTATAAGATACACCTTTTTCCCTCAAAAAAGAGGCTGAAAATCTGGGTGCATCTTATACACTAAATACAGTATTTTTGGCCACCCAAAACCCCGCCCCCTTCACAAAAAGGGCCGTGCAGAGCCTGAAGAAGGCTTTCAGAGAGCTCCTGGGGACTGGGGAGGGCAAAAATGGGTGAAAAATGGGCTGTTTTTTGCTCAATTTTGCCAGCCAGACCCCAGGAGTACTCTATAAACTTCCTAAAGGCTATGCATGCAATTATTTTGACAAAAAATGGGCCTATTTTTACAAAAAATGGGTGGTTTGGGGGAGGTTTGCAAAGTGCAAAAACCTTTTTTTTATTTGCCTCTTCAAAACCTTAGTGCATCTTATACTCCAGTGCATCTTATACTTCAAAAATATGGCATTTGTTAGATATCTTTTTTAGCCTAGAGGCAGTGCAATAAAATTACTGAGTACCAATAAAATTTGGGAACTGTTATTTCTTATGTCATTTTCTTCTTCAATAATATTTACAACAGTCATAATTTTCTTGAAATTCTCCTCATGGTTCATCACTTAGTTAATAAAGAAGCAAGTTTCTGTATTAACTATTACAATATTAAAATCCAATATTACTTTTTTAACTATTAAAAATATTACAATCCAGACTTCTTAGAAACAACATGAGACAGCTGAAGATACTGTATATCACGAGACTAGTCAGTAGGGAGAATATGAATGTAATTCAGTTAGACATCTGAAAGAAAATATTTCTGTCACCAAGAGAGCCTAACATTAATCTAAAGTGGGGGAAATCATTGCATGTACTGCATTTTTCAGATTATAAGACACTCCAGACTATAAGACACCCCAGACTATAAGACACATATTAGCTTTAGAGGAGGAAAACAAGAAAAAAAAATCTGCCTCTGCCTTCCAGCATCCATCCGGTATTCATATATACATCCTTGCAGCAAACAGCTTCAAAACATTATCGCTGCTGCAGCCTGTTTGCCGCTGCATCCCATTTGCAACTGCGGCCCATTTACTGCTGCCGTGCACCATTTGCCATGGACCATTCACTGCCACCCATTTGCCACTGCCCGTTAACCATGGCCTGTTTACTATTCGCCATCCCCTATTGCTGCCTGTTTGCTGCCGATCGCTGTGATCAGAGGTGAATGGATGGTGGCGAATGGATGGTGGCAATAGGTAGTAGTGACGGTGATTCCTGCTGACTAGAACAGCTGATTCACACCGCACCAACCTCCCCCCTGCTGCAATATTCACTCTACAAGATGCACAGACATTTCCACCCACTTTTCGGGGAGGGGAGAGTGTGTCTTATAGTCTGAAAAATATAGTATTTTCTTTCCTCTTTTCTATTATATTCCTAGAAAATTAAAACATAAATTGAAAGGGAGAAGAATAAAATGCTTGAAATATTATGTCTATATCTTTCTAACATTTTCATATAAAAGATGAAATATATTAAGAAAATCTAATACAAAAATGAAATGAATTCCTCAGAAATTTCATATAACCAATATAATAGAAAATGGTAAACGAACAGATTTTTTTACAAGGAATACAAATCAGACATTTAAAATATCTACTTTTAAGCTTCATTAGAGAACACAGACTGATGGGAAATCACTGCTGAGATAAACAAGGTTTATAGGATCAACAAAACACACCATTACCATAGGAAGTATGGTAGAAAATCAATACATGAGGAAATTAGCCAGCCTTATCATATCACAAGAATAATTAAACAGTGGCAAATATGGCAGACATAATATTCTGCATTCATTTTGGAACAGTGTTCATTTCAACAGTATGAACATTATCCTAACACTCCAGGACAAAGCTGAAGGATCCCAGTAGAATAAAAACAAAATGTGAAAACATCTAGTATTAACATTCAATAAACAGAACAGACTGATGGGAAATCACTGTTGAGATAAATAAGGGCTTATAGGATCAACAAAACACACCATTACTCTGAAATATTAAACTCACCTTGGCTAAGATTTGCTCATCATTCTTCAAATTTAAATCCTCACAGGCTAGGATAGGGTCACTCACCCCACAGGTTAGAGGTTGATTAGTCAGAGTATTTGAACAGTTTTCCTCATGAAAATTGCAGTGGCTTTTTCTAGAATCTCTGGTGAGTGAAATAGTGTGGCAGTAAGACTGAAGAAAGGCTCGGACTCCATCCACCCCAACAAATTGTGACACTGGGACACCACTGAAATGTACACTTTCTGACTCTAACAATTTCAAATTCTTCCACCTGTACAACCGGACGGCCAATAAGACAAGGAGGAAGGTAAAAAACAAGCAGGAGACAAACGCCACACCAATCACTAGATAAAATGTGAGGTCGGACTGAGGATCTACAGGAGCTGAGATGTTGCTCAGATCTGAGAGTATTTCAGGGATGCTGTCAGCCAGAACAACCGTGAGAGTGACTGAGGCAGAGAGAGGTGGTTGGCCGTTGTCCTTCACTAAAACCACTAGGATTTGCTTCAGGGCATCTTTCTCCAGAAAAAGCCGAGCAGTCCTGATTTCGCCAGTGTGGAGTCCCACAGTGAAGAGCCCTGGTTCTGTTGCTTTGATCAGCTGATAGGAGAGCCAGGAATTCTGTCCAGAATCTGCATCCACTGCCACCACTTTAGTGACCAAGTAACCCGGCTCAGAAGAGCGAGGGGCCAGCTCAATTCCAGTGGAGCCATCAGCTGGAGGAGAGGGGTACAGGATCTCTGGCATATTGTCATTCTGGTCCAAGATGAAGAGAGTCACTGAGACATTAGAACTGAGCGATGGGGATCCACCATCCTGAGCCTTGACCTGGAACTGAATCTCTTGAATCTCCTCATAGTCCAAGGAACTTAGGGCATAGACGGTCCCTGTCTCAGAATTAATGGAGAGGTAGGAGGAGAGGGGTGAGTCCCGCATTTGGCTATCAATGATGGAGTAAGTTATTCTGGCATTTTCTTCCCAGTCTGGATCATTTGCTTTAAGTGAAAGGGCTGAGGCACCTTTTGGATTATTTTCTAGAAGGTAGGAGGTATATTTTGATTCCAGAAACTGTGGCGGGTTGTCATTTGTGTCTAACACCTGGAGTGAAATAACCACAGATGTAGAGAGTGGTGGTGCCCCGTCATCCACTGCTGTAACAGTGATAGAGTAAGTTGACAATTGTTCCCTGTCAAGGGTTTTGTCTGTCTCTAAACTGTAGAAACTCTCCATTGTTTTCTTGAGCTGAAAAGGGAGGTTGCTTGGAATTGAGCATTTAACCTCTCCGTTGTCTCCTGAATCTCTGTCTCGGGCATTTAAAATGGCAATGACAGTTCCAGCTGGAGAGTTCTCAGGCACCAAGTTGATCACAAAGGTGATGGCTAACTCAGGTGCATTATCATTTAGGTCTGTAACCAAAATCAGAACCTTTGACCTATCACTCAGCCCACCCCCATCCATGGCTTGTACTTCAAATTCATATGTTGATGATGTTTCAAAATCAAGGCTCCCCACAAGGATAATTTCCCCTGAAGTCGAATTTAACAGAAACATTTCTTTATTGTTCTTGTTTATTTCCTCAAAAGAATATTTTACTTCTCCATTGATTCCTTCATCCATATCAACAGCTATTACTGTAGCTATTGTGGATCCTTTGGGCATGTTCTCTTTGAGATTCATTTCGTAGATTTGTTGGCTGAAAACTGGTACATTATCATTTGCATCTAGAACAATGATACGAATCTGTATTGTGCCAGACCTAATGGGATCGCCACCATCAAAAGCTGTAAGGATCAAATCATAAACTGATTGCTCTTCCCTGTCCACTGATTTTTCCAACACCAGTTTAGTATATCTGGTGCCAGTTTCACCTCTTTGCATCTCCAGGGAAAAATAATTACTACCTGTGAGTTGGTAGTTTTGCACAGAATTCATCCCCAGGTCTGGATCTTGAGCTTTTGGTAGAGGAAATTGTTCTTTTATTGCTGACATCTCACTGATTTTCATTGTCCATTCCTTTGAGAGAAATTGAGGAGCATTGTCATTTACATCTGTGATTTCTACTTCAATTCCATAAAGCTTTAGTTTACTTTCAATAAGTATCTGGAATTTTATTAAGCATTTTTCTGTCTCTTTACATATTTTCTCTCTGTCTATTAATTGGGAAATTTCTAAATGTCCACGGTTGACATTCAGAATAAAATATTGAATTGTACCTGCATTAATGACGACACGAAGTCCATGATCTAAAAGCTGTTTCCCATCCATTCCCAGATCCTTTGCAATGTTTCCCACAAAAGTACCTTTTGGCATCTCTTCAGGAATGGAATAATGGATCTGTCCAGGAACTGCTTCCCAAACAATCATCATAATAAAGTATTGCAGAATTCTCTGTTCATAATTCCATAATCTCTTGGTTTTCTTCATTGTTTTGCTACAATATAAATAGCATCCACACAGGATTAAAAGCTTTTGATAGTACTTACTGACTGCTGAGATTCTTTTGTGCTGTGTCAAGTTCCAGTTGAAAATATATTGTATCCAGGTTTGGAAGCAAAATATGCTTCTGTTTCACTGTTGCCTGATCTCTGTATTGGTGTGCTTCACTGTATTGACAAATCTGGAGTGGCTCATTCTTACGTTTTTGTTCTTCAGTGGTAAATAGTGACACCCAGAGGCTCAATCCAAAACTGGAGAATATCCTTGGTCATAGAAATGATATACAGTATTTGCCACCATTTGTTTTAAAAAAATCTATACTGTTTTTTATTTTAAAAAAAATAACACAGACAGTTACAATTCACAAGAAAATAAATAAATTTTAAAAGAAACAGTAAAGCAGGTTAAAACCACCAACAATGCATACAAGGGAGCCAATGGCTAATCAAATTTAGAGAGGAATAATGCCCACAAGGGGAAAAAAAGCTGAAGAACAAGAAGATCAAGGAATACCTAATCAAGAAATATTACTTAGAAACAAGGAAGATCACTGGAAATAATAAAGCAGCAAATAACAGCTATAGCCAAGGAGATTAGCAGCTACAAAGCTGGAATTGCAAACTATAGGCAGAACCTGCAATTTCAGAAGACCTCCAATCAGAAGACTTTCTACCAAACCATCAATGGAGAAACTGAAGGGAATCAGTCAATATCTAACAAGGAAGAAACAGTTCTGGGTGCAGAAATGGGATAACCCAAAGAAATACAACAATGATGTAGCTTGGTTAAAAGAGGTGGATAAAATAAAAAAGAAATTGAAATGAAAGAATTAGCAGAAATGATAGAGAAAAGAGCATGGAAGATCAAGAATTGACTGGATCCAAATGACTGATCCAAATGACTGGATAATCAAGTGCTTAGAAATAACAGGAGTCAGTCAAAACTTCATCAGAAGCTTTGTGCAAAGATTGATGGCACAATACAGTTACAGGTCAATGATGAGAGATTGGGAGAAGTTAATATCAAGAGAGGAATATTTCAAGAAGATTCACTATCATCACTACTATTTGTAAAATCCACTGACAATCCAAACTGCTGACTTTGTAATGACAAAATCGAAACTGTTTCACATTTAATATATGAATGCCACAAAATTGCACAAACTGATTACAAAGCTAGACATGCTGTAAATATAAGTATAATCTTTATTGTCATTGTACTTAAATACAACAAAATTGGTTTTAACCTGGTGCAAAATTATAACAGAAACGAAAAAAGAAAGAAAACGAAAAAAACTAGTGTGTGCATGTGATTGTATTTAAAAGTCTCACAGCCCAGGATATAAACTATCTTTAAACCTGTTTGTTCGGCTGGCTATACTTTGATGTCTTCTGCCTGATGGACTTGAAAAATGTGCTATAATATCCATGCAGTGAGGAAAAATGAAAAAAATAGAATAGAACTAGGAAATGGAAGCATAGTGAAAGCATTAGCATTAGCTAATTTATTTATTAGCATTAGCAAAGGATGAAGGCTACAAATACCTAGCCATATTGGAAGCAGATAACAAAAGGCAAAGAGCAAAAGGAATATATCAGAAGGGTCCGCAAAATATTAAAATCAAAACTAAATGCTGGAAACATAATTAAAGCCATTAATATATGGGCAGTTTCAGTGATATGCTACCCAGCTGGAATCATCAACTGGACTGTGGCTGAACTGGAAAACTTGGCTCGGAAAATGCATAAACTTTTGAATATGTATCACACTTTACATCCACAGTGGCATTGAAAAGTTGCACAGGCCAAGAAAAAAAGGGGTTAGCAGGCTATTGCAAATCCATCAAACTGTAGAAGAATAAAATTGAAGTTTGAATGACTAGGTGAATCAAAGTACAGAAAAATTGCTACAAGCTGTGAAAATGGAGAACATTATATAAACAATAGAAACAAAGGCAGAATATAAGGAAAAACAGATGGATGACAGATTAAATGGATGGAAAATCAACGCTTTGCATGGACAGCACTTGAAAAACATTGAAGGAAAATGTGATAACAACTTGACATGGGCATGTCTTAAGATGGGAACCATCGGGAAAGAAACAGAAGGCCTAATACTTGCTGCTCAAGAGCAAGCTCTACAAACTAATGCTATGAAAGCAAAGATACAAAAATCCACTGACAATCCAAACTGCTGACTTTGCAATGACAAAGTTGAAACTGTTTCACATTTGATATGTTAGCGCTGCAAAATCACGCAAACTGATTACAAAGATATGTCTGAATTGCTAAATTAATCCACTGGTCATTGTGTAAAAAATACGACTTACCTGTATCCGAAAAGTCATGGGAACATAAAGTGGAAAAAGTCACCAAAAATGAGAAGGACTTTCAAATACAGATGGATTGTCATTTGGAACAAAACATGCCAGATATCACAGTTGTTGAAAACCAAAATGTACAATTTATTGATATTGCTGTACCAGAAGATGCCAGAGTCAAAGAAAAAGAACTGGGGAAAAAAAAATCACAAAATATCGCAACCTGACCATCGAAACTATGCAATTATAGATGAAACATGTAATGATACCCATTGTCATCAGGGCACTTGGTACCATGTCCAAGAATTTTACTAAATACATCAAGAAATTGCAGCTTCCTGCAATAACTCCCGCAGAACTGCGAAAACGGTGTAACTCAGAACATCATACATCTTAAGAAGGTACTTGGTTGATACCTAGTATACCTATAATGCTGGCAGCAACCTGTATCAACCATTAGCACCAGTCAATGATATTTGTAACACATTTTTGAATGTTCAGTTGGCTGAGTTTCATGTTTAATGAATAAAGCATATAATAATACTAACAATAACACACAGGATATTGGGTGATTTTACAATATTAAGCCCCACAAATTATAAAAAGATGTTATTGAGGTTCTGATTGGGCATGAAATAGCTATTCTCCTTATTTGGAATAATTAAATTTACATCTCTGTACCAAATGAAACAATAGAAATAAAATGTATCTAAGATATAATCTGGGTAGGTCACCAGGACCAGAGGTTTATTCTTCTGAGCTATAGCAATAGCAATAGCAGTTAGACTTATATACCGCTTCATAGGGCTTTCAGCCCTCTCTAAGCGGTTTACAAAGTCAGCATATCGCCCCCACAGTCTGGGTCCTCATTTCACCCACCTCGGAAGGATGGAAGGCTGAGTCAACCTTGAGCTGGTGAGATTAGAACCGCTGAACTGCAGATAACAGTCAGCTGAAGTGGCCTGCAGTACTGCACCCTAACCACTGCACCACCTCGGCGCTCAGCTTTCAGACTCATGCATGATCCCATCCTCAGGGAACGGGTTGGATCAGGTTGGATCTTACAACATTATCCTGGGACATGTATATTTGCCTTTATTTGTAAAATGTAACTATTTAATTGCAAATAAGAAAAAAGAAAAATTCAATAAAAAGTTAAAATCATCTTCACTTAAAATGTGAGACAGCGAGGGGCCAGCTCAATTCCAGTGGAGCCATCAGCCGGAGGAGAGGGGTACAGGATCTCTGGGACATTGTCATTTTGGTCCAAGATGTAAATAATAACAGAAACATTGGAGCTGAGTGATGGGGAGCCACTATCCTGAGCCTTAACTTAAAACTGAATCTTCATAAAATTTTCATAATCAAATGAGGTTAATGCATAGATAGCTCCTGTCTCAGAATTAATGGAGACATAAGAGGAGAGAAATGATTCAGTTATCTGGTTACCAGTGACATAGAAAGGATAAATTGATTTCTCAAACAATGGAGGGTTGTCATTTGTGTCTAAGATGTATAGTTCAATTACTTTGGCTACTGAGAGAGGAGGTATTCCATGGTCAGTAACTATTATAGTTATATTAAAAGCTGATATCTGTTTCTTGTCAAGGGCATTATCTGACATCAAACTATAAAACTTTTCAGAGGACCTATTTAATTGGAAGGGGAGGTTGTCTGGAATGGAGACTGTGATTTCTCCATTGACTCCAGAATCTCTGTCTCGTACATTTAAAATGGCAATAACAGTTCCGGGTGGTGAACTTTCAACTATGGAATTGGTGACAAAAGTAATTGCTAGCTCAGGTGCATTATCATTCAAATCTGTAAGATAACAACCATTGATCTATCAGTAAAACCTCCCCAATCTTTGGCCTGTACTTCAAATTCATAGAAAGTTGATTCTTCATAATCAAGATTCCCAGTGAGTGTAATTTCACCCGTTGTGGAATTAAGGTGACATATGGGAACATCTAGTTCTGTAGTCGTTTTCAGGAAGTATTTCACCTCTCCATTAAGCCCTTCATCAAGATCAGTGGCATGCACAGTAGCAATAACAGATCCTTTAGGAATATTCTCTTTGACATTCACTTCATAGATCGGTTGGCTGAAAACCGGTACATTGTCATTTGCATCTAAAACAATGACTTTGATTTCTGCAGTGCCAGTTCGGATAGGATCTCCTCCATCATTAGCTGTAAGGATTAGATTATAAACAGTTTGTTCCTCTCTGTCTAGAATTTTTTCCAGTATCAGTTCAGTATGTCTGAAGCCATTTTTTCCCCTATTTGTGTATCCATAGAAAAATGACTGCTGCCTCTGAGTTGATAGCTCTGTATAGAATTTATTCCCAGATCTGGATCTTGAGCTTCAGAAAGAGGGACCTGGAATCCAGGTGTAGATGCCTCACTAATTTCCAACTCTTGTTCCCATAGAGGGAAATTAGGAGCATTGTCATTTATGTCAGTAATTTCCACCTCAATTGCATAAAGCTTTAATTTACTTTCAAGAAGAATTTGGAACTTCAATATACACTTCTCTGCCTGTCCACATATTTCTTCCCAGTCAATTCTCTCAGATGTTTCTAAATGACCACTGTTGACATTGAAAGCAAAGTACTGGATCATACCTACAATGGGAATAATGCGGAGTCCATTTTCTGAAATCTTCATCCCCTCCATTTCCATGTCTTTTGTAATATTTCCCACAAAAGAGCCTTTGTGCATCTCCTCAGGAATCAAACAATGAATCTGCCCAGAAATCATCTTGCAAGCAAAAATAATAGCAAGGTATTGCAGGATCCTCCTTTTAGAGATGCAGGTTTGTGTGTCTTCCATTCTCTTGATGAAAACAATTACTTCAAAGCCAAATGGAAAATGCACCTCTTGGTTTTTAGATTGTTCTTTCACTCACTTGGTAAATGAACAGCAAGAGCAGGACTCCTGACTTTTGATTTCTTTTCCTTCTTAAAGAAGGTGACACCCAGAAGCTCAGCTCAGAATGACAGAAAGCTTACTTTGAACATCCAAATATTGTTTGACCATTGCTACTAAAAAAATTGAATAAAAGTGAAATCTTATCTTACATATTGTATAAAGAAGCTTTTGAAATAAAGATGTAAGGAAGAACTTTATGTTAATTTCTATATTTTTCTACTTCATGTTAATTTCTGTATTTTTCTACAGGACCTATCTACTTTTCTTTATTCAATCCAACAGAAGGAAAGCAGGAAGGACATTGTGATTCCTGTATTAAACGGACTTACTAGAATGAATATTTTGTATTTTACCAGGCAATGTCCTCCAGCGGGTTTTATAAGGAGATTAGAAGGAAAACAAGAATTGGAAAGTGCTGGGTGCTTCTTGTTTAATTGAAGTTAGCTAAAACCCAGAATCTATACAAACTTTTAACATGAATAGCTTGGTATACAGTGCATATTGCATTAAATTAATGCTTCTTATCTTATATTCATAAATAGTCATCTCCCACCAGGCTCCCCATTGTAGGGCACAAAGAAGCAAGAATTACACAGACTTCAATAAGCTATTTTATAGGTAAAATATAGAATTTTGGAACCTGCTCCTGTAGCCATTATTATTAGGGGATTCATAAAGAGAGAATATTTGAATATTCTGAATCTCTTCTTCCTAAGAGCTGAATTGTGCTGGCCTTTCTCCCAGAATTACAAACAAACTCTTATCCCATCTATGGGTTGTTTATGTCTAGCATGGTCTCATTTTTTTCTCAACTTCACCACAGTTTCACCATTTTCTCATTCACCTCCTCTTCCTTTCATCCCAGGACCTACCTACCTTATTTACTTACTTAATTTACTTACTTGTTTATTTTCTAAATACTAGTCTTCATCCATCTCATGCCTCTAAATCTCATGATTTCTTCTGTTTATGATTTCTATTATGTTCTGTTCTATGTTCATATTTTTGCTTGCACATTCATTGTCTTCAATACTACAGGGCGGGGCATAACCTTTTCCTAGGGGGTCACAGCAAGATCGACAGCAGTTTACAACTTCCGTGACACCTCATTTTAAAGCCCATAAAAAACTGAATTGAATGAGCTATTAAATGTTAAATTTGCTTTAAGAATGGCTGGAAAATTCGATTCGGAAGAACAAAGGATCATTGACAGAATAAAATGCATTGCCTTTCGAGAGGCTCGCGATGCTGGAGCGACGTTTATCAATCGAAAATGGATTGCAAACAAATTGAAACGTCATCCGGATTGGGTTACTGATAATTGGAACAAAACAGCCCAAGAATGTTTCACAAAATTTGGAGAAGGGCGTCCTCTGCAACTGTCCCAAGAAAGCAAAGCCATCATTGCAACTGGCAGTCGCAAACAACGAAAAGGAAACCGAAAAGTGGCCCAAGAAATCCTTCAAATTCGTGGAAAACGAGTTGATCAAAGGACAATCGGCCGATATCGAGAACGAGAAGGTTTGAAGCCATTCCACGTCATTTGCAAACCATTGAAAACTCAAACACACGTTCAAGATCAGCTTTGGTTGTGCGATTGGTTGTCTGAATGGACCGAGGAAGATTTTCTTCATTTGGCGCCATCTGACGAATTCTTCGTTTATGCCATTCGAAAACCGAATTTCCAGAACGATCAAATTTGGGCTAAAGACGTCGACGACATCACCAAACATGAACGATATCGACAAATCGTTCGCAATCCGACTTGCATCGGGATTTTCGTCATTTTCACAGCCAAGAAACTGCATTGGGTTTTGAAGGATAAAGGGGAATCCTGGGATGGCAGTTATTTCCGTGAGAAAATTTTATTGGAGAATGTCATTCCATTTCTCAGTGATCCAGACAATGTCTTGGTGGTTGGTGAGGCTGTCTTTCTTCATGACAAAGCTCCTTGCATGCGTGCAAATGCGACTCCGCAATTGTTAAAGGAAAACAATGTCAAATTTTGGGGCAATGACGTCTGGCCGGGAAATTCGCCAGATCTCAATCCGGCAGAGAACATTGGGGCCATAATTAAGGATGAAGTGGAAGCTCTGATGATTCAGGAGCAAGGTCAAAATCGATATTCGGTTGAAACTTTGAGAATGAATTTGGAAACTGTGTTGAAAAATCTGGAAAATCGAACGGAACTGTTTGAAGATTTGTTGTGTTCTTATCCACCTCGTTTGAATGCTGTTTGAAGGGCTAATGGTGGTCATACTGACTATTAAATCGTGTCAATAAACTCAGTTTTTGATGGGCTTTCGAATGGTGTATGAATTATTTGTGTTGTTATTACAAGTGTTGCTGTGACCTCCTAGGAAAAGGTTATGCCCCGCCCTGTACATCATCTTTATTATGTACAGCTTAGAGCATAAAAAGCAGCTTCCCCATCCCAAAAGCTGTATCAACATTTCCTCTGAGGGAACCAGACAAATCCACTAAGCTCATTAATAGCAACCCATTGGAGGATGTGACTACAATTGAATTTGCAAATTTCTTAAATATATATTCCCCCTTTCATAAGAACTCCACTTCATCATATGGAACATTTTTTTTTATTTCAATCCCTGGTTTGATAGCGAATGTGTGGTTAGAAAATGAAAACAAGCATCCTATGCTTTCCCCACTACAAAGACCTTCTTAAGAATCAAGAAGAAAAATCATGGCTGGAAGGACTTCTGGCATCAATTAGTGAAGTTTCTAGACCAGGAGTGTCAAACTCATGACGTCATGATGGCATCACGTGACATATTGGGATTTTCCCCCCTTCACTAAACCTGGTTTGAGTGTGGCCAGTGTTTGATGCATCTGGCACACGGCCAGGAGTTTCACAGCCCTGTTCTAGACCTAACTATACAACTGAGTTTTATTATGTGATAGCAGACTGTTGGCCGGATAAGGGTATGATAGCTACCAGGGAAAATTATTGTGATCTCTGTGCTACATTTTGATAATCTCTAAACTACTTTAGACTAATTTTTTATTTGCTTCATTGGACTTGTCAGATCCCTAAAAATGATACTGCCATTCAATTGGGAAGAGGGGGGCAGGGAGTCAATTTATTGACAGTGCCTGTGACAAATGATATTTTATAACTGGTTTCCTGGCGCCGAAATGCCTGAGATCCCATCATCTTTAGGGGAATGTTTATGAGGGCCATGTGGGATGTTTTACTTTAATGGCTAATGGAAGATAGCCATGGGAATGTATGTTTATTTGGCTCTCAGGGCAGTTGATAAAGGAAACATTTTCACACTTGTATATTGGCTAGAATCTGCATTCTAACAAAGTGGAGGGGTCACTACTACTTTAATTCTACTTGCATTGCCTAAGGGGATTCAGATGTTGCTTTGCCTTTAATTACTTCCATTCTTCTTAATTAAAGGTTCCTTTTGAAATAATCCATTTCAAGAGTCTTCACTTTCTTAAGTTAGGAGAGGAACCCTCACATAAAGCAACATCGGCAAAACGGTCAACCCGGAGAAGCAACATTTGCTCTACCGAGGGGATCCTGCAAACCATGTCTGAGCACAACAGTGAACAAGGGGAAGCTGATTGCTGGAGGGAGACGTCAACCCCCCCCCCCAACCAGAGACCTGCTCTGTGTACCTTGTCGGAGAGGATGAAGTGAGCCTGGAAGACCTCAAAAAGCCCCACTGGTCGATCAGCATTGGGACAAAAAACGGCTGGGAAGGGGGAACCAGAGGAATCACTCTTACCCTTGGTAGTCAAAAACCAGGGTGGCAATTGGAGCTAGAAACCCCCTCTGACCAGGAGGAGCTAAATGAAGCGTCACTGAGAGAGGATCATCTGAAGAGACATGTAACCCAGTTGGTGGTGGAGATTTTGGAAAATGACAACATCCAGACGGAGCCAGAACGGCAACCAAAAGGTGTTGGAAGGGCGGCAGTCGCAGATAACACCAGGGGGCTAACCCCCCTTTGGGCCCTGCTGATAAAACAGATGGCACAGCAGCAACAGCAAGGAACCCAGAAAACCCTCCCCCCAGTTGGCGCATGGATTGGGGGCCGCTCCCAACCAACCCCAAAACCTGAAATTAGAAAGAAAAACTCCTTCCCTTGGGGTAAAGTTTGATGGCAACCCAAAAAAATTGGGATTCTTTGCGGCACATGTGCTCACCTACATACAAGAATACGGGCATGATTTTCAAACCCAAGGATCCCGAGTGCAAGTGGTTACTCTAGCCCTGGAAGGAGCTGCCACCAGATGGATGGTGACACTACATGATGCTGATGTGCCAGAACTGCTGGACTTCAACTGTTTCATGATGGCCCTGCGATGATGTTTCAAGGACCCTCTCGCAGATGGCAAATCATGTGACTGCATTAAAGTTGTGAAGCAGGGACGTTGGCCAGTGGCAGAGTATAACAAAGAATTCCAAGGCCTGGTGTGTCATGTGAACTGGCCAGAAGATATCCTGGTAAGATGGTTCAAGGGCAGGCTGAGTGATGACCTCTACAATGCCTGCATGAGTAGTATCTCCCTAAACCACCTACATGAGTGGTATCTCACAGCTGAAGAGGCAGAGATCGACGTGGTCAGTAACCAGTACTGAGAGGGGCGAATGTGGAAGAAATCCCCACTCCAATGGAAGCAAGAGCCTTTCAACCTGCAAACGGCATCTTCTCCGAAACCCTCAGCCTGCTTTAAGTGTGGAAAGGAGGGGACCATGCTGCAGAATGCCATTCTCAAGCACCAGCTAGAAAACCAGAGTGCCCATGGGGGAGGGGGGAACATATGAAACCTGGCTATTGCAGGAAGGAGATGGCCCTGAGGAGCAGGGAGATCATAGAATCTCCACCCTCTCCCCTCTTTGAGGAGGAAACCCTGGCTTCTCAGCAGGAGGAACCATACTCAGCCGGAAGCAATCCAGAGGATGAACCACTGGTAAGCAAACCAATTAAACCACTTCCCTCCCCCTAAGACTATTTATCCCCAACTGGGAGAGGGGGATAAAAATCTCTGCTTTAGTGGACTCGGGGTGCACCCGCTGTTTGATCAGCCCAACCCTGGTAAGAAAGTTGAGGATTAATGTAAGGAAGCTGAAAAGCCCTATAGCTTTTTGCCAACTAGATGGGTCAATAGCAGGGGAGGGGGGGAGCCAGCTTCATTTGCCACTGAGCCTCTACAGGTAGGCAGCAGAAGCCATGAGGAAATGCTTACATTTATAGTGACGCCTGGCATGGAATGGCCACTAATTCTGGATCTTGCATGGCTGAAAAAATGGAACCCCCAAATTAACTGGAAGCAAGACACCATAAGAGTGCAGATGCACGTGACTTTTGCTGAGAATCCAGACAAAGAAACTGAGGGAGCAGAGCACCTAGAAACAGCAATGTCTGCTTACACTATGCCAACCCAGGGCATATCCAAAGAATATAAGGACTTGGCTGAGGTTTTTAGCGAAAAAGCATCTGATCAGTTTCCACCCCACCACTCCACTGATAGATAGAAATCCTACCCGGAGCCAAACTCCCTAAACCCAAGATGTATAGCATGTCTCCACAGGAGCTGGAAGAACTGAGGACATTCATTGAGAAAAACCTAGCAAGGGGTTTCATTGAGCCAGCCCGACCAAAAATCGCAGCCCCAGTGTTATTTAGAGAGAGAAAAAGATGGCTCTAAATGTCTTTGTGTCGATTTTCAAAATTTGAATTCCATCAGCATGGAGGAAATGTACCTTCTCCCCCTCATGAAAGACATGCTAGCACACCTCACTAAAGGGAAACAATTTTCAAAGCTGGATTTAAGGAAATCTTACTACCATATCAGAATTAAGGAGGGAGATGAATGGAAAATGGCATTTAACACCCCTCTTGGTTGCTATCAATTCAAAGTGTTCCCATTTGGACTACAAGGGGCCCCTGCAGTATTTATGCAATTAATAAATGAAGTGTTACAGTATATAAGGGCTGTTTGGTTTACTTAGACGACATGTTGTTATATTCTTTTTTTTTGAGAACTTTTTTTATTGTTTTAGTTAAACAGAAAAAAAATAAGAAAAAAATCATCTTTCGTTACATCTTGTTGAAAGTGTATCTATTGGTTACAAATATATTCTGTGCGTTTCTGCCACAGTCCTTACATATACTTCATTCAAATCATGTTGTACATTTTAAATCAAGAAAGAAAAGTTATATATTTTACTATCCCTGTACCATAATTCTCATTTGTTTACCATTGTTTAAACATGTTTTTATCTAGAATCATTTATATTAGAAGACACAACCACCTACTGGCGTTCATTTGCAATTTCAATAGATCTCCAATACCACTACTTAATAATCATCAAAAATTAACTAGCTTTTTTCCATCAATTGGCATTATTAACCAGTATCTTTCCAGTAACAAAATAGTCTTTCATCTCTTGCCAGTTTTTGTGTCAATTCTATATCCAGAACCTTTCCAGGGTTTAAAACTTCTCTCCGCAGATTGAAGCTTAAACGATCTCTCATGTAGTTTTGTTGCCCTTGAGTTGTTATTAATGTAAGCTTAACTTTAGTTGTCAGGTTTGTTTCTGAATAGATTTATATTAGAAGACACAACCACCTACTGGTGTTCATTTGCAATTTCAATAGATCTCCAATACCACTACTTAATAATCATCAAAAATTAACTAGCTTTTTTCCATCAATTGGCATTATTAACCAGTATCTTTCCAGTAACAAAATAGTCTTTCATCTCTTGCCAGTTTTTGTGTCAATTCTATATCCAGAACCTTTCCAGGGTTTAAAACTTCTCTCCGCAGATTGAAGCTTAAACGATCTCTCATGTAGTTTTGTTGCCCTTGAGTTGTTATTAATGTAAGCTTAACTTTAGTTGTCAGGTTTGTTTCTGAATAGATTTATATTAGAAGACACAACCACCTACTGGTGTTCATTTGCAATTTCAATAGATCTCCAATACCACTACTTAATAATCATCAAAAATTAACTAGCTTTTTTCCATCAATTGGCATTATTAACCAGTATCTTTCCAGTAACAAAATAGTCTTTCATCTCTTGCCAGTTTTTGTGTCAATTCTATATCCAGAACCTTTCCAGGGTTTAAAACTTCTCTCCGCAGATTGAAGCTTAAACGATCTCTCATGTAGTTTTGTTGCCCTTGAGTTGTTATTAATGTAAGCTTAACTTTAGTTGTCAGGTTTGTTTCTGAATAGATTTGTCTTATTACCTCCATCTTTTTCACTCTTTCTTTTTCTCCTACATCTTGAAGTTTGGGGTGGAGCACCAAATTATCAAAGTCAGTTTTCCAGCTTCCCTTCTTTCCACTTTCACTCACATTTACTCCATTTATAAGTTCATCTAGGTTCTTATCTTTGTTTTCTGTATTTCCATTCACTTCCTTAATTTCTGGGGCTATAACCCCATCATCTTTTTTTGTAATATCCCATAGTCTGTCCCATTTCTTGTAGAATCTCTCAAATCCTTCTGAGATGTTTTGAAGTCCAGCCAAAATGTTTTGAATTAACAAGTTTTCTTCATCTGAGTATTGCTCCATTTTTTAGAATAAGGAATAATATAGAGAAAGAGCAAGAAGAGGAATTTGGTACAATCTGCCACTCTAGCCTGCCATAGATTTTGAAGAATATAACTATTTTTATTTTAGATGAATGTTCTTTTATGGTTTTCAAAGAAGAAGGTTCTAAAGTTTTTCTTTCCTTTTCCAATTCTTGTCAAAATATTTTCCACACACCACTATTTGTGACCTTGAGTCTTTATCAGGTTTTAAAGAAATGTTCCAAACCCTTTTATTGCACAGTCACAGTCAGTATAGTCAGATAAGAGTGAACAAAGAAAACATTGTTACAGCAGCAAAGGAAAAAAAGCTTCAAATTTGGGCTTTCAAGTGGCAGATTCGATACTTTTAAAACCTCTTTCCTTAAGTATCTCCAATATAATATTGCAACAAGTAGAAGAAGAAATTTATTAAAATAAAAAGAGTTTTAATTTCAGCCAAAAAAAATTAAAGTAGTAAAGGAAAATAAGGAAAAAAGAGATCGCTTCACCTCAAGTGGAAAAAACAGGAGTGTTGCAATCACTCAATCCACAACAGATTACAAGCAAGAGCAAAAAGGTTTCTAAGGCAGTCCAATGGGGATTAAGTATGCCGCTTTGTTCTTGCTTAATGGACTAATTAATCTTAAAAGCATCTATATAAGGGCTGCATAGTCTATATTGATGACATTTTGTTATATTCTGAGACCAAGGTAGAACATGTAAAACTAGTCTGGGCAGTTCTGAACAAACTTTGCTCTGCCAAACTGTATGCTAAAGTCTCTAAATGTGAATTCCACCAAGGAAAAATTGATTACGTAGGATACCACATTTCACACCAGGGCATAGAAATGGATCCTTCGAAAGTGCAATCGGTACTTGACTGGGAACCACCCAGAACATGCAAACAGTTGCAAAACTTCCTGGGATTTGCAAACTTTTACTGCCAGTTTATCCCTGCTTTCACCCAGATTGCTCTCCCCATCACCAAGCTTTTAAAAACGAAGAGGGAGGGTTACCCAAAACTGAAGCAGCTTCTGAATTGGACAATGGAATGCCAAGCTACATTTGAAAAACTTAAATGGCTGTTTTCAGCAGAGTCAATTCTAAAGCACCCGGACACAGAGAAACCGTTCGTCATACAAGCAGATGCCAGCAATGTAGCAATACGAGCAGTCCTGCTTCCGAAAAATTACAACCATGCGCTTACACATCCAAAAAAATTGAATGAATCTGAACAAAGGTGGGCCATTTGGGAGAAAGAGGCTTATGCAGTTCAGTGGGGTCTTCTAACCTGAAGGCATTTCCTAGAGGGGAGTAAGATCCCTTTTGAAGTCTGGACAGATCATTAAAATTTAGAAGCCTTAAAGACCCCAAGGAAACTCTCCCCAAAACAAGTACGATGGGCGCAGTACTTTAAATGGTTTGAATTTACATTGGTGGCCATCACTAAAAAAGGACATAGAGAACTATTTAGCTAGCTGCCCTATTTGTGCAGCAGCTAAAAGATGCCAAGGAAAAATCCCAGGACTGTTACAGAAGGTAGCTGAACCTTCAGCACCCTGTAAAGAGATTGCTATGGACTTTATTGTTGAACCACCAGAAAGTGCAGGAAATACTGTCATTTGGGTCGTAACAGACTCAAACTGGTTGGAATTAAAAATGGAGAAAACCCTCTAAAAGGGACCGTCTATCTACTGGAATTGTTTCAAGGAATAAGCATTCTAGTAATTTCATCATGCAAAAACTTTTTTTTTTAATTTGCTTCTTCAAAAACTTCGTGCGTCTTATATTCCAGTGTGTCTTATACTCTGAAAAATACGATACCTAAAAGCAAGCAAACTTATAAATAGAAATCAATATGGGTTTGTAAAAACATATCATGCGAAACAAATCTTATTTCTGACTTATTGATTTTCCAAATGTTTAACCTCTCTTAGGAGTTGAAGAGTTGTCTTCACTGCCACAATCCACTTAACCTTTTCCTTAAGCATTGTAAGTTTGCTGTTTTGTTGTTTTCAGAGACACAAGCATACCTGCAAAACCATCTCCATCAATATGGAGAATACAACTGTTCACTTAAACAGAGATCTCCCCACGACATCCCCACCCCTTGGACTCATTTGACAAATTTCTTCCAGTTTGTCTCTTTATCACTGAATTTACTCTTTAGAAACACGTCACCTTTATAACATCTTCTCCTTGCTCAACAAGAAGCAATCAGGTCGTATGCAACAGTCAGTCAATTGCTCTCAGAATATACCCATTGCTGTTAATGCTGTAGTGATCCAGGACATATTTTCATTCCAGGCAACTTATGCTCACATAGCGCCTCAGAATATATAATTTCTCTAGCCCCACTGTTCTTTTCTTTGTCATGTTGAACTCTGCAGCTAGTCTCTTATTAATATTCCCTGTTCATCCAGTTGGGGCAACACATTGCTTCATACAGAAATATTTATTTAGTCCTACATTTGATTTAGTGCTTCAGAACTTCCATCCTATAGTACTTCAACTTTATGTAGTCAGTAAAACAAAATCAAAAATGCTAAAGATAATTATTCCATAAATAGTTGCTGTTTTCACATATACCATTAAAATGCTGTTATAATGACAAATCTTACTAAGAAAGGAAAAATGAACTTACCAAATTTTCAGAATTATTTTTAGAATTTAGATAACAGTCTCCATTGAGCATGATACAAGTATCAGGTTTATCCTCGCAAAGAATATCCTCCACTATTTGGACATTGGGTTGCAGAAAAGTCAGTTCATTTCTCCTGGACTCACTGGATAAACAGATCTGATAAGAATAAGGCAAAGTCCCATCTTCATAATTTGGAGGAAATACAGTACCAGTCTTTGAATGAGAATCGGGAATGAAGCACTGAAAAAAAGTGGGGTTCCTTGATCCTTGAAGTTTCGTAATAATGGCCAAAATCACTGCCACCAGGAACAGAAAGGATACCAAAGTCAAAGTCAGAACTAAGTAAAACTGGACCTTGGACTGATCTTCTGAGTTACTAGGTTGGGCATTCATTTCAGGAAGAGCCTCCTGGAAGTTCTGAGCAAAGACAAGGTTGAGACTAGTGGTGGCCGAGAGAGGTGGCTGTCCGTTATCCCTCACCATGATGACCAGCCTCTGCTTGGTAATGTCTCTGTCAACTAACGCTCGAGCTGTTTGGATCTCTCCTGTGTGGGAGCTGATGATGAAGAGCGAGGGCTCTGTGGCCTGCAGGAGATGAAAAGAGAGCCAGGCATTATGTCCAGAGTCAGCATCCACAGCCACAACCTTTGTCACCAAATAACCCGAATCGGCTGAGCGAGGCACCATCTCGAACAATGATGAACCCTGAGTTGTTTGGGAAGGATACAGGATCTGGGGAATATTATCATTCTGATCCACTACAAACACTTTGACTGTGGCACTGTTATTGAGAGATGGAGAGCCTTCATCCTGGGCTTGCACTTGCAGCTGGAAGTCTTTGAGCTGCTCATAGTCAAAAGATCGATGAGCATAGAGAGTTCCTGTCTCAGAGTTAATGGAAACATAGGAGGAGAGAGGCAGGTCCTTGAGGTTGCTGTTGAGAATGGAGTAGATAATTTGGGCGTTACGATCCAGATCTGGGTCAAAAGCCTTAACCTGGAAAATAGACATTCCGGATGGGTTGTTCTCAGGAATGTAGGCAACATAGGAAGGTTTTTCAAATGCTGGAGGGTTATCATTGATATCTGAAATTGGTATTGAGATGGTTTTATCTGTGGAAAGAGGAGGTATGCCTTGGTCTGTGGCTGTAATTGTTAAGTTATACACTGGTGTTTTTTCTCTGTCAAGGGGGCCATCTGTGAGGAGTTTGAAGTAGTTATCTGATGATGAGACCACCTGGAAAGGTACAGTTTCTCTTAGGTAACAGGTGACTTCCCCATTAAGTCCAGAATCTCTGTCATGGACTTTGATGAGAGCAACCACTGCTCCAGGTAGAGTATCTTCAAGAATGAGGCTGGATAGAGATGTAATAATTACTTCTGGAGCATTGTCATTCTCATCAAGAACCTCAATCTCTACATTGCAATGTGCAACTAGTCCACCTCCATCAGTTGCCTGTATTATCATCATATAACTTCCTTTGTCTTCAAAATCAACACTTTCCTTAAGATAAATTGTTCCATCAGTGGGATCCAAAATGAATTTCTTTTGACTGCTATCTAGGATTTTACTGACTGTATAATGAATTGCAGCATTTGACCCTTCATCATTATCAGATGCTTTCACTTGAAGCACAGAAGTCCCTCTTGGTGAATTCTCTTTCAGACTTGTTTTGTAAGTTGCCTGGGAGAAGACTGGTGGATTGTCATTTGTGTCAATAACACTGATTTCTATGTTAAGAGTCCCAGTTTTCACTGGATGTCCTCCATCTGAAGCTGTAAGAATCAAGTGGTGTGTGTGCTCTTTCTCCCTGTCCAATGGCTTTTGCAAAATTAATTCTGCATATTTTTCACCATCTTTGCTCTCTTGAACTTCTAGCTTGAAATATGGGGTTGAGCTCAAATGATAATCTTGAAGGGCGTTGATTCCAATGTCCTCGTCTTCAGCATTTCCCAGAGCAAATCGAGCTCCTGGCAAATGAGATTCACTCACTTCCAGTTTTACATCTTTTTCTTTGAACTGTGGGGCATTATCATTAATATCTAGGATGAAAACTTTTATGGGGAAAATATTTAAAGGATTATGTGCCACAACTTCTAGTTTCAGGATGCAAGGAGATAATTTTCCACAAATCTTTTCTCGATCTATTCTGTCATTCACATATAGATCACTATTTTGCTCATTAAGAATAAAATACTGTTTTTCTGAAGAGAAAGCAAGCTTGTGTTTTGATAGCAGATCAACAGCTAATCCTAAATCTTTAGCAAGGTTCCCCACAAAGGAATGTTTTTCTGTTTCCTCAGGAAGTGAGTACTCAACCTGTTCAGATACCACACAGCTGATCAAAGAACATAATAATAGAAAAAGTACTTGCCTCACATTTGGTTCTTGTATTCTGGTTTTGTATTTTGCTTCCATCGTCATCTTTTGTTTCCTCTTTTTTCCTAGTTTGTTTTCCATATAGAATTTCCCAGCTAACCCAATATTTTACAGTAGGATAATAAAAATAGGATCCTTTGTTGAACAACTTTTAACACAATGCTTTCTGCTGCATCTCCTTGCCCATCTGCTGAAATATGGAAATGGTTTGCTGGCAACTTACAGGCAACTCCCTTGCTGTCCAACAGTGACACTCAGAGTCCATATGAAGAATTTCACTAATTTTGCTCTCTAGATTGAGAGAGACAGAGACAATGAGACAGATATAGTAAATTAGATAGATAGCAAAGAAATTTTTCTAATTCTGTTTTCATTATGGATGCTCAAAGCTCAAAGTCCTGATTTTTTATGACAAAAGCACTACAAGACTCTACAGTCAATTGAGTTTTATTATACTGCTTATTGCCTTGATGCAGACTCTTAAAGCAACTACAATGGAGACACAACACACTCAGAAATCTTCAAACTTAAAGAGAATGTTTAATATTTTCCCAAAAGTTTTAATTTCAGGCTATGAATTTATCAGAGTATGGTTAACATCTTTCCTTTTCCTGCAGTTATATTTAATCACATGGGAATTAAAACCTCCTATATATCAACTCTGTAATTTCTACTGTATTGTATTGTATCGTATAGATCTGACAATTGTTGATCTTTTTTCCCAAGTTTTCCATTTTTGCAGAGTTTTTATTTAAAGCTATCTGAATAATTTCTTTACCATAAGAATTGGTCATGTTGTATTTAAAAATGTTTGTATTATGTTGCTTTTTATAAGAATATACCTGATTACAGAATGTATAACACAATTTCCCCCCAAAGAATTGGAATCAACAGCAGTTATAGCCATTCAGTTGATGAATCTGTGAAGACTTTATGGTAAATGATCTCATAATTTCCCCCTTTTTCAATGATAAATCAGAGATCAAAGAGTTTACACATTAGTTCAGTGTTTCTCAACCTTGGCGACTTTAAGTCCTGTGGACTTCAACTCCCAGAATTCCCCAGCCAGCATAGCTTTGAAGTCCACAGGACTTAAAGTCGCCAAGGTTGAGAAACACTGCATTAGTTGATTGGGAAAGATAGTCCATTCAATTAAGAACTGATGATTTATTAAATATAATCAGGTAAGGGAAATCAGATCTTGAGTTTGTGAAAAATACTAAATTTGATTTTCTTGACACCCCCCCCCCCCCAAATGAATATAAACTGATGGCCTAAGCAGGGATATTTCAAGAGGAACTACTAGTTTTACAGCTACCATCAAACTTTTGTCTGGTTTCAATATTCTTCTATTTTTTCCTCTATTGCTTTATATGTACACTATCTGGGAAAACATATTAAGATTGAAGGTGGGAAAAATATAGAAATAGCACTGTCATTATGTCAACATTTAAAAAGAAATAAAATTAACCATTATTAATAATAAAAAATGAGTTATAAAAAGCTTCCTTAATATTACAATTATATCTCTAAGCTGCAAATCCTTGCCTTCCTTGGCATTAAATATATATTCATAAACTATCACTGAGGTTTTTTTTCTGATGTATCCTTCTACCCCATCCCCAAATCCCTCACTTCTACATCTATAAACTAGGAGGAAGTACTTTGCATTCGTATGCTTTGAATGGTAGTTCTAATATTACAATCATCACAATCATCAACAGAATAGAATAGAAAGGAAAAGAAAAGAATAGTCACAGAGTTGAAGGGACTTTTGAGGTCTTCTAGTCCAACCCCCTGCTTAAGCAGAAAAGCCTATATTCAGACAAATGGTTATCCAATCTCTTTTTTAAAACTTCCAGTGTTGGAGCATTTATAACTTCTGGAGGCAAGTTGTTCCATTGATTCTGCCAGGAAATTTCTTCTTAGTTCTAGGTTGCTTCTCTCCTTGATTAGTTTCCACCCATTGCTTCTTGTCTTGTCCTCAGGTGCTTTGGAGAATAGCTTGATTCCCTCTTTTTGGTGGCAGTCCCTGAGATTGGAACACTGCTGTCATGTCAACCCTAGTCCACCTTTTCATCAAATTAGACATATCCAATTCCAGCAATTGTTCTTTATATGTTTTAGTCTCCAGTCCCTTAATAATCTTTGTTACTCTTCTCTGCATTCTTTCTAGAGCCTCTTTTTTACATCATGGCAACCAAAACTGGATGCACTATTCCAAGTGTGGCCTTACCAAGGCATTATAAATTGCTATTAACACTATTAACACATGGTATTAACATTTGATCTTAATTCTAACCCTCTGTTTATGCAGCCTAGAACTTTGTTAACTTTTATGGCTGCTGCAGCACACTACTAGCTCATATTTAAATAATTGCCCAAGATCCCTCTCACAGTTACTACTATTGAGCAAGGTACCACATATACTGTACCTGGGAATTTTGTTTTTATTGCCTGAATATAGAACCGTACTTTTTTCACCATTGCATTTTATTTTGTTAGATAGTGCCCAATGTTCAAGTCTGTCAAGATCTTTCTGTATCTTAAGCCTATTGTCTAAAGTGTTGGCTATTCCTCCTAGCTTGGTGTGGTCTGCAAATTTGATGAGTTCCCCATCTATCACCTCGTCCAAATCATTGATGAAATTATTTAAGTGTACTGGGCCTAAAACAGAGACTTGGGGTACTCCACTGCATACTTTCGTCCAAGTAGATGTAATTCTATTAAGGACTACACATTGAGTGCGGTTGGTCAGCCAGTTACGAATCCATCTGGTGGTAACACTGTCTAACCCACATTTTTCTATCTTATCAAGCAGTAGGTTATGGTCTACTTTATCAAATGCCTTATTGAAGTCTAAGTAAATTACATTGACAGCATTTCTCTGACCCACTTATTTTGCCACCTTGTCAAAGAATGCAATAAGATTAGTCTGGCATAATCTGTTTTTGACGAACCCATATTGGTTTTTGGTTATGATTTTGTTTGCCTGTAGGTGTTCACTGATCATTGCTTGATTATCTTTTCCAGAATCTTCCCAGGTATTGAGGTTAGATTGATAGGTCTGTAATTTCTTGGATCTATTTTTTCCCTTTTTTGAAGATGGGAACTACATCAGCTCTTTTCCAGTTCTCTGGCAGTTCCCTGGTCCGCCAGGATCTTTGAAAGCGAATATAGTTCAGTGGTTTTGAGATTACGTCTGCCAGTTCCTTCAGTTCCTGGTGAGTTGAACTGGTCTAGAGTGGACAGGTGCTCATTTACCATTTTCTTACCTATTTTAACTTGTATTCCTAATCTGCTTTTTGTGGTGCTGTTTTTGATAGGTTGGACTTTTTCCGCCCTTTGTGTAAAGACAGATACAAAAAATGGATTAAGTAGTTCTGCTTTCTCCATGTTGCTTGTCACCTTCTTGCCACTTTCGCCCACCAATAAATTATGCCAAGTAAGTACAATTGATTTTGAATTAATTAAATATGTAAGAGATAACTTTCTTTCTTTCACTAAAAATGTAATTTTAAAAAATCCCTATAAAAACATCACGTTCAAATTTTGGATATGTTTCTTGGGATGGTTTCTCAAGTACAAAAGTCCTGTGTCAGTATAATTATAGATCATTCGGAATTATTTTTTTTCCCTTTGACAAGTGCCTCATTTCTTGATTGCTAGAAAATCTTGTCTTTTGGCTACAGAGGATAGACTCCAGTTATGCAGATTGAATCATCCTAATCATGGATTGTTTTATTACTGCATTATTAATTAGCAAGAGCAGAATGGAACCCCTGATCTATGGAGAAGACGTTCCCTTCAACCTATATGTTACTTAGTCCTGTTTCCCCTAGTGATAAAAATACCAACCCCTCTCCACCAAACAAAAGCAAGTATAGTGTTCTGAACTCCCAAACTGCATATCAAAGCCCCTCACCTTGATGAATGCCATCTCAAATCATCTTAGTCCACATCAAGTTCAGGTAATTGCTGAGCTGCTGCCTACATTTTAGCATAAAGGGAATATATTCCAAAAAGCCTCTTGGCAATATAAAATCATTTTAGACTGTTAAGCAAATAACATAAAATGAGAGAGTTGAAATAGCAATAGTAATAGCAATAGCAGTTAGAATTATATACCGCTTCATAGGGCTTTCAGCCCTCTCTAAGCGGTTTACAGAGTCAGCATATCGCCCCCACATTCTGGGTCCTCATTTCATCCACCTCGGAAGGATGGAAGGCTGAGTCGACCTTGAGCCGGTGAGATTAGAACCGCTGAACTGCAGATAACAGTCAGCTGAAGTGGCCTGCAGTACTGCACCCTAACCACTGCGCCACTCTCGGCTCTATATGAAAGGGACCTTGGAAGTCTTTTACAGTAAAATGTAATTCATTTAGAAATATATCCTAAATGTAAAATGTAGTTCATTCTAGAAATATATTTATATATTCATTTTTTGTTGAAATTCAATTAATCAACAGTAGAATTGCATCCCTTTTCAATTGGTTGATTGGACAGAGTAAAAATGTATTTAGAAGTGTAAAATTAGTTTTTTCTGAAAATTCTTTCAAAGAAAGATATCATGTTAGTAAAATTGGTATAATAAAGTACCCACAGTTTAGGATCACACATAAAAATCTATAGGATTTTTCTAAAACATTTTTTAAAAAAGATTAGTATGTGTAATTTATTGTATTTTATTCCTTTCCTTTTATATCCTCAAGGCTCATTTTCTCTTTCTGCCAAGGGTGTGGTCAGTTATATTCTGAAGTTTATATTTTTTGAGACAGTAAATATTTTCTGTACTTTAAATAGAAGAAAGTAATTGAATAAAATAGGAATACTGAAATATACATCCTCACCTGATAGTTTGTGGTCTCCTCGTTAGTAAGAGTATAATCACCTTGTAATAACAAAGAATTAGGCTCAGCGGAAGCCTGCTGTAGTTTAATTATATTTGTACAGTTTCCAGTTGGAAAAAGAAGCTGATTTTTCTGAGATTCTGAAGACAGCAAAATGTCATGACAATAAGACTGAAAAAATGCTTGAACTTCATCAATCCACAGAAACTGTGTAAGAGGAACAACAGAACTTCCATTATTACCTAACTGAGAAAGTTTTCGCTTGAAAAATCTAACTGAAGAAGATGAAGAAAAAGGTAAAGAACAAACAGGAGTCTAAATCCACTGCAATTACTAAGTAAAATGTGAGCTCTGACTGTGAATCTCCAGAGAATGAAATGTTGCTTAGTTCAGTCAATATGTTAGAGATATGGTCAGCCAGTACCACCATGAGAGTGGTCAAAGCAGAAAGAAGAGGGTGCACATTGTCCTTCACTAAAACCACTAGGATTTGCTTCAGGGCATCTTTCTCCAGAAAAAGCCGAGCAGTCCTGATCTCACCAGTGTGGAGTCCCACAGTGAAGAGCCCTGGTTCTGTTGCTTTGATCAGCTGATAGGAGAGCCAGGAATTCTGGCCAGAATCTGCATCTACTGCCACCACTTTAGTGACCAAGTAACCCGGCTCAGAAGAGCGAGGGGCCAGCTCTATTCCAGTGGAGCCATCAGCGGGAGGAGAGGGGTACAGGATCTCTGGCATATTATCATTCTGGTCCAAGATGAAGAGAGTCACTGAGACATTAGAACTGAACGATGAGAATCCACCATCCTGAGCCTAGACCTGGAACTGAATCTCTTGAATCTTCTCATAGTCCAAGGAGCTTAGGGCATATATGGTCTCTGTCTCAGAATTAATGGAGAGGTAGGAGGAGAAGGGTGAGTCCCACATTTGGCTATCAATGATGGAGTACGTTATTCTGGCACTTTCTTCCCAGTCTGGATCATTTGCTTTAAGGGAAAAGGCTGAGGTACCTTTTGGATTATTTTCTAGAAGATAGGAGGTATATTTTGATTCCAGAAACTGTGGAGGATTGTCGTTTGTATCTAGAATCTGCATAAAGATTTCAGTGACTGCAGTGAATGGTGCATTTCCATGATAAGTAGCTGTAATGCTTATTTTATAATCTGATATAAGTTTCCCATCAAAATCATTGTATGTTACCAATCCATAGAAATAATTATTGAGAAATTTTTAAAAACTGGAATGGTAAGTTATTGGGAACTGAGCATGTCACCTCCCCGTTGATTCCAGAGTCAACATCTTGTACATTAAGGAGGGCAATAACTGCTCCTTTTGGTGAATTCTCAGATATAGTATTGATGAAAAAGGATTTTGTTACTTGGGGTATATTGTTACTAAGATCCATTATAATGACCAAAATTTTGACCAATCACATAATCCCCCTCCATCTTCAGCTTTCGCTTCAAATTCATATAAGGATGATTCTTCATAATCAAGATTGGCCATAATAGTTATTGTACCAGATGTTGAATTTAAAGTAAATATTTTGGAATCTTCTTTTGTGATTTTTTGAATGAATAATTTATCTCTCCTTAGAGTCCTTCATCCAGATCAGTAGCTCTTACTTTAAAAATTGTGAAGGCTTTAGAATGTTTTCCTCAATGCTGACTTCATAGATAAGTTGGCTAAAAATTGGCACTTTATCATTTGCATCCAGAACAATTACTTGGATTCTAGCACTTCCAGATTTCACTGGTTCACCTCCATCATTAGCTGTGATAATTAAACCATATATTGATTGCTATTCCAGATCCAGATGGGATTTTTTTAGCACAAGCTCATCCTGTCTGGCACCATTTGCATATCCAGAGAAAAAAAATGACTATTACTGGTAAGTTCATATCTCTGTATACAGTTTATACCCAAATCTGGATCTTCAGCTTCAGGTAGTGGAAACTGGGATCAGGAGTAGATAATTCACTGGTTTTGCTTCCATGTTTCTCAGCTACATTATCATTTATGTCTGTAATTTTCACTTCAATCCTATAAGTCTCTATTTTGCTCTCGATAATAATACAAAACTTAAAACACCGTTCTCTGCCCATCCAGAGACTTTTTTCCTCTGTATATTCTTTCAGAGGGATGTAAATATCCATTATTATAATTCAAAGCAAAATATTGAACACCCATCCTTGTTGCAATCCATAGTCCATATTCTGAAAGATTATTGCCATCTATTCCTAGATCCATTGCGATGTTCCCCACAAAAAACTTTTGGTGTTTCTTCTCTAATAACATAACATCTTTCCAAACAAATATTGTGATAAGGCATTGGAAGATCTTGTTTTTATAACTCTACAGCCTCTGTGTTTCTCCCATTCTCTTTACAATCTGACCAATTCCATATAAAAGTTGCTTTCAGAACATTCCGTGGTGGTATTCTGCCAGTTCACCCCAGTTTGGATGAACTGATAGTGGCGACCGCAGGAGGCTCTGCCCACCTGTCCAGATGTCATCAAAGATGCAGCAAAGGTGCAAAAGGTTCTGCACATACGCAGAAGCACCATGCTTGCATGCTCCTGGTTCCGAACCGATAGTGAAGATTATAGCATTTAATGCCTGATTCCATGCAATCTGTTATATATTTTGTCTTGATGTTTAAGAGAATTGCAAATGAGCTGGTTGGAACTTTGAAATTATTTTCCTACCAGATAGGCGAACGGGGACACCCAGAGGCTCTGTAGAAAACTATAACTGCCATAATATTGCTTCCATGTTTGCCAGCATAAATATTGTTTTTATGTGAATGCTGTGCTGAAATTCGCCTTTCAGTTTTTCAAAGATTTTCCTTCCCTGCAAAAGAGTCTTCTCCTTTTCTACCTTACTCTTCGGATGCTTGAGAATTTCTGTATAATTTCTCTTGCTGGTGGTTTTGAATGTACTTTAGCTTTGGAATTGGTAACACTTCCACTATGAAAAACGCCCATGGAAGAAATTTCTTCATGATTGTTTACTTGGAGATTTCACTGAAATATGGGAAGCCAGTAAGCTTTTTCCAGGTTTTATATTTATTCCTTTTTTTCTCTCAGTTTGTCAGTGAGTTCTTTATGCAACCATGCTGGTTTTATCTGGGCTCTCTTGTTTTTCTATATTTGTGGTATTGTGTTAGATTGTGCTTTTACAATCTCATTTTTCAGAGTTTTCCAAGCATGTTGAATTATTTTCCCTTTAGGATTTCCAACCATAGAATCCTTACTAAGCTCTTTCTAACTTTGTTGAAGGCCATTCTCTTAAAGTCTAAAACACTAGTTACACTTTGTTCTATTGCTTGCGTTGCATTATGTTGAATTTCAGTATGACATGGTCTCTCTCCTCCAAAGTTCCTGTAACTTCAACATCCTCCATTATTTTATCTCTATTAGTAAGAATTAGCTATCCTTGTTTAGCTATCATTAAAAAATCCAGCCCATTTTTACTTGGAAGTGTATCTCTGGCATTAAATAAGAATTCTTCTCATGTACTTATGCAAGCAAGACTATTTTAGTCTTCGTTACTACATTATAACTGATGCCATTTATTTATTTTTATTGTCACTGTTAGAATAAATAGAACCCTCAGAATCTTTTTTCATGAAAAATAATATAGACAGGTTAGAGGAACTAAAAAAAATGTTTTTACAGGTAGTTGGCTGTTGTCCTTCAGTGTGGAGTCCCAACGTGGAGTCCCAGCGTGGAGTTCCACAGCAAAGGACCTGGCTGTGTTGTTCTGAAGAGCTGATAGAAGAGCCAGACATTCCGGCCAGAATCTTCATCTACTGCCACTATTTTAGAGACCAAGTCACCTGCTTCAGAGCCTTGATCTGCAACTGAATCTCTGGAATCTCCCCATAACCCAAGGATTTAGGTCATAAACAGTTCCAGTCAAGGAATTAATGAGAGGTAGGAGGAAAACAATTTTCTGATGTCAGTCTTTGGCATCTTGGAATAAGTTCCAGTAATTTCAATACGATTCAATTGATTTTTGAACAAGCTTTCATAGAATTGGGTCCTTTAGCCTCTCTTTCAATTATAAAATTAGTTATTGTGTCACTTTCTGTACATTTAGGAACAGAGACCTTCACTTCATCATGAAATAACCAGCATTATTATTATTATTTCAAAGCAAACCTTGAAAACTTCAGTTTTAAAAGTGGGTGGATTGTTATTTTCATCTAATATTTCTAATGGGAAGTATGCAGTTGCTGAAGAGGAGGAATCCCTTCGTCACTCACTTGAATAGAATACAATGGAGTGGAATAGAATGGAATAGAATGGAACTGAAAAGGACCTTGGAGGTCTTCTAGTCCAGCCCCCTGCTCAACCTATACAATCTCAGACAAGTGACTGTCCAGTCTCTTCTTCAAAACATCCAGTGGTGGAGCACCCACAATTTCTGAAGGCAAGCTATTCCACTGGTTAATTGTCCTTACAGTTAGGAAGTTTCTCCTTAATTCCCGGTTGCTTCTCTCAGTTTCCAAATATTTCTTGTCCTGACCTCTGGTGATTTAAAGAATAACTTGACCTTCTCTTCTTTGTGGCAGCCCCTCAAACACTGAAATACTGCTATCATGTCACCCCTAATTATTCTTCTCTTTAGACTAGCCAGACCCAAAATCTGCAGCCGTTCTTCATATGGTTGAGTCTTCAGGTCTTTGATCATCTTAGTTGCTCTTCTCTGAACTTTTGCCAAGATCTCAACATCTTTTTTGTAGTATGGTGACCAAAATTGGTTGCAGTATTCCAGGTCTTACTAAGGTTTTGTGATGCTGTATGCTGATAACTATTTCCTTACGATTTCCAAGCTGTAATAACTATCAATGATTTCTTCAATAAAAATGGAAGGCTTGTCGATTGGAAGGATGTGATGTCTCCATTCCAGTGGTGGGTTTCAAAAATTGTTCAAACCTACTCTGTGGGTGTGGCCTCCTTTGTGGGAGTGACTTGCTGCCCATGTGACCGGATGGGAGTGGCTTGCCACCCATGTGACTGGATATGAAGATGCCGACGACACTTGTCAGAACCACCTTAAATTACCTCACACACAGCACTGGCATGCATAAAAATATGATGTAAACTTGTTTTTTAAAAGGCATCTTTGGTTTGCGTTAAAACAACTTCAACACACGCAATGTTCTGATTGCACCACAAACGCAGTAGTCATCCTCAGCTTTCACAGAGGCACTGAGTTTTATAAATATGAGCATGATAGGGTAGAATAATCATATCCAAGGACCAGTGGTGGGTTTCAAAAAATTTTGGAACCTCTTCTGTAGGTGTGGCCTGCTTTCCGAGTCCACTGGTGGAACCTCTTCTAACCGGTTGGTAGATTTGATGAACCGGTTCTACCGAATAGGTGCGAACTGGTAGGAACCCACCTCTGCTCCATTCCCACTGTCATTGTTATGAATGTTGATAATATCTACTGTGCTTCCCAGTTGAAAGTCTTCTGCCATCTTGTTGAATAATGTTGCTATTATGATCATTTGCATCCATGATTCTTATTACACCTTTGGCACTACTGAGCAATCTGGCCCCATCTTGTGTTTGCAGTTCCATTTCCTATTATTTAGATTCTTCAAAGTCTGTGTTGTCAATCTCTGTTATTTGCCCTGCAGAAGATAAATTTTAAGTAGAATTTTTAGAAAGCCTTGTCTGAAACATCTCTTAATGAATAGGTTGCCCTCTGAATTTTATTCTACAACTGCATTCAGTATTAGCAATTCAGATTCTCTTAGGATGTTTTAAAAATATCGCCTTGATATTAAAACTTGCTAAAGTTAGGAACGTTGTAATTTATAGCTGAAAATATTATAGGTGTGCAAAATACCAAACCAGATTGATTTTTCTTTATATACAACAATCAGAATCATAAAATGCATTTTCTGCTCTTTTCAGTCTAGTAACTTTTCAAGGACAATTTTCAGTGTGTGCACTCAAAGAAAATTGTTCACTTTCAATCAACAGATTACTCAGGAGAGAATTAGTCCCAGATCTGGATCCTGAGTTTCTTCTAAGAAAAACTGTGCCCTGAAATCTACATTTTTAGCAATTTTCAATCCCAGTTTTTAATAGAGAAACTAAAAGAGTTATCTTTAATATCTGCTATCTTAATTATTTAAATTCATCTTATTCTTTATGAAAATCTCAAACTTACTGATATAATATACATTTATTAATTTGATAGCATATCTATTCTCTGTTACTTTCTTATTTACAAACAAATAGCCAAATCAAATCAAATTCAGAATATAGCTTCATACCTCTGGAAATTATCCTGATTTTGCCACTTGATGGTTTGTTTATTTCCTGTCCAAAATCCTTTGCAATATCTTCAACAAAAGAGCCTTTCTCTAATTCTTCAGAAATTAAATACTGAATTTGTGCAGAAGGTGTTTTCCAGATACCAGCAAGCACTAAACAAAGCAGAATTTTCTTTTAGTGTCTTTTCATTCCAGTCCTTTTCCATAGACTCTACAGATTCTTTTACTGCCAAATCTATTGCATTACTTGGAGGTGAGTGTCTCAAACTACTTAAATTATTATAGTTGTCTAATCAGATGTGGTGAACGTGTGTCTGAGCTTTGTGTATTCACTGCTGTTTAAAGCAGAGAAATAATAGGATATATTGTTCACAGTACTGTGAGGAAACAGCGACACTCAGAGTTTTAACAAAAAATTGCAACACCATATAAATCTACCTTCCTCATTTTTTTCCAAAATATTCCTCAGGAAAAACTAACAAGGTTTATTTAATGACAGTTTAATGCATCAAATGATTGAAATGTTATAGCATCATGTATTATAATTTGCTTTATGATTGTAATTCCTTTATGGAACAATTCAAAATAAATCTGTAATGACACATTTTGAAATCCTTTTTCCTCACCCAGATCGAGTTCTGGAAGCTGCAAAAACCTATTTTTTTCTATGTCTGCAGAAGCTGAATCACCAATTCCTGGTCTTGAAATAATTCTCTAGCCTCTCAAATCAAAACAGAATTTATCATGGCAATACCATTAGCAAGCTATAATACTGACAAAATGATAGGCACATGATGATGTCACCACAAATTGCCATGATTGCATACTTGTTTCCTGGCATCTGATGCAAGTGTGGTAGTTGTGGTGTTTGCATGATGATGTTTTTTCATTCTCTCTCGCGTCCCATGCGCAATCCCCCTGCTCTCCCATTGCTCATGATAATTGTTTTCTCTGATCACAGAAAATATAGTATGTATGGACTCTCTCTTATTTGGTCATTGACCCAGTTTGGTTATTTGGACTGCTGAATCTCGCTTGCCCTTTGGTTACATTTTTTTCTACTCCTACTGGATGTATTAGCAATACTGCCTTTAATCTTTTGACCTCTTGATTAGACTGCTCTTTTTGATGCCTCATTGTTATAATTTCTTGAGTGACCTGAATGTCAATCAAGATTATAGTTTGCATAAAAGAAACATGCCTGACAATGAAGAAAAGAGGCTCATTTGCATATTGCAGTTGAAAAGCTTATCAAATATAATGTTCAGCATCACCACCTGTCATTGTTTATCTTCATGTGTTCATATTGCTTTGATAATTTTCATTATCTAGAGATAAAATTCTTAGAGCAGAAAACACTGATCTCATGTGAATAAACACCATCAATATCCTTTATGTGGGAGCATAATCATAACATAGCCATGATGACACAGGGCTTAGAATGCAGTACTTCTGCTGACTGCCAGCTGTCAGCACTTCAGCAGTTCAATTCTCACCAGATCAAGGTTGACTCAGCCTTTCATCCTTCCAAGGTTGGTAAAATGAGAACCCATATTGTTGGGGAAAATATATTGACTCTGTATAGAGAGGGCTGAAAACACTATGAAGCAGTATAAATCTGTCAGGATTCCAAATAGCATCCAAAATTAAATCAGAGTCCAAGGCAAAGTATTGTTCAAAGTTCCAATTTATTAAGAGAGTCATGTTGGCACATCAGGGAAAACCAGAATCTGAGCTTCCTGGGCTTTTTCCCACCCAGTTGAGAGTTCATGTTCTTGCCCCCACACCCAAAAGTCCAGCACATGGTCCAATCTTCCACTGCCATGCTGGCAGTTTCACCCATCCAGTTCTGGTCAGGTGCAGAGGTGTAGAGACAAAGGATGACATTGGCTTTCTAGAAAGGAATTTTATTTTGACAACATCACATTCTACTCCTTACTATTTCCCCTCCCAATTCCCCACTAATGAAACATCATAGTAGAATAGAATATTAGTGTGGCAGGCCAAAGATCCCAAAAGGAACTTGCTGCAAGCCTGACACTAACTCCTATTACTACTGCTATAGCATCTGTTTGATGTAGTTTAAAGCACATTTCCTTAGGATTCCATGACTGTCCTCCATATCTATAATGCAATCTTGGCATAGAGTATCTATGTACTTATAGTTGTTGAAACAGGTTCTATGTTTGCATTCCCTATGTATGTCGAAGTAACTTTTAGAAATTGGATCCAAATTCAATTCCTGCTGCAAATTCCTAATTAACAGGAATTAATTAAGGGATCTGCAAAACATGCTTCATCAAGGAACTGAAATTGTGAGATATACAGGAATAAATGGTCCTGCAATTAACAGACCTAATCCATAAAAATCCATGTACTTCGACTAATTGTCTTGAATTGAGTTTGGAAATCAAGTGGCAACCAATACAGCTGTTTCTCATTGCAGAGGTGAAATGGAATCTGTGATATGTTCCAGTGTCTGCCTGCACTGCTGCATTATAAGCCAACTGCAGTTTCTTAACAGTTTTCAAGAATTACCTGATAAAGAATATATTGAAGAACGGTTACAGGAACTGGGCATGGCTAGTTTAGTGAAGAGAAGGACCAGGGGTGACATGATAGCAGTGTTCCAATAGTTGAGGGGCTGCCACAGAGAGGAAGGGGTCAAATTATTTTCCAAGGTACCTGAAGGCCAGACAAGGAATAATGGATGGAAACTGAACAAGGAGAAATGCAACCTGGAAATAAGAATAAACTTTCTGACAGTGAGAACAATCAACCAATGGAACAGCTTGCCTTTGGAAGTTGTTAGAGCTTCATCACTGGAGGCTTTCAAGAAGAGACTGGACTACCATTTGTCAGAAATGGTATAGGGTCTCCTGCTTGGGCAGGGGGTTGGGCTAGATGACCTGTAAGATCCCTTCCAACTCTGTTAATCTGTCTGTGTGTCTGTCTACTACCAGATCATGGGTGTCAGGCCTGGAAGCCATCTTGGGCATTGGATCTTTAGGCCTGCCACATTTAGTATTGTGGGAAACAGGGGGGGGGGTTGCATGGAGCTGGGGAAATATATAGTCATAATAACATTCCTTTCTCTGAGAGTCAAGGTCATTCTGCCCTGCACTGGAAGTGGGTGACTGGGAGACATCTCCAGTTGTGATGGTGCCTTGATTGGATCATGTGATGGACATGTTGGTGCTGGGTAGGGACTTGGACATTCTTTTGGGTGGGGAAAACCTGGAAGCTTTCAGATTCGGGTTTTCCTAGATGTGCCAATATGACATCTCTAATTAAATGGGAATGTCAGGCATGCCTCTTCAATATCCAAGAAAGAAAAACCTCAACTCCATTTGAATAGAGATAAAGTACTTTTACTAGATATGAATTGAAAGCAGCGAAAAGGAAAGCAAGATCTGAGCCAAAAAGGCACAAACAAGTACATATCAAATGATTACCCACCCCCTCCCTCCAGTTATCCCAGCCCAGTGTCCAATCTGCAATTCCCTAAGGTGTCATGTGGGGTGCATCTCCAAAAGCCTCATCAGGTTGGTATGTGAGACGGTTGGCCTTGACCAAGACCAAACATCAGTCATCAGCATGTGCAGAAGATGGTGAGAACAAAACTCCTTTCTACATACTCCTCCAGTACCATATAATTCCCTTCCCAAATACCATGCCCCCTCCCTCCCCGTTTCTATGGCAGCTGATAGCAAGCAAGTGAAGCAGAGGCTGACAGGGACTTTGAGGAAATTCAAGCCTCTGAGTTTTCTTTCTTTTTTTTTTATAAATTTTTATTTTTATTACACAGACAACACATACTACAACAATAAAAAAGAAAACAACAACAACAAAAAGCATCATCACATACAGCATGTCGTTTGGTTACAGGTGTACAGATTTTTCATCTAGTATAACTAAATGCCTTGCTTTCATTGTACAGTATATGTTCAATTACGATTAGTATTATTTTTTTACCAATAAATCATAGTTTCCTTACATTCTTGATTATTTATTTGATAACAGTCTATCTTTATATAATCCCCATGTAAAAGAAAATATTTTTTTTTACCAACCATTTATATTTATATATCACTATTTTCCATTATGCATAATTCCACCAATCAACTATCAGGTATGCTTATGTTCATTGTTATCCTTGTACCTCATACCTTCAAACAGAAATCTTATTCCTTCATTTTTCAACACAATATTCTAAATAGAATATTGGTATATATATACCAATTTTTAATTATTCCCTTATTAAAATTATTTATCAACAACAAGATATCATTGTAGTATGTTCTTAAGGTTATACATTATATCACCAATCCTCTATCAAGTATACATAAGATCGTTGTTATCCTTATCTTTTTTAAAACAAAAAATTCTAAAGTATTCAATTCATAGGTGTATCAGTTTTTCATTGTATCATCATTAATCTATTTCACAGCATGATTGTGTTATCATTTAACTCCTTCAGTTGAAACATGAGTAAAACATTTGTCATTTCCAAGTTTTATCCCCCAGCCACTGATGAAGCAGGTCCCATATCTTATAAAATTGCTCGACCTCTTGTTCTCTGATTTCAAGTGTCAATTTACTCATTTCAGCACAGTCCATTATTTTTCGAATAACTTCTTCCTGTTTTGGTATTGTTTCATTTTTCCAGTTTTTTGCAAATACAATTCTGGCTGCTGATAACACATTTACAATCAGATATTTTAAGTCTTTGTTATAGATTTCTGGTATGATTCCCAATAAAAAGACCTCTGGTTTAAAGTCTATTTGTTTGTGTGTCATTTTCTCCAACCACATGTGGATTTTAGTCCAGTATCTTTTAGCTTCAATGCAAGTCCACCACATGTGGTAATATTAGCCTGGTATCTGATAACATTTCCAACACTTTTCTGATTTATTCTTGGACATTCTTGCAATTCTCGTTGGTGGTAAATGCCACCTGTAAAACATCTTATACAAATTTTCTCTATATGCAGTAGACATTGTCATTTTATAGTTTTGTGACCACAGTTCTGCCATTTCTCTAAATCAATTCAATACCTAAAGTTTTTCCCCCAAGCTATCATAGTTTCTTTAACTTGTTCTTCTTGCAATTTAACATCCAATAAATATTCATATAGTTTTTTAATTACTTTTTCATCAGTACCTGTTAAAATTTTATCTAACCCAGTCATTTTATTGTAAAAACCTTTGGATTTTCTATCTTCATTATATCTAGATTGTATCTGTACATATGAACCTTCTTGTTTCAACTCTTGGATAGATTTGAGTTCACCCTCTGCATTCAATATTTCAACATATCTAACTGTTTGTTCCTTTTTATATATTATTGGATATGAAAGTGCTTCAATTGTTGATATCCAGACTGGAATTTTTAAGTAGTGTAATATTTTTACTTTTTCCCAGTTTAATAACAAAGCCTCCCTTATATAATGTCTTCTAAAATAGCCATGTGCTTTAGTTCCCTTATACCATAAGAAAGCATGCCACCCCAACAGTAAATCATGACCTTCTATATTCAATAGTCTAGAATTTTTTAGTGATATCCACTCCTTAATCCACCTCAAGTTTGTTGCTTGGTAGTATAATTCCCAATCAGGTAGGCCCAATCCTCCTCTAATTCTAGCATCTTGTAACAATTTAAGTTTTATTCTAGCTTTTTTCCCTTGCCAAATAAACTTCAAAACTATTTTGTTTAAGTTTTGAAAAAAGTCCTTATCCAATCTAATTGGGATTGTCTGGAACAGATATAAAATTCTAGGTAAAATGTTCATTTTAATTGTAGAAATTCTTCCCATCATTGATAGTTGTAAATTTTCCCATTTCATCAGATCAGTCACTATTTGTTGTTTTAGTATAGTATAATTGTCCTCCTTAAGAGTACTGCATCTAGGTGATAGGTATATCCCCAAATATTTAACCTTACTTGTAATTTGAATCTGCAAAGTTTCTGACAACTCTTCCTTTTGTGTTGCTGGCATATTCTTTGTCATAATCTTTGTTTTGTCTGTTTATTTTCAAGCCTGCTACTTTTCCATATTCCTCTATTCTTTCTAGCAGTTTGGGTGCTGTTTCTAGTGGATCTTCAAGAATAAAGACTAAATCATCTGCAAACGCTTGTAGCTTATATTCTTCTTTCTTAATTTTCATTCCTCTTATTTCTTCTTCTTCTCTGATCTTTCTGTTTAAAACCTCTAATGTTAAGACAAAGAGTAATGGTGATAATGGGCAACCTTGTCTCGTACCTCTCTTTATTTCAATAGGATCTGTTAATTCTCCATTTACCATTATCTTTGCTGTTTGTTTCTGATATATCATTCGTATGGTTTGAATAAATTTCTTACCAAAGTTCATCTGCTCCAGTTGTAAAAACATGAATTGCCAATTCACATTGTCAAAGGCCTTCTGTGCATCAAGAAACATCAAAGCCATTTGTTTTTCGGAGTGGGCCTCATAATATTCCAAAGTATTCAAAATCATTCTCATATTATCTTTAATTTGTCTCTTAGGTAAAAAGCCATTTTGATCTGAGTGGATGGAGCTATTCAAATATTTTTTAAGTCTCTCTGCTAGTATAGATGCAAATAGCTTATAATCTGAATTTAATAAAGAAATTGGTCTATAGTTCTTAGTTTGTGTTAAATCGGTCTCTTCCTTGGGTAGCAATGTAATATATGCTTCTCATCATGACTTCGGTATTTTACTCTCAAACATCACTTCATTCATGACTTGTAGGAGTGAGAGAATCAAAATTTCTTCAAATATTCTATAGAATTCCACGGGTAGTCCATTCGGTCCTGGGGCTTTTCCGTTATTTTGTTTTTTAAGTGCATCCGTTAGCTCCATCATTGTTATTTTGCTTTCTAGCATTGTTCTAGTTTCATCTGATATCTGGGGAAGATTGGCATCCTGTAAGTACTTTTTGACTCTTCCCTCCTCCATCTTCTCTTGTTCGTAGAGCTTAGCATACTAATCTTGTATAATTTTTTTTTCTCAGTATTTCCATACTGAATTTGTCCTTGTTCATTTCTTAATTGGAAAATTTTCTTTGTTTCTCTCTCTTTTTTCAGCTTATATGCCAACCACCTGCCTGGTTTATTTGCATTTTCAAAATAGTTCTGTTTAGCACCTCTAATTTTTTGTGCCAATTCTTCCTTTTCCAGTAGGTCCATTTTATGTTTAATTATATCCATTTTTATCTTGACATCTTTTTTTGTGGCGATCTCTGTAATTCTCTTTCAAGTATTTTGTAATCATTATCTAAAGCTTTATGCATTTGTCTTTTCTTTAAGTTTCTCTTCCTTGTATAATCTATTATCAGACCTCTAGTAACAGCCTTCATTGTATCCCAAAGATTCTGCATTGATGTATCTTCTTTCCTATTTTCTTTAAGTTTAAGTTTAAGTTTTAATAGATTTGTATGCCGCCCAATCCCAAAGGACTCCGGGCAGCTTACATAAAAACAGTTTAAAAACAAATACTAAAAAAGTTAAAATACAAGACAGTGGATTAAAAAAGGACACAACATACACTCGATGTTAATGGGGCTGAAGCTCAATCAGAGATCAGCAGCCCCAGGCCTGCTGGAACAGCCAGGTCTTAACAGACCTTCGGAAGGCCGAGAGAGTAGGGAGGGTCCGGATCTCAGGGGTAGATTGTTCCATAGGGCCGGGGCACTACATAGAAGGCTCTCCCCCGAGGAGCCGCCAGACGACATTGTGTAGCCGACGGCACCCGGAGAAGGCCCACCCTGTGCAATCTTTTTTTAGGGTTCAAAAGTTTTATTTCTTTTAAAACAAACATTTCATCATTCCTCAATCAGTAAGACATCGAAGTACAATTTTTTGTGTGTCAAAATAATTCTAGTTTACCACCAAATTCTTGTCTAGCCTAATGCATACCCCTCCCTCCCTCCACTCTCCACTCTCATTTGAGTGATCTTTAAGATATGCCGATATTTTAGCCATCTCGGCTAAGTTTGTAACTTTCAATGTCCATTCTTGAGTTGTAGGCAAGTCTTCCTTCTTCCAGTATTGCGCCACCAACAGTCTTGCTGCCGTTATTAGGTGCAGAATCAAGTTACTCTCTACCACTGTAAAATCAGTACATATGCCTAGTAAGAATAACTGAGGAGTAAACTTTATTCTTCTTTTAAAGATATTTTGCATAATCCACCATATTTTTATCCAGAATGCCTTAACCTTTTGGCAGGTCCACCATATATGATAATATGTAGCATCGAGAGAACCACACCTCCAACATTTAGGCTGTACATTCAGATACATAGAAGCCAGCTTTTTAGGATCTAAATGCCATCTATAGAACATCTTATAAAAATTTTCTCTCAGATTTTGAGCTTGTGTGAATTTCACATTTGTTACCCATATTCTTTCCCATGTATCCAACATTATTGGTTCTTCAATATTTTGAGCCCTCATCCTGTGCAATCATATTGGGCACTGGGAGGTATGTTGCAGGAGGTGGTCACGGAGATATCCAGGTCCTAGGCCATGTAGGGCTTTAAAGGTGATAACCAGCACCTTGAAGCATGTTTGGAGACCAATAGGGAGCCAGTGCAGCTCACAGAGGATAGGTGTAACATGGGTGTATCTAGGTACACCCAGTATCACTCGCGTGGCTGCATTCTGGACCAATTGTAGTCTCCGAACACTTTTCAGGGGCAGCCCCATGTAGAGCGCATTATAGTAGTCAGGTCTTGAGGTGACGAGGGCATGAGTGACCATTTGGAGTGCCTCCCGGTCCAGATAGGGCTGCAACTGGTGCACCAGGCGAACCTGGGCAAAAGCTCCCCTGGTCACAGCTGACAAATGGTGTTCTAGTGTCAGCTGTGGATCCAGGAGAACACGGGCCTTCTCTGAGGGGTGTAAGATTTCACCACCCCAGGTTTAAAGGTGGAATATCTGGACTATCTTTGGGGGGCAGCATCCAAAGCCACTCAGTCTTGTCAGGGTTGAGCGCCAGCTTGTTCATTCCCATCCAGACCCTGACAGCTTCCAGGCACTGGCACATTACTTCCACCGCTTCACTGAGTTGGCACGGGGCGGACAGATACAACTGGGTATCGTCCGCATACTGATGGTATTTGATCCTGTACCAACGAATGATCTCACCCAGCGGCTTCATGTAGATGTTAAATAGGAGGGGGGACAGGACCAAACCCTGCGGCACCCCATATTCAAGGGGCCTAGGGGTCGACCCCTGTCCTCCGACCAACACTGACTGCGACCTGCCAGAGAGGTAAGAGGAGAACCACCGTAAAATGGTGCCTCCCATTTCCACCTCTTCTAGCCGCCGCAGAAGGATACCATGGTCGATGGTATCAAAGGCCGCTGAGAGGTCAAGAAGCACCAGGATAGAGGAATGTCCTCTATCCCTGGCTCGCCAGAGATCATCGGTTAGTGCGACCAAAGCGGTTTCAGTGCAGTAACCAGGCCTGAAACCAGACTGAAAGGGATCTAGATAATCTGCTTCATCCAAGGTCCATCGGAGTTGAGAGGCCACCACCTGCTCAACAACCTTCCCAAGAAATGAGAGGTTGGAGACTGGACAGTAGTTTTTAAAAACAGCTGGGTCCAGAGCAGGCTTCTTAAGGAGGGCTCTCTTAAGGACTAGCTCTTTTTCCATTTTTTGTACAAAGTCTTTTTCTTTCAATATAGTATTATTTAATGTCCATCTAGATCTTGCCCTTTGGCCTTTCCATTTAATTGAAATTGGGTTGTGGTCCACCCAAGTGCTTGCTCCAATCTCAATTTATTGTACATTGCAGATCAATTCTGCTGAAGCCCATATCATATCTATTCTAGAAAATGATGAATGTCTATTTGAATAAAAAGTGTATTGTTCTTTTTTGGCATTTCTTTCTCTCCATATATCTTTTAGATTTACTTCATCTATCATCTTAAAGAAGGATTTCGGAAGCAATTTTCTATTTAGCTTTTTTGTTTTGTGTGTTTTATAGTCCATGTTTTGGTTCACAATGCCATTAAAGTCTCCCATCATACAAATATCAACATAGTCTAAGTCCAAAATTCTTTTATGTAATTTTTATAGAATTTGTCTTGTTTTTCATTGGGGGCATAAATTCCAATTAGGAGTGTTTTTTTGATATCCATAATTTCCACCATCAAAATTCTTCCCTCTTCATCTGCATAAATTAGTTTTGCTGGAATATTGCCTTTAATATAGAAGATCACTCCTCTTTTCTTGCAGTTCACCAATGTTGAAAACATTTTCCCAAGCTTTGGTTGAATTAGTAGATGTTCATATCCCTTTTGGATATGTACTTCTTGTAGGCAAATTATCTCAAGTTTTAACTTCTCTAATTTATGAAATGTTTTCTTTCTTTTAGTTACTGAATTAAGTCCATTAATGTTGATTGTAATCATTTTTCTTTCTTCCATGTTTATACTTTATATACAGGATTTATAACTCTAGTAGATCTGGGTTCTCGTTTTTCTCTGCAGCTTACACCCCACACCGCACCTTCTTCTTTCTCAATTACTCCTACAGCTCCTCCTACTTTTTCAGTCTCAGTTGTAGGTGACTCCAGTAGTTGTGCCACAGAGTCATCTTTCCCAGTTTTCTCAGCCTTTTCTCTAAAATATTCTGCATAAAAAACTTCTGCCTTATCAATTGTATCTAACCTGTGCCTTTGTCCTTGCCATGTACATGGTAGACCTTCCGGTATGAGCAATCTGTAATTAACACCTTTTTTAATCAGAACTTTGGTCAGGAATTGGTATTCTCTTCTCCTCTCTCTCATCTCTCTTGGAATTTGTTTGAGAACTACGATCTCCTTGCCTTTGTATTCTAATTTTCTATCTCTCATTTTCTGTAAAATTTGTAATTTGGTTGTTTTCTTAGTATGCACTTCCCTTGGAAGAGCGTTTCTCATTGCATATCTTGTATGTACTCGGAAAGCTTCATCTATTATATCTATCATCTTCTCTTGGGATATCTCTAATACATTTATCAGGATCTTGGATATTATCTATACTAAGTTCTCTCCTTTTTCTTCTTCTATGCTTTGAAATCTTAAGAAAAATTCAAACCTATCCATCTCCCATCTTAGTATTCCACTACTCTCTCTTTCCACGTCACTTAGTCTGCTATCTAACTTCTCAGTTTTCTTCTCTCCTTCTTGGATTTTATCTTCAATTTTTTGAATCCTGTCTTCATATTTCATCATCCAGTTGTGCATACTTTCCATTTTTCCTTCCATTTTATCAACTTTTTGTACTATGCTTTGGTTTTGTTGTTCTATTATCTCCATTATTTTTTCCATACTCTCAGACTTCTTTACAAGGGTGTCTAGCTTGTCATCCCTACTATCAAGTCCAACTTGCATTTTCTGTATCACTTGCATGATTGTCTCAAAGTTTGCTCCTTTCTCTTTTTCTTGCTGAAGCATTGACTGTATTGACCTCTGACCTCCCGCAGGTGAGGAGGCAGGAGTTGTTGTTGTAGAGCCAACAGGAGCTACTTTTCTACTCATGCTCAACAAATTTTAAAGGTGTAAGGTTATAAGTACAATAAGAAAAGGGCATAAGAGAAAAGAGAAGGGGGGAGAGTGGAAATCTGATTTAAGAAAGAGGGTAAAAGAAAGAGAGAGAAGAGGGAGAGAGAGGGAAAGAAGAAGGAAAGAAAAAAACTCTTCAGTCTAGTTTGCTCAAAATTTAAGGTGAGCCATCCATTGTCTTAAAAAAAAATGCAAAAAGAAAACATAGGGTAAAAAACCCCCCAAAAAACAAGGATGCTTCAAGCCACAAAAAAAGAAGGTAAGGAGTCAAAAAGTCAAAAGGGATAATTAAAAAAAGAAAAAGGTCAATATCTCCCCAGCAGAATAATATGAAAATAATATAAAAAACTGCCACCAAGCTAAAACAAATAAGTTCAGTCTTTTTTCCCCCCTAAGATAAAAGTCTTTCCAAGATCATTCTCAGCTTCCTTTGCTGCTTTGTTATTTAGTCTGAGGCAGAGTTCCAGATAATAAAAAGCTGCAGCTGTGTAAATAAAGCCTACTTTTTTAAAAGTCAAATAGATTACAGGGGAAATTTTGGTAACAATATTTCAAGTCCGCTAGATGGCAGTGTTGGCTTGTATTAACTTATTAACTTGTATCAACTCAGTATTAAGGCTTCCATAACTTTGTTTACAAAAAAATAAAATAACAAGAGTTACTAAAAAACAACCTAAAAGCTAAAAAAACGATCTTCAGAGCACTTTAAGTTTAAATTCAATGTCCCCACAAGGTCCAAAGTTAAAAATATCAAGGGTAAAAAGAAAAACACAGAAAGCCGATTTGAATTGCAAGAAAGTCCAGCCCAGTTTCCAGAGATAAAAAGAGAAACGGAGAAAAAAAATCCTTCAATTGGCAAAGCTTATACCCGCCGCTTTTCTCACTAGTCAGCCTTATTTCAAACTAAGTTTCCAAATTTAGAGTGTTCTCTTTCCAATAAAATTTTTTTTAAAAAACTCTCACCAGCACGACATGCTTCTTATCCAGTCTATTTAGGGCTGTCAGCAGTTTCAGTAGCCTTGTGGCTAATCCGGAAATCACTGGCAAAGAGGGTTTTTCCTGGGTCCCCAGAGACTTTGCGGGTGTCTCTGGGACCACTGGGTCTCCCCCTACCTTTCACTGTCTCTTTGGGACAGCTTGGGTCCAGAAAGAACCGTCCAGATGATCCGGTTTAGATGGACATTCAGGAGCAGCCTGAAAGTCCGTCTTCACACTGCTAAGCCCCGCCTTCTTTCCAAGCCTCTGAGTTTTCTTTCATTGGGGGTGTTACTTGGAACCCTGACAATGGGTTTGTCTCATGATCAGATGTATCTTCCATAGCTGATAGAAGACCCTCTGTGCCACTCTGATGGTTAATATGTACGAGGAGAGGAACAAGGATTGTGACAACTATGCAAATATCCTGGATTATTTTCAGGAACATACATATAATGTAATTGACCACAATACACATTTGGAATTCTTGAAAAAGCTGAGAGTTGCAGACATTGCTTGTGGTTCACTTCTTACCTCTTTGGGTACTATCAGAAGATAGTCTTGGATGACCAGTGTTTAGAAATGTGAAGGGAATCTGACAATTTCCTTTTTAATTTTTTTAAATTTTGTTCATACAAACTTTGCAACACATCTTTTACATATCTGTTGTGATTCTTTTATCTGTACAGATAAGTCTTTTATAATTATAACTTAGTTTATATATAAGTGCATTTATATTATTTTATGCATCTTTTTTCTTCATTCTATATATTCTGTGTATAACAACCTTTATTACATTTGTGTCATTTTGTATCCATTTCCTATTATTTATTTGCTGCAGTCTATTTCATATTTCTATCTTTTAATCATTTTCCGGTTTTGTAGTTGTTTATTAATTTGTTGATCTTCCTTCCTTCCTTTTTTGCTTTCCTGCTTTCCCCCCTCTTTCCTCTAGCCAATTATACCATAAATCCAATACTGAGTAATATTCAGATTCTTCTTTCTCTTTTAATTATTTTGTGAGCCTATCCATCGTTGCACATGCCAATTTTTTTTCTTACATTTTCTTCTGTTGGTGTATAATTATTTTTCCAGTTTTGTGCTAATGTAATTCTTACTGCTGTGATTATGTATAGCAAATTATATTGCTGCAAAGTGGTCAACCAGGAAAGACAACATTTTACTCTACCGAGGGGACCCAGCAAACCATGTCTGAGCATAACAGCGAACAAGGGGGAACTGACTGCTGGAGGGAGATGGAAACCCCTCCACAAACAGAGCCCTACTCCTTGTACCCTGGCGGAGAGAATGAGGTGAGCTTGGAGAACCTCCAAAAGCCCCGTTGGCCAATTGGAATCGGGATGAAAGACGGCTGGGGAGGGAGAACCAGGTGAGTCATTCTTACCCGAGGTAACTGAAAACCAGGATTGAAATTGGAGTTAGAAGCCCCCTCTGATCAGGAGGAACTAAATGAAGCCTCACTGAGAGAGGATCCTCTGAAGAGGCATGTAACCCAGTTGGTGATGGAAATTTTGGAAAATCTCAACATCCGGGGGGAGCCAGACCAGCAACCAAGAAACGGTGAAAGGGCGGCAAACGGGGATGACACTAGGGGAATTAACCCCCCTCTGGTTCCTGCTGATCAAGCTGATGGCAGAGCAGCAACAGCTAGGAACCCAGAAAACCCTCCCCCCAGTTAGTGCATGGGTTGGGGGGCCACTCCTAACCAACCCTGAAACCTGCAGTTAGAAAGGAAAACTCCTTCCCTGGGGGTAAAATTTGATGGAAACCCGAAAAAATTGGGATTCTTTGTGGCACATGTGCTCACCTACATGCAAGAATATGGGTATGATTTTTGAACCCAAGGAGCCCAAGTGTGAGTGGTCACCCTAGCCCTGGAAGGAGCCACCGCCAGATGGATGGTGACTTTACATGATGCCAATGCAACAGAACTGTGGGACTTTGACCGTTTCATGATGGCCCTGCGACGACGGTTCGAGGACCCCCATGCAGACCGTAGAGCATGCAAATGCATTAAAGTTGTGAAGCAGGGACACCGGCCAGTGGCAGAGTATACTGAAGAATTCCAACACCTGGCATGTCATGTGAACTGGCCAGACGATATCCTGGTAAGCTGGTTCAAGGATGGGCTGAGTGATGACCTCTACAATGCTTGTGTGGCCTGAGGTGCCCCAACCCATCTGCATGAGTGGTATCTTATTGCTGAAGTGGCAGAGATTGACATGGCCAGAAATCAGTACCAGGCAGGACAAATGTGGAAGAAATCCCCACCCCAATGGAAACAAGAACCTTTTAAACTGCAAACGACACCTTCCCCAAAATCCTTAGTCTGTTTCAAGTGTGGAAAAGAGGGGCACCGAGTGTTCTCAGGCACTGGCTAAGAAACCAGATCACCCATTGGGTGGAAAACCTACGAAACCTGGCCAGCGTGGAAAAGAGATGGCCCTGAGGAGCAAGGAGACCATAGTATTTCCCCCCTCCCTTCTTTGAGGAGGAAACCCTGGCTTCGCAGCAGGAAGAACCATACTCATCCGGAAGCGAACCAGAGGATGAACCACTGGTAAGCAAACCAATGAGACCGCTTACCTTGCCCCGGAGACTGTTTATCCCCAACTAGGAGAGGGGGATGAAAATCTCAGCTTTAGTGGACTCAGGGTGCACCCGCTGTTTGATCAGCCCAAACCTGGTAGGGAAGTTTAGGATTAATGTAAGGAAACTGAAAAGCCCCATAGCTTTTTGCCAACTAGATGGGTTAATAGCAGGGGGTGAGCCAGCTTCATTTGCCACTGAGCCTCTACAGATAGGCATCGGAAGCCATGAGGAAATGCTTACATTTATAGTGGCGCCTGGCATGGAATGGCCACTAGTTCTGGATCTTGCATGGCTGAAAAAATGGAACCCCAAAATTAATTGGAAGCAAGGTACCATAAGAGTGCAGATGCACGTGACTTTTACTGAGAATCCAGACAAAGAAACTGAAGGGGCAGAGCACCTAGAAACAGCAATGCCTGCTTACACTATGCCAACCCAGGGCATACGCAAAGAATATAAGAACTTGGCTGAGGTTTTTAGCGAAAAAGCATCTGATGAGCTTCCACCCCTTTCTTCATGAAATACACCAGATTATCTGCAAACCCTTGAGCAGGTTTTCCTGTTTTTGAGCCTTTCTCTGGAGTGAAATGATAAAGGTATCTTCCACCCAGCTCACTGCACACAGAATAATGTTCTTCTTTGATGGTACTGGAGAATTGCTGACCTGAATTGTTTGCTTTCAGCATAACTTTAGTTGCATCTATATGGCCAGTGAAGAAGATGCATTCTATTTCACACATCTTACAGGGTTCATCAAATTCTTGATTTAGGGATTTCATAATTTCTTCCTGGGCTCTGTTGACTTTATCATGCATATATGATGTACTACAACTTTCTTGTCTTTTTGGTGATCAAACCAGCATCTATGAAGGCAGTTGTGGTGATGAAAGCAGTGGCACATAGACTAATATCTTATGCTTGCTAGGAACTTTTGTTATTTCTAATCTATTGTATTCTGTCTTTTCTTTTGAAGTAGGGGTAATGTGTGTTTGGTCTAAGGCCTCTTCATATCTTCTATCACATTCTTCTTCATCTTCATCATTAGTTGTCTGTCCTACATTTTCATCATAAGAGATAACTACCATATTTTTCAGAGTATAAGACGCTTCGGAGTATAAGATACACATTAGTTTTGGGGGAGGAAAACAAGGGAAAAAATTCTGCCTCTGCCTATCAGCATCCATGAGTATTCATCTGGCTAGCTTCCTTACAGCAAACTGCAAACAGCCAGGTCAGCTTCAGCATGTTATCGCAGCCTGATTCAGAAGGAGCAATTGATTGGCAGTTGGATCATCCTCCCAGAATACCACCAATCAGCTGGTCCAGTCTGAGGGCATTAGCACAGCCCACAGCTGCCTCCGCACGTTGTGTTTTTGGCCTTCACGCATTACATTTTTGGCCTCTGTGCATCGCATTTTCAGCCTCTGCATGCTCCATTTTAGACTGGTTGCAAGCTGCCGGGATTGCCACAGCACATTGGCAATGATTGCTGCCTTCGCACATTGTGTTTTTTTGCCTCAACGTATCAAGTTTTTGGCTTTCGCGTGCCTCATTTTTTGCCTCCGTGCATCGTGTTTTTGGCCAGTTCCATGTGATGGGGATCCGATGCACAGAGGCCAAAAACAGGGTGTGAGGTGGCCAAAAACATGACGCACAGAGGCTGAAAATACGATGTGCAGAGGTGGCAATCGGTGACAATGTACTGTGGGAATCCCTGCAGACTGAAATGGGTCTAAAATGGGCCATGCGAAGGCCAAAAGTATGATGTATGGAGGCCAAAAACGCAACATGTGGAGGCAGCGATCAGTGGTGAAGTGCTGCAGCCTGAGACAGGTCTAAAATGGAGTGTGCAGTGGCCAAAAACACGATGTGTGGTGGCTGAAAATGGCCAAATGGTGGGGGTCGCTGGGTGGTCGGGCGATGCTGTGTGATGGGCTCTCCTCACATGGAGGCATTTCTTGGAGGGAAATAAAATCCCCTTCCAAGCCTGGACTGGCCATAAAAATCTGGAGGCCCTTAAACCCCATGGAAATTATCCCCAAAGCAAATACGCTGGGCTCAATATTTTAAGCATTTTGACTTCACCCTCAAATACCTTCCTGGGGGAAAGAACTTTCTAATAGATGCTCTATCCAGAATGCCCCAGTATAATAGCAACAAATCTGAGGTGGTTAATCCCCAGCATCTCAGCTAGCAGCCAAAGTTATGACCAGGGCGCAAACAAAAAAAGACCTCCCAACTAACAATACCACCACCCAAAAACACCTGGCCTACTGCAAATGGTAGCAGATCTATCAGCACCTTAGAGAGATATCTCTATGGATTTTATTGTAGAACTGCCAGAAAGTGGAGGGAACACCATTATTTGGGTCGTAAGAGACCTGTTTTCCAAACAGGCACATTGTCAGGGTTCCAAATAGCATCAATAATATAAGAGTCTGAGGCTAGAGAGTCCTCAAAACTCCAATTTATTAGAAAAGCCATGTTGTCACATCTGGGGAAACCTGAATATGAAACCTTCCATGTTTTCCCCACCCAGTTGAAAGTTCAAGACCCTGCCCCAACAGCCACAAGTCCACCACATGGTCCAATCAGTTATTGCCATGAAGGAAGATTCCTCCCATCCACATTCGTCCAGGTGCAGGGACAAGACAACCTTGATTTCTGAAAGAAATGTTATTTTGGCTACAAATCTCCCATCCTCCATATAATCCCCACTCCCAGTTTCCCACAGTAGAATATGTTTGAATATGTGGCAGGCTTGAGGCCCTATACATAGATGGCTTCCAAGCCTGACAGGCTTCCCATCCTCAACAGAAGAGTGTGCCCTATAATGAGAGAAACACAGAGGTTAATCAAATACCTAACTACCTCTCTCCCCACCTCTAGGAGGACCCTTTGGCTTATCAGGTATTTGTCATGGAATTGTTTAATTAGTCTATCTGCCTTCACATTCCAGCTTTTTACCCACATAGCTTCCTATAAAGGGTAACTTTCCAGTGAACTAAGTATTGTAATTGACCCCTATACAACCTGGAGTCTAGAATCTTTTTCGCTTCCTAATGGGTTTCCCCTTTCACTACTATAGGAGGAGGTGGGGCTCAGGTCTGATGCCTTAACCTAGATCCCAGGGCTGGTTTTAGTAGGCTACAATGAAACACAGGATGTATTTTCCCTAGAATGCTGGGGAGATTAAGCTGAATAGTCACCAGATTAATTACTTTCATTATTGGGAATGGGCCTATGAATTTAGGTCCCAATTTTTTGCTAGGCAATCTTAGCTGTATATTTTTGGTGGACAGAAAAACTTTGTCTCCCACTTGGAAAGGGGGCTGAAGGGAACGATGTTGTCTGCCTGTTTTTTATATTGTTCTTTATATACTTTCTTCGTATTGTCACAGCTCTTCCGCAAAGATCCCATCCATTCTGTCAAAGTCATCGAAGAGGGGGGGCTCTCTGGGTAGTTCTGGCATGGGGACAAATTCCCCATGATAACTTGGAAGGCGGTTAGTCTGGTACTGCTATGCACGGTGTTGTTGTAAGCCACTCCTGAAAACGGCAATACGTCCGCCCAATTCTCAAATTGGTAATCCACATAGCATCATATATATTGTTCCACCACGGTGTTCACTCTCTCCGCCATGCTGTTAGTACTCAGATGAAAAGCCAAGCTAAGTCCTTGGGTAGATCCAACTGATCTCAAGACCTCCCTCCAAAACCTAGCTGTAAACTGGACCCCTTGATTTGAGATGATTCGATGGGGAATTTCATGTAATCATAGATGTGCTTGATGAACAGTTTAGCTAGCTTCTTTGCAGACGGCACTCCAGAGCAAGCAATGAAGTGTGCTTGCTTGGAAAATAAGTCAATTACTGTGTTTTCCCCACTCTCTGGAAGTTCAACTATAAAATCCATTGCTATTTCTTCCCAAGGTCTGCTGGGAAGACCTTGGGAAGAAATATTGCTATTTGTTGAAAGAGGCCAGGGGGCTCCCCTGATCTCATTTTCATAGCTGCATAAGTGGCACAGCTGTTTACATAGTTTTCCACATCTGCTTTCATCTGCAGGCACTAAAACTGCCTTCTACTAGGTGTAGAGTTTTTAGGAATCCAAAATGACAGCTAGTTTTGAGTTGTGGCTGTGCTGAAGCACCTTTAGCAGCTGTCAGTTTGCCTTGGTTGGGATCAGGTGGCCATCGGGTTTGGCTTCTGGTGGCAACTTGTGGTGCTGGCTTTGCAGGGGGAATGATGGCATGTACTACTACTTCCCGGTGACTGTCAAACTGCAGCTTTCTTCTTCTTTTTGTAATATATTTTTTATTTTTTAAATTATACATTTATATTGTGTATGAACAGGGTTGGTTCTGGGTATCATTCATATTAATCCAATTCACAATAACAATAATTAATCTCTATCACATTTCTTAAATTTAAATAATTCTTATTATATTGTTCAAATAAATATTCAAAATATGCCTAACTCCTCATCTTTATTTCTACCTTCACCTATATCTTTCTTGTTCTATCTAAACATTTCTATATTATATATGACCAATTTAACAGTTTCATTTATATTGTTCCAATTCATGCTAACATTGTTAATAATGTCTATCACATTTATCAAGTTTATATAATCATTATTATATTATTAATAAATCTCCTCTTTAGTACTTCAATTCTTATCCATGTTTCCATTTTAATCCAATTCACAATAACAGTATGAACAAAGTTAACTAGATATCATTCATGTTGATCCAATTCACATTAACATTATTGATTATCTCTATCACATTAATCAAATTATATAAACTTGTTACATTGTTTAAATATACATTGAAAGAAAAATACCGAACATCTGTAAACTTCTAATCTATTATTTTTATTCATTCTATAAGCAATTTATGTTTTAATATTTTCCCATCTAATTTTATTTCTGCCTCCCTAGCTTATAATAGGCTACTTTAATATTTAAAGGGAAATTTTTTTAACCCATCATCTCTTCTTTTTTTATTGCTTCAATTCTTATCTATTTTTTAATTCTGCTGCCATACTCCTCCTTTGTATCTCTATTTTCATCTATCTCTTTTTTATTCACTCTAAACATTTCTCCCAGTAGGATCTTGTACTGCCAATTCTCCCAATTATCTGCCCTTATCCTAATCTCCTTATCAAAAGTATCTTCCTGCCTCTCCAATTGTTGATTTATCTTTTTTGTTTTCTTCAATATTTTTTTCCTTTGTCAGCTGGTTTGTCAGTACCCTCTTTTGCTCCAGTCCTTGGTTTATTTGTTGATATAGCCAACCCTTCTGTTCTTTCCGCTCCTTCTGCGTGTCCTTTATCTGGTTTTCCTCTTCATCAAGCTGTTGTTTTATTTGCTGATTTTTCTGATCCATATTTTTTCCTTGTTCGTATTCCATTTTCTAATTTAAGTGGTTCATTTCATGCAATTATTTTGTTTTTTCTACCAGTTCATGTACGTTTTGGTCTTTAATTTCTCATTCTTTGCAAAATACGGTCAGCTTTCTGATCCATACCATCAATTAAGTTCAAAATATTTTGAAACACCAAGGCCATCTCATTAAGAAGTTCTTTCATTCCCAGCACTGCTCCTTCAACTCCAGCCATAATGACAATAAACGCAGGGTAAACAATCATGCCTCAATCAAATCCAATGTCCAGGGAGTCCAAGATGCTGGGAGTATGCTTTGATAAATAAGACTCTCCTCTCCAATTCCCACACTGCCTTCTTTCCAGCAGATACTTATTTCACTCAATCTCCATTTCTTTCAAAACAAAATCAATTTTCCAGATGGGTCAATCCCAGCATTTACTCATTACTCTGTTAATCCAAAATATTTTCCATGTTCTTTGAGTCTACTCTGTATTTTTAGTTCTTTTATGCTAGCTTCCCAGAATCCCTGTAAGTTTCCAGGAGTCTAGGAGTCATTTTTCATTCCATTAGTAGATGGGACTCTCAACTTACTTTTCAACATAAATCTCTATAAAAATGGTATTTTCTGCAGCTTGCAAAATTATTTTTAGAGTCTCTTCTCTAGGGTTTTTTCTTATCCTTGGGGTAACTTTAAAGAAAAATGAATCATCTCACCAGAAACACAGTTTCTTTTTTAAAATAATTTTTATTGAATATTTTCATCTTTAAAAACAGAAAGAAAGACACAACAAGAAAGAACAAAACACAAAATATAAATAACAATATAAAGTAATTATACAGCCTTCTGTATTGGCTTTCATGCTTAGCCTTTATAGTTCTCCATTCTGCATTGCCTTCCTATTGTTTTTACCTTGTCCTATAATATAACAACAGTAGTACTAACACTTATAATAATATTAATTATTTATATCACCAGATTTACATTTTATATTTTCTGTTTTGGCTTCTGTTTTCTAGCCACTTATAAATTCTATTCCATACTTTATAGAAATCAGATTCTTCTCTTTCTTTTAGTTCTATTGTCATTTTGTCCATCTTTGTGAATTCGAGTACTTTTCTAATTATTGTTTCATCTGTATTGATTTTTTTCCAGTTTTGTGCGAAAGCAATCCTGGCTGCAGTGAGTATGTATATGATTATGTATTGAGATTGTTTATCCATTTTTTGGTCTAATAGTCCTAATAAGAATGCTTCCAGTTTCTGTTCTATTTTTCGCTCAGTAATTTCTTCCAAACATTTCTGAATTTTGCACCAGTACTTCCTTGTGATGGGACACCTCCACCACATATGGTAGAATGTTCCAGACTTGTAGCTGCATCTCCAACATTTGAGGGATAAGTTTGGGTACATTTTGGGCAATCTTGCTGGAGGCAAATGCCATCTATAATACATTTTATAGAGGTTTTCTTTGTAAGCTACTGCCGTCGTAAATTTATAATTTCTTTCCCATAATTTATCCCATTTTTCTAACTCTATATTATGGCCAAAATTTCTTCCCCAGCTAATCATTGTCTCCTTTACTGTCTCTTCTTCCATTTTATATCTTAAGAGGAAATTATATAATCTAGTAATCATTTTTCCTTCCATTCCTAATAATATTTTATCTAATTCTATTTGTTTCTCATGTATTTCATATTGTTCCCAATCTTTTTTTAAATCTTGTTTTAATTTGTAAATAGAGCCACCATTATATATTTATTCCTTGTGTTTTCAGATCTTGTACTGATTTTAGTTCTCCTTTTTCATCTAAGAGTTCTGCATATCCTACCATTTTACTGAGATCTATAGTATTTGGATATGTCATTGCCTCCATCATTGATAACCAGATTGGAATTTTCACATAATGGCTTTTTTGTGTTATTTTTTCCAGACCTTAAACAAGCATCCCTTACTATGTGTCTCTGGAAGTAGGAGTGAGATTTATTCTTCTCCTCCTAGAGGAAGCCATGTCAGCCTAATTGGAGATCGTGGCCTTCTAGCATAAGAATTCTTTTATTTTTTAGTTGAATCCAGTCCTTCAGACATGTTAGGGCTGTTGCCTGATAGTAAAGCTCCCTTTGTTTCTACTATTTTGTAGAAGTTTGTATTTAATACGTGGTTTTTTTCCCTGACCAGATAAATTTGGATACAATTTTGTTTAGTTGTTCGGGAAAAAAAATCTCTAATTTAATTGGTATTGTTTGGAAAAGATAAAGTAGTTTGGGTGGTATGTTCATTTTAATTGTTAAGATTCTGCCAATTAGTGTTATCTGTAGTTATCACTAATTGTAGTCCAATTATCCAAATCTTTTTCTATTTGTCGTAGCAATTTATTGTAGTTATCTTCTTTTATTGTAATACATTTTGCCTATAGCCATATTCCCAAATATTTAATTTTCTTGGCCCTCGAAATTCCCATTCTCCTCCAGTTCTTCATTTTATCTTTTGGTTAAATTCTTAATTAATATTTTAGTTTTCTCTTTATTTATTTTAAGCCCTGCCACTTTACCAAATTGCTTTATGTCTTGTAATAATATTAGTCCAGTTTCTAGGCGTTCCTCTGATAAATGCTGGATCATCTGCAAAGGCCTGCACTTTGTATTCCTGTGTTCTAATTTTCAAACCCTTTATGTCCTTGTTCGGTCTAATTTGTAACATCAATGTCTCTATTGAGAGGATAAATAACAGGGGGGATAGAGGGCATCCCTGGTTATGCTGAAACTTTCTGTTGCTTCCCTATTTAGTATTATTTTTGCCCTCTGACTCGAATACATTGCTCTGATCATCCCAATAAATTTCTCTCCAAAGTTCATTACTGCTAATAAGAAAATTCCAATTCTGTTTATCGAATGCTTTTTGTGCATTGATAAATATCAATGCTGCTTGTTTTCCTGAGTCTATCTTGTAGTATTCTAATATGTCCATTATCATTCATGATGTGACTCGGTAGGAGCCTTTGGAGCTGCTACCAGTGAGTGGTTTCAGGATGCTCCCGGGAGAAGATAACAAGCATCTGGGGCTCGTTAAGGCTCTCCTCCTGTGGATAAAAGACTGATTGTGCCATGCCTTAGTTGCAGAAGTCAAGGTCGTTTGTTCGTTCGTTAATTCCGTTCCTGTTCTAGTTCGTGTTCATGATTCAAGAAGCACTTGGATAAGTGATTTGCTTTATGTAAACCTGGTTTGCTGTGAGAGTTTGTTTTTGCATTTGCTGTGTAACTTTTTGCCAGAGCCTTTTATCTATGTTTATTTTGGGCTCGCAGCCAGCTTGAGCCGGGACAGATAAAGATATTTCCTTTGAAGTTCTGTCTGGCTGTCATTTGTGAACAAGCAAGGAGGGGGGGTCAGAACACATTCGTATGTTGTTTTTTTATATGTCTGTTGGGTAGAAATCCATTTTGGTCTGGGTGTATGATTCCATTTAGTATATTTTTAATTCTTTCCGCCATTATTGTCATAAATATTTTATAATCAGCATTTAGCAGCGAGATTGGTCTGTAATTTTGGATCTTTTGTTTTTCAGTGTTGTCTTTGGGAATTAAAGTTATTAGTGCCTCCATCCGGGATTTTGGTGTCTTAGTTTGTTCTAGTACTTCATTATACATTTCTAATATGTTCTCTAATGGTTTTTCAATTCTTTATAAAATTCTGCTGGAATTCCGTCTGGTCCCAGGGTTTTGTTATTTTTTTTGCTTTTGGACTGCCCTCTTTAATTCTAGCCTCATTATTCTCTCATTTAGTGTTTCCTTTGTTGTTTCCGGTAAGGTTGGAAGATTCCTCTTCTGTAGGTATCTTTTAATGTTCTCCTCTTCTATTTCCTCTTGACTATACAATGTTTGAAAGTATCTTACTCCTATGCTTTTTTCCCCTTCCTTTTGGTGGTGTATCACCCCTTCTTCATCCTCTAGTTGCTGTATTAATTTCTTTTCCTTTTTTTAAGTTTATAGGCTAGCCATCTCCCCAGTTTGTTGGCATTTTTGAAATAATTTTGCCTATTTGATCTAATTTTCTGGGCCACTTCTTATTGTGTAATTAAATTTAATCTATGTTTAATTATTTCTTTTTCTTCTTTAACTTCCTGGTTTTGAGGTTCTAATTTCCCCAGTTTCTCCTGGAGCTCTGTATATCTTTCTTTTTATTTTTGTTTCTTCTTATTGTATATGCTATTGTAATGCCACGCACATAGGCTTTGGTTGTATCCCATCGGTTTTGAATGGTTTTCTGTTCGTTCCAGTTTTCCTTTAGGAAAAATGCTAAAACTTTTTCCACATATTAAACATAGTTCTTTTCTTTCACAACCCTCTGATTCATGGTCCATCTCTTTTTCCTTTTTGCCCCTCCTTTCCATTTGATTGTTAATGGGTTATGATCTGCCCACATGTTCGGTGTTATTTCTACTTCCTCTACATCCTTCTCCATTTCCGGATCCATCCACACCATGTCAATCCTGGACCATGAATTATGGGGGTTTGAAAAGAATGTGCATTGACTCTTCTGTGGGTTGATTTCTCTCCAGACATCTTTTAGATTTAATTCTTGGGCCATTTCAAAGAATGCAGTGGTAGTGTTCTTCTTTCATAAGTTTTTAAATTATCTGTTTTATAGTCTTTCTTTGGGTCTACCACCACATCGAAATCCCCTAATAAACATATGTTGTCCAGTTCCAGTTCTGCAATCTGCTTATGTAATTTACTGTAGTATTCTTTCTGGTTCATGTTTGATGCGTATATGATTGCAATTAGTACTCTTTTTTGTTTTATTGATACTTCAATTAATAATGCTCTTCCCTCTTCATCTGCGTATACCTGTTTAGGTTTTAGCCAGTCCTTTATATATACTGCAATTCCCCTTTTCTTTGTTTCAGCCAAGGCCAGATGTAATTTCCCTAACTTCGGAGATTCCAGGATACTACTGTTTCCTTTTTTGATATGAACTTCCTGTAGGCATGTGATGTCCATGTTTTGTTTTTGGAGTTTAGAAATTGTTTGTCTTCTTTTTATAGGTGAATTTAATCAATTTATATTGATCGATATTAATTTCACTTCTTCCTCCATCCTGTTACTTGTTTGTCACCTTTGTTCCTCTATTTGGTTTTGTTTCCCTTTGGTTTCTTATCCTCACTCCTTCTCTTTCTTGAACTTCTGTATCAGTCTTCTCTCTCACTTCTTGGTCTAATCCTTTTTCCTCCATCTGCTGTTCCTCTTGGCTTTTGGTTTCCAACTCCTCTCTGCTGTCTGATTCTCCCTCTATGTAATGTTCATAGAATTCCTGGGCTTTTTCTCGAGTATCAATCCTTATTTTCTTATCTTGGCAGGATATTAACATGCCTTCCGGTATCAACCAGTGGAATTTTATTTTATCAGTTGTGTGGGGAGAAATTGGTAGTTCCTTCTTTGCTCTCTGATTCTCTTTGGTGTCTGTTTGAGGGTTATGACTTCTTTTCCTTTACAGACCAGCTGTTCATCCCTCGTTCTTTTATAGATTTCATCTCTGACAGGGTTTTTTGCAAATCTTATATGTATTTCCTCCACCATTAATCAGGCTGTCACATCTCAAGACTAGACCATGACCAAGCCATAACAGCTGGTCTCTTCCATGTTGGATTTCAGGGATTCCACCCTTTGCAACGGGAGATCAGACTTCTTGTCACCACAGGATTTTCCCCTCTCTATCGCTGTCCTCTCCAAGGCTCAGCTTTGCTGCTGAGAGCCTCAAGACATGAAAAATCAGACAGGGAGAATGGAAACTGCAACTGCTCCAATGTGACATCACCCCGGAAGCCCCCAGAAACACAGTTTCTGTTCACAGTTCTCTACACTCCTGAACTGTCTTGGGTATTCTAGCTGGTCCCTGCTTCATGGCAGCCATTTTGCTGCCACTACACCTTGTCTTCAGATGAGGGGTCTTTCCAAGTCAAGGAGGAGAGATGTAGTTCTCCTCAACCTGCAAGGCAGTCCTCCTTTACTTCACCCCCCCTTCAGGGTGGCTATGCCTCAGATTGGAGCCTTCCGACAGGGGGAGCTCAAAGCAGGATAGCAGAGGTCACATTCCTCAACTCTGACACCATAGTTTTCTTGACAAGGCATCAGCTAACAGTTTTTTTTTCCTGCTGGGATGTACTTCAGTTCAAATTTGAACCATCTGAAGTATTGTGCCCAGTGGACTTATTTGGGAGACAATTTCCTGGGGGTCTTCAAGGTTTTTGTAATCAGCCCAGATCTCAAAAGGCACTTTTCCTCCTTCCACGAAGTGTTTCCATGAAATAAGTGTCCACCTGACTGTGTATGCCTCCTTCTCTGTTAGTGGAATCAATATTGAAGAAAAACAATTCAGTCTGTTGAAAGGAAATGGTCCCCAGTTGGGTTTTTCCAGCTGGGATATTGCAAATTGCGCTCAAAGAGCAAATTGAACAAGGAAGAATTGAACAGAAAGAAGACTTTTAATGACAGAGGACCAAGGTGAGTGACATTCAGCAGGGTTTCCCCTGGCTAGCTAGAAAGAGAGGTTTCCAGACGTGAATTATACTTTTTAGTTCAGAGAGAGGGGGGGGAGGGAGAGGGACAGACAGACAGACAGAGACAGAGAGACAGAGAGACAGAGAGACAGAGAGACAGAGAGACAGAGAGACAGAGCGACAGAGAGACAGAGAGACAGAGAGACAGAGAGATAGAGAGACAGAGAGACAGAGAGACAGAGACAGAGACAACAACTGAGCCCAAGACCAGGCGACCTGGTGCACTGGCCCAGGTAAGAAATTTTTGCCCCGAAGGAGGGAAACATGAAATTGTACCTGGATGGTCAGGAGAGTGATTGTGAGAGGTGTTTCAATAATGTCTGTGTGTATGTGTTGGACTGTGTTCTGAGAACACTAGTGAGTCCAAAGCAAGTGTGGACCTGAAAGATTGTGGTTCCTTCTGTGAGGAGGAAGGCCAATCTGAAGGGAAGTGGACTGGTGTCTTTAATTTTGAGTGGCTGTAAAATCAAAGACCCCAGGAAACCATAGTCAGGGAAACTCTCAAGAGGATGGGCAATAGTTGTAGTTTTTGTGTTAAGCCTAGGGAAAACAAACTTAATATAAAAATGACTAACAGTACTGTAGAAATACCATCAGAGAGTCCTCTGGAACAATTATTATCCCAATGGGATATACTAACCTGGCTCCATGGACATGTAAATTAACCAAAAGCCAGATGATTAGGTTGTATCAAAGAAAGTGGCCAAAATATTATAAGTCCTCCTGACTATCATTGGGACCCATTAGGAGATCCAAGCTAGAAACCTGGCCAGGTGCAAACTATGTGTGAATGAAGATTTCTATACATCTTGATCTTTAAAACAAGCCAGAGCTTGCTGGGAGATTCAAGATAGATAGGGAAGAGTTTGGATCTTTAAAAATAAGCCAGCACCTGCTGGGAGATTCAAGCTAGAAAGAGAAGAGACAGTTTCATCCCCAGGGCAGAAACAGGTAGTAACAATCAAGTGCTTGAGGAGAAAGAACAATGGGTGTAACTTCAAGTAAAGGTGAGAAGTTCACTAAAACAATTAGGAAGGATCCCAAATTGTAAATGGACCCAACTAATCCTTTAGGGAAAAATACTTAGAGGTTGAGAAGTCCCTTCATATGTTGGAGCTGACCAAAGAAGATATGGTTAGTTTATGCTATTATGCCTGGTAGAAAGACCCAGGAGTAGAAGAAAAAAAGAAATACTACAGTGTTATAAAGATATCATTTTCAAAAGAGCCAGAACTCTGTAACAACTAAGAATAAAGAAGAAAATGTTTGTTGTTCTTCCCATCCAGGTTTTAGCAGGTAATAAAAAGGTAACACCTGTCTAAATGGGAAGACTCAGATAATTTGACTTGATCAATTTGATGGGATTTCTGTTAAAAATACTTAGGTGTGCATTTATAATAATAGCATGTATAATTGAATGGGATTGGATTGATTGTGATATGTTTGACCAGCTGGCAAAATAAGTAAGCTTCTCAGCCTGAATCTGTGGGAAACAAGATGTAGTTAGGGCCCACAATCACATTTATGATTGAAACTGTTCTCTGAGTTTTCCCACTGCTTTGAGAATGAGGAAAGAAAAAATGAAGAATTAAAGGGATAGAACCCCAGGTCTGAAAATGTTGTTCCATGGTATGTCTGTGTGTAATCATTTCCAGACCTGAGGGATGTTGAGATCCTTTGATAATAGAAAATGGAGCTCATTGGCTTGTGAAAAAGCTCCTTGAAATAATTATAATGATTGGTTTGCATAGAGAAAGCATGAAATGAAATTTTTGTATGTGAAGTTGGTTTACACAAAAAGTTTGATTGCAGAATGTGAGTGTGTGTGAGAGAGATGCTGCAAAGCTCATAAGGAGTGATAAGGTGAAGTGATTCTGAGACCTGTGTGCATGTGTGTTGACCCCCCACCCCTCAGAGAGGTTCCCTTTCATATAAAGAAACAGTATGTTGCAAGATTTTGTTGTGGTGGCGGTGAAGTATGTGAAAAGGCAATAGCCAGTGTTTGCAAGGAAAAGAAATGAGAAAGATTCTATGGAGGCTGTGAGAGAGAAATTTGTGATTTATTGAAGCTAGAGAGAAATAGAGAAAATTATTTTGTTCAAAGGATGTTGATTGGAGAAAGGAGGGGTAAAGGGTGACATTTGATACCTGCCTTTGCAGTTTTGTAGCTAGCACTATTTTTGGCTTGCATACAGAAAGCTATGCAGACATATTTTTCTTTTCTCAATACTATTTTGATTTAATGTTTTAGGAAGTTTTTGAGATTTAAAATGCTTAATTAAACTCATATGAAATGACTCTGAAATATTTTGCTTAGAGTTGTAAATGTTTTTAATCTACTTAATGAGAGTTTGCTTCCATCTGAAAGGAATCTGAATCTGACTCACTTGTTATTAAAAGCAGAGAATTGATACTAAAATTTGACCCAAAAATATTTTAGAGCATTGACTCAAAATATCTCATTTACATTGTTTGTTTTTGAAGCTGTTCTTACCTCTTTGACATCTTTATGTCTGAGTACATATTTAAATGCCTATGAATCAAGTTGCCCCTGTTTTGTTTGTTTGTTTGTCTGTCTGTCTGTTTGTTAATAACACAAATTGTAAGGGTTTTTTTTGGAATTATTACAGAGATGAGTTAGGAATTACAATATGGAGAAAGATACAAAATGCTTAGAGCATTTGATTAAGGAAAGAAGTAGGAAAATAAGAGGAGATTACTAGGACGGGGAGGATGAAATACTTGTTGGTCATTGTGGATCATTTGACTCGATGGGTGGAGGCATTCCCTTGTATAAATGCAAATGCAAATACTACTGTTAGAATTTGGTTGGAGCATATCACGCCCAGATGGTGTATGGGGAGGGACGGTTTCCCAAGAATTGAATTAAAGGACAGAATGGTAAGAAAATATGTACATGTACTATCCAGATGTTTTTCTCTTTTGCAACAGAAAGGCATTTTTGCACAAACACCACCCTTGGACTTTGCTGTATACCAATATAAAGCAAGAGAGTGGGTGATGATAAAGGCCTGGAAGGATGAGAAACTGACTCCAATTTGGGAAGGACCTTTCATTGTCCTGCTGACCACCAAGACTGCAATTTGAACTGCTGAAAAAGATTCGACTCGTTACTCCCATATGAAAGGACTCCCAAAGGAATAGATGGTGGAATCTCACCAAGGAGATCCACTGAAGCTGACGATCAGAGGAACCCAATGGACTGGAGGACAGTAATGTTACCAGTGGGAATAGTGTTCTTCATAATCTGGGCTATTTTGTATTTTTCCTTTTTAGGACTGAATGATTGCCTATGGTATTTCCACAACTGAAGGAGACTACCACTGAGCAGATTCCATTACGCACCCTTCTGGATGTGTTGGTTTTGTAATTGTGCTTGTGGATGTTGTTATTGTTCTCATTGCATCGATTGTGTAAGTTGCATGGGGTGTAGGATAGAGTGTGATACTAAGATCTTTGAAGATGTGCTGGAACAATATAAGGTGGATATAAGAATTCCCTGAATTCCCTAAGAAAGCAGTAAACATGTTCGTGCAATTGGCTTAAGAAATTGCTAAGACTCCCACAGTAAATAATTGTTTTTTGTGTGTGTGTAGGAACAGATATGGGAGAAAAATGGCCATGGGTAACTCAGTAATTAAGTCACAATATAGTAGTCGATATGTGGAAAAATAATTCTTTAAAATTCACAAAAGGTAAGGAAGAAACATAGGCTTTGAAACAAATTTAGTAGGAAAAGTGAGCTATGAAAGAAGGAAGGGTAGTATAAAGGTAACAGTAGGAGACACGATTTGTTTGACTGTACGGAACAACGGCAGTTGATGGGGTGGGGAGTGGAAACTTGGAAAGAGAAGTATTGAGTGAAATAACTGAAATGGCTCATTTAAAAGATCCAGAAATACTCTGGATTGGATAGCGCTCCAAGGAATGTACTGGATATGTAGAAAATATGCCTATAGGTATCTACCCAAGGGGAGGTATGGATCTTGTATATTAAGAATAATAAAGCCAAGCTTTTTCCTCCTCCCCGTTGAACAAAAGCTAACTGTATATGATGATTTATCAAATAAGGTGCAGAAAAAAAAAGAGCTGTACAACCAAGTGATATAAAATTTGGAAAGAACTAGCAAAATGTGCAATACTAGAATTCCTGGCTATCATGTTTTTACCATGTTTGATTCCCCTCATAGAAATGTTAATAAGAAGGTCCATGAAGAGCATGACTTTAATAACAACGTCAATAGAAAATGGGAAAAAGGAAACCATGTTAATAATGAAAGTAGGAAGGCAGAGGCTAGGGGCAGAGAATTTGGAATATAAAAGACTTGCTTCCACATGAGCCAAGAGAGAAAATAGGAAGCTATGAAGTGTTGCAAGTATTAAAGAGTAATTCAGGCAGAAAAGAAAAAGGGTGGATTTCAAGGAAATAAATAATACGTTACTCTTTTATAAAAGTATTAAATGTACCAATAAGCTATAGCGTTCTTCTTGTTGCAAATTAACCACCAAATGTGCTTAGTAAAACAGTATGTGATGACTTGCTAAAACTAACTTGCTTTGAAAACAGAAATATACGCCTGAGGCAACGCCACATTGGAAAGCAGCCCCCACCTTTTTTAATAGCCCCAGCAAGACTGGGCCTGCCTATCTACTGTTGGAAGAAATGTCCTTCTGTGTTCAGTTCCAAGTGGGAAAAAAGACACTGGAAACATGGAGGCTGCTTGGAAAGATGGTTTATTGTTGGATAGGATCACATGGCTTGAGTTCCTCAACAGAAAAAGGGGGATCACATGCTTCAAGATGTTGGGTGAAGAAGAAAAAAGGGCCAAGATGCTAAAGTCTCTGATTTTATGCCCTCTCTGGCCTTTGATCTTGATCTTGTATTCTGATTGGTTCCCATGGGGATTCCCATGGGGCCATACAGGAGCAACTGTAGGCTGTGCTTTGAGTCCAAGTTTGGTTGCCTTGCTGGCTGATGTAATTTTTCCAGGGGCCTTGTGGTGAGTTTCTGTAGAGGATTAATCCCACCTTTGTTATGTAGAGTAGACTAGCTCAGGCTTTAATGGCTCATTGACAAAGGTGGGGTGGGAGCAGGAGGCTGCAGAGAGCTACTTTGTCTTTAAAAACATGTTTCTTCTTTTCACATCCATGGAAATATAATATTCTGCCTTTTTAATATTTCCTAGGATATTTCATTTTCTAGGAGATGTGGGTGTTAACTTCCTACTTTCCCCCTCCCCCTCCAAAAAAACCATGTGCATGGAACACACATGTTCTTGGAAAAAAATAAAAGTTGATCAGATCAGGGAGACTTGATGGGTGCTTTTAATTTTTTTCTGATGCCAAGGGGGAGGCATCGATAGAGGCAGCAGAAGGATTCCTTCTATGGCTTCCAAAAGGAGAGCTTTCAACCATGAAGGTCTAGCAGCCAGGACAAAAGTTCTGGAAAGAAATTTACAGTATCCAATTTTCTATGCCAATTAATTTCTGTTGTTAGATATCACTTTCTGTGAGCTTCCAGACAGGTTACAAGCAGGCAGAAGTCTCAAAATTCTTCACAGCCATGGTTTTATTTTAAGTTACAGGCTGCCCTGTAAAAAATTTGAATGCTCCACTGGGGTAGGGGTTATATTATGTATTCTGTATACCTTAGGTACAAGTGTTGCGAACAAATATCAAGAAGCAGACCCACTGAGATAAATGCAACTTTGACCATAGCAAAAAATTTGGGAGGACGTTAACAAATTCTGTCTTGGAAGAGATATATGTCTTTTACTAATCTAAGTGTCTGAGATGAAAGAAATATAATTCTTCTACTAAAGAAACTCTAAAAGGGTAAAACACTCAAAAAAAACTCTAAAAGGGTAAAACAAAGATAAATGGATAGCAGTCTGTATCTCTGATACCTCGATGTTCCTGCTTGCAAATACACTTTGAATCCCAAAATCATTGAATCACAGGTAGCATGTTCTGAATGTTGGTTGCTGGAAGGCAACAGTGAAAGAAAGCTATCTTGTTCCTTTCTGTCCTGTGAGTATGTAGTATTGACATCATCATGATGGTGATGATAGTTTCTATGTCAAGATTTGATTTCACATATTAATTCCATTTAAAGAATTTACAAACCAATTTTATTAATTTTGAGCATACAAATACAATATTAAAATTGGCTTACTATATGTATATGGTATTTTTATTTCATCTTTACAGGGATACAGTGCATATATCAAAATGGGGGGGGGGTACTATATTCTACATCCTTTAAAGCATTGATTTTTTTTTTTTGCTGATTCCAGTTATTTCCACATTGCATCCTTCACTAACTAATCTGCTACATCAATATAATACTACTTGCTACTCTTTTTCATCCACAGATACAAATCTCTTTACAATTGTGATTTTTGTGATTGTTTGAACACAATACTACTAGCAAAAATGTACAGACATCTCATTCATCTATGTAAGCACAAAACTAGAAAAATTATATTAAAACATAGGATTTTTTAAAAAGTAGTCCTTAATAGAAGCACTTTCTTATGGATTTACTTTGAATTACTCTTTTTTTTTGCTATAGAATGTACTGTCAATATTGGTGTTAAAATTCATTTAGTTACTCTTGGAATATTTCTTATCAACAGAAGTAAATAGATCTTAAAGGGCAGCAAAGGACTGAGGGCAGTGGTGAAATTCCCCCCCTATTGGTTCTCTGGGCTTGGCTTGGTGGGCATGGCTTGGTGGGGGTGCCATGTGACTGAGTGGGCATGGACAACTTTACGTCACTCACATAAACCCACCAAGCCATGCCCACCAAGCCATGCCCATAAAACAGACAGAAAGGTTCAGCTGGCCAAGTTTTCTAGCATTCAACCTGAACAGGGTGGCAGCTGCACATGTGCACTCAATTGCCTGCCAGTGCCACTTGCAGCCAGACCTGAGCAGGAGAACGGAAGCAACCAGAGGGATGGCATCGCAGCGTAGCTGTTCAGAAGGCAGCTGAAAACGACTGCCGGAGGCTGAATGCTTCTCAGTGCGAAACGAGGATTAGCCTCATGGTGTCCTCCCCACTAAAGTGCAAAGGTAGGTGAGTGAGGCAGACAGTGAGCGGGCGGTGGCTCAGGATCAAGGTCAGAGCCAGGAATGGCACATTCCCCGCCCTGGCCAAGGTGGGTAGTGAGCGGGTGGTGAGCAGGCAGCAGCTCTGGGGCAATGCCAGAGGTGGGGAATGGTGCATTCCCTGACCTGGCTGGGGACAGGTGGCCACAGCACACTAGGCTGCTGCAACCGATCCCCAGTGGCAGTGGCTTTGTGAACTACGTGAGGCCAGGGATGGGGGGGGCATGGTAGGCAGTAACTGGCACTGCTTACCTTTGAGTGTGCGTTGGCAAGGTGACTGAGCGAAATGCTGAGCAGGTACCAATGAGGCAACTGAGTGAGGCACTGAGCTGAGCATGCGTTGGCGAGGCAATTAGCTGGGCTGCGTGGCAAAGGGAACATACATAGGGCAGGGGTGGATGGGTGGGCGGGCCGAGCATCCAGAAGAGGTGAGCAGCAAGTGGCGGGCGTGGGTGGGCCGACCATGGGTGGTTTTTACTGGTTCAGTGAACCAATTCAAACCATCCCTGCCAGTTCACCCAAACCAGTCTGAACCAGTCAAATTTCACCCCTGACTGAGGGAGCTTATGTGGTCCTCTTGACTATAATGACACTGAGGGCACAGCACTCTTTTCAAATTGTGCATAGTTCATTCCATTTTTTCCAAAGGAGAATTAGTTACCTTGCAGTATATTATGCGTGTATGTATGCATGCATGTATGTGTGTGTATATGAATGTACAATATGTAATACTGTACACTGTGATAGAAATCCAGAATAATTGTTTATTCCTGAAATTCCATTTTGCATGTAGACGTGCGCATGTAGTGTTTGGGTATTGTGAAAATCACTATTTCAAGCATAACCTGAGATAATGATGTAACTGAGGACTTAGATACACAGAGGATATGATGTGCACCATCATTAGGATCTTTAGGATCATAGTTCTCTTTTTTTTCTAATTAAGCACCTAATCACTTTTGTTATTAGAAATTTAAGTAGGTGCATTTTATTATTTAAATGAATAAAATGTCCGAATAATTAATATAACTATTTAAAATGTTTTATGGAGAGCAGCATAATCTCATAAATCATAAATCAAAGAAGAATCATCATGATAAACATGCAGCTGGGTCAAAAAAAGCAGTAGCCTATTGTAAAATTCTACAAAGCAAAAATAACAAATCAATTACATATTAGGTAAAATGTATGCATATAATCCATTTGTATATCACTCCACACAAATACGGTCAAAGTGATAGGAACAGCATAAGGGTATTCTGGTTATTTTCAATCTGGCTTGTTTAAAAGAGTTTTCAAAGTTCGTCTCTGATGTTCTTTTATGCAGAGGATCCATTCTTTTCAGGCTAGACGTTTCTTGCATGTATCTTCTGACAGAGACAGAATGATGGCTGGAGTTGGTAATTGTCATCTAGTGATAGGAAAGCCAGTCACTTTGACCAGAGTTCATATTTGCACCTATTGCTTGATTTACAGTACAACTTGGGCCTCCAGATTTAGCAGCAGGATCTTCAGACACAGGAACTTTGCCCTGCAAATTGTAAAAGGAAGCATTATAATTTTTCAATACTGATTTACATTTGCATAGCTAGTTTTAGCATATTATATTGCAATATGATGACATACTATAAGATGCCTTGCCTAGCATAATGAGTCCAAAAACACCAGGTTTAAACTGTGTATATGGTCTCTCTCTTTCTCTCTCTCTCCCTCCCTCCCCCCCATCTCTAACCTATTGGCACTGTTGTATAGCCGGCAACAGCCTGTGCTGCGCCATGATTGGCTGAGACGCAGCACAGGCTGTGATTGGTTGGTGAATTTGACAGTTAATGACAGTTGCTGTCGGGAGAGTATAAATACCGTGACCGTTTGCAAGCGAATTGAATCGCTGTCATCTTGTAACTAATAAAGATCTTGCACTCTGTTCCATGGCTCCTGCGTCTTCCCTCACAATACACAAAAGGTACATTTAACTTGAGCCCAAACAGAATACGAAACAAAGAGAGGTTTAAAATATTGTTCAGTATTTTCAATTTTCTAAATTATAATAAATTGTCCACAACCTTAACAATCTACTAGTACTGCTCCAAAATACTGATATTCTTTATCATATTATATAATATATATATTATATTTCCACCAATACCCACTGTCAGTTTAACCTATTGGCACATTTAACTTGAGCCGAACGAGAAAAAGAAACAAAGAGAGGTTTAACTGATGATACAAGATTAAGCAAACCCATATTCTAGGAAGTGACTAAGGAAAATGTCAGAGCACTCAGAAGCAACTGGGTAGCACTGGGATGGGTCACTTCATTCTGTTCTAATTTAGTATTTGGATCAGTAAAACAGTAAAAAAAACACTCCATGTTTTGAATGATTTCTGTTTAAAAGACTCGTAGAGAAAAAAATCTGTAATGTTAATTGGCAAGTTTCACTAATGTATGAAGATTATGAGTAAAATAGCAAGCAAGTGGAGGGAAAATATCTGCAGTCTATTCTACAGGAAGCAGGCAGCAAAGCATAGATGCCACTGTGGGAAGCCTCCCCCCCCCAAAAGAAAGAAATATTTTGGGAAATATTTAAAAAGGCAGGATAAAATATTTCCTCTAAAAGAAAAATGAAAAAATCTTAAGGGAGGCAGAAACCAGCTTGTTTCCCTGCCCCAAGCAGAAACTGAGGCTGCCAGCATTTCGAAATGCAGATTTGGTAATCCGTTGAGAAAGACTGGGTCAAGACAGAAACTCTGATTAATAACAAACAAAAAAAACGGACTGCCTATAAAACCTAAAAACCAATTTAAATCAAAGAATAGAAGAACTTGGTGGTGAATTTGAACTTTGGAATGGTTCTGGACAGTGGTTATCTTACTTTTTAAATGTTATTTACATGGATTGAATCTAAGCAAACCTTTTTCAAATGGATGGATTAAACTTTCTTCTTCTAACATTTCTTTGTGACTTTCTGTAAACTACAGATTAATTTTCTCCTTTTTTATTGGTGTGGGTATTTTTTTCAACTCATTTAAAGAGTGGATTCTTTGCCTAATTTGATATACAAAAGAGATACAAAAAAGAAAAAAAAAGAAAAATCGCCACTCCAGAGGCTGATCGGAGCCTTTGTGTATTCAAAGACAGAACGTGCCTTTTTTTCTCTCATGGATTGTTTTGACTTCGGCATTGCAAGGTCTTACTGCCTGGCTGTTTGGCTTAAGATCTGATAAGACTCCACAGCTGTCCCTTTGAAGTTTGTTTTCGTCCACAGAGAGCTCGTGAACGTATATTTTAATCTTGCTGACCTTCTAAGAGCAAGCAGGTCCATATGAATATGGCGTCTCTGAATTTGCAAGGAACACTTTCAGAACTGCAAAAATTATTAAATACAGAGGAAAAATTGAGAGAAAATTGGAATATTTGGAGCATTTAACAATAAAATATGATGAAAAAACTGAGGATGTTTTTCAAATGCAAAATAAGGAGATTGAAATTCAAAAAACTGAAATGGAAGACGAATATAAAGAAATTAAACTTGTTGATATTCATGGCAATTGGTTTATTTCTGAAAAAAGAAATAATGGAATATTGAAAGAGGAATTAAATAGAGAGGAAATTTATTTCAAAGGGCAAGACATAGAAGAAGAAGAAAACATTAAAGAATCTATGGACTATGAAATCCTATTTGCAAAATATTTGATAACACTGCTGATAATCAAAGACAAGCTGAATAAGGAAACAGGAATAGCAATAGCAATAGCACTTAGACTTATATACTGCTTCATAGGGCTTTCAGCCCTCTCTAAGTGGTTTACAGAGTCAGCATATTGCCCCCAACAATCTGGGTCCTCATTTTATCCACCTCGGAAGGATGGAAGGCTGAGTCAACCTTGAGCCGGTGAGATTTGAACTGCCGAACTGCAACTAACAGTCAGCTGAAGTAGCCTGCAGTACTGCACTCTAACCACTGCACCAGGGCATCAAGACTACATGAGAGATCTTACAAGCAAGTAGTTGCTAAGAGGTGTCCATACAGATTTGATTAAGAGGATGTTTGGAGGACTGGTTCCACAAATGGCAGAAGATATTATATTGTTTTGTTACTGGAAAGATACAGGTTGGTGGATGGAAGAGTATAATTTAAAACTAGGTAAACCTAGTTAAATTTAGTGACAATAGATATAGTTAAATAAAAATTGATAATGATAGTAATGTATACAATGTGTAGTGTTATGATAAGCAATAATTGGGTATGAATATTGAATGATACCCGTAAAGGGAAGTCTAGAAATCCTTTTGGACTATATATAAAGGTTAATAATAATATAAGAATAAAAAAGAACTAAATTAGACACAGTTAAGTTTTGATTATTAGGGGGAAAACGTAGGATATAGGATATAGTCAAATAAAGAAAGGATAATTATAATATATATATGTATGTATGTATGTATGTATGTATGTATGTATGTATAATATAAGGGAACTGGATGTAAATTGTAAACAGGGATTTGAAAAGGAGGATTACAAAATTTTGTTATTAAATATTATGGATGTTTGCTAGAATAGGATATGAGGATTTAGTGTTAATGGAGGATTTTATAAATAAGTAAATGAAATGCCAGTATGTGGTTATGTATTAAATCTTGGTATATTTTATGATGAAGGACGTTTAAACAATCATAGTCAAATAAAAGTGGAGGTATGATGATGGTAATAAAATAAACATCTGAGCTAAGATACTAGAGTTAATATAAATTATATTTGATGACGGTGGAAGAGATGCACAAAAGCCTTTTGTAACCAACTGATACACTTTCTACAGTATGTAAAGAAGGAGGATTTGTATGTTTGTTTTGAAAATAAAAATATATTAAATAAAAAAACAAATGGGGCCAGCACCTGGCAGTGGCGGGGCAGCTCCAGGGCTGTATGTGTGCACCTTGCCACAGAGCAGAGGCATCAACCCCAATGTAGCACACTGTCCCTCAGGCCACCAGCTCGCCTGCCCATCCACCCATTGAACAGACTGGCCCAGAAATGGCACATCCCCTCATTGCAGACTGGATGTGGGACCCAAGGCAGAGGGGAGGGCAAGTGGGCAGCAGTTGCCCAGACTGCTGGAAGCCTCGAAGTCAAACATGCCAGGGCCAAAAAGCGAGGAAGGTTTGCCGTGTTCCCCTGAGATGGCTCTTCGGGCAAGCACAACAGATCTCCATTCCCTGCAGTCAGCCTTACCTTTCAGAGCTTCCATGCACCTCCACTGGCCTGAATGGCCTGACCTTCAGATCCCAACAGGGCAGCCCGTGGCTGCTTGCGAAGGTAAGGCCAACACTGGGGGCCAAAACCAAGTTTGACACCCTTGTTCTAAATGGTCAAGATTACTCAGTAGAAGGAAGACTATTTTCAAACTGCACTAAGAAAATGTGCCTGAAAATTTACAATAGAGGGGAGAGAAATAAAGGCTGACATTTTCTGTTCTGTTTTCCAAAAGTGGTTGAAGCACCTTTTCAAGTGACAATTAGGTGGTGTAAATCAAGCCTCTAAATAGAATATCCAAAACAAACCCAATTAGGATTAACATAATATCTATAATATCCAGTAAATATCCAGTAAATATCCCAATATGTTGGCATCCTGTCCCCATGTCTTTCCATGTTGCAAAAAGTGATTTTTCACTGATCACCTCTGCATAATTCAAACCTTTAGTTATTTCATACTCCTTCTTTAGCTATGTTAGTTGATGTTACTAAGCGATATTTTTTTCCTCTTTTTGACCATTTGTTTTTCATGTTTCTGGAAGTCTTCACCTCACAGTTCCCCAAATCCTGAACAGATTAAGCATTACATTACTTATATCGATCTCCACCAATCAAAGTTGAGGCTTGATCATTATCTGCATTTACAAAACCTTCTTTTTCTAATCAATGTATTCAAATCTCATTTAAACAGTTTTTAATTTACTTCACATTCCTTCTCCCTAACACCCATTCAACAATCTGCAACATTTAAACACCTTTAAATTGCTTTCTTTCAGGAAAATTGTAGAGTTTTATTTTAAGGCAGCATCTATTTCAGAAACTTCTCTCTCACACACATACCCAAAATCTCACGGAGGGTAAAACTAAGACAAATTGGTCAATATATCACCCTAAATAAACCAGTTCCCTGGAAATTCACAGTAAGCTGTACATTACTAAGCTGTGATTGCACAGTGGTTAGAAGTTGCAGGCTAACTCTGCCAATTGCCAGGAGTTTGATCCTCAAGGTTGACTCAGCCTTCCATCCTTCCGAGGTCAGTAAAATGATCCAAATTGTTAAGGGTAATATGCTGACTCTGTAAACTTCTTAGAGAAAGATGTAAAACACTGTGGAGCTGTATATAAGTGCTAATAGACAACCCTTTATTTTGAAAAATTAATTATTTCTGAGTCATTCAAATTATATACATTTATAACTTAATTATATTAATAATTATTCTCACCTGGGATATGTGCTCTTTTTCCTCTGATTGATTAGGAAGATCATGGCAAACATTACAAATCTGTGGATTCAATAGTTTTTTTATGCTCCATAATAAAAAGAGGAAAGAAAGGCCTGAGGAATTTAAACTCACTGTTCAGAGACCCATCAGCTAAGTACACTTCATAGCTGTAGGCCTGGGAAGATGTCCCAGTATTAGGATCTACACACTTGTCTTGCAAATTTGGTCCCCCAGGGAAATTTGATGCAGAATGAGAACTTCCTATGAACTTCCTTCACTTCTGAAACTTGGTTACAATAAACACAGTGACAGAAAGCAGAAAAATGGATGAGATGGCAACCAAGCAGATAATCAAATACAGTGTTAGAGTATGATCTCCCTCCTGAGGGACTTCACCCTTAGGATTATCCATAATTTTCATGTAAGGATCAGAAAAGCCGTCAACTAGAAGAATTCTTAGGGTTGCAGTGGCAGACTGTGGAGGATGCCCATTATCCCTAACTGCCACAATAAGAGTGTGTTTGAAACTGTCTCGGATGTTCACCGGCCTCATGGTTTTCACCTCTCCATTCTGAGTTCCAACAGCGAAACACAAAACCGGGATATCAAATCTCAAGCCAACATGGCAAGATAAACTATCTATTATACATGGATGACTTAAAATTGTATGCAAAAAGCCCCACTGAATTTAAATCAATACTCAACACAGTTCAACTGTTCAGCAGTGACATCAAAATGAACTTTGGAATTGAAAAATGTGTTATATTATCCATGTAGCAAGGAAAAATGAAAAAAATAGAAGGAATAGAACTGGGAAATGGAAGCACAGTGAAAACATTAGCAAAGGATGATGGTTACAAATACCTAGGCATATTAGAAGCAGATAACATCTTGAATAGAAAAGTCAAAGAGTCAATGCAAATGGAGGGTATGCAAAATATTAAAATCAAAGTTGAATGCTGGAAACATAATTAAAGCCATTAATAAATGGGCAGTTCCAGTGATACACTACTCAGCTGGAATCATCAAATGAACGTTGGCTGAACTGGAAAACTTGGACCAGAAAACACACAAACTTTTGAATATGTATCACGTTTTACAACCACAAAGTGACATTGACAGGTTGTACCTGCCAAGAAAAATAGGGGCCAGGGGGCTATTGCAAATCCATCAAACTATAGAAGAAGAAAAAATGAACTTTGAATGATTATGTGAACCAAAGTATATAAAATTGCTACAGGCTGTGAAAATGGAAAACAGTATAAAAACAACAGAAACAAAGACAGAATATAAGAAAAAACAGCTGGATGACAGATTAAATAGATGGAAAATGAAAGCTTTGCATGGACAGCACTTGAAAAACATTGAAGGAAAATGTAATGACAATTGACATGGACATGACTTAAGATGGGAACCATCAAGAAAGAAATGGAAGGTTTAATAGTCACTGCTCAAGAACAAGCACTACAAGCTAATGCCATGAAAGCAAAGATACAAAAATCCACTGACAATCCAAACTGCCAACTTTGCAACAACAAAGTTGAAACTGTTTCACATTTAATTAATTTAATTTAATTTAATTTTTTAGATTTATAGGTTGCCCAATCCTGGAGGATTCCGGACGGCTTCCACAGAACAAAAGAAAACAAACCAAATAAAAATAAAAATAAAAAAATAAAAAATTCTCCAACATGCATACGTTCTGATTGGGGCTGGACCCTACATAATAAGGTCAACAGCCCCAGGCCTGCTGGAACAGCCAGGTCTTAATATGTGAATGCAGCAAAATTGCACAAACTGATTACAAAGCTAGACACGACTGAGTTGCTAAATTAATCCACTGGTCATTATGTAAAAAATACAACTTACCTATATCCAAAAAATCATGGGAGCACAAAGTGGAACAAGTTACCAAAAATGAGAAGGTGCAGATCTTGTGGACTTTTGAATACATACGAATCATCATTTGGAACACAACACATCAGATAGCACAGTTGTAATATGGGACGAAACATACAATTTATTGACATCGCAGTACCAGGAGATGCCAGAGTTGAAGAAAAAGAACTGGAAGAAATCATGAAATACCGCGACTTGGCCATCGAAACTACCCGATTATGGATGAAACATGTAATAGTGATACCCATTGTCATCAAGGCTACTTTGGTCCAAGAATTTTATAATATACATCAACAAATTGCAGCTTCCTACAATAACACCAGTGGAACTGCAAAAAAAACTGTGCTACTCGGAACATTGTATATTTTAAGAAGGTACTTGGTTGATACCTAGAATGCTGGCAGCAACCCGTGTCAACCATTAGCACCAGTCAATGGTATTTGTGATGAATTTTTGAATGTTCAGTTGACTGAGTTTCATGTTTAATGGATAATAATAATAATAATAACTCCGCCATTGCCGGTCCCAAGCCCGGATGAGAAAGGAGGAGGGTTGGGGTCAGGTTGGCACCCTGGCCTCATAAAAAAAACCCGCCAACCCATACAATATGGTGAAAGAAACGAATAAAAATTTTATACTGCATCAGTCATCGCTCGGGTGGGCTACAAGTGGACCAGCCAACAAAATGACAAAAATATAGTGCAGATGAAAACCGTGCCATAATGGCCTGTTACTACAACTCAGAGCCAGAAAAAAGAGGTTATTTAAAGCAAATGTATGAATTATGGAAACAACACTATCAAGATTCAAATGTTAGTGAACAACGACTAGTAGATCAAAGGCGATTTATTATACGGAATAAAGTGTTTAGTGAAGTTGAACTTCAGGAAATTCAGGCAAATTGCAAAACCAAAAAAACAATATCACAAGCGGAAATAACTGATATTCAAGAAACAAATAAAGACATTATAGTAGAACTCCCAGAAGAAGCTCTCGGGGAGGAAATAACACCACCACCACTAGAACCAGTTATCACTGAACCAACTGATGAACTAACTCAAAAACAAAAAGAATTGAAGGATCAGATCATGGAGCATTTTCTGCTTAATGAGGAAAGGCAACGTTTACCATCACTAAAAACTGTGCCTAAGAAAATTTTGGCCCCTATCATGAAAATGGTTAATGCAGTGTTTTCAACAATTGAATCGGGATCCATCTTGGAAACGAACCAGTTAATGTACAGCGCAGCTGTAATAGTCACTAATGAACTAGGCATTAAAATCAAAGCACCTAGTCACACAACAGAAAAAGCATCAAAGCCAAAGTGGAAAATCCAATTAGAACAAAAAGTCAAAAAATTAAGGGCAGATGCTAGTAACTTAAAGAACATGCATGAGCAACGGCTTAAAAACAACAAAATCATAGATCGCTAATCAGAAGATATAGATTGGATACAAGAAACATCAATGAAGCTGTAGAGATTGTAAAACAGCAGATAACAGCAACAGTTAGAAAAATTGAAAGATATGAGGCACGAATCATCCAATATAAACAAAATCAGCAATTTCAATCAGACCAATGGTGTTTTTATCAAAGTCTTAATGTGAATGGTGACACCAAAAGTAAAAAACCAGAAAAGCAGGCCACAGTTGAATTCTGGAAAGAATTGTGGGAAAATGCAAAGTACTACAATAAGGAAGCAAAGTGGATACATGACTTTGAGAAAAGCATTGGCAACAAACAAATGCAAGTATTAGAAATAACAACTGAGATGGTCAAAAATCAAGTAAAAAAGATAAAGAATTGGACATCACCTGGAAAGGACCAATTACATGGTTTCTGGCTCAAATATCTGACAGGTTTACATGCAATATTGGCCAGGCAACTGAATGAAATTTTACAAAAGGGCCAAATCGATGAATGGTTGACAACTGGAAAAACATACTTGATTCAGAAGGATGCAACTAAAGAAACAACACCTGAAAACTACAGACCAATAACATGCTTGCCAACAACCTTCAAATTACTCACAGGCATTATTGCAGATAACATGATGGATTATTTGGAAAAAAAACAACATCTTGCCAGTAGAGCAAAAAGGCAACAAAAAAAGAGCAGGGGCACAAAAGATCAGTTCCTAATTGATAAAATGATATTAGAAAATTGTAAGAACAGAAAAACGAACTTGAATATGGTCTGGATTGATTACAAAAAGGCATTTGACTCACTGCCACATAGTTGGATCATAAAATGCTTAGAAACAACGGGCATTAGCAAAAATATTACATCCTTTACTGAAAAGGCGATGAAACAATGGAGAACTGAGTTGGCAGTAGGGAATGAGATCTACGGAATGGTTAATATCAAGTGAGGAATTTTCCAGGGTGATTCACTTTCACCTCTTCTCTTCATCATCGCAATGATCCCACTATCAGTAATCTTAAAAAAATTGAAATTAGGCTACCAAACAGCCAAAGAAGCTGAAAAAAATTCGCATTTACTATATATGGATGATTTGAAACTCTATGGAAAGTCAGAAATAGAAATCCAATGATTGACAAACACAGTCCGAGTATTCAGCACCGATATTTCAATGCAGTTTGGCATGAAAAAATGTGCCACTGTATCCATAAAAAGGAACAAAATCACTGCATGTGAGGGAATTGAAATGCCCAATGGCCGACTAATTAAATGCAACAAAAATGAAGCCTACAAATATTTAGGCATTCTGCGGTTGGATAACATCAAGCACGGAGAAGTAAAAACTATTGTCGGGCGAGAGTACACCAACAGAGTTAGGAAAATTTTGAAATCTAAATTGAATGGTGGAAATACAATCAAGGCCATAAATACCTGGGCAATACCAGGAAAAGGCAATGAAACAGTGGAGAACTAAGTTGGCAGTAGGGAATGAGAACTACAGAATGGTTAATATCAAGCGAGGAATTTTCCAGGGTGATTCACTTTCACCTCTTCTCTTCATTATCATAATAATCCCACTATCAGTAATCTTAAAAAAATGAAATTAGGCTACCAAACAGCCAAAGAAGCTGAAAAAATTTCTCATTTATTATATATGGATGATTTGAAACTCTATAGGTTTAGGTTTAGGTTTAGGTTTATTGGGATTTATATGCCGCCCTTTTCCCTGAGGGGACTCAGGGCGGCTTACAACCACAGGGGGGGGGGTGCAAGGTCAAAAACAAAACAATATGTGAACAAAGAAAAGATAGTAAAACACAACTTTCATTCAACAATCAAACACTCGGGCGGGTGAATTGGAAGCCTATCCCCAGGCCTGCTGGGAGAGCCAGATCTTGAGGGCTGCGCGGAAGGTCTGGATAGTGGTGAGGGTACGGATCTCCATGGGGAGCTCGTTCCACAGGGTCGGAGCAGCAACAGAAAAGGCTCTCCTCCGTGTGGTCGCCAGTTGGCATTGACTGGCAGATGGGATTCGGAGGAGGCCCAGTCTGTGCGATCTAATTGGTCCATTTAGGGAAGTAATCGGCAGGAGGCGGTCTCTCAAGTACTCAGATCCACTACCATGGAGTGCTTTAAAGGTGGTCATCAGTACCCTGAAGCGCACCCGGAGACCAACAGGTAGCCAGTGCAGCTCGCGGAGGACAGGTGTAACGTGGGCGAACCGCGGTGCGCCCACTATCACTCGCGTGGCTGCATTCTGGACTAGCTGCAGTCGCCGGATGCACTTCAAGGGCAACCCCATGTAGAGCCCATTGCAGTATTCCAGTCTAGAGATCACAAGGGCTCGAGTGACTGTTGTGAGAGCCCCCCGGTCTAGGTAGGGCCGCAACTGGCGGACCAGGCGAACCTGGGCAAATGCCCCCCTGGTCACAGCTGACAGCTGGTGATCAAAAGTCAGCTGTGGGTCCAGGAGGACTCCTAAGTTGCGGACCCTATCTGAGGGGTATAAAATTTGACCCCCCAGCCTAAGCGTTGGTATATTAGCCAAATTATTGGGGGGGAAGCACAACAGCCACTCGGTCTTGTCCGGGTTGAGTACCAGTTTGTTAGCACTCATCCAGTTCTTAACGGCCTCCAGACCCCGGTTCATCACGTCCACCGCTTCATTGAGTTGGCACGGGGCGGACAGATACAATTGCGTATCGTCCGCATATTGGTGGTATTTTATCCCGTGCCTCCGAATGATCTCGCCCAGCGGTTTCATGTATATGTTAAATAGTAGGGGGGATAAGACCGAACCCTGTGGCACCCCACACGTTAGGGGCCTCAGGGACGATCTCTGCCCCCCGACCAACACCGACTGCGACCTGTCCGAGAGGTAGGAGGAGAACCACTGCAAAACAGTGCCTCCCACTCCCACCTCCCGCAGTCGTCGCAGAAGGATACCATGGTCGATGGTATCGAAAGCCGCTGAGAGGTCAAGGAGAACCAGGATGGACGCATAGCCTCCATCTCTGGCCCTCCAGAGATCATTGGTCAATGCGACCAAAGCGGTTTCTGTGCTGTAACCAGGTCTGAAGCCGGACTGGAAGGGGTCAAGATAGCTAGCTTCCTCCAAGGCCCGTTGGAGCTGAAAGGCCACCACCTTCTCAACAACCTTCCCGATAAAGGGAAGGTTGGAGACAGGACGAAAGTTGTTTAAAATGGCTGGATCTAACGATGGTTTCTTCAGGAGGGGTCTCACCACCGCCGTTTTAAGTACGGCGGGGAAGTGCCCCTCCCAAAGGGAGGCGGTGACAACCGCCTGGATCCAGCCATGTGTCACCTCCCTGCTGTTGGCAACCAGCCAGGAGGGACACGGGTCCAGAATACAAGTGGAGGCACTTACAGCTCGAATGGCCCTGTCCACATCCCCAGAGGCAACGTCCTGGAACTCAACCCAGAACTGGTGTGGCAAGTGATCCTCCTGTGTCTCAGCTGGATCTACTGCGGTGGAGTCCAAGTCCGATCGAAACCGAGCTACTTTGTCCGCCAAGAATTGAGCATAATCCTCAGCCCTACCCTGCAAGGGGTCTCCCGCATCCCTCCTATTGAGGAGGGAGCGGGTTATCCTAAACAGGGCGGCTGGGCGTGACTCGGCGGACGCAACCAAGGCTGAAATATATGATCTTTTTGCAGTTCTTAGTGCTCGGACATAGTCCTTGGTGCAGGTAGTTAAGAGTGCTCGGTTCGCCTCGGACCTATCGGACCTCCACTGGTGCTCTAGGCACCTCCTCCGGCGTTTCTTCTCCCGGAGCTCCTCGGTAAACCAGGGAGGTCTCCGGGATCCACTGACCCGGAGGGGCCGTAGTGGCGCAATCCGGTCGAGAGACTCCGATGCCGCCGAGTACCAGGCGGCAGCCAGAGTCTCCGCCGAACTGTGGGCGAGAGTATCAGGAATAACCCCAAGCTCCGTCTGGAACCTCAACGGGTCCATAAGTCACCTGGGGCGGAACCATCTGGTCGGTTCCTCCTCCCTACGGTGGGGGTTTGGCCTCCGGAAGTCAAGCCTCAGTAGGCAGTGGTCTGACCACGACAGGGGTAGGATCTCATTACCCCTCAGACCAAGATCACACATCCACTGCTCCGAGAGGAATACGAGGTCGAGCATGTGACCCGCTGCGTGGGTTGGGCCCCGAATTACTTGGGTCAAGCCCATGGCTGTCATGGAAGCCATGAACTCCTGCGCCCCATCAGAGCGTTCACCGAGCGATGGCAGATTGAAATCCCCCAGAACTATAAGCCTGGGGAACTCAACTGCCAGCTCGGCTACTGACTCGAGGAGCGAGGGGAGGGATGCTGCGATGCAGTTGGGAGGCAGGTACGTTAGCAGCAAACCCACTTGACCCTTGAGGTCCAACTTTATCAGCAGAGACTCACACCCGACAAGCTCCGGAGCAGGGACCCTACGAGGTAACAGAGACTCCCGGATTACAATAGCCACACCGCCACCCCTTCCCTGGGCTCTCGGCTGATGAAGCACCTGAAATCCCTCTGGGCACATCTCTACAAGGGGGACTCCTCCTTCTGTGCCCAGCCAGGTTTCAGTAATACATGCCAGGTCTGCCCTCTCGTCAACAATTAAGTCCCGGACGAGGGGAGCTTTGTGAACAACAGACCTGGCATTTAGCGACAACAGCCTGAGACCAGGGTCCTGACTACTCGCGCCATCTGGTCTTGGAGTGGGACTCCTAGGGCCGGAAGGAGGGATCTCTGTGATGTAGCGAACCCTCCTTCCCCGGTAATGGCCAGCCCTAAGGTCCCCGCCATATCTGCCTCTCCCTGTCACGACCGCTATGCTCCGACCCACTCCCATGTCCATGGTCCCCCCAACCACCCCGGTACCCCCCGCCTTCCCCAGCAGGTCCTCCGAGTCACACATTCTCAGTTATCCACACTAACAGTTCCCACGTAAAATATTAAAACATATAAAATACAAAGGTAACAATTACTAAAAGTGGGCCATTCATTCAATTCCAGCCAACTCCCATACACTCAACATACTATTTAAAATTGCGCAGTTATAATATATAGTAATATGGAAACTGTGGAGGAAGCGGTGGCCTGCTCCTCTCCCTTCTTATGTCCTGGGGAAATGTCCTTAGCCACCAAGTCAAAAGTACGTAATATATAAGGTGGCTGTGTACAAGCAAGATTAAATACAAAGCTCCAAAGTTCATGAACGGCAACCATGTAGTCTTACCCCACTGGTGGAGGTTAGTGGGCTGTATATTCAAAGGTCTCTTTTCCAAAGATAGATAAGGGCCACAATGTAGGAGACCAGAGTTCAAGGCTGACTTGTGCCGCTCTTGCAGATGGAGGGAAAATTGCTGGTGTTTTCGGGGCTCAGTCCTCGTCACTGCAGCCGCCATCCTCTATCGCTCCCTGCCAGTTAAGCCACAAACCTACTCCTCCTAATGGTTAAATGAGCAGGGAGCAAAGTCCGGAGGGGGTTGCAACGATGATATACAATAAAACAGCAGATGATGAATAATAAAGTAGGTAACAGATAGTAAAGTAAGCAGAGATAAATCCGAGGGGGGGGGGCGTCTAGGGCAGTAGCACACACAACCATTCAATCCGTAGATTCAATGCAGCCTCCGACAGCCCCCTTCTTTAAAGTGAACTAAGTTAGAAAATTAACCCCTCTCAGCTCGCTAGTCACCAAGGCTCACAGTCACAGTCACAATCACTCAGCTCCAGCGAAGTCAACAGGCTGGCCAGAAAGGAGGATGTACAGATGTAATGCTGTGAGTCAGCTGTTTGGCGCCGCCATTTCCCTTCCTGCGTTCCTCCACGTTTTCCTTCCAACTTCAGCAGCTGCTGTTCCGCTGCTCTGGGACGACTAACAGGACCAGGGGCCAGCAGGTAGATGGCCAGGGGGCTCACCAGCAGCACCAAGGGCTTCCAGAAATCAAGAGATGGTAAAATGATGGTAGGGGAGGCTCCGAACGCCCGCGCGCCGCTATCGCCTCACACAGCTGGACAACCCGGCCGCCGTCCTCACACAGCTGGACAACCCGGGCCGCCGCTGTAACGAAAATGCGAGCCTCCGGATTTCAGCAGGTCCTATGGGTTCCGCAGCTCTTGGGCTCTCCCAGGAACTGTTTCCAACGGTTTTTGCGGTCCGTTTGGAGGCTTCCCGGTGCTTTTTAAACCTATTTGTTCAACTGGCTATACTACCAGAATTGTTTCTGAACAATTCAGAAATCAGGGTAGGCTTGGGAGTAAAGTCACAGGTGGAAGGTGTTTGGCCCCTCCTACAGGAAATAAGACAGGAGCGAAAGGGGAGTGGGGTTTTCAGGAAACAATTCATTCAGTCGGTCATTATATTCATTTCAGGAGTGTGAAGATCTGTCCGTGAATGTCAGAGACTCTGCGCCCAGTCTTTCCTTGCACAGCAACTCACCTCACTACTAAGGCTTTATAGAGTGGTTTTTGGCTTCTGTCAATTGCCTATGAAAGTCCCTGCACTTTTCTTGTGAACTTTTTCACAAGGGACACATCAGAGACACACACAGAGACTGGCCCAAGATCAGCTTTCTTACCTTACTGTCTCAGAAAAGGAATTGTTTGTTACATTCTTTTCTAGATGTGCAACCACATCTTCTATTTCTTTCCATCTTTCCAAATAGTCTATGCATTATCTGTCCAAGGAATAATAATTTAAGCCTGATAATATGTGCCTTGAGTCAAAACTGCATTAGTTTGTTAAAGCATCTATATGCAGCACTTGCAAACAGATTTAAAACAAAAAAATCCATTCTTATTAGTCTGTTGACAAAACCTTTTACACTTTCTTTACTATTATGTTTAAAATACCTTAGAGATTTGCCTTGTATGATACAAGTTTGTACCTAAGGAAATTGGGATGGGGGGAAGGAGGGAAGGAGGAGGGGGTGGAAAAAGACTACTTTCCTACTGCACAAGGAAAATATGCCTGGAAGCCATGTTTGCAACCATCCAGTAAATATCCCAGTATGTTGGCATTCTGTTCCCACAAGTCATACTGGAAAAGATAATGAAAAAACAGAAAGAGATTTTTTAAACAATGCAAAAATTATGGAATGAATGGTGATCTCTGCTCTAAAGAAATCTTAAAGCCCATCTGTGGTTCTTCAACAAAAAACAACAAAGTTGCTCAGGAATAATCAAAAGAGCAAAAACACAAAAAGTGGGAATAAATAGAAAGATGCTAGATTAATTGCATGTTTTCCTCACCTCTTTCTTTGCGCCATTTACTGCAACCTGCTCAGAACTATCTTGGATGCCTGCAGAAATACTACTGTTCCCTGGGACGTTAACATCTCCCACCGAAAAGACAGGAAAGAGAGGCCTGAGAAATCGGAACTCGCTACTTAAGGATCCACCAGTCAAACAAACATCATAACGGTAAGTCCGGGAAAGAGACCCATTCTGTGAATCAGCACAATTCCCTGGAGTATCAGAACCGGCAGGTGGGAAGTGAGGAACAGCTGCAGTAAAATGGCTTTGGGTGTCCTTCTTGAAGATTTTGACCATAATAAACACAACAATGCAGACCAGGAACACAAAGGAGACTGCAGCCAAGCAGATCATCAGGTACTTGGTCAAGGTTTTATCTTCTTCCGGTTCTTGCACACTGACATCCACCCTCCTCAGGAAGGGATCCGAAAAGCCATCCACAAGAAGAACATTAAGCAACGCCGTGCTGGTCTGTGGAGGAAGGCCATTGTCTCTGACCAGTATCACCAGCCTCTGCTTACTTGTGTCTCGCTCATTCAGGACTCTCCTGGTTTTCACTTCCCCATTCTGCGCTCCTATGCTGAAAAGGGCTGGGTCTGTGGCCTTCAGCAATTCATAGGAAAGCCAGGAGTTCTGGCCAGAATCTGCGTCCACTGCAACCACTTTGGTGACCAGATAGCCGGCCTCGGCTGACTTGGGAAGCAGCTCATTGCATGGGGATGTGTTGTTCTGGAGGGGATACAGGAAGAAGGGAGCATTGTCATTCTCATCTATTATGTGGATTCGGACAATCACTTCTGAGCTTAGGGAAGGAGAACCACCATCAGATGCCCTCACAGTGACTCTGAAGCCTCTTATCTGCTCATAGTCCAGGGATCGGAGGGCATACATGTTTCCAGTTTCAGAGTTGATTGAGATGTAAGTAGTCACTATGCCATCACCCTTCCCCGGCAGAACTAAGTAATTCACTTTAGCATTCAGCGTTGTGTCCAGATCCAGAGCATGGACTGAGCCAATGAGCAAGCCTGGAATATTATTCTCTCTGATTTGCATGTCATATGAAGACTTTTCAAAAAGGGGAGAATTATCATTGACATCGGAGATCTGAACATTAATCAATCTTGTTGAAGTGAGCCTAGGAGCTCCCCAATCAATGGCAGTGATGGTGATGTTGTATTCAGTGACCGTCTCTCTGTCTAGGGGACTTTGGAGCACAAGCTGATAAAAGTTGTTTGTAGTGGCTTCCAGCACAAAAGGGAGATTCATCTGCACGGAGCAGACCGTTTTGCTGTTGTCTCCAGAATCTTGGTCTCTCACACTTAAGAGGGCCACTATTGTGTCCGGGAGAGAGTCCTCCTTTAAAGTGCTGATCAGAGATATAATTGACACTTCTGGGGGATTGTCATTCTCATCTTCAACCTCTATCAGTATCTTGCAGTGCCCTGAAAGACCCCCTCCATCTGTTGCTCTGATGCTCATGATATAACTCTTTTCTTTCTCATAATCAATTTGTCCCCAAACAGTTATTTCACCAGTGATTTCATTTAAATAAAACAAATTGTTTATTCTTTCAGGCACCTGATGGAACGAGTAGAGGATTTGCGCATTTGAACCCAAATCCAGATCTGTAGCTTCCATTTTAATCACAAGGGTGCCCTCAGGGAGATTCTCCTTTATTCTTGCCTTATATTCAGACTTACTAAACAGAGGAAAGTTATCATTATTATCTAGAACATTAATATTAATTTGAACTGTGCCGGTTTTCTTTGGAACTCCTCCATCAATAGCCAATAGAATCAATTGAAGATATGGCATCCTCTCCCTATCTAATGTTTTCTTCAAAACAAGATATATATTGTTATTCCCGTCTTCATTCTTATGTACTTCCAGGTGAAAATGCTCATTGGGACTAAGAGTATAATTTTGGATGCTATTTTCTCCCAAGTCCTCATCTTGGGCAGGTTCCAAAGGGAACGTTGTACTTTTAGGAACAGTCTCAAGAATGTCTACCTCCACATTGTTTTTCCAAAATTTGGGTGCATTGTCATTCACATCTTCTATCTTGATTTCAAGGTTAAACATATCTAAGGGGTTTTCCAAAACAAGCTGAGAAAGAAGTAGACAAGGATCATTCTGGCCACATAAAGCTTCTCTGTCTATTTTATCATTAATCAACAGATTCCCAGTTTGAATATCAAGGTGGAAGTATTCCTGAGTGCCCTCAGCAACTAAATATGCTTCGCGTGTGATAAGCTCCCCTGTTTTCAGTTTCAATTCTTTGAGCACATTAGCCACCAGAAACCCCTTTTTCTTTTCCTCAGGGACAGAAAAGCGAATTGAAGCACACATTACTCTAAGGAATGAAAAAGAGAGAAGGACATACAGACCTTGCCTTTTCCAAAAGCAATTCTCCATGATTCCAGTCGCTTCCTTGTAGGCTCAAATTCTGCCCCAAAATTTAGTTTTTCTTTTCTTCCTTTATGATTTAATTGTTCAAACTGTATCAAATCATATAATCTGCAAACGTTTCACTGCCAAAGAGTCCTTTTGTTCTATTTTATATTAGTGTTCTGCCCTAATTCTGAGCAAGCAGAACAGAACTAAATTTCTTTGCTAATATTGCCACCATGTGGTGAACTAGGCAAAAATTCTATTTGTACTGTTTAGTCATATTGAATCCATTTTTATCTAGCCACTAGCTAGCCTACCAAACAGATTATTTTATTAACTATTTAATTATATAGAAAAACAGTGGCAATCTACACAAAAGAACATCAACATTATTGATAAAAGTTGTAATCAAGTCATTTCACAGTTGAGTTTCGAATAACTGTGGGCATATCCAGTGACTCTTTAGGTAGCTTCTGTTCTGTGGGAATAGAATAGAATAGAACAGGTTGCAAGCGATGTTGGAAAAACTGCTGTGTATTATCTTCTTATAAACCTTTAGTGATAAGAGCACCCACAGCTTCTGAAGGCAAGTTGTTATACTGATTGATTGTCAGGAAATTTTATTTCTAGGAAAAATTCTTCTTGTCTTGCATTCAGGTACTTTGGACAATAGGTGACCCGCTCTTCCTTATGGCATCTCCAGGGGTGGTATTCAGCTGGTTCAGCCCAGTTTAACCAAACCTGTTGTTAACTTTGTGTGCACTTCAGTGAACTGGCTGGCCCTGCCCCTCACCTCCCCGGCACTCCTTATCTCGGCCGGCATCTCCTGAGGCCATTTTGGCATCTTGGCACTCCTCTAACCTCCCCTCCAAGCAAGTGATATCCATGCAGGCAAAACCTCAAGGCAGCTCTGACAAGGCGGGAGGGGCTGGAGCTACTAAACAAACAGCCAAGCTGAGTGCCTGAAGGACCCCATCTCATCACTAGGAATCCAGGAGCCTCAGCAGGAAGTGGGTGAGGCCTCAGCTGAGCTTCTTGGCAGACAAAATGCCTCGCAGGGGGCCAATCTAGCACCTGGAACTGGCTCTGCCTTATGGAGAATGGGGGCATTGTTGGGCTTCCTGCAAAGAGAGGCTCAGATCTGATTCCTGCAAGGTGTCATGATCCATGAGCTGCTGCTGATGCTGTGCTACCTGGGCAGCTTCTTGGTGGGTGGTGGCCTGCAGATAGGTGCAGTGGGGGGTGTGGTGGTCCTCCATCCCTTCCTCCATGGACCCGGATTAGTTCCCTTCCTCCTCGCCTTCTGGTGGCCCCAGAGCTGCTACCATTCCTGCATCCAAGTGGCTTGCATCTGCCACCTGGGTACACTGTATGTGGTGAGGATGAGGCTCAGACACCTTCAGGCCCAAGGCCCAAGAGAAAGCACTGATCTGGGGACACAGTCCTCCAAGACGGAGTTCTTCCCATGGAGCAAAGCCCTGAATGGACCTAAACCATCCCGAAGAGATGGTGAATAGGAAGATTACATCTTGCTGATCTTGGGGATATCTCAAAATCTCCGAAAGAAGCAAGAAAAGGTCTTTGAGCCGGTAATAAAAAATCCAGTCAAAAGGCTGATGAAGTCGGAGCGGCCTCAGAATGGAACGATGTGGAAAAAGAAAGTGTTTCCAGCTGGTGAGAAACTTTTATTGCTTTAAAAATATGGACTGCCTATAAAACCTAAAGACCAATTTAAATCAAAGAATAGAAGAACTTAGTGGCGAATTTGAACTTTGGAATGGTTCTGGACAGTGGTTATCTTACTTTTTAAATGTTATTTACATGGATTGAATCTAAGCAAACCTTTTTCAAATGGATCGATTAAACTTTCTTCTTCTAATGTTTCTTTGTGACTTTCTGTAAGCTACAGGTTAATTTTCTCCTCTTTTATTGGTGTGGGTACTTTTTAACTCATTTAAAGAGTGGATTCTTCGCCTAATTTGGTATACAAAAGAGATACAAAAAAAAAAGAAAGAAAGAAAAATCCCCACCCCGGAGGCTGATCGGAGCCTTTGTGTATTCAAAGATGGAACATGCCTTTTTTTCTCTCATGGATTGCTTTGACTTAGGCATTGCAAGGTTTTACTGCCTGGCTGTTTGGCTTAAGATCTGATAAGACTCCACAGCTGTCCCTTTGAAGTTTGTTTTCGTTCACAGAGAGCTTGTGAACGTATGTTTTAATCTTGCTGACCTTCTAAGAGAAAGCAGATGCGTATGAATATGGCGTCTCTGAACTTGCAAGGAACACTTTCAGAACTGCAAAAATTATTAAATACAGAGGAAAAAATTGAGATAAAATTGGAATATTTGGAGCATTTAACAATAAAATATGATGAAAAATTGAGGATGTTTTTCAAATGCAAAATAAGGCAATTGAAACTCAAAAAACTGAAATGGAGGACGAATATAAAGAGATTAAACTTGTTGATATTAATGACAATTGGTTTATTTCTGAAAAAAGAAAGAATGGAATATTGAAAGAGGAATTAAATGGAGATGAAATTTATTTCAAAGGGCAAGACATAGAAAAAGAAGAAAACATTAAAGAATCTATGGACTATGATACTCCTATGCAAATCCTATTTGCAAAATATTTGATAACCCTGCTGATAATCAAAGACAAGCTGAATAAGGAAACAGAAAGAGGGCATCAAGACTACATGAGAGATCTTACAAGCAAGAAGTTGCTAAGAGGTTGAGTTTAATGTTTAATGGATAATAATAATAATAACAATAACAACAACAACAACAACAATAATATTAACCTTTATTGTCATTGTACAATGAAATTGATTTAGCCTCTACTGGTGCAATCCATATCAAAAATACAAGCTAACATGAATAATATAGAAAATGTTCCTTATACAAGTGATTAGGGAGAAACCAGTCAGATGTTTCCATGTATGCATAGAGTGATTGTATTTGTATTTAGGAGTATGACAGTCCATGGGTAAAAGCTGTTTTTAAACCTATTTGTCCAACTGGCTAAACTATCATGTGTTTCATGGTCCTTCTCTTCACTAGATTAGCCATGCCCAATGTTGTGGCCCGCCAGTGGCCAGCGGAGCTGGCAGCAGAGTTGGACAGTGAGGAAGTTGGGGAGGAGCATGAGCCAGTTCTGGAGACTGGGAAAGGCTCAGATGAGGGCTCTGCATCAGAAGGAGAGACAGAGCCAAGGCTGTTTGACAGTGATCAGGTGCCTATGGAGCTAGACAGCAGTGAGGCAGAAGAACAGCTAGAGCCTGTTCCCAGTGTGTCATGCGCAGAGCTGACAGAAAAAAAGAACAATTCAGAAATCAGGGTAGACTTGGGAGTAAAGTCAAAGGTGGAAGGTGTTTGGCCCCTCCTACAGGAAATAAGAGAGGAGCGAAAGGGGAGTGGGCTTTTTCAGGAAACAATTCATTCGTTCGGTCATTAGATTAATTTCAGGAGTGTGAAGATCTGTCCATGAATCTCTGACTCTGTGTCCAGTCTTTCCTTGCACAGCACCTCACTTGGAAAATATTTACGTGGCAGCTTTCCAAGAGAGATAACGTCTGTTGTCATAAATATTCCTTTGAAAGACTGTTTGCCAGGCCTTGCTGAATGTGAATGAGAGAAATTCACATTCATTTAATAAAAGGGGTTTTGTCAGGACAAGGACTCTGCCTCGTTCTTTTTGGGGAAACCTGGGGAAGGACATCCAATTCTTGCAACCATTCATCATATGTTTTAGCCTCCACTCCTCTAATCATCTTGGTTGCTTTTCTGTGCACTCTTTCTAGAGTCTCAACATCTATTTTATAGTATGGCGAGCAAAACTGGATGCAGTATGTTAGGTGTGGTCTTACTAAGGCTTTATAGAATGGTAGTAGTACTTCATGTGAACTTTGTTTGTATCCCTTTGTTAACTTAGGATTGCATTGGCTTTTTTGGCTGCTGTCGCACACTGTTGGCTCATATTTAATTGGTTGTCCACTAAGACTCCAAGATCCCTTTCACAGTTACTGCTATTAAGCCTAGTTTCTCATAACAAATATATGTGTACTTTTGTTTATTCTTGCCTAAGTGTAAGGCTTTACTTTTCTATACATTGAATTTCATTGTTAGATAGGGCCTAGTGCCAAGTCTGTCAAGTCTGGATCTATCTTCTAGGGTGTTAGCTATTCCTGCTAGCTTAGTATCAGATGCAAATTTGGTAAGTTCCCCTTCTATCCCCTCATCTAAGTTGTTTATAAAGATATTGAAGAATACTGGGCCTAAGATGGAACCTTGTGGCACCCCACTGCTTACTTCTCTCCATGTAGACTTAGACCCATTAAAGACTACTCATTGAGTATGGTTTGTCAGCCAGTTAACAAATCCATCTAGTGGTTATGCTATCTATCCCACTTTTTTTTAGCTTACCAAAAAGTAGGTTGTGGTCTACTTTATCTGTCTTGCTGAATCCTAAGTATATTATGTCCACAGTATTTTGCTGGTCTACTAATTTAATCACTATGTTGAAAAATGAAATTAGTTTGGTTTGGTATGATCTGTTTTTAACAAACCCATGCTGACTTCTAGTTATTACTTTACATGATCACTCTTGTGCAACTATTATATGTCCAAAAATGGAAAGAATCTAGAGAAATGGTTGGTGAACATGACAGAACTAGCAGAGATGGCAAAATTACCTTGTTTGATTTATTATTGACTGGAAACCTTTTATGGAATTTTTGCTGAAAAAAAGAGAAAAATGAACTTATGGTTTAGGAGTTCCATCCAGAGGTGATATTCAGCAGGTTCTGACCAGTTCTGGAGAACCGGTTGCAGAAATTTTGAGTAGTTCAGAGAACCAGTAAATACCACCTCTGACTGGCTTCACCCCCATCTATTCTCTGCCTCCTGAGTCCCAGCTGATTGGGAGGAAATGGGGATTTTGCAGTATCATTCCCCTGGAGTGGGGTGGGAATGGAGATTTTACTGTATCCTTCCCCTGCCACAACCACCAAGCCATGCCCACCAAGCTACAACATGCCCACCAAGTCATGGCCACAGAACCGGCAGTAAAAAAAATTGAATCCCACCACTGGTTCCATCATTAGAAGCAAATTGTAACATAACCTTTGAGGCTGAGAGTAGAATATAAATATACACATAATGAAGAAGATCAGAAGCTAATTCTTTATTATTCCCCATAAATATGTATTTATGATACATATTTTTGAATACATGTTCCAAATGTCAAGATGTGCTTTCAATATTAATATTTAAGCTTCAGGACTGTTTGCTCTCTCCATTGCTCTGTTCTCTCTATATCAATGACTGCATCTCAAGGGAGCCCTCTGTTAAAGTTCTGAAGTTTGCAGATGATACAATGGTCACTGGCCTCATTTGAGATGGTGATGAAACTGCATAAAAGAAGGAAGGTTGAACAACTGGCCCTGTGATGCAGCTTTAACAATCTGGAGCTGAACATGTTTAAAACTGTAGAGATGAGAATGGATTTTAGGAGATGTTCTTCTATTCTATCACCTCTTACAGTATTAGACAGCACAGTATCAACAATAGAATCCTTCACATTTTGGGGTTCTAAAATCTCCCAGGATTTGAAATGGACACAACAATAAACTTCATCATTAAAAAGGCACAACAAAGAATGTTCTTCCTGCATCAACTCAGGAAGTCCAGTCTGTTCTGGGAGCTGCTGATACAGTTTTGCAAATGAATTGTTGTGTTGGTTATTTCTACTTCTATAACTGTCTGGTTTGTTACAGGAACCAAACAGGGTAAGTACAGACTTCAAAGGATAGTTTAGACTGCAGAAAAAGCAGTTGTAACTGTAGGCTTTTTACAGTGAATCATCTGAATGGTACTTAGAACTGAGGTTACACGTGTAAGTAAAAACTGCAGCAATCTGCAGAAAATATTTGCCTGTCAGCTATTCTTTGCTTGCAGTGTGTTCCCAGGCATCAAGGGCACGGGATGATGAAACAAAGTATAATCTGCAACATTTTATTCACTCATTTGATAACACTTGATTCATTCAGCTGCAACAACATGCACATTCTCACGTAGACTAATGATGTAAGGACTAACCAATTATTGTGCCTTGGAGACTTGTTAGCCAATAATGATATAACACGTAAAGTAGGTAGAGCTAAAGAAGCTGCAAACACTATAAGAATGATGTTTCATGATTAATAATTTTGCTGTTGATTCTGCTATCTATGGAATGCTTTGTTCAATAAACTTTGGTTGATTTAGCTATCCGTGGGTGGATTACATTCTTTCATCTTCAGCCTCGGGACCCTAAATGCTACATTTTGACCTCCCGAACAGGGACCCATATTTCGTCCAGGGAAGGACAGACTTCGTCAGCCCAAGGGCTCTACAATCTTACTTTATAAGATTTCTGTAAGTATGGGATCTTCGCTTTCTCAGGAACAAAGGAAGCATGTTAATGAGTTGGGTTATCTTCTTAAGGAGTCTGAGTTATCTGTTTCACAAAAGGCTCTTTTTCGGCGGATCTGGGAAATTGCTTTAACTTGTCCTTCTTATCCTGAAAGAGGCTCTTTGAAATTGTCAGATTGGGAAAAGGTTGGCAAGGTTTTGCATTCTGAGCCGAGGAAAGATTTTTTACATGCTTGGCATTTGTGTCATTACGCTATAGAAATGTTTGGTCAGAAAGAGGATTCTGTTTCTTTCTTATCATCCCCCCCCCCCTCTCAACATTCTTCTACTGTGATCTTTCCTCTGTTGTCTGAAAAACAAATTTCCTCTTTTGATCTTAAGTCTAAGGCTGAAATAACACCTTCTTCTTCTTCTGACATTGTGTTAAAGCTTCCCCCTCTCCCTCCTCCTATTCCCCCTCCTCTTTCTCTTTCTCCTTTTCCACCTCCTTCTACTAATATTCTTCCAAAGTCTGCTTTTCAGAAAATGGTAGAAAGTTGTAAATCGGATGTTACTATTTCTGGAGAAGAGTTAGCTGAATTGGTGTGTGTGTGCCTGGTACAGTATCAACCAGGACCGCAGCCTGGACAACAGATTGCTGAATGGGAAGGTTTGCCATTTCCGATTTTAAGGGAGTTAAAAAAGGCTATTTCTGATTATGGAATTACTGAAAATTTTACTAGAGGTCTTTTGGAAGGAATTAAGAAGGGTTATACCATGATACCTCAAGATTGCAAACAATTGTTTAGAATGATTTTGACTTCTATGCAATATGTTGTTTGGGAAAGTGAGTATTTGCGTCATTTTCAGGCAGCTGCTATAGGTGGTGGTGGAGTTTACACAGCAGAACAGTTGTTTGGATCAGGTCAGTTTGCAGATGTTCCTAATCAGGTTCTACTTCCTCCTGCGACTTTGGCTGTGGTTTCTGAATGTGTTTTCAGGGCTTTCCTCAAGGTTCCTCAAGCTGGTGAACCAAAAGTGAGTTTTTCTAACATGTCAGGGAGTGAATGAGCTTTATCTGATTTTGTAGAGAGACTTTCAAAAGCTTTGCACCAACAATTGGATAATCAGGAAGCAGCAGCAGAGTTGCTTCGTCAATTGGCTATTGAAAATGGTAATGTAGACTGTAAAAACCCTAAAGTAACCAGCCTGTCTTCCATAGAAGACCTGCCTATTGCACAGGCCAGAAGGAGGGCTGAGAAGATATCTGCAGACCCCTCACATCCTGGACTATTTCAAAACTGTCCTTGTGTCTAATTATTTAGACACAAGGACAGTTTTTCCCCATGCAATCACTCTGCTGAAAACTTATTTTCACTGTGTTTTTTTTTCTTTCTTTTTTATTAACATGTAAAATACTCACACACAAAATGTAGACGTACACCACATTTACACAATACAATATGAACAGAAGATTCCTGTTCTTTCTAATAGCAATTATCAATTGATACTGCTCACCTTATATTATTTCCCCTTCTATTGTATTTCATTTGGATTTCACCATTCTTAACCTCCTTATTTTACTCATAACTATTATTTTTGAGTTTTGTTATATTTCTTCATTGATTCTTGTTTCTTTCCTACATCGACCTATACCATTTATCCCATATTTGGTAGAATTCTGATTCTTCTTTTCCTTGGATTTCTTTAGTTAGTTTGTCCATTTCAGCACAATCCATAACCTTTCTTATTATTTCATCTTCTCTCAGAGTTAATTTGTTTTTCCATTTCTGGGCAAAGGCAATCCTTGTCACTGTAATTATATGTAGTATTAAATACTGGATTTCTTTTTTGTATTTCGCAGACATTATTCCTAATAAAAAAACTTCAGGTTTCCATTCTATTTTAACCCCTGTTATTGCCTCCAGCCAATTTTTGATCCTTTTCCAAAAAAATTTAGCCTCCTCACAGGTCCACCATAAATAGTAATATGTTCCGTGTATTGATTCGCATTTCCAACATTTTGGGGAGGTATTTGTTAAGATTTTAGCTAATCTTGTTGGTGCCAGGTGCCATCTGTAAAACATTTTGTACTGGTTTTCCTTGTATGCAACTGATAGCGTCATTTTTAAATTTATTCCCCAAAATTTTCCCCATTTGTCTAATTCAATATTATAGCCAAAGTTCTGCACCCATTTTATCATTTCTTCTTTCACAATTTCCTCTTCCATTTTAAACTTCAGGAGAAATTTATATATTCTCCCTATCATCTTTCTGAGTTTTGAATAATTTTATCCAATTTGTATGGTTCGGTTTCGATGTCATATAATTTAGTATCATTATTGTATTTAGTTTTGATTTGGAGGTAAGTTAACCAGTCAACTTTCATGTTCTGTTCTGCCAATTCTTCAATTGTTTTTAAATTTCCCTATCAATTAACTCTCTGTATCTTAGCATTTTGTTCAAATCTATAAAATTTGGATGGGTCATCCTTTCTGTCAGTGATAGCCAATTCGGGATTTTCACATAGTGGATTTTTTTTTTTGAGCCATTTTTGCAATAACGCTCTTCTAATTAAATGATTTTTAAAGTATTTGTGCGTTTTATTTTTATCATCCCATGGGAATGTATGCCAGCCTGCTTGCAAATCATGGCCTTCTAAGGTCAAAATTCTTTTATTCTTTAGCTCTATCCAATCCTTCACCCATGTTATTGTTACTGCTGATGCATATAAATCCCAATTTGGTAGTGCTAAACCTCCCCTCTCCTTGCTGTCTTGCATTGACTTTAGTTTAATCTCGCTTTTCGTCCCTGCCAAATGAATCTAGCGGTTATTTTGTTTAATTTTTGAAATATTTTTTTACCCGGATTAATAGGTGTGGCTTGCAACAGGAATAAGATTCTTGGTAAAATATTCATTTTAATTATCGCTATACGTCCCATGAGTGATAGCTGAATAGTTTTCCAATTTTCTAAATCTTTCTTTATTTGTATCACTAATTTATTATAATTATCATCTTTAATTGTAGAACATTTTGCCAACACCCAGATCCCCAAGTATTTCACTTTCTTAGTTATTTGCATTCTGGTTGATACTTCCAGTTCCTCTTCTTGCTTTTTTGTCATGTTCTTGGTTATCATTTTTGTTTGGTCTTTATTGATCTTTAGCCCTCTCCATATTCTTCTAATTTTTGAATTAATTTCAGGCTGAATTCTAATGGATCCTCTAGAACAAATACATAGTCATTGGCATAGGCTTGGGCCTTATATTCTTCATTTTTGAGTCTTAAACATTTTATTCCCTGGTCCTTCCAAATTTCATTTAATAAATTTTCCTAAGTTGATATAAACAGCAAAGGAGAGAGGGGGCATCCCTGTCTGACTCCTTTTTTTATTTCGATCTTCTCTGTTAGTTCTCCATTCATCATACTTTGGCTGTCTGACTGTTATAAAATCCTTCTATCATTTTAATAAATTTTTCTCTGAATTTCATCTCGTCCAATAGTGTTATTACAAATTTCCAGATTACGTTGCCAAATGCTTTTTGTGCATCAAGGAAAACCAGTACCATTTGTTTTTCTGGATGCACCTTGTAATACTCTATTATGTCTAGGATGACTCTTGTATTATTTTTAATGTGTCTGTGAGGTAAAAATCCGTTTTGATTCGGAGTATTCGTTCATTTAAAACCTGTTTAATTCTTCCTGCCATAATTGTTTAGACTGCAGAAAAAGCAATTGTAACCAGCCTGCCTTCCATAGAAGACCTGCCTATTGCACAGGCCAGAAGGAGGGCTGAAAAGATATCTGCAGACCTCTCACATCCTGGACTGTCAACTCCTCCTATTGGGGTAGTCTATAAGACATTATAGGCCAAAATAATTAGACACAAGGACATTTTTCCCCTCATGCCATCACTCTGCTGAAATGCATATATGAGTATTTACCCACATAGTCCAGCTGTAATATTATTTTTTTTCTTATCTTTCTTACTCTCCACTTATTGGTATTATTATTATTATTATTATTATTATTATTATCATCATCATTATTCTGTTCTTTGCATGTACACTGAGAACTTCTGTTTTCAGCATTCCTTGTGTATCTAATCACAATTGGCCAGTATTAAATTCAATTCAGAATAACTAAAAAGGTTTACAGATTATAATAGCATTTCCATGAATTAAAAAAATATCAACAGAATCTTTAAACACCAGGTGATATGTTACTTTGACGATATATAATGAACTGTTGCAAAGTATGTATTTTAGTGAAATTCTGTCCTTTCCTAAAAATTTCTACAATATAGGAATAAAAAATAATCATAATGTAGCTGCCAAGAGAAGTTCATATAAGATTCACTAAGAAAGCAATCAAAACACAAATACTACAGATGGCAAGAGATAAAACATTGAAATATAAAGATAAGGAGATTGTGGTCCTGAAACAAGTACCAAGAAGAGTGAGAGAGATGAGAAGAGAATATAAATTTTTGACTAAAATTTTACTTTAAAAAGGCGTTAATTACAGATGGCTGATACCAGAAGGTCTCATGTTTGTATAGCAAGGACAAAGACACAGAATAGATTCAATTGAGAAAGCATGGACTCAATTTAGCTATTAAAAGAAGGAAAACATTTCATAAATTAGAGAAATTAAAATTTGATATCATCTGCCTACAAGAGGTACATATTAAAAAGCAACATGAACAAATATTGATACAGCTAAAGCTAGGGAAAATATTTACTGTGTTGACACGATGTAAGAAAAGAGGAGTGGTTTTATATATTAAAGATACAATTCCAGCGGAACAAATTTATACAGATGCTGATGGAAGAATCTTGATGGTGGAAATTATGGACAACAATATGAAAATACTTTTAATAGCAATTTACCCTCCAAATGACAATCAAGAAGAATTTTATAGAAAATTACACATGAAAATAATTGGATTGGACTATGTTAATATTTGCATGATGGGAGATTTTAATGGAATAGTAGATGAGAAATTGGACTATAGAACACAAAAAACAATAAAACAAAGTAGAAAGACTCTTCCAATATCCTTTTTTAAAATGATAGATGAAATAGATTTAAAAGTTGCATGGAGAGAAAGAAACACTAAAACTAGACAATATACTTTCTACTAAAATAGACACTCATTATGGTCTACAATAGATATGATATGGATGTCAACGGAATTGATATTTAACATACGGGAAATTGATATAGAAACAAGTACTTGGGCAGACCACAATCCAATGACAATTAAATGGAAAGGACAAAGTAGAAGATCTAGATGGACTTTAAACAATACCATATTAAAAGAAAAGAACTTTGTACAGAAAATGGAGAAAGAATTGGCTTTCTTTTTTTAAAGAAAACAGAAAAGGTGACACATCAATGCAGAACCTTTGGGATACAATGAATGCCTACCTAGAGGCTTGATAAAAGACTGTACAAGGAAAAGAAATACTAAGAAAAGACAAGCTTCTAAAACTTTAGAGGATGATTACAAGAGACTTGAAAAAGAGTTACAGAAACTTCCACAAAAAAGACATTAAAATAAAAATGGACACAATTAAACATAAAATGGGGCTAATGAAAAAGGAGGAACTAGCACAAAAACCTAGAGGTGCTAAACAGAACTACTTCAAAGATGCAAACAAACCAGATAGATGGTTAGCGTATAAACTGAAAAAAAGAGAGAGAATCAAGAAAAACAATGCAACTAATAGACGATCAAGGGCAAATTTGCTATGGAAATAGAGAGAAGAAAAAAATTGTACAAGATTATTAGGGAAAATTGTATGAACAAGAGAACGTAGAGGAGGGAAAAGTAAAAAAAATACCTGCAGAAAGCAAATCTACCCCAGATATTTAAAGAAACTGAAATGATGCTAGGAGGGAATATAACAATGATGGAATTAACTGAAGCACTTAAAAAACAATATAATGGAAAGGCTCTAAGCTGGGATCGACTGCCAGCAGAATTTTATAAGACATTACAGGAATTGTTGAATCTTCCATTGTTAGAAGTTATGAATGAAGTCATGTTAAAGATGAGGATACCCAAATTGTGATCAGAAGCATATATTATTACACTTGTGCCAAAGGAGGACACTGATCCACCGTGACCCGTCAAAAGTGCGGAGGACAAAAGCGCGCTTGATGAAAGCGCGCATGTGACGTCATCACAGCGCGACGAAAAAAATTAAAAATTGAAATAAAATTAAAATTAAAGCAAGCCGATTCACATAAAGGTAAGGGTTAGGTTTAGGGTTAGGGTTAGGGTTAGGTTAAGGGTTAGGGTTAGGTTTAGAGCGTTAGTGTTAGGTTTAGCGTTAGGTTAAGGGTTAGCGTTAGGTTTAGCGTTACGTTAACGGTTAGGTTTAGGGTTAGATTTAGGGTTAGGTTAAGGGTTAGGTTTGGGGGGGTTAGGGTAAGGTTTTAGCTTTATTTTTACATTTTTCGATCACAGCGCGATGTTTTCGTCGCGCTGTGATGATGTCAAATGCGCGCTTTCGTCGAGCGAGATTTTGTCCTCCGCAGTTTTGTGGTGGAACCCTGATCCACAACAAATTAAGAACTATCTCCCTATTTCCCTGCTAAATTCAGACTATAAAATCTTTGCTTCAATATTTGCAGAAAGACTTAAAACATATTTAAATAATTTTATCCACCCTGATCAAAATGGGTTTCTGCCAAAGAGACAAATTAAAGATAACCTGAGAATAATTCTGGACGCTTTGGAATATTATGAGGCACACCCTGAAAAACAAATGGCCTTGATACGTTTAGATGCACAGAAAGCATTTGACAACGTGAATTGGCGATTTATGTTATTACAGTTGGAGCAGATGGGCTTTGGTAAGAAATTCATTCAAGCCATAGAAGCTATATATCATAAACAGCAAAGATAATGATAAATGGGGAACTGACAGATTCTATTGATATAAGGAAGGGGACCAGACAATGTTGCCCACTGTCACCTCTGTTGTTTGTGTTAACATTAGAAGTCTTAAATAGAAATATTAGAGAAGAGAAATATATAAAAGGAATAAAAGTTAAAAAGGAAGAATATGAACTGCAAGCATTCACAGATGATCTGGTTTTCACCTTAGAGGACCCATTAGAAACAGCACGGAAAAGTAGCAGGCCTGAAAATAAATAAAGATAAAATGAAGATTTTGACAATGAATATGTTAGTAAGACAAAAGGAAAAATTGGCGGACACTTTGAAGATACAGATCACAAATAAGGTTAAGTCTTTGGGGATATACAGTACTTGACAGCAAGATGCAGTACACTTAAAGAGAATAATTATCATAAACTCAAACAACAGATAGTGACAGACCTGACAAAATGGGAAAATTTACAACTATCACTAATAGGGAGAATATCACCAATTAAGATGAATATATTACCTAGGATTTTATACTTGTTCCAGACAACTCCAATTAGATTAGGGAAAGATTATTTTGAAGATTTAAATAAAATAGTGTTGAGATATATTTGGCAGAAAGAAAGAGAGAATAAAATTAAAACTGTTGCAAGATGCTAGAACAAGAGGAGGATTTGGTCTGCCTAAATGGGAGTTATACTATCAGGCAACAAGCTTGATGTGGGTTAAGGAATGGATAATGCTAAGAAATTCTAGATTATTGACATTAGAAGGACGTGATTTGTTGTTGGGATGGCATGCTTTCTTATGCTACAAGGGAACTAAAACACAGGGGTATTTTAGAAGACATTATATACATGAAGCTTTGTTATTAAACTGAGAGAAGATTAAAAGATATCATTATTTAAAAATTCCAGTCTGGTTATCAACGATTGAAGCATTTTCATATCCAATAACATATAAAAAGGAACAAACACTTAGATATGGTGAAATATTAAATGCAAAGCGTGAACAAATCTATGCAAGAACTGGAAAAACAAGGTATAAGGATGAATTGGTTTGCATATGTGCAAATACATTCTAGATATGATAAAGATCTTAAGATAGAAGGCTTTTATGACAAATTGATTTAGATAAAACCTTGACAGATACTGATGAAAAGGCAATTAAAAAACTATACAGATATTTATTAGAAGTTAAGCTAGAAGAAGAACAAGTTAAAGAAACAATGATTGCTTGGGGGAAAAATTTCGGACATGGGCTTGATTTAGAGAAATGGCAAAAATTGAGGTCTCAAAATTACAAAATTACAATGTCAACAGCATATAAAGAAAATTTGTATAAGATGTTTTACAGGTGGCATTTACCCCAACTAGAATAGCAAGAATGTATAAGAATAAATCTGAAAAATGTTGGAAATGTCATCAGATACCAGGTTCATATTACCATATGTGGTAGACGTGTGCAGAAGCTAAAAAGTACTGGACTAAAATCCACACATGGTTGGAAAAAATGATAGAAAAACATATAGACTGTAAACCAGAGATATTTTTATTTTACTGGAAACATATAGTAAAGAATTGAAATATTTGATTGTAAAAGTGTTAACAGCGGCTAGAATCGTATTTGCTAAAAATTGGAAAAATGAGAAAATACCAACATAGGAGGAAGTTATTCAGAAAATAATGGAATGTGCCAAAATGAGCAAATTGACATTTGAAATTAGAGAACAAGAAGATAAACAATTTTATAAGATATGGGATTTATTCTATCAATGGTTGGACAAAATACATGGAAATGAAATATGATACAAAATTTTACAATACAAGGAAATGGAACTGACACAGAATATAATATAGAGATGTACTGCTATTGGATGGATTTAGGAGGATGTAATGAATTGTTATAGTATAAATTAATTCAAAATTTAGAATATCTTGTATAAAATGAAGGAATAATAGTTATAATCGAATAACTGATTGACAATGATAATAATGTATACAAGTATATTAGATTGATATGAGATTTTATATAAATTGAAAGTGGGGAATATGGAGAGGGTGCACGAACTTTTGCAACCAACCAACACGCTGGATGTAACTGGAAGATGTTTTTATGTTCTATGTTTTGTTTGTGTATGTTTGTTTTAAAAATAAAAATTCTTTAAAAAATAACCATAATGTGAATGAACCTACTTTTCTGGGGTTATTTAATATAAACTCCAGCCTATGACTTCCATTAATGCTTCTATTAGGCTGATATAAGAAGTGGCAGTATTGTCTATGGAGATTCCCAGTTCATCGAAGCCATAGTTTTTCAAAAAGCAACTGGACGTTCTGTATTTTTTCTCTTGAAAATGTTTTGCTTCTCATCCAGAACTGAATATGCTTCTTGGATGACAAGTGAGATGTCTTCAAGAGAAAAAACAGAAAGTCCAGTTGCCTTTTGAAAAAGCACCTTTAGGACAAGTTGCAGTCAGTCTTGGTATCATGCTGTAGAATTTATGTAACCTTTACTTGCACCTCTGAAAAGTGAGTTTGCTTTATACAATATGTTATGACATTGTCTTCTTTTCAAAAATACATTGAATCACATACAACTTAAAATCAGAAAGGAGGGAGGGAGGGAGGGAGAGAGAGAGAGAGAGAAAGTGAGTGAGTCTTGATCAGTTTTTGGCTTCTGTCAATTGCCTATGCAAGTCCCTGCACATTTCTTGTGAACTTTTTCACAAGAGACACATCAGAGACACACACAGAGAGAGAGACTGGCCCAAGATCACCTTTCTACCTTACTGTCTCAGAAAAGAATTGTTTGTTACATTCTTTTCTAGATGTGCAACCACATCTTCTATTTCTTTCTATCTTTCCAAATAGTCTATGCATTATCTGTCCAAGGAAGAAGAATTTAAGCCTGATAATATGTTCCTTGAGTGAAAACTGCATTAGTTTGTTAAAGCATCTATATGCAGCACTTGCAAACAGATTTAAAACAAAAAAATCCATTCTTATTAGTCTGTTGACAAAAACTTTTAAACTTTCTTTACTATTATGGTTAAAAAACCTTAGAGATTTGCCTTATATGATACAAGTTTGTACCTAAGGAAATTGGGATGGGTGGAAGGACGAGGGGGAGGAAAAAGACTACTTTCCTACTGCACTAGGAAAATATGCCTGGAAACCATGTTTGCAACCATCGAGTAAATATCCCAGTATGTTGGCATTCTGTTCCCACAAGTCATACTGGAAAAGATAATGAAAAAACAGAAAGAGATTTCTTAAACAATGCAAAAATTATGGAATGAATGGTGATCTCTGCTCTAAACAAATCTTAAAGCCCATCTGTGGTTCTTTAAGAAATAACAACAAAGTTGCTCAGGAATAATCAAAAAGAGCAAAACCACCAAAAGTGGGAATAAATAGAAAGACGATAGATTAATTACATGTTTTCCTCACCTCTTTCTTTGCACCATTAACTGCAACCTGCTCAGAAGTATCTTGGATGCCTGCAGAAATATTACTGTTCCCTGGGACGTTAACATCTCCCACCGAAAAGACAGGAAAGAGAGGCCTGAGAAATCGGAACTCGCTACTTAAGGATCCACCAGTCAAACAAACATCATAACGGTAAGTCCTGGAAAGTGACCCATTCTGTGAATCAGCACAGTTCCCTGGAGTATCAGAACCGGCAGGTGGGAAGTGAGGAACAGCCGCAGTAAAATGGCTTTGTGGGTCCTTCTTGAAGATTTTGACCACAATAAACACAACAATGCAGACCAGGAACACAAAGGAGACTGCAGCCAAGCAGATCACCAGATACTTGGTCAAGGTTTTATCTTCTTCCGGTTCTTGCACACTGACATCCACCCTCCTCAGGAAGGGATCCGAAAAGCCATCCACAAGAAGAACATTAAGCAACGCCGTGCTGGTCTGTGGAGGAAGGCCATTGTCTCTGACCAGTATCACCAGCCTCTGCTTACTTGTGTCTCGCTCATTCAGGACTCTCCTGGTTTTCACTTCCCCATTCTGCGCTCCTATGCTGAAAAGGGCTGGGTCTGTGGCCTTCAGCAATTCATAGGAAAGCCAGGAGTTTTGGCCAGAATCTGCGTCCACTGCAACCACCTTGGTGATCAGATAGCCAGCCTCGGCTGACTTGGGAAGCAGCTCATTGCATGGGGATGTGTTGTTCTGGAGGGGATACAGGAAGAAGGGAGCATTGTCATTCTCATCTATGATGTGGATTCGGACAATCACTTCTGAGCTCAGGGAAGGAGAACCACCATCAGATGCCCTCACAGTGACTCTGAAGCCTCTTATCTGCTCATAGTCCAGGGATCGGAGGGCATACATGTTTCCAGTTTCAGAGTTGATTGAGATGTAAGAAGTCATCATGCCATCACCCTTCCCAGGCAGAACTAAGTAATTCACTTTAGCATTCAGCGTTGTGTCTAGATCCAGAGCATGGACTGAGCCAATGAACAAGCCTGGAATATTATTCTCCCTGACTTGCATGTCATATGAAGACTTTTCAAAAAGGGGAGAATTATCATTGACATCGGAGATCTGAACGTTAATCAATCTTGTGGAAGTGAGCCTAGGAGCTCCCCAATCAATGGCAGTGATGGTGATGTTGTATTCAGTGACTGTCTCTCTGTCTAGGGGACTTTGGAGCACAAGCTGATAAAAGTTGTTTCTGGTGGCTTTCAGCACAAAAGGGAGATTCATCTGCACGGAGCAAACCGTTTTGCTGTTGTCTCCGGAGTCTTGGTCTCTCACACTGAAGAGGGCCACCATTGTTTCAGGGGCAGAGTCTTCCTTTAAAGTGCTGATTAGAGATATGATGGACACTTCTGGGGGATTGTCGTTCTCATCTTCAACCTCTATCAGTATCTTGCAGTGCCCTGAAAGACCCCCTCCATCTGTTGCTCTGATGCTCATGCTATAGCTCTTTTGTTTCTCATAATCAATCTGTCCACAAACAGTTATTTCACCAGTAATTTCATTTAAATGAAACAAATTGCTTATTCTTTCAGGCACCTGATGGAACGAGTAGAGGATCTGTGCATTTGAACCCAAATCCAGATCTGTAGCTTCCACTTTAATCACAAGAGTACCCTTAGGGAGATTCTCCTTTATTCTTGCCTTATATTCAGACTTACTAAAGAGAGGAAAGTTATCATTACTATCCAGAACATTAATATTAATTTGAACTGTGCCGGTTTTCTTTGGAACTCCTCCATCAATAGCCATTAGAATCAATTCAAGGTGTGACATCCTCTCCCTATCTAATGTTTTCTTCAAAACAAGATATATATTGTTATCCCCGTCTTCATTCTTATGTACTTCCAGGTGAAAATGTTCATTGGGACTAAGAGTATAATTTTGGATGCTATTTTCTCCCAAGTCCTCATCTTGGGCAGGTTCCAAAGGGAACGTTGTACTTTTAGGAACAGTCTCAAGAATGTCTACCTCCACATTGTTTTTCCAAAATTTGGGTGCATTGTCATTCACATCTTCTATCTTGATTTCAAGGTTAAAGATATCTAGGGTTTTTTCCAAAACAAGCTGAGAAAGAAGTAGACAAGGATCATCCTGGCCACATAAAGCTTCTCTGTCTATTTTATCATTAATCAACAGATTCCCAGTTCGAATATCAAGGTGGAAGTATTCCTGAGTGCCCTCAGCAACTAAATATGCTTCGCGTGTGGTAAGCTCCCCTGTTTTCAGTTTCAATTCCTTGAGCACATTAGCCACCAGAAACCCCTTTTTCTTTTCTTCCGGGACAGAAAAGCGAATTGAAGCACACATTACTCTAAGGAATGAGAAAGAGAGAAGGATATACAGACCTTGCCTTTTCCAAAAGCAATTCTCCATGATTCCAGTCTCTTCCTTGTAGGCTCAAATTCTGCCCCAAAATTCAATCTTTCTTTCCTTCCTTTATGATTTAATTGTTCAAACTGTATCAAATCCTATAATCTGCAAACATTTCACTGCCAAAGAGTCCTTTTGTTCTATTTTATATTACTGTTCTGCCCTAATTCTGAGCGAGCAGAACAGAACTAAATTTCTTTGCTAATATTGCCACCATGTGGTGAACTAGGCAAAAATTCTATTTGTACTGTTTAGTCATATTCAATCCATTTTTATCTATCCACTAGCTAGCCTACCAAACAGATTATTTTATTAACTATTTAATTATATAGAAAAACAGTGGCAATCTGCACAAAAGAACATCAACATTATTGATAAAGGTTGTAATCAAGTCATTTCACAGTTGAGTTTCGAATGACTGTGGGCATATCCAGTGACTCTTTAGGTAGCTTCTGTTGTGTTGGAAAAACTGCTGTGTATTATCTTCTTATAAACCTTTAGTGATAGAGCACCCACATTTCTGAAGGCAAGTTGTTCTACTGATTGATTGTCTAGGAAAATTTCTTCTTGTCTTGCATTCAGGTACTTTGGACAATAGGTGACCCAGTCTTTCTTATGGCATCTCCAGAGGTGGTATTCAGCTGGGTTCAGCCCAGTTTAACCAAACCTGTTGTTAACTTTGTGTGCAGTTCAGCGAACTGGCTGGCCCCTTGCCTCCCTGGCACTCCTTATCTTGGCCGGCATCTCCTGAGGCCATTTTGGCATCTTGGCACTCCTCTAACCACCACCCCCTCCAAGCAAGTGACATCCATGCAGGCAAAACCCCAAGGCAGCTCTGAGAATACACTTGGTAGGAGGCGCTGGAGCTACTAAACAGACAGCCAAGCTAAGTGCCTGAAGGACCCCATCTCATCATTGGGAGTCCCGGCGCCTCAGCAGGCAGTGGGCGAGGCCTCAGTTGGGCTTCTTGGCATACAACATGCCTCTCAGGGGGCCGATCTAGCACCTGGAACTGGCTCTGCCTTATGGCTCTGCCTTATGAGGGCATTGTTGGGGTTCCTGCAAAGGGGGGCTCAGATCTGGTTCCTACAAGGTGTCATGACCTGGTAGGAGTCATAATCCACGAGCTGCTACTGATGCTGTGCAGCTACCCGGGCATCTTCTTGGTGGGTGGTGGCCTGCAGGTAGATGCAGTGGGGGTGTGGTGGTCCTCCATCCCTTCCTCCATGGGCCCGGATTAGTTCCCTTCCTCCTTGTCTGCTGGTGGCCCCAGATCTGCTACCATTCCTGCACCCAAGTGGCTTGCATCTGCCACCTGGGCGCACTGTATGTGGTGAGGGTGAGGCTCAGATGCCTTCAGGCCCAAGGCCCAAGAGAAAGCACTGGTCTGGGGACACAGTCCTCCAAGATGGAGCTCTTCCCATGGAGCAAAGCCCTGGACAACCAGATCCATCATGAAGGCCTCAAGGGGCTCCAAAGCTTCCATGTGCCTCCACTGGTCTGAACACCCTGATCTTCAAATCCAAATGGGGCCAGCACGTGGAGGAGGGGCCGAAGTCACGACGAGACGACGTGCGATCACTGTCAACACTTTTATTACTGGGGGGTCCCAACGGACCTAAACCATCCCAAAGAGATAGTGAATAGGAAGATTACTGATCTTGCTGATCTCGGGGATATCGCAAAATGGTGAGAAACTTTTATTGTTTTAGAAAAATGGACTACCTATAAAACCTAAAAACCAGTTTAAATCAAAGAATAGAAGAGCTTAGCGGCGAATTTGAACTTTGGAATGGTTCTGGACAATGGTTATCTTACTTTTTAAATGTTATTTACATAGATTGAATCTAAGCAAACCTTTTTCAAATGGATGGATTAAGCTTTCTTCTTCTAACGTTTCTTTGTGACTTTCTGTAAGCTACAGATTAATTTTCTCCTCTTTTATTGGTGTGGGTATTTTTTTTACTCATTTAAAGAGATTCTTTGCCTAATTTGATATACAAAAGAGATACAAAAAAAAAGAAAGAAAAATCCCCACGACGGAGGCTGATCGGAGCCTTTGTGTATTCAAAGATGGAACATGCCTTTTTTCTCTCATGGATTGCTTTGACTTTGGCATTGCAAGGTTTTACTGCCTGGCTGTTTGGCTTAAGATCTGCTAAGACTCCACAGCTGTCCCTTTGAAATTTGTTTTCGTTCACAGAGAGCTTGTGAGCGTATGTTTTAATCTTGCTCACCTAAGAGAAAGCAGATGCGTATGAATTTTGCGTCTGTGACCTTGCAAGGAACAGTTTCAGAACTGTAAAAATTATTAAATACAGAGGAAAAAATTGAGATAAAATTGGAATACTTGGAGCATTTAACAATAAAATATGATGAAAAACTGAGGATGTTTTTCAAATGCAAAATAAGGCAATTGAAACTCAAAAAACTGAAATGGAAGACAAATATAAAGAGATTAAACTTGTTGATATTCATGGCAATTGGTTTATTTCTGAAAAAAGAAAGAATGGAATATTGAAAGGGGAATTAAATAGAGATGAAATTTATTTCAAAGGGCAAGACATAGAAGAAGAAGAAAACATTAAAGAATCTATGGACTATGAAATCCTATTTGCAAAATATTTGATAACACTGCTGATAATCAAAGACAAGCTGAATAAGGAAACAGAAAGAGGGCATCAAGACTACATGAGAGATCTTACAAGCAAGGAGTTGCTAAGAGGTGCCAATACAGATTTGATTAAGAGGATGTTTGGAGGACTGGTTCCACAAATGGCAGAAGATATTAGATTGTTTTGTTACTGGAAAGATACAGGTTGACAGATGGAAGAGTATAATTTAAAACTAGCTAAACCTAGTTAAATTTAGTGACAATAGGTATAGTTAAATAAAAATTATAATGATAGTAATGTATACAATGCGTAGTGTTATGATAAGCAATAATTGGATATGAATATTGAATGATACCCGTGAAGGGAAGGCTAGAAATCCTTTTGGACTATATATAAAGGTTAATAATAATAATAACAATAAAAAAGAACTAAATTAGACACAGTTTTGATTATTAGGGGGAAAATGTAGGATATAGGATATAGTCAAATAAAGAAAGGATAATGATAATAATTTATATATATGTATGGGTATAATATAAGGGAACTGGATGTAAATTGTAAACAGTGATTTGGAAAGAAGGATAGAAAATTTTGTTATTAAATATTATGGATGTTTAGCTAGAATAGGATATGAGGATTTAGTGTTAATGGAGGATTTTATAAATAAGTAAATGAAATGCCAGTATGTGGTTATGTATTAAATCTTGGTATATTTTATGATGAAGGACGTTTAAACAATCATATCAAATAAAAGTGGAGGTATGATGATGGTAATATAATAAACATCTGAGTTAAGATGCTAGAGTTAATATGAATTATATTTGATGACGGTGGAAGAGATGCACAAAAGCCTTTTGTAACCAACTGATGCACTTTCTACAGTATGTAAAGAAGGAGGATTCGTATGTTTGTTTTGAAAATAAAAATATATTAAACAAAAAAACAAATGGGGCCAGCACCTGACAGTGGTGGAGCAGTTCCAGGGCTGTATGTGTGCACCTTGCCACAGAGCAGAGGCATCAACCCCAGGGTAGCACACTGTCCCTCAGGCCACCAACTCGTCTGCCCATCCACCCATTGAACGGACTGGCCCAGAAATGGCACATCCCCTCATTGCGGACTGGATGTGGGACCCAAGGCAGAGGGGAGGGCAAGTGGGCAGCACTTGCCCGGATTGCTGGAAGCCTTGAAGCCAAACATGCCAGGCCCAAAAGGTGAGCAAGCCTTGCCATGTTCCCCTGAGCTGGCTCTTCGTGCAAGCACAACGGATCTCCCTCCCCTGCTGTCAGCCTTACCTTTCAGATCTTCCATGCACCTCCACCGGCCTGAATGCCCTGCCCTTCAGATCCCAACAGGGCCAGTGTGTGGCTGCTCACAAAGGTAAGGCCAACCATGGGGGCCAGATCCACTTTTGACACCCTTGTTCTAAATGGTCAAGATTACTCAGCAGAAGGAAGACTATTTTCAAACTGCACTAAGAAAATGTCCCTGAAAGTCAAATTTACAATTGGGGTGTGTGTGTGTGGAGAAAAATAAAGGCTGACATTTTCTGTTCTGTTTTGCAAAAGTGGTTGAAGCACCTTTTCAAATAACAATTAGGTGGTGTAAATTAAGCCTCTATGACCATCCCTTTGGAATGAGTTGCATATACAAAATGTATTGGTTGGTTGGTCCCCAAACCCCGAACAGATTAAGCATTACATTACTTGTATCACTCTCCATCAATTGAGACTTGATCATAAACTGCATTTACAAAACCTTCTTTTTTTAATCAATGTATTCAAATCTCATTTAAACAGTTTTTAATTTACTTCACATTCCTTCTCCCTAACACCCATTCAACAATCTGCAACATTTAAACACCTTTAAATTGCTTTCTTTCAGGAAAATTGTAGAGTTTTATTTTAAGGCAGCATCTATTTCAGAAACTTCTCTCTCACACACATACCCAAAATCTCACAGAGGGTAAAACTAAGACAAATTGGTCAATATATCACCCTAAATAAACCAGTTCCCTGGAAATTCACAGTAAGCTGTACATTACTAAGCTGTGATTGCACAGTGGTTAGAAGTTGCAGGCTAACTCTGCCAATTGCCAGGAGTTTGATCCTGACTAGCTCAAGGTCGACTCAGATTTCCATCCTTCTGAGGTCAGTAAAATGATCCAAATTGTTGGGGGTAATATGCTGACTTTGTAAACCTCTCAGAGAAAGATGTAAAACACTGCGAAGCTGTATATAAATGCTAATAGACAACCCTTTATTTTGAAAAATTAATTATTTCCGAGTCATTCCAATTATATAGCTTTATAACTTAATTATATTAATAATTATTCTCACCTGGGATATGTGCTCCTTTTCCTCTGATTGATTAGGAAGATCATGGCAAACATTACAAATCTGGGACTTCAATAGAGTTTTTTGATGCTCCATAATAAAAAACAGGAAAGAAAGGCCTAAGGAATTTAAACTCACTGTTCAGAGACCCATCAGCTAAGTACACTTCATAGCTGTAGGCCTGGGAAGATGTCCCAGTATTAGGATTCACATACCTGTCTTGCAAATTTGGTCCCCCAGGGAAATTTGATGCAAAATGAGAACTTCCTATGAACTTCCTTCACTTCTGAAACTTGGTTACAATAAACACAGTGACAGAAAGCAGAAAAATGGATGAGATGGCAACCAAGCAGATAATCAGATACAGTGTTAGAGTATGATCTCCCTCCTGAGGGACTTCATCCTTAGGATTTTCCATAATTTTCATGTAAGGATCAGAGAAGCCGTCCACTAGAAGAATCCTTAGGGTTGCAGAGGCAGACTGTGGAGGATGCCCATTATCCCTAACTGCCACAATAAGAGTGTGTTTGAAACTGTCTCGGATGTTCACCAGCCTCATGGTTTTCACCTCCCCATTCTGAGTTCCAACAGCGAAACACAAAACTGGGATACCAAATCTCAAGTCAACATGGCAAGATAAACTATCTACTATACATGGATGACTTAAAATTGTATGCAAAAAGCCTCAGTGAATTTAAATCAAAACTCAACACAGTTCAACTGTTCAGCAGTGACATCAAAATGAACTTTGGAATTGAAAAATGTGTTATATTATCCATGTAGCAAGGAAAATGAAAAAAAAAATAGAAGGAATAGAACTGGAAAATGGAAGCATAGTGAAAACATTAGCAAATGATGATGGTTACAAATACCTAGGCATATTAGAAGCAGATAACATCTTGAATAGAAAAGTCAAAGAATCAATGCAAAAGGAGGGTCTGCAAAATATTAAAATCAAAGTTGAATGCTGGAAACATAATTAAAATCATTAATACATGGGCAGTTCCAGTGATGCACTACTCAGCTGGAATCATCAAATGAACTTTGGCTGAACTGGAAAACTTGGACCAGAAAACGCACAAACGTTTTACATCCACAAAGTGACATTGACAGGTTGTACCTGCCAAGAAAAATAGGGGGCAGGGGGCTATTGCAAATCCATCAAACTGTAGAAGAAGAAAAAATGAAGTTTGAATGATTATGTGAACCAAAGTACATAGAAATTGCTACAGGCCGTGAAAACGGAAAACAGTATAAAAACAACAGAAACAAAGGTAGAATATAAGGAAAAACAGCTGGATGAAAGATTAAATAGATGGAAAACCAAAGCTTTGCATGGACAGCACTTGAAAAACATTGAAGGAAAATGTAATGACAATTGACACGGATATGACTTAAGATGGGAACCATCAAGAAAGAAATGGAAGGTTTAATAGTCGCTGCTCAAGAACAAGCACTACAAGCTAATGCCATGAAAGCAAAGGTACAAAAATCCACTGACAATCCAAACTGGATTGTCAACAACAAAGTTGAAACTGTTTCACATTTAATGAATGCAGCAAAATTGCACAAACTGATTACAAAGCTAGACACGACCGAGTTGCTAAATTAATCCACTGGTCATTATGTAAAAAATACAACTTACCTATATCCAAAAAATCATGGGAGCACAAAGTGGAAAAGGTTACCGAAAATGAGAAGGTGCAGATCTTGTGGGACTTTTGAATACAGACGGATCATCATTTGGAACACAACACACCAGATATCACACTTGTAATATGGGCCAAAACATACAATTTATTGACATCGCGGTACCAGGAGATGCCAAAGTCGAAGAAAAAGAACTGGAAGAAATCATGAAATACAGTGACTTGGCCATCGCAAACTACCTGATTATGGATGAAACATGTAACAGTGATACCCATTGTCATCAGGGCTACCTTGGTCCAAGAATTTTATAATATACATCAACAAATTGCAGCTTCCTGCAATAACACCAGTGGAACTGCAAAAAAACCTGTGCTACTCAGAACATTGTATATTTTAAGAAGGTACTTGGTTGATACCTAGAACGCTGGCAGCAATCTGTGTCAACCATTAACCAGTCAATGGTATTTGTGATGTATTTTTGAATGTTCGGTTGACTGAGTTTCATGTTTAATGGATAATAATAATAATAATAACAATAGCAGTGGACTTATATACCGCTTCATAGGGCTTTCAGCCCTCTCTAAGCGGTTTACAGAGAGTCAGCATATTGCCCCCAACAATCTGGGTCCTCATTTTACCCACCTCGGAAGGATGGAAGGCTGAGTCAACCCTGAGCCGGTGAGATTTGAACCGCTGAACTGCTGATCTAGCAGTAGCCTGCAGTGCTGCATTTAACCACTGCGCCACCTTGGCTCATCTACAACAACAACAACAACAACCTTTATTGTCATTCTACAATGAAATTGATTTAGCCTCTACTGGTGCAATCCATATCAAAAATACAAGATAACATGAATAATATAGACAATGGTCCTTATACAAGTGATTAGGGAGAAACCAGTCATATGTTTCCATGTATGCCTAGAGTGATTGTATTTGTATTTAGGAGTCTGACAGCCCATGGGTAAAAGCTGTTTTTAAACCTATTTGTCCAACTGGCTATACTATCAGGTGTTTCATGGTCTTTCTCTTCACTAGATTAGCCATGCCCAATGTTGTGGCCCGTCAGTGGCCAGCGGAGCTGGCAGCAGAGTTGGACAGTGAGGAAGTTAGGGAGGAGCATGAGCCAGTCCTGGAGACTGGGAAAGGTTCAGATGAGGGCTCTGCATCAGAGCCAAGGCCGTCTGACAGTGATCAGGTGCCTACGGAGCTAGACAGCAGTGAGGCAGAAGAACAGCTAGAGCCTGTTCCCAGTGTGTCATGCGCAGAGCTGCCAGAAAAAAAGAACAATTCAGGGTAGACTTGGGAGTAAAGTCACAGGTGGAAGGTGTTTGGCCCCTCCTACAGGAAATAAGACAGGAGCGAAAGGGGAGTGGGCTTTTTCAGGAAACAATTCGTTATGTCGGTCATTAGATTCATTTCAGAATGTGACAATCTGTCCATGAATGTCAGAGACTCTGTGTCCAGTCTGGTAAGTTCCCCTTCTACCCCCTCATCTAAGTCATTTTAAAAGATATTGAAGAATACCGGCCCTAAGATGGAACCTTGTGGTACCCCACTGCTTACTTCTCTCCATGTAGACTTAGACCCACTAAAGACTACTCATTGAGTATGGTTTGTCAGCCAGTTACAAATCCATCTGGTGGTTATGCTATCTATGCCACTTTTTTTTAGCTTACCAAAAAGTAGGTTGTGGTCTACTTTGTCTGTCTTGCTGAATCCTAAGTATATTATGTCTACAGTATTTTGCTGGTCTACTAATTTAATCACTATGTTGAAAAATGAAATAAGTTTGGTTTGGCATGATCTGTTTTTAACAAACCCATGCTCACTTCTAGTTATTACTTTACATGATCACTCTTGTGCGACTATTATATGTACAAAAATGGAAAGAATCTAGAGAAATGGTTGGTGAACATGACAGAACTAGCAGAGATGGCAAAATTAGCTTGTTTGATTTATTAGTGACTGGAAACCTTTTATGGACTTATTTTCACAGTGTTTTCTAATGCCTATGTGTATTTACCCACATAGTACAGCTGTAGTATTTTTTTTTCTTATCTTTCTTACTCTCCACTTATTGGTATTATTATTATTATAATTACCATTATTTTGTTCTTTGCATGTGCACTGAGAGATTCTGCTTTCGGTATTCCTTGTATGTCTAATCACACTTAGCAAAGAATTAAATTCAATTCAGAATAATTAAAAAGGTTTACAGATTATAATAGCGTTTCCATGAATTAAAAAAATATCAACAGAATCTTTAAACACCAGGTGATAATATAATAATGAACTGTTGCAAAGTATGTATTTTAGTGAAATTCTGTCCTTTCCTAATAATTTCTACAATATAGGAATAGCTGCCAAGAGAAGTTCATATAAGATTCACTAAGAAAGCAATCAAAACACAAATACTACAGATGGCAAGAGATAAAACATTGAAATATAAAGATAAGGAGATTGTGGTCCTGAAACAAGTACCAAGAAGAGTGAGAGAGATGAGAAGAGAATATCAATTTTTGACTAAAATTTTACTTTAAAAAGGCGTTAATTACAGATGGCTGATACCAGAAGGTCTCATGTTTGTATAGCAAGGACAAAGAAACAGAATAGATTCAATTGAGAAAGCAGAACTATTTTATGCAGAATATTTTAGAGGGAAAGAGGAGACACAAAAAGAAGAATCATTAATTGAATTCCAAGAGGAATGTCTAGCAGTGACTGAAAAAGAAGAAGGTGTGGAGCCTAGAGAACAACGAGAACTGAGATCTACTAGAGCAGCAAATCATTCTTATAATGTATAAATATGGAAGAGAAAAAATTGATTACAATTAATATAAATGGACTCAAATCAGCTATTAAAAGAAGGAAAACATTTCATAAATTAGAAAAATTAAAATTTGATATCATCTGCCTACAAGAAGTATATATTAAAGAGCAACATGAACAAATATTGATACAGCTAAAGCTAGGGAAAATATTTACTGTGTTGACACGATGTAAGAAAAGAGGAGTGGTTTTAAATATTAAAGATACAATTCCAGCGGAACAAATTTATACAGATGATGATGGAAGAATCTTGATGGTGGAAATTATGGACAACAATATGAAAATACTTTTAATAGCAATTTACCCTCCAAATGACAATCAAGAAGAATTTTATAGAAAATTACACATGAAAATAATTGGATTGGACTATGTTAATATCTGCATGATGGGATATTTTAATGGAATAGTAGATGAGAAATTGGACTATAAAACACAAAAAACAATAAAACAAAGTAGAAAGACTCTTCCAAAATCCTTTTTTAAAATGATAGATGAAATAGATTTAAAAAATGTATGGAGAGAAAGAAACACTAAAACTAGACAATATACTTTCTACTAAAATAGACACTCATTATGGTCTACAATAGATATGATATGGATGTCAACGGAATTGATATTTAACATACAGGAAATTGATATAGAAACAAGTACTTGGGCAGACCACAATCCAATGACAATTAAATGGAAAGGACAAAGTAGAAGATCTAGATGGACTTTAAACAATACCATATTAAAAGAAAAGAACTTTGTACAGAAAATGGAGAAAGAATTGGCTTTCTTTTTTTAAAGAAAACAGAAAAGGTGACACATCAATGCAGAACCTTTGGGATACAATGAATGCCTACCTAGAGGCTTGATAAAAGACTGTACAAGGAAAAGAAATACTAAGAAAAGACAAGCTTCTAAAACATTGGAGGATGATTACAAGAGACTTGAAAAAGAGTTACAGAAACTTCCACAAAAAAAGGACATTAAAATAAAAATGGGCAAAATTAAACATAAAATGGGGCTAATGGAAAAGGAGGAACTAGCACAAAAACCTAGAGGTGCTAAACAGAACTACTTCGAAGATGCAAACAAACCAGGTAGATGGTTAGCGTATAAACTGAAAAAAGAGAGAGAATCAAGAAAAACAATGCAACTAATAGACGATCAAGGGCAAATTTGCTATGGAAATAGAGAGAAGAAAAAAATTGTACAAGATTATTAGGGAAAATTGTATGAACAAGAGAACATAGAGGAGGGAAGAGTCAAAAAATACTTGCAGAAAGCAAATGTACCCCAGATATTTAAAGAAACTGAAATGATGCTAGGAGGGAATATAACAATGATGGAATTAACTGAAGCACTTAAAAAACAATATAATGGAAAGGCTCCAGGTCGGGATGGACTGCCAGGAGAATTTTATAAGACATTACAGGAATTGTTGAATCTTCCATTGTTAGAAGTTATGAACGAAGTCATGTTAAAGATAAGGATACCCAAATTGTGGTCAGAAGCATATATTACGCTTGTGCCAAAGGAGGACGATGATCCACAACAAATTAAGAACTATAGCCCTATCTCCCTGCTAAATTCAGATTATAAAATCTTCGCTTCAATATTGGCAGAAAGACTTAAAAGATATTTAAATAATGTTATCCACCCTGATCAAAATGGGTTTCTGCCAAAGAGACAAATTAAAGATAACCTGAGAATAATTCTGGACACTTTGGAATATTATGAGGCACACCCTGAAAAACAAATGACCTTGATATTTTTAGATGCACAAAAAGCTTTTGACAACGTGAATTGGCGATTTATGTTATTACATTTGGAGCAGATGGGCTTTGGTAAGAAATTCATTCAAGCCATAGAAGCTATATATCATAAACAAACAGCAAAGATAATGATAAATGGGGAACTGACAGATTCTATTGATATAAGGAAAGGGACAAGACAATGTTGCCCACTGTCACCTCTGTTGTTTGTGTTAACATTAGAAGTCTTAAATAGACACACAGACAGACACACAAACAGACACACACACACACACACACACACACACACAAACACACACACAGAGAGATTGGCACAAGATCACCTTTCTACCTTACTGTCTCAGAAAAGGAATTGTTTGTTACATTATTTTCTAAATGTGCAACCACTTCTCTTTCTTTCCATCTTTCCAAATAGTCTATGCATTATCTGTCCAAAGAATAATAATTTAAGCCTGGTAATATGTGCCTTGAGTGAAAACTGTACATTAGTTTGTTTAAGCATGAAAAAGCATCTATACGCAGAACTTGCAAACAGATTCAAAAGAAAAAAAATCCATTCTTATTAGTCTGTTGACAAAAACGTTTACACTTTCTTTATTATTATGGTTAAAATAACTTAAGAGATTTGCCTTGTATGTTACAAGTTTGTACCTAAGGAAATTGGGATGGGTGGAAGGAGGAGGGGGAGGAAAAAGACTACTTTCCTACTGCACTAGGAAAATATGCCTGGAAACTATGTTTGCAACCATCGAGTAAAAATCCCAGTATGTTGGCATTTTGTCCCCACATTTTTCCATGTTGCAAAAAGTCATACTGGAAAAGATAATCAAAAAACAGAAATAGATTTTTAAAACAATGCAAAAATTATGGAATGAATGGTGATCTCTGCTCTAAACAGATCTGTGGTTCTTCAACAAATAACAACAAAGTTGCTCAGGAATAATCAAAAGAGCAAAACCACAAAAAGTGGGAATAAATAGAAAGACGTTAGATTAACTGCATGTTTTCCTCACCTCTTTCTTTGCGCCATTAACTGCAACCTGCTCAGAAGTATCTTGGATGCCTGCAGAAATACCACTGTTCTCTGGGACGCTAACATCTCCCACCGAAAAGACAGGAAAGAGAGGCCTGAGAAATCGGAACTCGCTACTTAAGGATCCACCAGTCAAACAAACATCATAACGGTAAGTCCTGGAAAGCGATCCATTCTGTGAATCAGCACAGTTCCCTGGAGTATCAGAACCGGCAGGTGGGAAGTGAGGAACAGCTGCAGTAAAATGGCTTTGTGGGTCCTTCTTGAAGATTTTGACCACAATAAACACAACAATGCAGACCAGGAACACAAAGGAGACTGCAGCCAAGCAGATCACCAGATACTTGGTCAAGGTTTTATCTTCTTCCGGTTCTTGCACACTGACATCCACCCTCCTCAGGAAGGGATCCGAAAAGCCATCCACAAGAAGAACATTAAGCAACGCCGTGCTGGTCTGCGGAGGAAGGCCGTTGTCTCTGACCAGTATCACCAGCCTCTGCTTACTTGTGTCTCGCTCATTCAGGACTCTCCTGGTTTTCACTTCCCCATTCTGCGCTCCTATGCTGAAAAGGGCTGGGTCTGTGGCCTTCAGCAATTCATAGGAAAGCCAGGAGTTTTGGCCAGAATCTCCATCCACTGCAACCACCTTGGTGACCAGATAGCCGGCCTCGGCTGACTTGGGAAGCAGCTCATTGCATGGGGATGTGTTGTTCTGGAGGGGATACAGGAAGAAGGGAGCGTTGTCATTCTCATCTATGATGTGGATTCGGACAATCACTTCTGAGCTCAGGGAAGGAGAACCACCATCAGATGCCCCCACAGTGACTCTGAAGCCTCTTATCTGCTCATAGTCCAGGGATCGGAGGGCATACATGTTTCCAGTTTCAGAGTTGATTGAGATGTAAGAAGTCATCATGCCATCACCTTTCCCAGGCAGAACTATGTAATTCACTTTAGCATTCAGGGTTGTGTCTAGATCCAGAGCATGGACTGAGCCAATGAACAAGCCTGGAATATTATTCTCCCTGATTTGCATGTCATATGAAGACTTTTCAAAAAGGGGAGAATTATCATTGACATCGGAGATCTGAACGTTAATCAATCTTGTTGAAGTGAGCCTAGGAGCTCCCCAGTCAATGGCAGTGATGGTGATGTTGTATTCAGTGACCGTCTCTCTGTCTAGGGGACTTTGGAGCACAAGCTGATAAAAGTTGTTTGTGGTGGCTTTCAGCACAAAAGGGAGATTCATCTGCACGGAGCAGACCGTTTTGCTGTTGTCTCCAGAGTCTTGGTCTCTCACATTGAAGAGGGCCACTATTGTGTCCAGGGGAGAGTCCTCCTTTAAAGGGCTGATCAGAGATATGATGGACACTTCTGGGGGATTGTCATTCTCATCTTCAACCTCTATCAGTGTCTTGCAGTGCCCTGAAAGACCCCCTCCATCTGTTGCTCTGATGTTCATGCTATAGCTCTTTTCTTTCTCATAATCAATCTGTCCACAAACAGTTATTTCACCAGTAATTTCATTTAAATAAAACAAATTGTTTATTCTTTCAGGCACCTGATGGAACGAGTAGAGGATTTGCGCATTTGAACCCAAATCCAGATCTGTAGCTTCCACCTTAATCACAAGAGTTCCCTTAGGGAGATTCTCCTTTATTCTTGCCTTATATTCAGACTTACTAAACAAAGGAAAGTTATCATTAATATCCAGAACATTAATATTAATTTGAACTGTGCCAGTTTTCTTTGGAACTCCTTCATCAATAGCCAATAGAATCAATTCAAGGTGTGACATCCTCTCCCTATCTAATGTTTTCTTCAAAACAAGGTATATATTGTTATCCCCGTCTTCATTCTTATGTACTTCCAGGTGAAAATGTTCATTGGGACTAAGAGTATAATTTTGGATGCTATTTTCTCCCAAGTCCTCATCTTGGGCAGGTTCCAAGGGGAACGTTGTACTTTTAGGAACAGTCTCAAGAATGTCTACCTCCACATTGTTTTTCCAAAATTTGGGTGCATTGTCATTCACATCTTCTATCTTGATTTCAAGGTTAAACATATCTAAGGGGTTTTCCAAAACAAGCTGAGAAAGAAGTAGACAAGGATCATCCTGGCCACATAAAGCTTCTCTGTCTATTTTATCATTAATCAACAGATTCCCAGTTTGAATATCAAGGTGGAAGTATTCCTGAGTGCCCTCAGCAACTAAATGTGCTTTGCGTGTGGTAAGCTCCCCTGTTTTCAGTTTCAATTCCTTGAGCACATTAGCCACCAGAAACCCCTTTTTCTTTTCTTCCGGGACAGAAAAGCGAATTGAAGCACACATTACTCTAAGGAATGAAAAAGAGAGAAGGACATACAGACCTTGCCTTTTCCAAAAGCCATTCTCCATGATTCCAGTCTCTTGTAGGCTGAAATTCTGCCCCAAAATTCAGTCTTTTTTCCTTCCTTTATGATTTAATTGTTCAAACTGTATCAAATTGTATAATCTGCAAACGTTTCACTGCCAAAGAGTCCTTTTGTTCTATTTTATATTACTGTTCTGCCCTAAGTCTGAGCGAGCAGACCAGAACTAAATTTCTTTGCTAATATTGCCACCATGTGGTGAACTAGGCAAAAATTCTATTTGTACTGTTTAGTCATATTCAATCCATTTTTATCTATCCACTAGCTAGCCTACCAAACAGATTATTTTTTTAACTATTTAATTATATAGAAAAACAGTGGGAATCTGCACAAAAGAACATCAACATTATTGATAAAGGTTGTAATCAAGTCATTTCACAGTTGAGTTTCGAATGACTGTGGGCATATCCAGTGACTCTTTAGGTAGTTTCTGTTGTGTGGGAATAGAATAGAATAGAATAGAATAGAATAGGTTGGAAGGAATATTGGAAATTTTCTAGCCAGGAGACCCTCTATCATTCCAGAAAAACTACTATATCTTCTTATAAACCTTTAGTGATAGAACACCCACAGCTTCTGAAGGCTGTTCTACAGATTGATTGTAAGGAAATTTGTCTTATTTCTAGGAAAAATTCTTCTTGTCTTGCATTCAGGTACTTTGGACAATAGGTGACCCGCTCTTCCTTATGGCATCTCCAGAGGTGGTATTCAGCTGGTTCAGCCCAGTTTAACCAAACCTGTTGTTAACTTTGTGTGCACTTCAGTGAACTGGCTGGCCCTGCCCCTCACCTCCCCGGCACTCCTTATCTCGGCCAGCATCTCCTGAGGCCATTTTGGCATCTTGGCACTCCTCTAACCCCCCCCCCCTCCAAGCAAGTGATATCCATGCAGGCAAAACCCCAAGGCAGCTCTGACAAGGCACTTGGCAGGAGGGGCTGGAGCTACTAAACAAACAGCCAAGCTAAGTGCCTGAAGGACCCCATCTCATCACTAGGAGTCCAGGCGCCTCAGCAGGCAGTGGGTGAGGTCTCAGCTGGGCTTCTTGGCAGGCAACAAGCCTCACAGGGGGGCGATCTAGCACCTGGAACTGGCTCTGCCCTATACAAAATATATTGGTTGTCCTTGGAAACTGAGAATATCCAGTAAATATCCCAATATGTTGGCATCATGTTCCCATGTCTTTCCATCTTGCAAAAAGTGATTTTTCACTGATCACCTCTGCATTATTCAAACCTTCAGCTATTTCATACCCCTTCTTTAGCTATTTTAGTTGATGTTACTAAGCGGTATTGTTTTCCTCTTTTTGACCATTTGTTTTTCATGTTTCTGGAAGTCTTCACCTCACAGTTCCCCAAACCCCGAACAGATTAACCATTACATTACTTGTATCACTCTTCACCAATTGAGACTTGATTGTAAGCTGCATTTACAAAACCTTCTTTTTTTAATCAATGTATTCAAATCTCATTTAAACAGTTTTTAATTTACTTCACATTCCTTCTCCCTAACACCCATTCAACAATCTGCAACATTTAAACACCTTTAAATTGCTTTCTTTCAGGAAAATTGTAGAGTTTTATTTTAAGGCAGCATCTATTTCAGAAACTTCTCTCTCTCACACACACCCAAAATCTTATGGAGGGTAAAACTAAGACAAGTTGGTCAATATATCACCTAAATCAGTGTTTTTCAACCACTGTGCCGCGGCACACTAGTGTGCCGTGACATAGTGTAAGGTGTGCCGTGGGAAAATTACTTTATATATAGTCAATATAGGCACAGAGTTAAATTTTTTTAACATTTTCTAATGGTGGTGTGCCTCGTGATTTTTTTCATGAAAAAAGTGTGCCTTTGCACAAAAAAGGTTGAAAAACACTGACCTAAATAAACCAGTTCCCTGGAAATTCACAATAAGCTGTACATTACTAAGCTGTGATTGCACAGTGGTTAGAAGTTGCAGGCTAACTCTGCCAATTGCCAGGAGTTTGATCCTGACTGGCTCAAGGTTGACTCAGCCTTCCATCCTTCCGAGGTCAGTAAAATGATCCAAATTGTTGGGGGTAATATGCTGACTTTGTAAACCTCTTAGAGAAAGATGTAAAACACTGTGAAGCTGTATATAAGTGGTAATAGACAACCCTTCATTTTGAAAAATTAATTATTTCCGAGTCATTCAAATTATATAGATTTATAACTTAATTATATTAATAATTATTCTCACCTGGGATATGTGCTCATTTTCATCCGATTGATTAGGAAGATCATGGCAATCATTACGAATCTGTGGATTCAGCAGAGTTTTTTGATGCTCCATAGTAAAAACAGGAAAGAAAGGCCTAAGGAATTTAAACTCACTGCTCAGAGACCCATCAGCTAAGCACACTTCATAGCTGTAGGCCTGGGAAGATGCCCCAGTATTAGGATCCACACACTTGTCTTGCAAATTTGGTCCCCCAGGGAAATTCCCTGCGGAATGAGAACTTCCTATGAACTTCCTTTGCTTCTGAAACTTGGTTGCAATAAACACAGTGACAGAAAGTAGAAAAATGGATGAGATGGCAACCAAGCAGATAATCAGATACAGTGTTAGAGTATGATCTCCTTCTTGCGGGACTTCATCCTTAGGATTATCCATAATTTTCATGTAAGGATCAGAGAAGCCGTCCACTAGAAGAATCCTTAGGGTCGCAGAAGCAGACTGAGGAGGATGCCCATTATCACTAACTGCCACAATAAGAGTGTGTTTGAAACTGTCTCGGATGTTCACCGGCCTCATGGTTTTCACCTCCCCATTCTGAGTCCCAATAGCGAAGAGACTCGGATCTGTGGCCTTCAGCAACTGATAGGAAAGCCAAGAATTCTGCCCTGAATCTCTGTCCACTGCCACCACTTTGGTGACTAGGTAGCCTGTCTCTGCTCCCCTGGGAACCAGATCATTTGATGGAGAAGTGCTGTTCTGAAGGGGGCAGAGGATGAAGGGGGCATTGTCATTTTCATCTGTGATAAGAACTCGGACCATCGTTTCTGAGCTCAAGGGAGGTGAGCCCTTGTCTACAGCCCTCACCACCACCTGGAAATCCTGTATATCCTCATAATCTATAGATCGAATGGCATACAAGTTCCCAGTTTCAGAGTTGATGGAGATGTAAGATGATGCAGGCTCTTCTCTGATCTCTCCAAACAAAAGAGAGTAGGTTACTTTGCCATTCTGTTCTGTGTCCACATCCACAGCATGGACTGATCCAATGAGCAGTCCCGGAATGTTGTTTTCTCGTAAGTGCAAATTGTAGAAACCTCTTTCAAACATTGGAGGGTTATCATTGACGTCTGAAAGTTGAATGCTAATAACTGTCATTGAAGTGAGTCTGGGAGAACCTTGGTCGGTGGCTGTGATGGTGATGTTATAATGTGACATTTGTTCTCTGTCCAATGGCTGTTGAGTCACAAGCTGGTAGTAATTGCTCTTTGTGCGTTTCAGTTGAAAAGGTTGATTTGCATCAATGTTGCAGGTAGTTCTGCCATTATCTCCAGAATCTTCATCCTTAACACTGAATACAGCCAGCAGTGTTTCAGGTGGAGAGTTTTCTGGTAAGAGATTTGCGATGGATGATATAGTTATCTCAGGGTAATTGTCATTCTCATCCTCAACATCAATAAGGACTTTGCAAAATGCAGACAATCCCCCTCCATCTGCGGCCTTGATGCTGAGTTCATAATTTTGTTTTTTTTCGTAATCAATTTTCCCTACGAGCATAATTTCCCCAGTATGATTGTTTAACCTGAATGATCGAAGTACATCTGCTGGTGCTTGGCTAAAAGTGTAAATTATGTGAGCATTGGATCCAATGTCTTTGTCGGTGGCTTCAACTTTAGCAACCAATGAACCTGGATGACTATTTTCCATTAGCTGCACTTTATACACTGCTTGTACAAATTGGGGCACGTTATCATTGGTATCCAGAATATCAATAATTATCTGTGCTGTGCCAGTTCTCCTTGGGATCCCTCCATCCACAGCTTCCAGGGTGAGGATAAACTGAGGGATCACCTCGCGGTCTAATGGTTTTGCCAAAAGCAGTTCTGCATATTTGCTGCCATCCTTTTGACTTTGTACGTCCAGCTTAAAATATTCGCTTGGGCTAAGTATGTAGTTCCGGATAGCATTTTCCCCTGTGTCTAAATCGTGGGCTGCCACCAAGGGAAAACGTGCATTTATGGGAGTCTGTTCAGGTATTTCAAAAATGAATTGATTCTTAGAGAACATAGGGGAATTATCATTGACATCTTCTACCTGAACTTCAATTCTGAACACTTGCAAAGGATTTTCCAATACAATTTCAAAGAACAAAATGCAGGGATCATTCAGACCACACAAAGATTCTCGATCAATTTTATCCCTCAATATTATATTCCCAGAATGAGGATCCAGTTGGAAATCCTCTCTGGAGCTCTTAGAAATCAACTGTGCTCTGCGAGCAGAGAGCTCCTTCACATCCACTTTCAAATCTTTTAGCACATTTGCTACTATTGATCCAGCTTTCTTCTCCTCAGGCACTGAATAGTGGAATGGTTCACACAACATACCAGAGCTACATAGAGAAATAAAGAACAAGACCACTTGCCTGCTAGTAGGAGATGCTTCCATTTTCTCAGCCTCTATTTGCGAATATGATTCTTTGTAAACCAGCTCCTACAATTTCTTTTATATTTTTGATCAGTATTTTTTGGTATTCATTCTCAAATATTTTCTTCAGAAATTTCTCAAGGTTTAATTGAGAGCTGTTGCCTTTTGTTCTGAGAGTCGTTTTTCAAATGACTAGATCATTTCTGTAAGTAAAGATATCTCTCTTTTTACTGTTTGGTGCAATAGCACCACCTTGTGTTTAGAGTAAGATGTAACACTAAATTTATGAAGCTCTTTTGAATAAACTGAACGATAATGTAGATTTTAAGAATAATTCTACTAAAAGAGCCATATTATGTATATGGAATAGATATGAACCCAAACCATGCCCCCCACATTTCTTTAGTAATTCTAGTACAAGTAGCATTTAATACCAAAGAAATAGCAGACCATTTTTCTGGTGGTCTCCATTCTTTTATTTGTAATTCAAAAGAAAAAGTGAATCAATTAGAGAGATGAAAATAATAGGCAAGTCTCCCTCTTTTTTTTTCTCTCCACACCCAGTTTTACTTGAAGAACAGAAATATATATAAAAAGCAGCACTTTTCAGATAAGGAATGCAGGTCAAAAAACTGTACTAAGGAATTGGTTAAAGAACACCTAGCTGTTCTGAAAGAGTTCAAGTCTTCAGGACTGGATGGTTTACACCCCAGTGTGCTAAAGAAGCTGGCATACATGATCTCAGACCCACCAAATGAAATCTTTCCGAGATTCTAGAGCATAGGGGAACTGTCAGAGAATTGTCAGAGAGTTTATGTGGTTCCAATATTTAAAAAAGTGAAAACAATGGAATAGGGGTAAAATTCAGCAGGTTCTGACAGGTTCTGGAGAACCAGTAGTGGAAATTTGGAGTAGTTCGGAGAACCAGAAATGCTACCTCTGGCTCACCCCTGAATGGGGTGGGAATGGAGATTTTGCAGTATCCTTCTGCTGCCATGCCCACCAAGCCATGTCCACAGAACCAGTAGTAAAAAAAATTGAATTTCAGCATTGCGATGGACCAAGGAAACTACAGACCAATCACCCTGTTCTATGTTCTAATATCTGTGAAAATTCTGAAAAAAGTAATCAAACACCATGTTTGTGAGCACATAAAAATGTGATCACTAGAAACCATCATGGGCTTCTTAAGAACAGGTCACATCAAATAAATGCCTTCTTTGACAAAGTAATAAATTAGTAGATCAAAAAAGTGTTGTGGATAGAGTATACTTAGATTTCAGCAAGTGATACTTTGGTAAACTAGATCATAGCTTACTTCATTGACTAGTGTGGAATAGACAGTAACACTCCACATGGATTTGCAGATAGCTGACCAACCACATTCAATGTATTGACCTCAATAGAACTACATCTGTGGAGGGAAACGTGCAGTGGGGACAATGGACAGCCATTTGTCTGAAATGGTATAGAGCAGTGATGGCTAACCTTTTTTGGATTGTGTGCCAAAAGCGGGGGAAGCGCAAGGGGGTCGTGTGTGGGTGTGCCCACATCCATAATGCTATGTGTGCGACACCACCACCATCACCCCAGTGCACATGTACGTTTGACCTTTGCCATCTCCCCGCTTTTGGCCCACGATGGACCTATTTTTCACCCTCCCCGTGCTCCAGAGGCTTTCTAGGATCCTGGGGAGGGTGAACACAGCCTCCCCAGCCCCCCCCCTGGAGCCCTCTGCAGCCTTTAGAGAAGCCTCCTAAAGTCTCCGGAGGGCAAAAAATGGCTGTATGAGCAACCCAGAAGTTCAGGAATGGTGACTTCCAGTTTGCCTGTACAGCCGTTTTTCACTCTTCGGAGGCTCCAGAGCATGAAAAATGGCCAAAAAAGAAGGCCAAATCAGCTAGCCAGTGCACGCATGCAGGCTCGAGCTGACAGGGCAATGCCTCACGTGCCCTAACAAATGGCTCTGCGTGCCATAGGTTTGCCCTCACAGGCATAGGGTCTTCTGCTCTAGTAGGGGTTTGGACTAGAAGACTTCGGAAGTCCCTTCCAACTCTGTTATTCTATATTCTAAATTCGCGTTTGATCCAAAAGTGGGGGGATTTGCTGACACTTCAGAAGGTAGACTCAAGATTGAAAAGGATGTTGATATTGGGTCTTCTCCAACAAGATGCAGTTCAGTGATGAGAAAAGTAAGGTCCTAAAACTCAGCAGGAAAAGTCAGATGCATAGGTACAGAATAGGCAGTATGTGGCCCAATTGAAGTAATTGTGAGAGGAATCTAGGTATCCTGATGGACCAATACTTAAAATATGAGTCAGCCGAATGCTGCCCATACCATAAAACCAATGCAGTCCTGGACTGCATCAACAGGAGGATAGCATCATGATCATAAGCAATGATAGCACTATTCTATACCACACTGGTAAGGCCACATTTGGACTGCATCCAGTTCTGCTCAGCACAATACAAAAAAGATGCTGAAGCCCTAGAAAAAGCAACAAAGATAATAAGGGATCTGAAGGCTTTGAATTGTTTACTTGACTTTTTTTGGTTTCTTGCATATTGAAATACACTTTCAAAAATCTGGAGGCACTTAGGACCCCACGGAAACTATCACCCAAACAAGTCCGATGGGCTCAATACTTCAACAATTTTGATTTTGTTTTAAAGTACATTCCGGGGGGGGGGGAGAACTTTCTAGCTGATGCCCCCTCCCACATGTCTCAGTACAAATGCGAACGGGAGCACATAGTGGACACCATCATTCCCTCTACTGAAACCACTGCCCAAGTGACCACCAGGCGGCAAGACTGGGGTCCTAAGTGCCTCCAGAATTTTGTGGTAGGTCCAGACTTCGAATGGTTTCTGGCCACCTTCCAACAGGTGTCTCCAGGTTAGCAGTGTCCAAACGGGCTGTATGAACCCCCGTTTCAAGTTTTTGTCAATACTTTTTTTTGCAATTCCTCCATTTTGCATGGGATCATTGAATAAACTTGGGGTTTGGGGAGTTTTACCACTGGGAGGGTCTCAATGCTGCAATCAGTAGCACGGTGGTAGTGAGGGTAATTTATCGGAAGCTTTTTCACTGAAAATGTCCTTAAGGTCCCAGTATTCTTTAGGGATTTTCTCTTCCCCCTTAATTTTTTTCCTGAGCTGAAGCCACTAGGTTAGGTTCAGCATTGGCTATGTGGGAGACCCTCCCCTTGCCCTCTGGGGGTTTAGCGGAACGGATGTGCAACCACCCTTTCCTCCAGCTCACGTATGGGTTCCATTTCCATAGCCAGGATAATCCTAGTATGAGGGATCGATCCATCCCAGGTGCAATGATGAAACTTAAGGTTTCTTAAGCGCCCACATCCACATATCTACTGGTTCAGTCACAAAATGGGCAGGAGCCTCCCCCCAGCTACTGATCCATCCAACTGGCAAAAGGCAATGGGCACTTTCAAAGTTCTCAGTCTTAAGCCCATTTTCTCCACCACTTCAGGGCTAATTATGCAATGCATGCATCCAGAGTCTAAAAGGGCCAGCATTTTCACTTGGACTCCAGTAGAGGGCACTTTAAGTTCTATTGGAATGGTCATGGGACTCGATCGGGGACTTACCAGATGTTTGTCATCGGAGTCACTTTCCCCCGAGAGAGAGAGGAGGGTTCTTCTTCCTCTAGGTTGGGAGGGAATTCTTCAACAGGATCCACCACTTTCATGGCGGTGTCCTTTCGTTTCCCAGGTTGTTTGTCTGGCTTCCTCTCCCCAGCGGCAGGGGGCTTTGAGCCAATTTTTGAGTGGCAGTTCGCTGCTCGGTGCCCCTTCTTCCCACAGCGAAAACAAGCAGTAGACCAGGGCTTGCTTGCAGACTAACTTTTGGCTCCCTTCAGAGCTCCTTGGGGGGGGGGATTTTTACCTTTCCCACTGTCTTCCCGGTATTTATCCCTGGCTAGGTCTATCTCCACATCTGCTGCCAATTCGTACCAGCGTTGCAGGTTGCACCCCTCCCTGTTAACACAATTTTGGTATATATCTTGGTTCAGGCCATCCATAAAAGTGTCCAGCAAAGCCTCCTCCGACCAACCCCGCATATACACTGACAGTTCACAAAACTCTTGGATATATTCAGCCACTGGATTTTTTTCCCTGAGTAAGGGTTTTCATCTTGGTTCTGGCCTTTCACTTGGTGAGTGGGTCATCAAAGCATTTTCTCAGGGCGGCCATAAACCTATTATAATTCCTCAGCAGGGGGGGAGTTATCATTATGCAGAGTGACCATCCAGGCTGCCGCTTTGTTCTCCAGTGCCATGATAACAACTCTTACCTTGGCTTCCTTATTTGGGAGATCCTCCCCAAACTGTTGCATGAAATTCCGGTCCTGCACCAGGAAAAATCCTAGCTCCTTTGGGTCTCCTTCACATTTCACGCCAAGAGGAGGAACTTTTGCCATCCGGCTTCTGTGGGGGGGTCCTCCCCCCTTGGAAGGGCTCTTGCTGCAGCAGCTGCTGCTGCTGGGGCTCTCCCATCCTGATCAGCTCCGTTTTCTGCCCCCAGGGCCCCCCCGAGTGACACAGGTCCTCGGCAGGTTTCCCTTCTTGATCAGGGAAATCAACTTCTCTTCCAGACCTGCTCTCATGAAAATGACATTTCTCCCAAGCCTCCTGGAAGAGTTTCATAGTGTGGGACATCATGAGATCCTCTTCTTCAGCTTCCTGCCAGGCAGCTACCAGTTGCCGATGTCAGGTTGTTGAAATTCCAGCCAGAATTTCCTCAAGATTATACTTCTGTCCCACTTCCAATGACCACCTGGGGCAGACGGATCTTTCCTCCAAATTCAGTTCTGCCATCCGCTCTGTCTCTAAGGGACATGAGGATCTGGCAGTCCCCATGTCCTCGTCCTAGTAGCTGCCTGGGTTGGACATTTCTTTGAAGGTTTTGTTTTTATTACACTCCCCTCGGAAGGTAGCTCTGGGATGAGTGTGAAAGTCAGACCTTGCTTATTGTCAGGCACTTCAGCAACCAAGAAAGAAACCACTTAACTCCATTTGTAGAATTAAGAGTAATTTTACTGGTTATGAAAAGATAGCAGTGAAGTAAAGCAAGGTCTGAGGCAAAAACGTGCAAAATCATACATATCAAACATTTGGCCAACCCCTCCCCTCAACAACCCCCACTCCATTGCCCAATCTGCAAATCCCTTAGGTGTCATGTGGGTGCATCTCCAAGAAGCATCATCAGGTTGGTATGTAGGACGGTTGGCCTTGACCAACTCCAAACACTGGCCATCAGCATGTGCAGAAGATGGTGAGAACAAAACTCTCTTTTTAACTATCACTCCTTTACCAATTATTCCTATCTCAAATACCATGCCCCCCCCTCCCCATTTCTATGGCAGCTGAAAGCAAATAGCGAAGCAGAGGCTGACAGAAAAGGTGGTTGCACATTCATTCCACAAAATCCCCAGAGGGGAAGGGGAGGATGTCCTCCATAGCCAATGTCGAAACGAACCTAGCTGCCACAGTGCAGGAAAAGATTAAAGGGGAAGACAAAATCCCCAAAGAATATTGGGACCTCAAGGAGGTTTTCAGTGAAAAGGCCTCCAACAAACTATCCCACCACCGTGCCATTGATTGCAGCATTGAAATCATCCCAGGGAAAAAACTCCCTAAGCCCCAGATATACTCGATGACCCCATGTGAAATGGAGGAATTACGAAAGTTCATTGACAAAAACTTAAAAAGGGATTTCATACAACTACAACCAGCTAGGCCACGAGTGGCTGCACCTGTATTGTTCAGAGAAAAGAAAGATGGCTCCTTTCGTTTATGCATGAATTACAAAAACCTTAATGGAATTTGCGTGGAAAATGTATACCCTCTGCCACTCATGAAGGATATGTTAGCCCACTTGGAGAAGGGGAAGATTTTTTACCAAGTTGGATCTAAGGGAGGCCTACTAAAGAGTCAGAATCAAAGAAGGGAAAACTGCTTTCAACTGTCCTTTGGGATACTTCCAGTTCAGGGTACTCCTGTTTGGTCTGCAAGGGGCGCCAGCAGTTTTCATGCAATTAATAAATGAAGTTTTGCATGATCACCTGTACAAGGGCCTTTTAGTCTATCTCGACGACATCCTTATCTACATGGAAACACGTGAGGAACACATGACTTTGGTCCGCTCAGTCCTCAAAAAACTCCGAGCCGCTGAACTTTATGTGAAATTGTCTAAATATGAATTTCATCAGGAGAAGATCGATTACCTGGGATACTGTATCTCCCACAAAGGCATCAAGTTGGACCCGACAAATGTCCAGACTGTTACTGATTGGGTGCCTCCTCGTACCCACAAGCAATTGCAAAGTTTTCTGGGATTTGCAAATTTTTATTGTCAATTTATTACCTCATTTGCTAACATCACTCTGCCCATTACAAATCTTCTAAAATCTAAAGGAGAAGCAAAACCTAGGCCGGGGAAGCCTTTGAACTGGACTATGGAGTGTCAAGCCACTTTTGAGAAATTAAAGTGACCCTTTGCAGCAGAGCCAGTTTTGAAACACCCTGATATGGATGCATCATTTGTGGTACAGGCTGATGCCAGTGACGTGGTGGTGGGAGCAGTATTACTTCAAACAAACAGTGAAGGTAGATTGCAGCCGTGTGCTTACATCTCACGTAAGCTGCTTACAGAGACAGAAAGGAGATGGGCCATATGGGAGGAGGAAGCTTTTGCTGTTAGATGGGCTTTGATGACATGGCAACATTTCCTGAAGGGGGTGAAACACCCTTTTGAAGTATGGACTGATCATAAAAATTTAGAAGTGTTGAAGACCCCGCGAAAACTGTTACCTGAACATGTGCGTTGGGCACAACACTTCAACTGGTTCAATTTTAGCCTGAAATACATCCTGGGGAAGGGAAGGGAGAACTTTATGGCTGACACCTTGTCCAGACTTCCCCAGTACAACAGCTCTAAACTGAGCGTGGTTCATCCGGTCATTCCAGCTAGAAATATTGCTGCCCCAATGATTACTAGAGTCAAGGCCCAGTAGACTTAAATGTAACTACAGACCTAATGAACAAACTCAAAGATGGCCTTGAATCCAATGACTGGTTCAAGGAAAATTCTGATGAATGCACCATGACAGATGGACTGGCGTGGGTAGGAGCTAAACTGTATGTTCAGGCTGACCTGAACCCTGTTGTACTTCAACAGGCCCATGATTCGAGAATGGTGGGCCTTTTTGGATTTGTAAAGACTTTGCATCTGATTAAGAGGCAATTTTGGTGGCCTTCATTGAAAAAAGACATTGAGTCAACAACATAGGCACTTGTCCTGTCTGTGTGGCCACAAAAAGACCACTGGGGAAGCCCCAGGGTCTCCTCCAAAGTGTTGCCTGTCCTGGGGCCCCATGGAAAGAGATATCAATGGACTTTATTGTCAAGTTACCAGAAAGTCTGGGGAATACCGTTATTTGGGTTATCAAATGGATGAGTGCACCAGGCTCAGAAATGACAAGCGCATAAGAGAAGGGTTAAGCCGAGGCATGCCTGACACTGCACCTTGTTAGACCTAGAGGAGTGTAACAGGTTCCTCGTAGGTCAGAAAATAGTTCTTTGAATCGGCTTCAGGGGAGGCAGAATGGCAACATGGCTACCATCAAGCTGAGGGCTGCTGGCCAAAGCATCTAAGCAGGAGCAATGTATGAAAGGAATGTGAAACCTGATAAGAAGATTTAATTAACCAACTGACATAAATCAGAATTTGGGAAAGGCAAAGAACCTTCTGAGTATAAATAACATTGAGGGATAGATTGGGATTTTGGCAGAAAGAAAAGAAAGGGGGGGGGGAAATGGCAGTTAAAAATAATCAAGCCCAAAAAGAACTGCTTGTTTTAAACAGCTTGGTGACAGAAATGAGGAATATAGAGAATTGACTAACCCATTGAAACAGAAACTTTGAATTTGGACTTTAAAAGATTGTGTCCTTAAAAGAGATTAATTGACAATGGAGAACTCTATAAAGGAATAGAAGATGAAAGTTAAAAACATACCAACAAGACTTGCTTTGTTCAAGTTTTTGTCCTAATTAACATATCTAACTATTTTCTCCCTTATAAGCTAATCGTGTCTGAGCAATGAATGAAATGTAAAGCTTGGAAAGAAGATTTAATTAATCAACGGACATAAATAAGAATTTGGAAAAAGCAGGAGGGAGAGGAGAAACGAAAGTTAAAAGCATACCAAGGAGACTTGCTTTGTCTGAGTCTGTCTGAGTTTGTTCTAATTAACACATATTTTAAGCAATTCTAATCAACGAGAGGTAGAATGTAACAAGGAAAAAATCAAGAAAAAGCATTAGCCTGGATTTAAAACTATCAAGCTGTATTGCTGAAAACTATCGGCAAAGCATTTGCCGGAGGAAAGAACAAAGAAAGTGAAGTGACTAAGATGTCCCTCCCCCTTCTCTTCCTCTCCATGTTAGCTGAACTGAAATATATAGCTGGATCCGAGCCTCTCTGTTTTCACTGAACTAGAATATAAGTGGGACTGGAATTGCGAAATAAGAAGAATCTTGGAAAATTTGGAACGTAGATTATAATTAACTGTATAACTAATTGTAACTTTGGAACTGGACATTATGGAAAGGTGGGAATTTGAAGAATTACGTAAAATTATAAAAAATATGCACAAATCATTAAAATTAAGTTTAAACAGAATTTTGAAGTCAGAATCTGAGGAGAAACAGGAAATGAAAGACGAAGAGGGGGAGGGAAATGAAATGGTAGAAATGGTGGAAAATAAAAAGCAGAAAAAAGATTTCACTGAGTTTCACAGAGGCATAGGGAAAACTGAAGAGAGAGGATATGTCCTAACAAAGGGAAATAAAAAGAAGACAAAAGATTTCACTGAGCTTGACAGTGGCTTGGGGAAAATTGAAAAGGGTGGACATGTCCCAACAAAGAAAAGGGAGGTGATGGGAATAGAGAATTGGGACAAAAGACTTGTTAGGGAAAAATCAGATATTTAGAAATTGTTATGTGGAGAATATAAAGTTGAGGTTTGTGATTTACTCCTTTACATGATAATTAAACTGAGTTGCTAACTGATTGAACAGGATAATGGAAAGATTATTAAATAAAGGTTAAAATATATGAAATATTATATTACATGATAATTAAACTGAGTTATTAATTGATTGAATATGATAATGGGAAGACAATTAAATATAGGTTAAAATATATGATATATGGATGCATATAGAATTCTTAAGAAGATGAATAGAGTGACATGTGTATTACTTGTTATTTTACGTAGCAGATCAATGGAATGATCATTGCGCAGTAAGGACTGTTATTTAAAGACAATTAAATGTAAGCTAAGTTAAGATAAGGAAAATGGAGGGGGAACATGAAATATACTTATAATGAGATTATAACGACAGAATTAAAAATTTGGGGTGGGTAATAATGTATAACTATACAATATTATGATGAGAATAGTTGGGAATTGTAGTCAGGTCCACATTCCAGCCAAAAATATGTGGGTTTTTTTTTTTTTAAAAAAAATAGAATTGCTATATATGTATACTTTTTCCCCTTCGGTTCTTTAAAAAAAGATGTTAAAATTAAAGATGTTTATTTACATGAAATTATAAATACCATCAACATAAAATGGAGCTTGCTCAGAGGCTGAAATACATCAAGTAAATGAGATGAAGAGTGTGGAAGAGAGGAGAGAGATAAGGGAAGAAGAGAGGGTAAGGAGAGGGTAGGGGGGAAGAGGAGGAGAGAAAGTAGGAGTAGAAAGGGGAGAGAGGAGAAGAAGAGAGGAAGGGGAAGTAGAGAAGAGAAGGATGACAGAGGGAAGAAAGGAGGTAGGGAGGAGGAGGAGAAAGGGAGAAGAAACTGATGGACAAGGTACAAATATGGTGTATGGCAAGCAGAGGAGCTTTACAGTTGTGGCCTTCCCTGGAACAGGTCTCCCTGAACTCAGTTACTCAAGCCCTTGTCATGTCTTGCCTGGATTATTGCAATGTGCTTTACATGGGGCTACTCTTAAAGCAGAACAAAGAACTTGCTGGTTCGATACCATCAAAGCTGATACAAAGATGAACATTCAACAACTGTAAGAAACTGTTCTTGAGAGGATAGCATAGAGAGCACTTCCCTATAAACCACCAAGAGTCAGAGAATAACAGAGTAACAGAACTGGAAGTCAGATTGAACATTTACTACTACTACTCTTGAAGTGCATCCCAGAAACTTCAACTGGTACAAAGTGCGGCAACGTCTTTGGGACCCCTATAATGTCTCATGCTATACCACTGCTTCACAAACTACACTTGGTGCCAGTTTGCCTCTAGCTACAGTTCAAGAGTTATGAACATTAAAACCCCATGGCATCGGTCCAGGTTACTTGATGAACTGTCGCATCCCATGAAGACAACCCACCCCACTACTTGTATCAGCAGAGGAGGCCTACTGCAGATCTCATTGGTCGAGCAACTTTGACTGGTGGGATCCAGAAGCAGAGTCTTCCCTGCTGTAGCCTCTGGAACATCCTGCATCCCAAAGTGAGGTTTGCCCTCATGCTTCTATTCACAATATGAACAAAGTTAACTAGATATCATTCATGTTGATCCAATTCACATTAACATTATTGATTATCTCTATAACATTAATCAAATTATATAGTGTTACATTGTTTAAATATACATTGAAAGAAAAATACCTAACATCTATAAACTTCTAAACTATTATTTTTATTCATTCTATAAGCAATTTATGTTTTAATATTTCCCCATCTAATTTTATTTCTGCCTCTCTAGCTTATAATAGGCTACTTTAATATTTAAAGGGCAATTTTTTTTACCCATCATCTCTTCTTTTATTATTGCTTCAATTCTTATTTATTTTTTAATTCTGCTCCCACATTCCTCCTTTTTATCTCTATTTTCATCTATCTCTTTTTTGTTCACTCTAAACATTTCTCTCTTGTACTGCCAATTCTTCCAATTATCTGCCCTTGTCCTGATCTCCTTATTAAAAGTATCTTCCTGGCTCTCCAATTGTTGATTTGCCTGTTTTGTTTTCTTCAATATTTTTTCCTTTGTCAGCTGATTTGTCAGTCCCCCTTTTTGCTCCAGTCCTTGGTTTATTTGTTGATATATCCAACCCCTCTGTTCTTTCTGCTCCTTTTGCTGGCCCTTTATCTGGTTTTCCTCTTCATCAAGCTGTTGCTTTATTTGCTGATTTTTCTGATCCATATTTTTTCTGTATTCGTATTCTATTTACTGACTTTAGTGGTCCATGTCATCCAATCTTTCTGTTATTTCCACCAGTTCGTGTACATTTTGGTCTTTATTTCTCATTCTTTGCAAAATACAGTCCGCTTTCTGATCCATACCATCAATTAAGTTCAAAATATTTTGAAACACCAAGGCCATCTGATTAAAAGCGTCTCTCATTCCCAGCACTGTTCCTTCAACTCCAGCCATAATTACAATAAACATAGTGTAAACAATCACGCCTCAATCAAATCCAACATTCAGGGAGTCCAAGATCCTGGGAGTTTGCTGTGATAAATAAGACTCTCCTCTCCAATTTCCACACTGCCTTCTTTCCAGCAGATATATATTTCACTCAATCTCCATTTCTTTCAGAACAAAATCAATTTTCGAGAGGTATCAATCACAGCAGTTACTCAGTGCTCTGTTAATCCAAAATATTTTCCAAGTTCTTTAAATCTACTCTGTATTTTTTGGCTTTTATTTCTAGCTTCCCAGGATCTCTGTAAGTTTCCTTCTGTCAGTAGATGGCGAACTCAACTTACTTTTCAACATAAATCTCTATAAAAATTGTATTTTCCACGGCTAGCAAAATCAATTTAGAGTCTCTTCTTTAGGGTTTTTTTCTTATCCTTGGGGTAATTTTAAAGAAAAATGAAGAATCTCACACAGCAATATCGTGTCTATTCACAGCTCTCTGGCTCCTACACTGTCTTGGGTATTCTGGCTGGTTGCTGCTTCATGGCAGCCATTTTGACTGCCACTGCACCTCGTCATCAGATGAGGGGGTTTCCCAGCCAGGGAGGAGATATGCGGCTCTCCTCAACCGGCAAGGCTGTCCCCCTTTACTTCACCCCCCCTTCAGGGGGCTATGGCTTGAATTTCAGCCTCCTGATGGGGAGAACTTGGAGCAGGATCACAATGGTTGCTTTCCTCACCTCCGACACCACAGGAAGTTCCCCATTTTTCCATTTATATTTATTGTTTTCATTGCTATGCTACTGTTTGTTTTCATTTTTTTATCATTTTCTCTGCTTTCCTGTTCTAAGCCTTAGTGAGATGGACAGCAATAAATTTAACAAATAAATAAATATCCAACACATTCTTGCCCAGCGCACCCTGCAATATCAATGTCTATGATAGGATTGCCCAATTAGAATCAGCTCAGGTTGTATTTACCACCATTGACATGTTACAATTTGCATCAGGTCCCATCAGGGGTGGTATTCACTTACTTTCCCTATCGATTTGCAAATGTGAGTATGCGCATCCATGCATGTGCTCGACCACACATGTGCTCGACCATGCATGAGCCCAGCCATCCACAAAAAAGTGTGCCATTCTGGTTGAAGAGTCCTTCATTGTCTCTCCAATAGTAATAATCTTCTATGTCTCAGATTTACCCACTCTTTCAGCCAGGTAAGTACAGATGCCTAATAATAAAGCTCCCGATCTGGTAATCTAAAACCTCCATTGTTTTTAGATTCTTGCAGCATTTTCAATCTTATTCTTGCTCTTTTCTCCTGCCAAATGTATTTTAAAATTAATTTGTTCAATTCATTGAATTTTTTTTGTCTAATTTTATAGCAATTGTTTGAAACAAAAAAAGTAATTTTGGCAATATATTCATTTTTATAGTAGCTATTCTTCCTACTATCGATAATTGCAAGTTCTTCCATTTCTCCAGATCTCATTTAATTTGTTGCATTTCTTTTGTATAATTATCTTCTTTAATTGTTGCATATCTTGCTGTTAAGTAGATTCCTAAATATTTTACGTTCTTCACCACCTGAAGATTTATTTTTTTAGCCAATTCATTTTTCTGTTTATCGGTAAAGTCTTTGTATTTTTGTTTTTTCTTTGTTTATTTTCAATCCTGCCACTTCTCCATATTCTTCTACTTTTCTTATTAGCTTGGGACCAGTTTGTAGTGATTCTTCTAAAATAATTACCAGGTCATCTGTGAATACTTGTAATTTTTATTTTTTATTTCCATCCCTTTTATAACTGAGTCTTGTCTAATATTTCTATTTAGCACTTCTAATGTTAATATAAATAATAAAAGGGATAATGGGCATCCTTGTCTTGTACCCTTTCTTATATTAAAATTCTCAGTCAAATCCACATTCACAATCACTTTTGCTGTTTGTCTGGAATATATTGTCTGAATTATATTTATAAATTTTTCACCAAAGTTCATAAATTTTAATTGTTGTAGCATAAATTGCCAATTTAAATTATCAAATGCTTTTTGTGCATCTAAAAAAATCAACGCCATTTGTTTTTCTGAATGCACTTCATAGTATTCCAATGTATCTAAAATGATTCTCACATTATTTTTAATTTGTCTTTTCTGTAAAAATCCATTTTGGTCTGAATGTATAAATTCATTCAAATGTTTTTTAAGTCTTTCCGCTATTATTGAAGCAAATATTTTGTAGTCTACATTTAATAGCTAAATTGGCCTATAATTCTTTATTTGAGTTAAATCCAAATATTCTTTTGGAATTAGTGTAATATTTGCTTCCCTTCAAGTCTTTGGTATCTTAACTTCCAACAATGCTTCATTGTAAACCTCTAACATTGGTGTACTTAATATATCTTGTAAATATTTATAAAATTCTGCTAGCAGTCCATCTGGCCCTGGTGTTTTATCATTTTCTTTTTGTCTTTTAATCACCTCTGTCATTTCCATCATTGTTATTTTTTCATTTAGCATAGTTTTCACCATTTCAGGTACTTTTGGTAATTCTGCTTTTCCTAAATATTGCAATATTTTTTCCTCTGGCACTTTTTCTTGGTCATACAATTTTCTGTAAAACTCCTGAATTATTTTCTTTTTACTCTCATTTTGGTACTATAGGTCTCCCTTCTCATTTGCAATTTGCTTATCAGTTTCTCCTATTTTTCCTTTTTCAACTTGTATGCTAACCATCTTCCTGGTTTATTTGTGTTTTCAATTTTTTTGCTCTGATTTTTTAATTTATTGTGCCAAACCTTTTTCCATTAGATTTATGCTTGATTGTTTCCCTTTGTAGTTTTAAATTTCTTTTCTGCAAATCAGTTTCAAGTCTTTTCTAGTATCTGTTGATGTTGTTTCTTCTTCTTATTTTTCTCACTCCCCCTAACATATGCTTTGGTTGTATTCCATATATTTTGTAATGAGGTATATTCTTTTTTATTCCATTTGAAGAAAAATTCAATTTCTTGTTCTATTGTTTTAATACATTCTTTATCTTTTAATATTGACTGATTCAGCATCCTTGTTACCTTTTTCTTTTCTCCCTTACAACTCACTTTTATTGGACTTATGGTCATCCAATAAGTTTGTTTCTATCTCTATCTCTTGCAGATTTGTGCTCAATTCCAGGGACATCCATATCGTATCAATTCTGGACCATGTTTGGTGTCTATTCAAGAAAAAATTATACTGATTTTTCTCTAGGTTTATTTCTCTCCAGGTATCCTGTATACTTATTTCTTTGGCTATTTTGAAGAAAGTCCCATGAAGAGTCCTCCTTACTTTTTTTTTAAACCTATTTTACTACTTTTATGGTCCAATTTTGTATCTGCAATTGCATTAAAGTCTCCTATCGTACATATATTTTCATAGTTCATTTCAATTATCTTCTTATGCAATTTTACATAAAATTCTTCTTGTTTGTTATTTGGTGCATAAATCGTTATCAGAAGTATCTTTGATTTATTACTAATTCCAGCATAAAATTTTTTCCTTCTTCATCTGTTTACATTTGTTTGGCATTTATTGTTTCTTTTCTCTTTTGTTTTGCTAATGAAGAACAAACTTTGTTGGGTTTTAATGTGAACTTCTTGGAGACAAATTATATCTAATTTCAATTTTTGTAGGCATGTTAAAAAAATTCCTTTTCATAGGACAATTCAATCCATTTATATTAACTGAGAACAGTTTAGGTTCAACTTCCATCTCCATCACTTATATATGTCTTGCTCTTCTGGTTGTTTTTATTTCTCTCTGGTCTTTTGATCTCACTCCTTCTCATTCTGCTTGCTCTACTTTCTCAGCCTCACTTTCTTCTTGTTGTATGTTTCTTGTTCTCTTAATGTTAATGTTCTCTTATTAGTTACTCTTGTTTCTTGTATTCTATTTTTCTCTTGTTTCCTGTCCCTCATTTGCACTGAAATGGTAGTCATAAAATTCTAACACCTTGTCTAACGTATCCAATCTGTATCTTTTTTCATTCCAAATTCCTAATATCCCCTCAGGTACCAACCATCTAAAATTTATATTGTGCTTAATTAATTTCCCAGTCAGGAATTGGTATTGTTTCCTTAAATCTCTAACTGTTCTCAGAACCTGTTTCAAAACTACAATTTCTTTTCCTTTGTATTGCAATGGTTCATCTCTTGCCTTTTTAAGTACTTCTTCTCTTGTTGATTTTTTAAATAAATCTCACATGGACCTCTCTTGGAAGCTTATGTCTTTTCACATAGCTCATATGTATTCTGAATGTTTCATCCACCTCATTATCCACCTCTTTTTTATTTAAATTTTAAGCCCTGCTAATAGCTCTATCATCATACCTATAAGGTCTTCTCATTTTTCTTCTTCAATATTTTGGAATTGTATATAATAAGCCACCTTCTCCATTTCAAGCATTATTTCTGAGACTCTAAGCTGTTTATTTTCTTGCATCAATCTTTGATTTAGATTTCATCTACCTTTTCCCCTTCTCGTTCTGATTTATCCTCTATTGTCTGAATCCTTTGTTCATTCTTTATCATTTGCTGAAAATTTCCTATTATTTCATCCTAATTGTGCATTTTTCCTTCATCTCTCCTATACCATTTTCATTTCTCCCATCTAATTCATTTCAGTGGGATTTTTTGTCATAGCTTCTTGTATTGACTGAAACATCATTTGTAATTGAGAGGTATTCATTTTCTCTTGTTGTAGCATGGTTTCTATAGATCTCTGACTTGATGGGCTAGAGGTCCCATGCATCCTGAAGAGCATGTTAGGGATTTATGGTTCAGTAACGGAATATCTGGAGGGAATACCAAGGTCAGTTTTAGATTGGAAAACCAGTGCACATTACTATTAACAATGGTTTGACAGAATGATTGGATATATCAGATTGGTTCCTGAATGTTGCTGGGAGATTTATTCCTTGAATCTCAACAACAATGTTGAATATGTTTCATTGGCAAATACAACATTCAGTATTTTCAACTATGCAAATTATAATTAATCAGAAAGATACTTTTAATACCCCAATCTACTACAACAAAGAATTGATCATTTATTGCCGTTGAACCTGCACATCCCAAGAAAAGTTTCTTACACTTTGAATCTGTGAGTTTTATGGAGGAAGCCTTTTTCAAATCAATCTTGTCATTAGGTTTGTTGTATTCAATGCTGTTATTTGCCTTAATAGCTACTTCTTCAACATTCCACCCTCATTGTTTATTTTTCTTTCTGGATCAGTAAAACAAATGAATTTAGCCAATCATAGATTGATTGGAGAAGATGATAATATCATTAATGACATGATACATATTTTTGAATACATGTTTCAAGCATCCTTTATGCTGTGCTATCAATATTAATATTTAAGCCATAAGACTGTGTGCTCTCTCCATTGCTTTGTTCTCTCTATATCAATGACTGCACCTCAAGTGAACCCTCTGTTAAAGTTCTTTTTAAAAAATTTTTTTATTTATTTTCAAAACAAACATACAACTCCTCCTTCTTTACATACTGTAGAAAGTGTATCAGCTGGTTACAACAGGCTTTTGTGCATCTCTTCCACCGCCATCAAATATAAGTCATATTAATTCAGATATCTTAACTCAAATATTTATTATATTACCATCATCATGCCTCCACTTTTATTTGACTATAGTTATTTAAATGTCCTTCATCCTAAAATATACCAAGATTTAATACATAACCACATGCTGGCATTTCATTTACTTATTTGTGAAATCCTCCATTAACATTAAATCCTCATATCCTGTTTTAGCTAAACATCCATAATATTTAATACCAAGATTTTCTAATCCTCCATGTATATAATTTATTATCATTATCCTTTCTTTATTTAACTATATCCTATATCATAACATTTCCCCCCATTAGTTAAAACTTGACTGTGTCTAATTTTGTTTTTTATTATTATTGTTATTAATAATCTTTATATATAGTCCAAAAATATTTCTAACCTCATATCCAATTATTACTTATCATAACAGCTCAACATTGTATACATTACTATCATTATCAATTTTTATTTAACTATACCTATTATCACTGGATTTAACGAGCGATCGTGGGTGCACCTCGTTTTACCCACACAACACCTATCCTCCACGAGCTGCACTGGCTACCTGTTGATCTCTGGGTGCGCTTCAAGGTGCTACTTGTCACCTACAAAGCCCTGCATGGTATTGGATCTGGGTACTTGGGAGACCGCCTACTGCCAATTACCTCCACTCGACCAATTAGATCCCATAGATTAGGCCTCCTCCGAGTTCCATCAGCCGGTCAATGTCGACTGGCAACCACACGGAGGAGAGCCTTCTCGGTGGCAGCTCCGACCCTATGGAACGAACTCCCCATGGAGATTCGTACCCTCACCACCTTCCAGACCTTCCGCATAGCCCTTAAAACCTGGCTGTCCCAACAGGCCTGGGGCTAAAGACCTTAACCCCACCCGAATTGTATGAATGTTGTGCTTTTAACAATGTATTGTCTTATGTGTTTAACTTGGTTTGTCCTCCCTCCCTTTGAACTGTGAGCCGCCCTGAGTCCCCCCAGGGAAAAGGGCGGCATACAAATAAAATACCTATACCTATACCTAAGTTTAGCTAATTTTGAATTATACTCTTCCATCTAGCAACCTGTATCTCTCCAATAACAAAACAATCTTACATCTACTGCCATTTGTGGATCCAATTCTCCAAACATCTTTTTAAACAAGTCTGTACGAAGTCCTCTTTGCACTTTCTTGTTTGTAGTATCTCTCATATAATGTTGACGCCCTCCTTCTGTTTCCTTTGTCAGCTTATCTTTAATTCTCAGCAGTGTTATCAAATATTTTGCAAATAGTATTTCATAGTCCATAAGTTCTTTAATGCTTTCTTCTCCTTCTATGTCCTGTCCTTTGAAATACGTTTTCTCTCCATTTAATTCCTCTTCGAATATTCCATTCTTTCCTCCCTTAGAAATAAACCAATTGTCACGAATATCAATAAGCCCAACTCTTCCATTTCAATTTTTTGAATTTCCATCTTCTTATTTTGTATTTGATGAACATCCTCAGTTTTTTCATCACATTTTGTTGCCAAATGCACCAAATAGTCCAATTTTCTCTCAATTCTTTCCTCTGTATCAAACACCCTCTTCAAAGCTAAAAGTATCGCTTGAAGAGACACCTGAAGAGATGCCATGATTATACGCAGTTGTATTTTTTCTTAGAAGCTCAGCAAGATTAAAACACTCGCAAGTGAAAGCAAACTACAAAGGAACAGCTGTACAATCTTATCAGATCTTAAGCCAGAACAGCCAAGCAATAAAAGTGTCGAGATGTAAACAGCCAATTTGTAGCTTACAGAGAGTCAGAAGAAATGTTAGGGTAATCCATCCATTTGAAAAGGTTTACTTAGAATCAATCCATGTAAATAACATTTAGAAAGTAAGATAACCACTGTCCAGAACCATTACAAAAATCAAAATTGCTGCTAAGTTCTTCTATTCTTTGATTTAAGTTAGTTTTTAAATTTTATAGGCAGTCCATTTTTTAAAAAAACAATAAAAGTTTCTCACCAGCTTAACACTTCTCCTCCATATTGCCCTGACTTTATCAGCCTTGATAGACTGGAATTTTTATTGCCAGCCAAAGACTTTTCCCTTGCTTTTCTCAGAGATTTTGCGATATCCCTGAGATCAGCAAGATGTAATCTTCCTGTTCACCATCTCTTCGGGATGATTTAGGTCCATTGGAACCCACCAGCAATAAAAGTGTCGAGTGCGATCTCAGAGCTTTGAGATCACGCATCGTCTCATCACGGCATCGGCCCCTAGTCCCACCCCCTGTTAAAGTTCTGAAGTTTGTAGATGATATAATGGTTACTGGCCTCATTTGAGATGGTGATGAAACTGCATAAAAGAAGGGAGGTTGAACAACTGGCCCTGTGATGCAGCTGTAACAATCTGGAGCTGAACATGTTTAAAACTGTAGAGATGAGAATGGATTTTAGGAGGTGCTTTTCTATTCTATCACCTTTTACATTATTAGACAGCACAGTATCAACAATAGAATCCTTCAAATTTTTGGGTTCTAAAATCTCCCAGGATTTGAAATGGACACAACATTAAAACCATCATTAAAAAGACACAACAAAGAATATTCTTCCTGCATCAACTCAGGAAGTCCAGCCTGCCCCAGGAGCTGGTGATACAGTTTTGCAGATGAATTGTTGAGTTGATTATTGGAACTTCGGTATCTGTCTGATTTGGTACAGCAACCAAACAGGGCAAGTACAGACTCCAAAGGATAGTTTAGACTGCAGAAAAAGCTATTGTAACCAGCCTGCCTTCCATAGAAGACCTGCCTATTGCACAGGCCAGAAGGAGGGCTCAGAAGATATCTGCAGACCCCTCACATCCTGGATTGTTTCAACTCCTCCTATTGGGATAGCCTATAAGGCATTATAGGCCAAAATAATTAGACACAAGGACAGTTTTTTCCCTCATGCCATCACTCTGCTGAAAACTTATTTTCACAGTATTTTCTAATGCCTATGTGTATTTACCCACATAGTACAGCTGTACTATTATTATTTTTTCTTCTTATCTTTCTTACTCTCCACTTATTGGTATTATTATTATTATTACGATTATCATTATTCTGTTCTTTGCATGTACACTGAGAACTTCTGTTTTCAGCATTCCTTGTGTGTCTAATCACAATTGGCCAGTATTAAATTCAATTCAGAATAACTAAAAAGGTTTACAGATTATAATAGCGTTTCCATGAATTAAAAAAATATCAACAGAATCTTTAAACACCAGGTGATATGTTACTTTGATGATATATAATAAACTGTTGCAAAGTATGTGTTTTAGTGAAATTCTCTCCTTTCCTAAAAAATTCTACAAGATAGGAATAAAAAATAACCATAATGTGAATGAACTTTTCACAAGAGACACATCAGAGACACAGAGAAAGAGACTGGCCCAAGATCACCTTTCTACCTTACTGTCTCAGAAAAGCAATTGTTTGTTACATTCTTTTCTAGATGTGCAACCACTTCTCTTTCTTTCCATCTTTCCAAATAGTCTATGCACTATCTGCCCAAAGAAGAAGAATTTAAGCCTGATAATATGTGCCTTGAGTGAAAACTGCATTGGTTTGTTAAAGCATGAAAAAGCATCTATATGCAGCACTTGCAAACAGATTTTAAATTTTTTTTCCATTATTATTAGTGTGTTGACAAAAAAATTTACACTTTCTTTACTAGTATGGTTAAAATAACTTAGGAGATTTGCTTTGTATAATACAAGTTTGAACCAAGGGAAATTGGGATGGATGGAAGAAGGAGGGGGAGGAAAAAGACTACTTTTCCTACTGCACTAGGAAAATATGCCTGGAAGCCATGTTTGCAATCCCAGTATGTTGGCATTGTGTTCCCACATTTTTCCATGTTGCAAAAAGTCATACTGGAAAAGATAATCAAAAAACAGAAAGAGATTTTTAAAACAATGCAAAAATTATAGAATGAATGGTGATCTCTGCTCTAAACAAATCTTAAAGCCCATCTGTGGTTCTTCAACAAATAACAAAAAAGTTGCTCAGGAATAATCAAAAGAACAAAAACCACAAAAAGTTGGAATAAATAGAAAGATGCTAGATTAATTACATGTTTTCCTCACCTCTTTCTTTGCACCATTTACTGAAACTTGCTCAGAAGTACCTTGGATGTCTGAAGAAATATTACTGTTCCCTGGGACGTTGACATCTCCCACCGAAAAGACAGGAAAGAGAGGCCTGAGGAATCGGAACTCGCTACTTAAGGATCCACCAGTCAAACAAACATCATAACGGTAAGTCCGGGAAAGCGACCCATTCTGTGAATCAGCACAGTTCCCTGGAGTATCAGAACTGGCAATTGGGAAGTGAGGATGAGTAGTAGGAAATTGGGTTTGTGGGTCCTTCTTGAAGATTTTGACCACAATAAACACAACAATGCAGACCAGGAACACAAAGGAGACTGCAGCCAAGCAGATCACCAGATACTTGGTCAAGGTTTTATCTTCTTCCGGTTCTTGCACACTGACATCCACCCTCCTCAGGAAGGGATCTGAAAAGCCATCCACAAGAAGAACATTAAGCAACGCCGTGCTGGTCTGTGGAGGAAGGCCGTTGTCTCTGACCAGTATCACCAGCCTCTGCTTACTTGGGTCTCGCTCATTCAGGACTCTCCTGGTTTTCACTTCCCCATTCTGCGCTCCTATGCTGAAAAGGGCTGGGTCTGTGGCCTTCAGCAATTCATAGGAAAGCCAGGAGTTTTGGCCAGAATCTGCGTCCACTGCAACCACCTTGGTGACCAGATAGCCGGCCTCGGCTATCTTGGGAAGCAGCTCATTGCATGGGGATGTGTTGTTCTGGAGGGGATACAGGAAGAAGGGAGCGTTGTCATTCTCATCTATGATGTGGATTCGGACAATCACTTCTGAGCTCAGGGAAGGAGAACCACCATCAGATGCCCTCACAGTAACTCTGAAGCCTCTTATCTGCTCATAGTCCAGGGATCGGAGGGCATACATGTTTCCAGTTTCAGAGTTGATTGAGATGTAAGAAGTCACCATGCCATCACCCTTCCCAGGCAGAACTAAGTAATTCACTTTAGCATTCAGCGTTGTGTCCAGATCCAGAGCATGGACTGAGCCAATGAGCAAGCCTGGAATATTATTCTCCCTGATTTGCATGTCATATGAAGACTTTTCAAAAAGGGGAGAGTTATCATTGACATCGGAGATCTGAACATTAATCAATCTTGTGGAAGTGAGCCTAGGAGCTCCCCAATCAATGGCAGTGATGGTGATGTTGTATTCAGTGACTGTCTCTCTGTCTAGGGGACTTTGGAGCACAAGCTGATAAAGGTTTTTTGTGGTGGCTTTCAGCACAAAAGGGAGATTCATCTGCACGGAGCAGACCGTTTTGCTGTTGTCTCCAGAGTCTTGGTCTCTCACATTGAAGAGGGCCACCATTGTATCTGGGGGAGAGTCCTCCTTTAAAGTGCTGATCAGAGATATAATGGACACTTCTGGGGGATTGTCATTCTCATCTTCAACCTCGATCAGTACATTGCAATGCCCTGAAAGACCCCCTCCATCTGTTGCTCTGATGCTCATGCTGTAGCTATTTTCTTTTTCATAATCGATCTCTCCCCAAACAGTTATTTCACCAGTAATTTCATTTAAAGAAAACAAATTGTTTATTCTTTCAGGCACCTGATGGAACGAGTAGAGGATCTGTGCATTTGAACCCAAATCCAGATCTGTAGCTTCCACCTTAATCACAGGAGTGCCCTTAGGGAGATTCTCCTTTATTCTTGCCTGGTATTCAGACTTACTAAACAGAGGAAAGTTATCATTATTATCCAGAACATTAATATTAATTTGAACTGTGCCGGTTTTCTTTGGAACTCCTCCATCAATAGCCATTAGAATCAATTCAAGGTGTGGCATCCTCTCCCTATCTAATGTTTTCTTCAAAACAAGGTATATATTGTCTTTTCTATCTTCATTCTTTTGTATTTCAAGCTGAAAATGCTCATTGGGACTAAGAGTATAATTTTGGATGCTATTTTCTCCCAAATCCTCATCGTGGGCAGGTTCCAAGGGGAATGTTGTACTTTTAGGAACAGTCTCAAGAATGTCTACCTCCACATTGTTTTTCCAAAATTTGGGTGCATTGTCATTCACATCTTCTATCTTGATTTCAATATTAAAGATATCTAAGGGGTTTTCCAAAACAAGCTGAGAAAGAAGTAGACAAGGAACATTCTGGCCACATAAAGCTTCTCTGTCTATTTTATCATTAGTCAACAGATTCCCAGTTTGAATATCAAGGTGGAAGTATTCCTGAGTGCCCTCAGCAACTAAATGTGCTTTGCGTGTGGTAAGCTCCCCTGTTTTCAGTTTCAATTCCTTCAGCACATTAGCCACCAGAAACCCCTTTTTCTTTTCCTCGGGGACAGAAAAGCGAATTGAAGCACACATTACTCTAAGGAATGAGAAAGAGAGAAGGACATACAGACCTTGCCTTTTCCAAAAGCAATTCTCCATGATTCCAGTCTCTTCCTTGTAGGCTCAAATTCTGCCCCAAAATTCAGTTTTTCTTTCCTTCCTTTATGATTTAATTGTTCAAACCCTATTTAATTGTTCAGTCTTTTGCCATCTTATAATCTGCAACATTTCGCTGCCAGAGTCAGATTCCTTTTGTTCAATTTTGTATTACTGTTTGCTCTAATTCTGAGCAAACAGAACTAAATTTCTTTGTTAATATCGCCACCATGTGGTGAACTAGGCAAAAATTCTATTTGCATGGTTTAGATTCAGTAACACATTGAATCCATTTTTTATCTGTCCTCTAGCTAACCTAGCCACAGATTATCTCATTAACTGTTTAATTATATAGAAAAAGAAACAGAGTGACAATCTGCACAAAAAAAAATTAAAGTTATTGATAAAGACTGTAATCCAGTCCTTTCGCAGGTGAGTTCTGAATGACTGTGGGCATATAGTGACCCTTTAGGTGGCTTCTGCTGTGCACCCAAGGATATCAAGTTTAAATCTTGTAAGGAAATCATGTCTGCTTTGAGGCACCTTGGCAACATCTTTCAAGGTTTTCAGGGATGGAGCTGTGGGGAGATGGGGGAAAACAAAAGCCGTCTTCATGCCATTCTGAGAGATCCCAAGGCTGCAGACCAGGGAATGGAATGCAACACCTATCCATCTACCTAATCGTTACCAAAGGATCTTCTCTGAATCGGACTGGACAATGGGGAGATAACAGGGGTGGACCAGAGAAGGGAAAGTTAACTAGGGAATCTTCACACACAAACTCTTAATTCTGACTTTGTTTATTGTAACCACTTGGCTTTTAGTAAAAGTAACCTTTTTGCTACCAATTGAGTCAAGAGTGTTTCTTTCCCAAGGGATGAAGCTGGACCAGATCTGGCAATTAAACGTTTGATATGTATATGCTCCTGCCTTTCTGGCTCAGATATTGCTTTCCTTTTGCTGTTTTCACTTCATATCTAGTAAAAGTACTTTATCTCTATTAAAATGGAGTTGAGATTTTCCTTTCTTGGTTATTGAAGGAGGCATGCTTGACACCATCTGGTCCTGGTGAATTGAACTTTCTAGCATGATCAGATGTTCTCTTCCCATTTCCTTGCCTAGTTTAATTTGTATTACTTGTCTGTCCCTTATGGTTCTGTTTTTGGCAGGTTGTGTTCTGATCCAGACTTAGCAAAAGCAAGAAACAGACTCCTTGTCACGAAAACACCCTCTTTACTTATGTCGTGTGAATTAATGTCATTCACCCACCAAAATTCCAAGCAAGAGTCCTCCAAGGAGGTATCATATGTTTCAGACTATAAGACCCACTGGACTCTAAGATGCACCTAAATTTACAGTAGGAAAACAAGAAATGCTGCCTCCGTGCATCATGTTTTCACTCTCTCAGGCACCCAGAAGCACTCTGCAGTGTTCTGCATGGCCTGTTTTCACCAATAACGGGCCTGCTTTTGGCCTACAGAGTGCTTCTGGGGGCCTGGAAGGGTGAAAACGTGACATGCAGAGGGCTTGGGAGCCCAAAAATGGGCCAGGTTTTGGCAAAAAATGGGCTGTGCGGAGCACTGCAGAGTGCTTCTAAGGGCTGGGGAGAGTGAAAACATGACACACAGAAGATTCAGGAGGCCAAAAATGCCCATATTCGGTCTATGACACACCTAAATTTTCACTCACTTTTAGGAGAAAATAGGTGTGTCTTATACTCTGAAAAATATGGTAAATGCAGCAATATATCTTATCAATTCCTTGTGATAATTGCAAGGCTGTGAGTTCCCAGTAAAAGGCTGCAAATTAGTTCTGGCAAGCAGTCTTTGATGCACAAAACACAATGAGCAAAATCATCCGAAATATGAATTGTTGTCTCCTACGACAGCCATTCCCCTTTCTGTTTATTCCCCAGGCAGGGAGGGGCCATTCAGCATCCACGTGTGTTGCTCATACATGCAGCTGTTCTTCCTCCTAACTCATCTCAGCCTCCAAAGGCAGCTGCCTCACTGGTGGCTGGGAAATGTCAGATGGTCCTGGCTCTATCTCTGTGTCCAACACAGAGCATCCATCATAGCCTTCCCAAGACTCCAGAAATGGCCCAAGTTCCTCCCCAACCTCCTCATCGTCCAAGTCTGTTGCCAGCTCTGCTGGCAGTTGGATGGCCACAAAAGGTAGGGCTATTTTTCTTTTGTATGAAGACAGATGCAGGGAAAGAATTAAGCAGCTCTACTTTTTCCCTGCTGCTTATCACTTGCCATCTTATTCCATTAATAGACCTATTATTTCCTTGCCCGCCCCTCTAAACGTCATGTTTGATGGGCAGCCGGAGAAACTAGTCTACTTCCTGAACCAGGCATGGAATCATTTGGAGCAGTATGAGGCAATGTACCCAGATGAATCTGCCCGCATGAACATCATCACTTAGAACCTAGAAAATGAGGTGGCAGAGTGGGTGATATACCTCTACAATGAAGGAGCGCCCAAACTGGGGAATGTGGATGTCCTCCTGGATGAACTTCAAGCCAGGTTTGGAGACTCTGCCCAGGTTTGGAGACTCTGAGCAGCATCTGGGATCTGTGCTATAAAGCAGTGCAGCCAGCCAATAACCAAATACATTTGGGAGTTTGGCAGCCTGGCTGGGAAGCTAAGAATGTGGCCAGATTACTTACTGACCTACCATTTCCAAGACAGACTTTATAAGGAACTATACAAAAACCTGCCCTGGGGAATTCCAGACAACCTCAGGACATGGTACCAGCTGGTGAACACACAGGGTCACACCCGATGAGGGCAGGAGATACATCCACCAATGTCCAAGGGATCAACAGACTTCCCTGCCACCCTGAGGGAAAACCCATGGTGCCTGCCCGAAGCCTGCTTCTAATGTAGGAAAGAGAGCTATTGAGCAGCCAACTGCTTGGCTCCACAACCTATATTGGCAATAAGAGGCCTGGCCAGCTGAAGGCCAAGAAGGAACTGAGGAAGGAGAAGACATGGGTGGTGTAGTAGGTCTCTTTCTCCTCTAGCAAGAGGAGGAAATTCCAACCCCAGAAACCCCAACCTGGTTTTCTATGAAAGCAACAGTGAGGAGGAGGACAATCCGATGGTAAGTGGAACAATCACCCCTTTGATGCCCAGGTGGAGGTGCTAGTGCCTCACTCAGATGCAAGAGGGGTCTTTATGGCTCTAGTTGACTCAGGTTTCACCTGCTGCTTGGTCAGCCTGAGAACTATGGAAAAAATGGGACCAAGACTTAAAAAATTGAGGCAACCTATGAAGTTTGAGCAAGTTGGTGATTCCCTTACTGAGGGGCTTACCAGCCATGTGCCTAACTGAACTAGTAACTCTGAGATCAGGAAGCCACAAGGAAACTGTATGTTTCATAGTAGCAGTAGTGAAATCTATTTTTTTTGCTACCGGTTTTGTGGGTGTGGCTTGGGGGGAGTCATGTGACTGGGTGGGCATGACCAACTTTTCTTCACTTTTTAAAGCATTTTTTCCTATCTATTCTCCTGAACTGGCAGGAAAAAATGCTTTAAAATGTAGGGAAAAAAGATTCTGACAACCACATGGCTCACAGCTGATCTGCATGATCAACAGAAGCTTTCCCCCCTCCCCACTTTTTAAAGCATTTTTTTAACTATCAGTTCTGGTGAATAGGTAGTAACAATGCTTTAAAAAAGTTCCGACAATCATGTTGAACAGCTGAGTGACATGGAACCTTTCCCCCCACCTTTAAAAGCTTTTTTTTACTACTGGTTTGCGTGAATCTTAGCATTTTTTGCTACTGGGTCTAACGAACTGGTCAGAATTGGCAGCATTTCACCCCTGCATAGTAGCCCCAAAAATGGCAGAGACAATGATCTCTGGGGTTGGCATTGCTAAAAAAATGGAACCCACTGGTTGACTGGAAAGACAACTGGCACTGGAGGAATAGAGCAGGCAGACTGCAATGTGTAGAGGTAAAATGCAGAGGCAGTTAACACCCGCTGGTTGTGTAGGTAAAGATAAAGGCCATCAACTCATTAACCAAGAGTGGCCAAGAGGGGGGGACCATCCCTTAGGAATACCAATACCTAGCAGAAGCATTCAACAAATGGGAATTAGACATATTCCCTCCGCATCCCCCACTGACTATGCCATTGAGATACAATTGGGGGGGATTACTTAAGCCAAAGATGTACTCAATGACCCCAAGAGAGATGGAGGACCTCAGGAATTTCATGGATAAAAATCTAGCCAGAGGTTTCATCCAACAGGCAAAAACTAGGATGGCAGTTCCAGTGTTCATCAAAGAGAGGCAAGATGGGTGTTTGAGATTATGCATGGATTTTGGAGGGATCAATGGGGTTTGTGTGGAAAACATGTACCCCCCCTTCTCCCTCATGAAGGACACGCTGGGATACCTGGCCAAGGGGAAGGTATTCACCAAGCTGGACTTGAGAGAAGCATATTACTGAGTAAGAATTAAAGAAGGTGATGAGTGGAAAACTGCTTTCAATTGTCCCTTAGGGTGAATCCAATTCCGAGTAATTCATGATGTTCATGCAGCTAATCAACAAAGTACTGCATGAGTATCTGTATAAAGGGTTGTTGATGTACCTACACAATATCCTCATTTATTTTGAGATGATGGAAGACCATGTGAAACTAGTGTGGAAAGTGTTAAGAAAACTATTGAAACCTAAGCTCTATGCTGAACTATTCTAGTGCAACTTCCACAAAACCAGTTTAGACTACTTGGGATATCGTGTGTCCAATGTGGGGATGCAGATGGACTGTGGAAAGATGAAGGCCATTCTGAAGTGGCAAGCCCTTCACACCAGAAAGCAACTGCAGAATTTCTTGGGCTTCAACAACTTCTATTGCCAATTCATCCCCTCATTTGCACAGTTAGCCATGCCTATCACCAAACTATTAAAAATGGGCAGAGGGGAAGTGAAGCCTAAACCAAGCCAGCCACTCTCTAGGACTATGGAATGCCAAGCAGCTTTTTAAAAGATTACAGATTAACAGAGTTGGAAGGGACCTTGTAAGTCATTTAGTCCAACCCTCTGCCCAAAGCTTAAAAGCCTTTTGGGGCAGAGCCAACTAAACATACAGACCCAGAGGAGCTGTTGATAATACAAACTGACAGTGGAATTTCCAGCTGACATTATGGCAAGACAGTGTGGCTTCACAGGGCTTCATGAAATTCTGCCGAATTCTGCCAGGAGGTCCCATGCGGTCAAAATTACCACAGAGCGATGATGAAGACAGAGGGGACACTCTGTTGATTGCAAGGAGACAGCAATCACCTTTCTTGATCCAGAGAAACCCCTCAAACTGTACATGTGAGGTTTGTTAAAAAGACAATAAAAGTTGAAATACTTAAAAAGGAAAGAGATGAACCATTGAAACATAAAGGGAAAGAAATTATGATCCTGAAAAAGGTGCCAAGAAGAGAAAGAGACCTATGGAAACAAGATCAATACTTGACAGGACAGTTGATTAAATACAAACTTCTGATAGTTGACACCTGAGGGATTATTAGCCATTTGGAATGATAGATGCTTTCTAGAATCCTGGGGAGGGTGAAAACAGCCTCCCCTCCCCCCTGGCAGCCCTCCGGAGGCTTCAGGAGCTTCCCTGAAGATGCTGGAGGGCAAAAAGCAGACCTGCGAGGAATCCGGAAGTTCGGGAATGGTGACTTCCAGTTTATCTGTAGGGTTTATGCCCTCTGGAGGCTTCAAGAGGCTTCCCTGAAGGCTCCGGAGGACAAAAAAGACTTACAGATAAACTGGAAGTAACTTCCGGTTTGCTCGTAGGGCCAGTTTTTGCCCTCCGGAGCCTTCAGAGTATTATGAAGTACAATCTGGGAGAAAAATGGTGTTGATCTTCTTAAATGCACAGAAAGCTTTTGTTAATGTAAATTGGCAATTTATGTCACTACAATTAAAATGCATGAACTTTGGTGAAAGATTCAGTAATATGAATATGGCAATATATTCTAATCAAAAGGTAATTGTAAATGGGGACATGACAAAGAATTTTAATATAAAGAAGGGCATAAGACAAGCATGCCCTTTGTCCCCTTTGCTATTTATATTAATATTTGAAGTGTTAAATAGAAACATTAGACAAGAAATAAAATGTAAGGAAATAAATAAAAATACAAAGCCTTTGCAGATAACCTGGTATTTATTTTAGAAGAACCACAAGAAACTGGGCCCAAATTAATTTTAAAAATAGAAGAATATGGTGAAGTTGCAAGTTTGAAAATAAATAAAGAGAAAACTAAAATACTAGTTAAAAATCTTGCAGATAAACAGAAAAAAATTGATGAAGAAGATAGATATAAAGATAGTTAGGAAAGTAAAGATGTGCAACCATTAAAGGAGATAACTATATCAAGCTAATGCAACAAATCAAATTAGATTTGGAGAAGTGGAAAAATATGCAACTATCATTAGTAAGAATAGCTGCAATAAAAATGAATATCCTGCAGAGATTATTATTTTTGTTACAAACAATTCTGATAAAGATAGAAAAAAATTCTTTGAGGAGCTAAATAAAATGGTGTTAAAATATATTTGGCAAGCAAGAATAAGTTTGAAAACAAAGGGATTTTTGTGTTGCTAGATTGGGAGCTATACTATCAAGCCTCTGTACTCACATGAGTGAAAGAATGCATAAGTTTGAGGCATAGACGATTATTAAAATTGGAGGGACATGGAAAAAATAACAAGTTATAAAGACATTTTGAATGAAAAAGGGTTAAAACTAAGCAAGAATTTACAAGTCAAGATTTAGCATGGTGGCCGAATGTACAAATACAATCAAGGCATGAGAAAAATGTTAAAAGTCCAATTCTTCTATAAAGAACCAACAGAAATAAATAAGATACTAACAGGGGCAAATGAAAAATTAATTTAAAAAATCTATAGCTACTTACGGAGCATTAAAATGAAAGAACAAGTAAAAGAAACAATGATAGTATGGATCAAAAAATTGGATATACTATAGAGCTAGGTAAATGGCAGAAACTGTGGGATAGGAACTATAAATTAACAATGTCAACTGTATATAAGGAAAATCTATATAAAATGTTTTATAGATGTCACCTACTACCAGCAAGACTGGCAAAGATGTTTAAGAACATCTCCACCAAATGTTGGAAATGTAATCAGATACCTGATTTCTATTATCACTTGTGGTGGACATGTGCAAAGGCAAAAAAAGTGGACAAAAATTCATACATGGTTAGAAAAAAAACGATAAAGCATAATCTAGACCTAAAATCAGAAATATTTTGGGAGGGGATTTTACCAGAAAAGTACAATAAAGGGAATACATAATTAATTTTACATGTGTTAACAGCGGTGAGAATTGTGTTTGCACAGCATTGGAAAAATGAAGAGATCCCCTACAGAAGAAAGTGCAATAAAAGAATACTAGAATGTGCAGAAATGGATACATTAACACTTAAAATTAAGGAGAAGGAAGAAAGAATATTTTTAATATGGGATTCATTCTATCAATGGCTAACAGAAAGAGATATTAGAATTTTAAAAGCATAAGGCAATGATTAATTACATAAGAAAGGTTTATTGAAATGAATAAGCAAATATCATTATGTGATTATTATCAATTTTTTGAATATTACTCAAAATTATATTTCTCAAAATTAACTCGACTCAAACAACACAGTTCATCTAGACATGGATTTTTTTGTTTATTATATATAATATATAAAAGTTCTTGTGGTAAATACACACTTCAAATGTGTGTGTGTGTGTGTGTGTGTGTGTGTGTATGTGTATATATATATATATATATATATATATATATATATATATATATATATATATATATATATATCATTATGTGATTATTATCAATTTTTTGAATATTACTCAAAATTATATTTCTCAAAATTAACTCGACTCAAACAACACAGTTCATCTAGACATGGATTTTTTTATTTATTAAAATGTATGTGTGTGTGTGTGTGTGTGTGTGTGTATGTATGTATGTATGTATGTATGTATGTATGTATGTATATATATAACTAAATTTATATAATATATAAAAGTTCTTGTGGTCAATACACACTTCAAATGGAATTTTACTGCCTTCTAGGAATTGCGTCTAAGCAGCACCAATCACACAGCATACACTTCCTTCTCCCACACCACCCAACGCCTTTCTAAGAAGTGGAGGCGCAGCGTTGCAGCATCCCCTCTGGATTTTTGGAGCAAAATGGCCCCTGTTACCACATGCCTGGCATCAGCTTGCATTATCTATCTATCTATCTATCTATCTATCTATCTATCTATCTATCTATCTATCTATCTATCTACCTACCTACCTACCTACCTACCTACCTACCTACCTACCTACCTACCTACCTATCTTATAGATAGAGTTTAATATTTTTCAGGTGCCCATTTCCTTCAGGGGGACTGCATGTCAAGATTGAACCACTTTGTTTCTTTCAAACCTAATGCTTTTCAATTTGCCAGTGAACTAGGGGGAGGGAAATGGAATTGGAGAATGTATGCAGAGACCATGAGAGCATGGAGCCAGCAAGGTCACCGCTGCAGGTGCTTGAAAAAGAGACGGACCATTCTCATAACAAAAGACTGTCTCATAATTGGACAATGTGATCAGCCAGTGGTGGGGAGAAGTAGAAAGTATTGTTTACCAGGCCAAGCATTTGCAGAGGAAACTAGAGCTGGTTTTGTTTCTTCAGTATCAACATGGTGTATCGAATAAAGCTTTACTTTTGGAAATTCAATTCTCCCGAGAGTGTTTCCTTGTTTTGGGTTTGCTAATTGGACAATTGACAATTGGGATGAGTAGGAGGAGGAAAAGGAAGACTACTTTTCCTACTGCTCTAGGAAAATGTGATTACAAGTCATATTTGCAGTTGGAAGGAGATAAATAAAGATTGACATTTTCTGTTTCTGCTCTCTATAAGTGGTTGAAATCCCTTTCAGGTCACAAGGCAACTAGGTGGTGTAAATCAAGCCACTATGACCATTCCTTTGGAATGAGCTGCTTATACTAAATGTACTAGTCATCCTTGGAAACTGATAATATCCAGTAAATATCCCAGTATGTTGGCACCCTGTCCCCACATCTTTCCATTTTGCAAAAAAATGATACTGGAAAAGATAATCAAAAAACATCTGTGAACATTTAAAAACAAATAGTTAAACTAGAAGCTAGCATGGGTTTGTTAAAAACAGACCACGCCAAACCAATCTTATTTTATTCTTTGAGAAAGTGACTAAGTTAGTAGACTAGCAAAATGCTGTGGTCATAGTATACTTATATTTCAGTAGAGTATTTGACAAAGTAGATCACAACCAAGGATGGATTTCTGTACCAGTTGCTACCAGTTCGCACCACACATTGCTCGTGCATGCGCAGTAACTGTAAATGGTTCTGTGCATGCAGAGAAACATGCCAGACATGGCAGAAGAGACTGGAGAACCAGTTTGAGGGCCTGGCCAGCCTGGGTCACTGCTGGTTCTGCGACCCAAGCCACATTACTACTTCCAGTTCGGCCGAACAAGGCAAAACCACGAGCAACCCACCTCTGATCACAACCTACTTATTGGTAAGCTAGAAAAATGTTAGATTGAAATCAAAAATTGTGAGTGCTTCATCATTGGAAATTTTTAAGAAGAAACTGGATAGTCACTTGTTTGAAACAGTATATGGTCTCCTCCTTAAGCAGAGGGTTGGATTAGAAGACCTCCATGATCCCTTCCAGCTCTATTCTGATTGATTCATTTTGGAAAGAAATCTCCTGTAGACCGTAGGGTAATAATTTGTTCAGTCCAACAATTCTCTGCCTACCATAAATTTTCATTTTGACTGAAGAAATTACTTGAATGAGTAACAAAATGTCTCAATTTTAATAAACTTTGGTACAGCTGCCATGATTTAACCTTTTTTTCACTGGCCACCGCTGTATTACAAAATACCTTGAATGGGACCCAGAAGCAGACAGGCAGCCAATGCAGATTACGGAGCAATGGTATTACATGGGCCATTGTTCAGGCCACAAGAATTGCCCATGACACTGCACGTTGCACCAGCTGAAGCTTCCAAATTTGAAAACCTTGCAAATTGTTTCCTTCTGGGAGAATTGTATGATTTTCTTTTAAGGCAGTATATATTTGATAGTTTCTCGCCTACCAAATTACATTTAGTACAATTACAACACAGGATAGAAACTGAAATACATGTAAAACCGATATAAATTTTCCAATACATTACCATAAACAAACTACTTTTCTGGAAATTCACAGGAACATACATTAATAGACCATCTTTTATTTTAAGAAACTAATAATTTCTGAATTATTCAAACCATATAGATTTATAATGTACTTCCATTAATAATTATTCTCACCTGGGATATATGCTCTCTTTCCTCCAATTGATTAGGAAGATCCTGGCAATCATTATGAATCTGTGGATTCAGCAGAGTTTTTTGATGCTCCATAGTAAAAACAGGAAAGAAAGGCCTAAGGAATTTAAACTCACTGCTCAGAGACCCATCAGCTAAGCACACTTCATAGCTGTAGGCCTGGGAAGATGCCCCAGTATTAGGATCCACACACTTGTCTTGCAAATTTGGTCCCCCAGGGAAATTCCCTGTGGAATGAGAACTTCCTATGAACTTCCTTCGCTTCTGAAACTTGGTTGCAATAAACACAGTGACAGAAAGCAGAAAAATGGATGAGATGGCAACCAAGCAGATAATCAAATATAGTGTTAGAGTTTGATCTCCCTCCTGCGGGACTTCATCCTTAGGATTATCCATAATTTTCATGTAAGGATCAGAGAAGCCGTCTACTAGAAGAATCCTTAGGGTTGCAGAGGCAGATTGAGGAGGATACCCATTATCCCTAACTGCCACAATAAGAGTGTGTTTGAAACTGTCTCGGATGTTCACCGGCCTCATGGTTTTCACCTCCCCATTCTGAGTCCCAACAGCGAAGAGACTCGGATCTGTGGCCTTCAGCAACTGATAGGAAAGCCAAGAATTCTGCCCTGAATCTCTGTCCACTGCTACCACTTTGGTGACTAGGTAGCCTGTCTCTGCTCCCCTGGGAACCAGATCATTTGATAGAGAAGTGCTGTTCTGAAGGGGGCAGAGGACGAAGGGGGCATTGTCATTTTCATCTGTGATAAAAACTCGGACCATCGTTTCTGAGCTCAAGGGAGGTGTCTACAGCCCTCACCATCACCTGGAAATCCTGTATATCCTCATAATCTATAGATCGAATGGCATACAAGTTCCCAGTTTCAGAGTTGATGGAGATGTAAGATGATGCAGGCTCTTCCCTGATCTCGCCAAACAAAAGAGAGTAGGTTACTTTGCCATTCTGTTCTGTGTCCACATCCACAGCATGGACTGATCCAATGAGCAGTCCTGGAATGTTGTTTTCTCGTAAGTGCAAATTGTAGAAACGTCTTTCAAACATTGGAGGGTTATCATTGATGTCTGAAAGTTGAATGCTAATAACTGTCATTGAAGTGAGTCTGGGAGAACCTTGGTCAGTGGCTGTGATGGTGATGTTATAATGTGACATTTGTTCTCTGTCCAATGGCTGTTGAGTCACAAGCTGGTAATAATTGTTCTCAGTCAGTTTTAATATAAAAGGCAGGTTTTTCTCAGTGTTGCAGTTAGTTCTGCCATTGTCTCCGGAGTCTTGATCTCTGATGCCAAAAAGTGCCACCAGTGTTTCTGGGGGAGAATTTTCTGGTAAAGGATTAGTGATGGATGATACAATTATTTCTGGAGCATTGTCATTCTCATCTTCAATGTCAACAAGAACTTTACAGTAAGCGGACAATCCTCCTCCATCTGTGGCTTTGATCCTGAGTTGATATTTACTGTTTATTTCATAATCAATTTTCCCTACGAGCATAATTTCCCCAGTATGATTGTTTAACCTGAATGATCGGAGTACATCTGCTGGTGCTTGGCTAAAAGTGTAAATGATGTGAGCGTTGGATCCAATGTCTTTGTCGGTGGCTTCAACTTTAGCAACCAATGAACCTGGATGACTATTTTCCATTATCTGCACGTTATACACTGCTTGTTCAAATTGGGGCACGTTATCATTGGTATCCAGAATATCAATAATTATCTGTGCTGTGCCAGTTCTCCTTGGGATCCCTCCATCCACAGCTTCCAGGGTGAGGATAAACTGAGGGATCACCTCGCGGTCTAATGGTTTTGCCAAAAGCAGTTCTGCATATTTGCTGCCATCGTTTTGACTTTGTACATCCAGCTTAAAATATTCGCTTGGGCTAAGTATGTAGTTCTGGATAGCATTTTTTCCTTTGTCTAAATCGTGGGCTGTCTCCAAGGGGAAACGGGCATTTATAGGCGTCTGTTCAGGTATTTCAAAAAGGAATTGATTCTGAGGGAAAATAGGGGAATTATCATTGACATCTTCTACCTGAATTTCAATTTTGAAGAATTGAAGAGGATTTTCCAGCAAAAGTTCAGAGAATAGAGTGCAAGGATCACTCAGACCACACAAAGCTTCACGGTCAATTTTATCCCTCAATATTATATTCCCAGAACGAGGATCCAGCTGGAAATCCTGCCTGGAGCTCTTAGAAATCAACTGTGCTCTGCGAGCAGAGAGCTCCTTCACATCCACTTTCAAATCTTTTAGCACATTTGCTACTATTGACCCAGCTTTCTTCTCCTCAGGCACTGAATAGTGGAATGGTTCACACAACATACCAGAGCTACATAGAGAAATAAAGAACAAGACCACTTGCCTGCTAGTACGAGATGCTTCCATTTTCTCAGCCTCTTTCAGGGAAGGTCACACATTCAATTAGATTCTTTGTAAAGCAACTGCTGTAATTTCCATTATAGTTGTGATCAGAATCCAGTAGGAGTTTTTTTTTTTTTTTGGTATCCACACTAGAGTATTTTCTTCGGAAACTTCTCAAGATTTAATTGAAAGCTGTTGCCTTTTGTCCTGAGATTCCTTTGTCTAATGACTGGATCACTCTGAAGTAAACGAATCTCTCTTTTTACTGTTTGGTGCAATAGCACCACCTTGTGTCTAAAGTAAAATGTAGCACTGAATTTAGGAAACTCCTTTGAAGAGGACATTTATTGTAGTGTATGGAATAGTGTGGGCATCTTTTCAAAGGAACAAAATGTTATACAATCTTGGTCTCTTTTGTCATATTAAAATAATATATTAATAACTTTCAATTTGAGAAAAAAAAGATTTCTCCCAAAATATAAGAACTATAATTTTTGATATGGTTGTGATATGAATGTTTGTATAAAGTACTGTAAATACAAGGATGTGAGGAATATCACTTGTGTGTTTTATTTTTAACCATGTAGGTTATATTTGGAAACAATCATGATTTTCACTTAAACTCATATATAGACATTTCATATTTCCTTTCAGAAGTTTAATAATAATAATGATAACAGTAATAATAATAACAGTAATAATGATAACATTATTACTATTAATAATAATAACAACAACAATGTATCTTTATAACGGTCAAAAAGCAGCAATAGATATTACTTTTTACAATATATTAAAAATTACTGACATTAAAATATATTTAAAAAGTAATGACATTAAAAGTGGATAATAACATAGATGCTCTCAAACTGTTCAGGTCACGCCCTGGTTTACGTGGGTGAAAAGCCAATAAGTATGGGAGTAAATATAATCGTCCAGAAATTGTTAGAGATATGTCCAAATAATTGGTACAAGATGACAGCTATAATTCTGTAACCATTTTTTTTCTTGTGGACATTGCAGCAACACAGAATTTTGCCACTGCTTGCGTGGTAGAGGGACGTGAGTCCTGGGGGAGAAAGTCTACATAAAAATTGTCTGCCCTCCCTGGCATCTCCCTAGTAAGGGGAGAATGTATGCAGACCTATGAACTCTGTAGAGCTCACAGTACAATAAAACATGTGAGATATCTTCAACTTCTCATTTACCACATATATATACCCATTCTGCTATTGGAGTTCTCTTATACCTGCCCTGGAGGAGTGCTGAAGGAAGAATGTTAAATCTGGCTCTGAAGAAAGCTATTCTTTGTTTTGGGAAGATCAGATCATTTAGATATCTTGCTGATTCCCCCACAACCTGTTTGATTCTGTCCGTACTGTGAAGAGACAACCTATTTAGTTCTTCTTGGAACTCCATATCCTTCATTCTATTGATTTCTACTTGCTTTGCTTGTTGAAAGCCTAGGGATATTAAGAATTCTGGTGAGAGCCCATAAGCACCCAGCTTGTGATTTATTGCCTGTTTCTAGGGGGAGGGGAAATTGTCAGTCAACACTATATATGTATTTTTGTACTAGATGGTGGAGTACCAAGATGTGATCCACTGTTGATCTTCCTTCTCTAAAACCAGATTGTTTGATTAGCCCCCTGAAAACAGCCAATCCTGAAGTTTATAGTTTAGGTGTTTGGCATTCAGTTTACTAATAACACTCAGAAGACTAATGGGTCCATAATTGCCTGGGTCATTTCTATTACCTTTTTTATAAATTGGTATGATAATTGCTACTCCCCAAACTCTTGGCATATGGCCCGTTTTATCGATAAATGTAAACAGAGATGCTAAAAGTGGAGCCCACCAACTGGCGTTCTTTTTGATTATTTCTGGCAGGACATTATCAGCATTATCAGGTGCCTTATTAGCCTTGAGGGCTCCGATCAACTGGGCTATCTCTTCTGGTGTAACAGGGGGCCAGTAAGGAGTTTGGTCCAAACTAATTTGGATCTCCTTGGTTACATAGTCAGGTTCTATGTATAAATATAAATATAAATAATATAAATATAAATATAAATATAAATATAAATATAAATATAAATAATATAAATATAAATATAAATATAAATATAAATATAAATATAAATATAAATAATATAAATATAAATATAAATATAAATATAAATATAAATATAAATATAAATACAAATAAATATAAATATAAATATAAATATAAATAATATAAATATAAATATAAATATAAATATAAATATAAATATAAATATAAATATAAATATAAATATAAATATAAATATAAATATAAATATAAATATAAATATAAATATAAATATAAATATAAATATAAATATAAATAATATAAATATAAATAATATAAATATAAATATAAATATAAATATAAATATAAATATAAATATAAATATAAAAAATATAAATATAAATATAAATAATATAAATATAAATATAAATATAAATATAAATATAAATATAAATATAAATATAAATATAAATATAAATATAAATATAAATATAAATATAAATATAAATATAAATATAAATATAAATATAAATATAAATATAAATATAAAATATTCTTCCCAGGCATGAATCAGTACCTGATTAGTTGGGAGTAGGGGGAGGTTTCCCCAATCTTCTGGTAATATACCAAAAAAGGGATGTATTTTTTGTTCTGACTGGTGTAATTAGTCTATGGCAAGACTCCTTCAGAACCACACTTTTCTTTTCTTTTAGAAGGATCTTATATTGTGCTTTCTACTGTTTTAAGTAGTGAGTGTGATCCTCAAAAAGGGCATTTTTACTTTTCCTGTACTCCATATTATATATCCTTTTTAGTTGAACACAATTTCTATCAAACCATTTTTTATTCTTTGAAACTGGTTTTTGAAGGGAGCTAGTATTCTGTTAGTGAGAACCGATTTCAAATTTGAAATTAAAGTTTCAAACTCATAGTTATCAAGCATCCAAAATATCTGCCAGACTATCTCATTTCCTTTACATAGATGATATGAAGTTGGATGGAAAAGCACTATCTGAAATAGAATCATTGTTCAATTCTGTCCATATATAACATCAAGACATTGCAATGAAATTTGGGCTCAACCAATGTTCCACCCTCACCACCAACAGGAGAAAAATGGTGAAAACCATTTTAATTCCATAGGGAATTAAGATGTCCTTTGGAAACTCCATCAGAGTCTGGACGAAGACTATCACTATCAATACCTGGGTATTCTTCAAGCTGAGAATCTTTCAAGCACACTGAAGTTAAGAAGAAGATCAGAAATGAATACATCAAGAAAGTGAAGAAGATTTTAAGTCAAAATTCAGTGTAGGAAATACCATCAAGGCAATTAACACTGCGGCAATCCCAATCATTAGATTCATAACACTTGGAATAGTGGATTCGACTCAAGCAGACCTTCCTAGCCTTGGCTAGGAAGACCAGAAAAATAATGACAATGAAGTAAGCCAGAATTAAGAAGACAGCAACAGACAGCCAATACCACTTCTGCAAAGAAGCTGAAGAAATAGTGGACCACCTAGTTATCTGCTTCAAGAATATCACACAGATTGATTACAAATAACGGCATGACAAAGTAACAACAACAAAAGCATGACAAAGTAACAACAACAGTGCATTGGAAGAGCTGCAAGAATACTGTTTGCCTGCAAGCAAGAACTGGTGGAATCATAAAAATGGAGAAAATAATAGAAAATGAAGAAGTCAAAGTGCCCTGAGATTTTAGAATTCAAATAGACAAGAACCTGCCACATAACATCTGAGACTTAATAATAGTTTTTAAGAAAGACAAAAAACAACAACTACACCAAGATAGTGGATATGGCAGTACTTGAAGACAAGAGAAAGACCTGGAGAAGATAACAAAATACAAAGGACTGCAAATAGGAATAGAACAACTGTGGCAAAAGAAAGCAAAGGTACCAATATAATAGATCCCTTGGTTGCAATCATAAAATGGAGCATCACTTGAAAACCATGGGCATTGAAAAAGTTATCATCAGTCAAGGCAACTGTAAGGATATTCTCTCCTTCTAGCTTAAGAAAGTGAGGACTCTTGCAATGAAGTATTTCAAAAGGAAGCTTTTATTAAGTAGGAGTGAAAACATTCAGTTCAAAGCAACATCTAAATCCCCTTAGGCAATGCAAGTAGAATTAAAGCAGTAGAGACCCCTCCCATTAGTCAGAATGCAGATTTTAGCCAATATACAAGTGTGAAGGTGGTTCCTTTACCAGCTGCCCTGAGAACCGGATAATCATACATTCCCATGGTTATCTTCCATTAGACATTAAAGTGAACCGTCCCACATGGCCATCATAAACATTTCCCAAAAGGTGAGCGAATCTCAAGGCACTTCGGTGCCAGAAAACCAGTTGTAAAATATCAGTTTTCACAGGGACTGCTAATAAATTGACTCCAAGGCCCCCCTCCTCCCAAATGAATGGCAGTTAGGGATCTGACTGCAGCTTTACATTCCACCATGATACTTTTAACGTCATTAAAAATCAACATCTACCTATCCCAGATCTTTTGGAAGGACTTGATACGTGGATATAAATGCCAAACTCAATCTAAACATCTGACTGATTATGAAATCAATCAAGATTAATATGATCCCTCAATTTTAGACAATGTTATTAGGTGGTTCCATTTTTTTATTTATGCTTCTGATATCCAGGAACTATAAAATTTTATTCAGTCTGTTAGACTATTATAGTTTATAGATAAACTTAGAACCGTGAGATCAAGCAGGTACTAAATAAATGGAACCTTCCCCAAAACAAGATAGAAATGTTTCTGAAAAATGTATGGCTAATGCAACTTAACAATCCATTGTTTGCCCATCCTCTATTCCTACTTCCAAACACAGTTATTATTGTGTTTGTATAAGCAAATATTAAATAAATCATAAATTTATCCTCAATCATGATCAGAAATTGAATCTGGGCCCCTTGTTTATTTAAAAAAACAAATAAATATTCTCTGACTCTGCTCTGATCCTTCTCAAACTTGATACTAATCATGTACATTTACAAACTGCATGCTATTTTCTCCAAATCCAGTCTGTCAGTGTGGAAATTGGATTAAACCTCCTTGGGAGTAGAGCGTAGAGACACAAGAGCAATGAAAAGTTGTGCCTTCCAAGATGGCATCAGAGGTGGTATTTAGCTGGTTTGAACTGGTTTTGGCGAACTGGTAGCAGAAATTTTGAGTAGTTCAGAGAACCGGCAAATACTGCCTCTGGCTGGCCCTGCCCCCCCCCCCCGCTTCCATCATTCCCTGTCCTATATTCCCTTGTTTTTTTAGCTCAGTTGATTTACATGGCAGAGCAGATTTCTGCACCTCCACTGAGCTAAAAAGACAGTTCAGCCAACCAGCGCTTTCACCAAGGCTGGTCTTTGAGTGCTGCATGCGTTCAGGAAGCACTCTCTCACAGAACTGGTAGGAAAAGATTTGGAATCCCACACTGGATGGCATGCACTGTTCCAAAGGACTAAGGTTAATTTACAATGGGTTTCCCACTAGGACTGGAAAGGCGCTGGGAGAATACATGCGGCTGGGTAAGATTTATCTAAGCAGTTAGCAACCCTGCCTGCCAGGTTCCTCATTGAAAATGTTTGTGGGAAACCTGTGCCAAAGGTTGCAGATTGTGGCCACGTGAACATGGGATGCAGGGCCATCCTATGTGTGATCTGGCTGCCGAGTGCCCACATCGCAATCAAATGACTGGGACAGGGGGAACTTCTAGGATTGGTCGTAACGACCACTCAGCGCATTATAATATAAATCTTTGCTAAAGTATTAACTGTTAGCCAAGGATTACCTATAAAAGAATTGTGATCTATCTTCTCAACTAAAATTAAAGTAAAATTACCTGTTTCATTAATAAATAAATAAGCATTTAATTCAAGAATAACTGATAGAGCAAAAGGAATAGAGGGAGAATGATTAGGAAGGGGCTGAATTAATTGCATGTTTTCCTCACCTCTTTCTTCGCGCCATTTACTGCAACCTGCTCAGAAGTATCTTGGATGCCTGAAGAAAGATTACTGTTCCCTGGGACGTTAACATCTCCCACCGAAAAGACAGGAAAGAGAGGCCTGAGAAATCGGAACTCGCTACTTAAGGATCCACCAGTCAAACAAACATCATAACGGTAAGTCCTGGAAAGCGACCCATTCTGTGAATCAGCACAGTTCCCTGGAGTATCAGAACTGGCAGGTGGGAAGTGAGGATGAGTAGTAGGAAATTGGCTTTGGGTGTCCTTCCTGAAGATTTTGACCACAATAAACACAACAATGCAGACCAGGAACACAAAGGAGACTGCAGCCAAGCAGATCACCAGATACTTGGTCAAGGTTTTATCTTCTTCCGGTTCTTGCACACTGACATCCACCCTCCTCAGGAAGGGATCCGAAAAGCCATCCACAAGAAGAACATTAAGCAACGCCGTGCTGGTCTGTGGAGGAAGGCCGTTGTCTCTGACCAGTATCACCAGCCTCTGCTTACTTGTGTCTCGCTCATTCAGGACTCTCCTGGTTTTCACTTCCCCATTCTGCGCTCCTATGCTGAAAAGGGCTGGGTCTGTGGCCTTCAGCAATTCATAGGAAAGCCAGGAGTTTTGGCCAGAATCTGCGTCCACTGCAACTACCTTGGTGACCAGATAGCCGGCCTCGGCTGACTTGGGAAGCAGCTCATTGCATGGGGATGTGTTGTTCTGGAGGGGATACAGGAAGAAGGGAGCGTTGTCATTCTCATCTATGATGTGGATTCGGACAATCACTTCTGAGCTCAGGGAAGGAGAACCACCATCAGATGCCCTCACAGTGACTCTGAAGCCTCTTATCTGCTCATAGTCCAGGGATCGGAGGGCATACATGTTTCCAGTTTCAGAGTTGATTGAGATGTAAGAAGTCACCATGCCATCACCCTTCCCAGGCAGAACTAAGTAATTCACTTTAGCATTCAGCGTTGTGTCCACATCCAGAGCATGGACTGAGCCAATGAGCAAGCCTGGAATATTATTCTCCCTGATTTGCAGGTCATATGAAGACTTTTCAAAAAGGGGAGAATTATCATTGACATCGGAGATCTGAACGTTAATCAATCTTGTAGAAGTGAGCCTAGGAGCTCCCCAATCAATGGCAGTGATGGTGATGTTGTATTCAGTGACTGTCTCTCTGTCTAGGGGACTTTGGAGCACAAGCTGATAAAAGTTGTTTGTGGTGGCTTTCAGCACAAAAGGGAGATTCATCTGCACGGAGCAGACCGTTTTGCTGTTGTCTCCAGAGTCTTGGTCTCTCACACTGAAGAGGGCCACCATTGTTTCAGGGGCAGAGTCCTCCTTTAAAGTGCTGATCAGAGATATGATGGACACTTCTGGGGGATTGTCATTCTCATCTTCAACCTCGATCAGTATTTTGCAGTGACCTGGAAGACCCCCTCCATCTGTTGCTCTGATGCTCATGCTATAGCTCTTTTCTTTTTCATAATCAATCTCTCCCCAAACAGTTATTTCACCAGTAATTTCATTTAAATGAAACAAATTGTTTATTCTTTGAGGCACCTGATGGAACGAGTAGAGGATTTGCGCATTTGAACCCAAATCCAGATCTGTAGCTTCCACTTTAATCACAAGAGTTCCCTTAGGGAGATTCTCCTTTATTCTTGCCTTATATTCAGACTTACTAAACAGAGGAAAGTTATCATTAATATCCAAAACATTAATATTAATTTGAACTGTGCCAGTTTTCTTTGGAACTCCTCCATCAATAGCCATTAGAATCAATTCAAGGTGTGGCATCCTCTCCCTATCTAATGTTTTCTTCAAAACAAGGTAAATATTGTTATTCCCATCTTCATTCTTTTGTACTTCAAGCTGAAAATGCTCATTGGAACTGAGAATGTAATTTTGGATGCTATTATTTCCCAAGTCATCATCCTGAGCTAATTCTAAGGGAAATATCATATTTATTGGAATATTTTCAGGAATGTCCATCTTAACTTCGTTTTTCCAAAATTTGGGTGCATTGTCATTCACATCTTCTATCTTGATTTCAATATTAAAGATATCTAGGGGTTTTTCCAAAACAAGCTGAGAAAGAAGTAGACAAGGAACATTCTGGCCACATAAAGCTTCTCTGTCTATTTTATCATTAATCAACAGATTTCCACTTTGAATATCAAGGTGGAAGTATTCCTGAGTGCCCTCAGCAACTAAATGTGCTTTGCGTGTGGTAAGCTCCCCTGTTTTCAGTTTCAATTCCTTCAGCACATTAGCCACCAGAAACCCCTTTTTCTTTTCCTCAGGGACAGAAAAGCGAATTGAAGCACACATTACTCTAAGAAATGAGAAAGAGAGAAGGACATACAGACCTTGCCTTTTCCAAAAGCAATTCTCCATGATTCCAGTCTCTTCCTTGTAGGCTCAAATTCTGCCCCCAAATTCAGTCTTTCTTTCCTTCCTTTATGATTTAATTTTTCAAACCCTATTTAATTGTTCAGTCTTTTGCCATCTTATAATCTGCAACATTTCCCTGCCAGAGTCAGATTCCTTTTGTTCAGTTTTGTATTACTGTTTCCCCTAATTCTGAGCAAGCAGAACTAAATTTCTTTGTTAATATCGCCACCATGTGGTGAAGTAGGCAAAAATTTTATATACCTGGTTTAGATTGAGTAATCACATTGAATCCATTTTTATCTATCCACTAGCTACCCTACCCAGCAGATTAACTCATTAACTGTTTAATTATATATAAAAAGAAACAGAGTGACAATCTGCACAAAAAAAAAATCAAAGTTATTGATAAAGACTGTAATCCAGTCCTTTCGCAGTTGAGTTCTGAATGACTGTGGGCTTATAGTGACCCTTTAGGTGGCTTCTGCTGTGCACCCAAGGATATCAAGTTTAAATCTGTGTAAGGAAATCTTTTCTGCTTTGAGGCACCTTGGCAACATCTTTCAAGGTATTCAGTTTGGATTACCAGTGACAACATCCTTCTACAATTTTTTTGCTGCTGCTTGTTGTCCCATTTGGGAGAGGGAGGGCTTTGAATCAGTTTTTTGCTCCTGTCAACCTCCCTTACAGTTTTCTTGAAAAGTTTTTTAGAATAGGTTTTCCTTTGCCTCCTTCCTAGGCATCAGAGAGAAAGATTCGCCCAAGATCACCTTTCCATGTTACTGTCTCAGTGGAAAAATGTTTGTTACATTCCTTTCTTTGTGTGCTTTAAATTTCTTTGCAGCACTTGCAAACAGATGTAAAACAAAAAAATCAATTTTTGTTAGTCTTTTTGCAGTATAATAACTTATACATTAACCATCATGGGTAAAATAACTTAGAGATTTGCCTTGTATGATACAGGTTTGCACTTATGGAAATATGGGAGATTGGAAGGTGAAATAGGAGAGGGGAGAGAGGTTCTACTCTTTCATCATTTCTCTAGGGAACATGATTCAGACGTAGCCCATTCCCTACTGAGGTTATCCCTTAAAGAAGTAAAATACTGCAGCCACAATGGTCAAGATTACGCAGTAGAAGGAAGATTACTGTTAGAGCTGCCATCCTCCGCTCACACCTAGTGCTTTCTTAGATGCCAATCTGTCATTAGCCATGGAGGGATGGAGCTGTGGGGAGATGGGGGAAACCGAAAGCCGTCTTCATGCCATTCTGAGAGATCCCAAGGCTGCAGACCAGGGAATGGAATGCAACACCCATCCATCTACCTAATCGTTACCAAAGCATCTTCTCTGAATAGGACTGGACAATGGGGAGATAACAGGGGTGGACCGGAGAAGGGAAAGTTAACTTGGGAATCTTCACACACAAACTCTTAGTTCTGACTTTTTTTATTGTAACCACTTGGCTTTTAGTAAAAGTAACCTTTTTGCTACCAACTGAGTCAAGAGTGTTTCTTTCCCAAGGGATGAAGCTGGGCCAGGTCTGACAATTACTTTCAAACTACACCAGGAAAAATGTTCCTGGTAGTGATGTTTATGACCATCTGTTTGGAATTAATTGCTTATACTAAATATACTGGTCATACTTGAAAGCTAACTGAAAAGCAGAGTTAGAAGGGATCTTGGAGGTCTTCTAGTCCAACCCAAGCAAGTGACCCTATACCATTTCAAACCGATGGTTGTCTAAACTCTTCTTAAAAACTTCCAGTGATGGAGCACCCACAGCTTCTGAAGGCAACCTCTTCCAATGGTTAATTGTTTTCACAGTTAGGAAGTTTCTCCTTAGTTCCAGGTTGCTTCTCTTCTTGATTAGTTTCCATCCATTGTTTCTTGTTGTGCCTTCTGGTGCTTTGGAAAATGGGTTGACCCCTCTCTTCTTTGTGGCAACTCTGAAATACTGGAATACTACTATCATGTCGTCGTCCCCCCCCACAGTCCTTCTTTTCAGTAGACTAGACATACCCAATTCCTGCATCCATTTTTCAAATGATTTAACCTCCAGGCCCTTAATCATCTTTGTTGATCTTCTCAGCACTCTTTCCAGTGTCTCAACATCTTTTTTATATTGTGGCAACAAAAACTGGATGCAGAATTCCAACTGTGGCCTTACCAAGGCATTATAAAGTGGTACTAACAGTGATGATATAATCCATCTGGTCCTGGTGAATTTAACTTTCTAGCATGATCAAGTATTCTCTTACCATTTTCTTGCCTATTTTAATTTGTATTACTTGTCTGTCCTTTATGATTCTGTTTTGTCAGAGTTTGTTGCAGCAATCACATCCAGAAAGCACACACAGGTAACTGATTCAGTAAGATTCATTAATTTCTCTTTATATATAATATAACACATGAAGTAATATACAATACCAAAAGTAGGTTTTCCAACGTGGTAGCAAAAAGAAGCAAAACACAAGCAGAGGAGAAGAGTTCCAGTTCAGAGCAGCAGACAAGTTTATTTGAGCTCACCACACACACAGAGATACAGACTGAACCACACCCTGGCTTCTAGCTGCCTCCGTGTTGCTCACATAGAAAATACGCTTTCAGTTTTTCAAACAGCCCTCATTGGGTGACCCGTTACTATGCTTATCCAAACAGTCCCCTTGGCTGACTGGTTGCCATGTCTATTCCAGTCTATGAACATACTCTGACATGTTTTTGGTGGGTTGGGTTATTTTTTTTCTTTTGCGTGAAGACAGATGCAGAGAAAGAATTAAGCAACTCTAGTTTTTCCCTGCTGCCTTTCACTTGTTCCATTAGTGCTGGAACCCTGGCTTCTTCCGTGGGGAAGTCCTCTCCAAATTGTTGCATGAAATTCCACACCTGAACCAAGAAAAAACCTAGGTCTTTTGATTCCCCACCAAATTTCACACCAAGCGGAGGAACGTAGCCATCCGGCATCTGCGGGGGGCCCTCCCCCTTTTGGAATGGCTTCCGCAGCTGCTGCTGCTGAGGCCGGGACTTCTCCATCCTGATCAGCTCCATTGTTTGCTTCCCCGGCCCCCCTTGGTCAGAACAGGGTCCCTGCAGTTCTCTCCTCTGTTTCTGGGTGATCAGCCTCTCTTTCAGGACCGCTCTCACGTAAGTGTTGCCTCTCCCAAGCCTCTTCAAAGAGTTTCATAGCCTGGGATATCATAAGGTTCTCCTCATCGGCATCCTGCCAAGCAGCTGCTGGTCGCAGATATCGCCTTGTGGTAACTCCAGACAGAATTTCCTCAGGGTCATACTTCTGTCCCACTCCCAATGACCACCTGGGGCGGTCAGATTGTTCTTCCAACTGTAATCCAACCATTCGCTCCATTTCCAAAGGGCACGAGGATGCAGCCACTCCCATGTCGTCCTCCTGATCGCTGCCTGGGTGGGACATTCTTTTGAAAGTTTGGGATTTTTTACACTCCCCTCGGAAGGTGTTAGCTCCGGGATGAGTGCAAAACTGAGATCTTGCTTAATGTCAAGCCAGCTTCCCTCAGTAACCAAGAAAGAAACAACTCAACTCCATTTTGCAGAATTAATACTTTTTCTGGTTATGAGTAGATAGCAGCTAAGCAAAGCAAGATCTGAGGCAAAAGTGTGTGTAATAATAGATATCAATATGTGACCCAACTCCCTCCCCCTGGTAACCCCATCCCATAGTCCAATCCACACAACCCTCAGGTGTCATGTTGGTTCCATCTTCAAAAAGCATCATCAGATTGGTATGCCGGACAGTTGGCCTTGGCGGGCAAATCCACTATCTGCAGCATGCGCAGTAGATGGTGAGAACAAAACTCCCTTTTAACAATCACTCCTGTACTTAAAACTTCCCCTCCCAAATACCATGCCTCCCCCTCCCCATTTCAATGACAGCCGAAAGCAAGTAGTGAAGCAGCGACTGACAGCTTGTCTTTGTTTTCATCAGGTTTGTGATAAGGAGGATAATCTGGGCAAAGAACAGAATGAATTGCTCGTAAAAGTTGGCAAAGCCAAGGAAACTCTGCAATTGTTTCCTCATGTGGGGGCGTCTAGCACCACCTCACTTTATCTGGGTCCATCTCCACCTCCCTCATGGGATATTTGGTACCCTAAGTTTATCTATCTTGTCCTTGTGAAACTCACATTTGGACACTTTAGTGTACAGTTTGGCTGCTTGGACTTTGTTCAGGACTGCTCTGACCAACTTCATGTGCTCTGCTTTTGTCTCAGTGTAAATTAATATGTCATCAAGGTATACCAAAACCCCCTTATATAGGTATTAATGGAGAACCTCATTTATCAGCTACATAAATACACCGAGGGCTCCCTGTAGTCCAAATGGAAGCATGTTAAACTGGAAACATCCTAGGGGGCAATTAAAAGCAATCTCCCATTCATCCCCTTCTTTAATTCTGATCCAGTAGTAGGCCAAATAAATCTTATTTCATTCTTTGACAAACTGATTAGTGGATTGGTGAAATGCCATGGAAATAGTATATTATGATTTTAGTAAAAGATTTAATAAAGTAGACCACAACCTATTTTTGGAGAAGCTAGAAAAATGTGAGATAGAAAAAACAAATGCACAGGTACACAATAGGTGAAACCTGGCTCAGTAGCATTAACTGTAAGAAGTATCTTGGAATCCTCATGGACAATTATTTAAATATGAGCCAGCAATTTTTTGCAGCCACCAAAATAGCCAATATAATCCTAGGCTACATTAAGAGAGAGCTAGAATAAAGATCATGTGATGTTTAGTACTGCTTTATAATGCTTCCTAGCTAACAAAATGAAATTCAATTTAGAGAAAAGTAAAGTCTTATATTTAGACAAGAAAAACCAAAAGTACAAATATAGATTGGGTGAAACCAGGCTTAATAGCAGTAACTGTGAGAGGGATCTTAGTGCAAGGGCTCCTCTTCCAACTTAAGAAAGTGAAGACTATTGAAACGGATTATTTCAAAAGGAACTTTCAATTAAGAAAAATGGAAGCCGCTAAAGGCAAAGCAACATCTGAATCCCTTTAGGCAATGCAAGTAGAATTAAAGTAATAGTGACCCCTCCCATTAGTCAGAATGCAGATTTTAGCCAATACACGTGTGAAGGCAGTTCCTTTACCAGCTGCCCTGAGAACTAGATAATCATACATTCCCATGGTTATCTTCCATTAGACATTAAAGTGAACCGTCCCACATGGCCATCATAAACATTCCCCAAAAGGTGAGCGAATCTCAAGGCACTTCGGTGCCAGGGAACCAGTTGTAAAATATCAGTTTTCACAGGCACTGCTAATAAATTGACTCCAAGGCCCCCCTCCTCCCAAATGAATGGCAGTTAGGGATCTGACTGCAGCTTTACATCCCACAATGATAATTGTAACATCATTAAAAATCAACATCTACCTATCCCAGATCTTTTGGAAGGACTTGATAGGTGGATATAAATGCCAAACTCAATCTAAACATCTGACTGATTGTGAAATCAATCAATATTAATATGATCCTTCAACTTTAGACAATGATATTAGCTGGTTCCCTTTTTTATTGATGCTTCTGATATCCAGGAACTATAAAACTTTATTCAGTCTGTTAGACTATTATACTTTATAGATAAACTTAGGCCGTGAGATCAAGCAGGTAGTAAATAAATGGAACATTCCCCAAAACAAGTTAGAAATGTTTCTGAAAAATGTATGGCTAATGCAACTTAACAATCCATTGTTTGCCCATCCTCTATTCCTACTTCCAAACACAGCTACTATTGTATTTGTATGAGAAAACATTAAACAAATCATAAATTTATCCTCAATCATGGGCAGGAATTGAATCTGGGCCCCTTGTTTATTTAAAAAAAGAAGTAAATATTCTCTGACTGTGCTCTGAGCCTTCTCAAACTTGATACTAACCATGTACATTTACAAACTGCATGCTATTTTCTCCAAATCCAGTCTGTCAGTGTGGAAATTGGATAAAATCTCCTTGGGAGTAGAGCATAGAGACACAAGAACAATGAAAAGTTGTGCCTTCCAAGATGGCATCAGAGGAGGTATTTAGCTGGTTCGAACTGGTTTTGACGAACTGGTAGCAGAAAATTTGAGTAGTTCAGAGAACCGGCAAATACTGCCTCTGGCTGGCCCCGCCCTCCCGCCCCCATCGTTCCCTGTCGTATATTCCCTTGTTTTTTTTTAGCTCAGTTAATTTACATAGCAGAGCAGATTTCTGCACCTCAGCTGAGCTAAAAAGACAGTTCAACTAACCAGCGCTTTCACCAAGGCTGGTCTTTGAGTGCTGCATGCGTTCAGGAAGCGCTCTCTCACAGAACTGGTAGGAAAAGATTTGGAACCCCACACTGGATGGCATGCACTGTTCCAAAGAACTAAGGTTAACTTATAATGGGTTTCCCACTAGGACTTCATAGTTTCTCAAACTGGATTGCAACTCAGAGAAATTTAAAGGAATATAGAAGGCAACCTTGTCTTGACAAAATGATAGTTATGTCAACATTCACTCAGGGCCTAATACCATGCTCTGCCTGCAGAATCCACAATGGTCACAGCATTACCACAAAGAGAACTCCTGTGATATAGTGATTAAATTTTGGAAATTAGTAGACCAAACCATGTTCAATTTTAAACTGTCAACCATTGCAGATCATTGTTTAAAACATTTGAATAAAGTATAAATCAATGTATAGGGAATCCTCAAAATATGATAGCAGTTGGGACTGGAATTTCAGCCATTAAGCAATGCATTCATAAATCATGTGATTATATCACTTAGCAATAACAAGTGAAAATCACAGGTCACCTTTTGCAACTTCCTGCCAGTTTCCAACAACCAAAATCAGTGGGGAAGCTGAGAGACATCTAGGCCACTCAGAAGCTGGCCAGCATAGAGATAAGCACTACAGCTCGGTTGGAGAGGGAGTGAAGAGGTGCACAGGTGGCCAGAAAGGCATGCCAGGGCTTGGAGTTCCTACTGCTATGTGAGGGAGGGTGCACCTCTGGCTGGGGAAACTCAGTATGATTGCAGTGAGGTTTAAAGGGGCTTAGTAATTGCCAAGGAAGGCTCAGTGTGAGCACAACAGGGCTTGGAGTGGATGTTGCTGGGTAGAGGAGGATGCACAAGAGTACAAAGGCCAGGATACACAGCGTGAGCACAATGAAGCCTGGGGAAAGGGTGCAAAGGTGTATGAGTGATTGGCGAGGTGCAACATGACTGCAGAGAGGCTGGGGAAATACATGTGGTGGGGTAAGATTTACCTGAGCAGTTTTCAACCCTGCCTGCCAGGTTCCTCATTGAAAATGTTTGTGGGAAACCTGTGCCAAAGGTTGCAGATTGTGGCCACGTGAACATGGGATGCAGGGCCATCCTATGTGTGATCTGGCTGCCGAGTGCCCACATCGCAATCAAATGACTGGGACAGGGGGAACTTCTAGGATTGGTCATAACGACCACTCAGCGCATTATAATATAAATCTTTGCTAAAGAAATAGCCGTTAGCCAAGGATTACCTATAAAAGAATTGTGATCTATCTTCTCAACTAAAATTAAAGTAAAATTACCTGTTTCATTAATTAATAAATAAGCATTTAGTTCAAGAATAACTGATAGAGCAAAAGGAATAGAGGGAGAATGAATAGGAAGAGGCTGAATTAATTGCATGTTTTTCCTCACCTCTTTCTTTGCGCCATTTACTGCAACTTGCTCAGAAGTATCTTGGATGCCTGAAGAAATATTACTGTTCCCTGGGACGTTAGCATCTCCCACCGAAAAGACAGGAAAGAGAGGCCTGAGAAATCGGAACTCGCTACTTAAGGATCCACCAGTCAAACAAACATCATAACGGTAAGTCCTGGAAAGCGACCCATTCTGTGAATCAGCACAATTCCCTGGAGTGTCAGAACTGGCAGGTGGGAAGTGAGGAACAGCCGCAGTAAAATGGCTTTGTGGGTCCTTCTTGAAGATTTTGACCACAATAAACACAACAATGCAGACCAGGAACACAAAGGAGACTGCAGCCAAGCAGATCACCAGATACTTGGTCAAGGCTTTATCTTCTTCCGGTTCTTGCACACTGACATCCACCCTCCTCAGGAAGGGATCCGAAAAGCCATCCACAAGAAGAACATTAAGCAATGCCGTGCTGGTCTGTGGAGGAAGGCCGTTGTCTCTGACCAGTATCACCAGCCTCTGCTTACTTGTGTCTCGCTCATTCAGGACTCTCCTGGTTTTCACTTCCCCATTCTGTGCTCCTATGCTGAAAAGGGCTGGGTCTGTGGCCTTCAGCAATTCATAGGAAAGCCAGGAGTTTTGGCCAGAATCTGCATCCACTGCAACTACCTTGGTGACCAGATAGCCGGCCTCGGCTGACTTGGGAAGCAGCTCATTGCATGGGGATGTGTTGTTCTGGAGGGGATACAGGAAGAAGGGAGCGTTGTCATTCTCATCTATGATGTGGATTCGGACAATCACTTCTGAGCTCAGGGAAGGAGAACCACCATCAGATGCCCTCACAGTAACTCTGAAGCCTCTTATCTGCTCATAGTCCAGGGATCGGAGGGCATACATGTTTCCAGTTTCAGAGTTGATTGAGATGTAAGAAGTCATCATGCCATCACCCTTCCCAGGCAGAACTAAGTAATTCACTTTAGCATTCAGCGTTGTGTCCACATCCAGAGCATGGACTGAGCCAATGAGCAAGCCTGGAATATTATTCTCCCTGATTTGCATGTCATATGAAGACTTTTCAAAAAGGGGAGAATTATCATTGACATCGGAGATCTGAACATTAATCAATCTTGTGGAAGTGAGCCTAGGAGCTCCCCAGTCAATGGGAGTGATGGTAATGTTGTATTCAGTGACTGTTTCTCTGTCTAGGGGACTTTGGAGCACAAGCTGATAAAAGTTGTTTGTGGTGGCTTTGAGCACAAAAGGGAGATTCATCTGCACAGAGCAGACCATTTTACTGTTGTCTCCAGAGTCTTGGTCTCTCACACTTAAGAGGGCTACCATTGTCTCCGGGGGAGAGTCTTCCTTTAAAGTTCTGATCAGAGATATGATGGACACTTCTGGGGGATTGTCATTCTCATCTTCAACCTCTATCAGTATCTTGCACTGACCTGGAAGACCCCCTCCATCTGTTGCTCTGATGCTCATGCTATAGCTCTTTTCTTTCTCATAATCAATCTCTCCCCAAACAGTTATTTCACCAGTAACTTCATTTAAATGAAACAAATTGCTTATTCTTTCAGGCACCTGATGGAACGAGTAGAGGATTTGCGCATTTGAACCCAAATCCAGATCTGTAGCTTCCACCTTAATCACAAGAGTTCCCTTAGGGAGATTCTCCTTTATTCTTGCCTTATATTCAGACTTACTAAACAGAGGAATGTTATCATTATTATCCAGAACATTAATATTAATTTGAACTGTGCCGGTTTTCTTTGGAACTCCTCCATCAATAGCCATTAGAATCAATTCAAGGTGTGGCATCCTCTCCCTATCTAATGTTTTCTTCAAAACAAGGTAAATATTGTTATTCCCATCTTCATTCTTTTGTACTTCAAGCTGAAAATGCTCATTGGAACTAAGAATGTAATTTTGGATGCTATTATTTCCCAAGTCATCATCCTGAGCTAATTCTAAGGGAAATATCATATTTATTGGAATATTTTCAGGAATGTCCATCTTAACTTCATTTTTCCAAAATTTGGGTGCATTGTCATTCACATCTTCTATCTTGATTTCAATATTAAATATATCTAAGGGGTTTTCCAAAACAAGCTGAGAAAGAAGTAGACAAGGAACATTCTGGCCACATAAAGCTTCTCTGTCTATTTTATCATTAGTCAACAGATTTCCACTTTGAATATCAAGGTGGAAGTATTCCTGAGTGCCCTCAGCAACTAAATGTGCTTTGCGTGTGGTAAGCTCCCCTGTTTTCAGTTTCAATTCCTTCAGCACATTAGCCACCAGAACCCCCTTTTTCTTTTCCTCGGGGACAGAAAAGCGAATTGAAGCACACATTACTCTAAGGAATGAGAAAGAGAGAAGGACATACAGACCTTGCCTTTTCCAAAAGCAATTCTCCATGATTCCAGTCTCTTCCTTGTAGGCTCAAATTCTGCCCCAAAATTCAGTTTTTCTTTCCTTCCTTGATGATTTAATTGTTCAAACCCTATTTAATTGTTCAGTCTTTTGCCATCTTATAATCTACAACATTTCGCTGCCAGAGTCAGATTCCTTTTGTTCAGTTTTGTATTACTGTTTGCCCTAATTCTGAGCAAGAAGAACATACCAAATTCCTTTGTTAATATCGCCACCATGTGGTGAACTAGGCAAAAATTCTATTTGCATGGTTTAGATTCAGGAACACATTGAATCCATTTTTATCTGTCCACTAGCTACCCTACCCAGCAGATTATCTCATTAACTGTTTAATTATATAGAAAAAGAAACAGAGTGACAATCTGCACAAAAAAAAAATCAAAGTTATTGATAAAGACTGTAATCCAGTCCTTTCGCAGTTGAGTTCTGAATGACTGTGGGCTTATAGTGACCCTTTAGGTGGCTTCTGCTGTGCACCCAAGGATATCAAGTTTAAATCTGTGTAAGGAAATCTTTTCTGTTTTGAGGCACCTTGGCAACATCTTTCAAGGTATTCAGTTTGGATTACTGTCTCAGAGGAAAAATGTTTGTTACATTCCTTTCTTGGTGTGCTTTAAATCTGTTTGCAAACAGATTTAAAACAAAAAAATCCATTTTTTGTTAGTCCTTTTGCAGCATAATAACTTATACATTAACCATCATGGTTAAAATACCTTAGAGATTTGCCTTGTATGATACAGGTTTGCACTTATGGAAATATGGGAGACTGGAAGGTGAAATAGCAGGAGGGGAAAGAGGTTCTACTGTTTCATCATTTCTCTAGGGAACAGTGTTCAGAAGTAGCCCATTTCCTACTGAGGTTAGCCTGTAAAGAAGTAAAATACTGCGGACTATTCCAGTCTATGAACAGAGTCTGACATGTTTTTGGTAGGTTGGGTTATTTTTTTCTTTTGCGTGAAGACAGATGCAGAGAAATAATTAAGCAGCTCTACTTTTTCCCTGCTGCTCTTGACTTCTTTGCCATCTTGTTCCATTAGTGCTGGAACCCTGGCTTCTTCCGTGGGGAAGTCCTCTCCAAATTGTTGCATGAAATTCCACACCTGAACCAACAAAAAATCTAGGTCTTTTGATTCCCCACCAAATTTCACACCAAGTGGAGAAACTTTAGCCATCCGGCGTCTGCGGTGGGGGCCCCTCTTCCTCTTGGAATGGCTCTTGCGGCTGCTGTTGCTGTGGCTTCTCCATCCTGATCAGCTCCACCGTCTGCCTCCCCGGCCCCCCTTGGTCAGAACAGGGCCCCTGCAGTTCTCTCCTCTGTTTCTGGGAGATCAGCCTCTCTTTCAGGACCGCTCTCACGTAAGTCTTGCCTCTCCCAAACCTCTTCAAAGAGTTGCATAGCCTGGGACATCATAAGGGTCTCCTCATCGGCATCCTGCCAAGCAGCTGCTGGTTGCAGATATCGCCTTGTGGTAACTCCAGCTGGAATTTCCTCAAGGTCATACTTCTGTCCCACTCCCAACGACCACCTGGGACAGATGGATCATTCTTCCAAGTGTAGTCCAGCCATTCACTCCGTTTCCAAAGGGCACGAGGATGCAGCCACTCCCATGTCATCCTCCTGGTCACTGCCTGGGTGGGACATTCTTTTGAAAGTTTGGGATTTTTTTACACTCCCCTCGGAAGGTATTAGCTCCGGGATGAGTGAGAAACTGAGATCTTGCTTAATGTCAAGCCAGTCTCCCTCAGTAACCAAGAAAGAAACCACTCAACTCCATTTTGCAGAATTAAGAGTACTTTTTCTGGTTATGAGTAGATAGCAGCTAAGCAAAGCAAGATCTGAGGCAAAAGTGCATTTAATCATAGATATCAATATGCGACCCAACTCCCTTCCCCTGGTAACCCCATCCCATAGTCCAATCCACACAACCCTCAGGTGTCATGTTGGTTCCATCTTCAAAAAGCATCATCAGGTTGGTATGCCGGACAGTTGGCCTTGGCGGGCAAATCCACTATCTGCAGCATGCGCAGTAGATGGTGAGAACAAAACTCCCTTTTTGCAATCACTCCTGTACTTAAAACTTCCCCTCCCAAATAAATTTTCGTTTAACCTCCAACCCCTTTTAGAGTCCTTCCCATATTCCAATTCCATCCAAACTGGGTTATGATCTGCTAAGTCTCTGGAACATATCTTCATCTTCTTTACCTTGGAAAGCAAATCATTTGTAGTTAATATGAAATCAATCCTAGAGAAAGATTGATGTCTATCAGAAAAGAATGTAAAGTCCTGTTCTTTAGCATTTCTTTCTCACTAAATATCTCTTAGCTCCAAATCATCCATCATATCGAAGAAAGACTTAGGTAATTTCGCACACATTTGAATATTTTGCTAAAGAGTCTTCTTTTCTTTCTTGGTATCCAAAATTCCATTTCAGTCACCCATTAGTATGCAGGATCTATAGTCCCACTGTATTAACTTGGTATGAAGCATCTTGTAAAATTTATCTTGTTGATTAGGGGCGTATACTCCTATTAAAAGTATCTTTTTCCCTTCTAGTAGAATTCTATTCTATTAGAATATATCTTCCTTGGGAGTCTGTTTCAATTAGATCAGCTTTCATATCATTTCTAAGGTATATAACTATACCATTTTTCTTCTCTGGGGCAGAGGTTACAAAATGTTGTCCAAGTCTTGCGTTCATCAAATATTTCTGGTCATTTGTTCTAATATGTGTTTCTTGCAGGCAAATTATATCATTCTTCAACTGTTTCAGATAATGGTTTATTTTCTTCCTTTTGTGCGGTGAATTTAAGCCACTGACATTCCAAGTTAAGAATTTAGTTATCATCTTTAGCTCCCTGAAGCTTTTTAAGAGCCATCTCAAAATTGTGTAGTTTGGTTTTCGGCCTACCTCCTCCCACCGCTGAAATCTGTGGCTTCTTTAGCCACTATGTGAGCTTGTTGCAGAGCTTGTTGTTTCTTTAATTCTTGTTCCATACGTCTAGTGACTGCTCGGGTTTATCTTTGCTCCTTGGCTCCTTCTAATTCCACCAGAGGGGTATGAACTTGGTCCACCTGCAATGATCCTTGAGTATCTTGCTTTCTGGTCTGTTCTTCTTGCTCCCTTTCTCTGGGTCCTGGAGGCGGGGGGGGGGGGTAACCAGCCTTTAGTACATTGCTGTAAAAATCTCTAGCCTTCCAAACTGAGTTAAGACAATATCTTTGTCCCAGGTAGTTGACCACTAATCCAGCTGGAGCTTCCCATCTGAACTGTAACTGATGGTTTTTAAGTTCCTCCATTAGGAATGCATAGTCTTTTCTGGATCTCAACATTTTGGGTGGAATTTCCTTCAAAACTGTCACATGCTGGCCTGCAATCTGCAACTTGGTTTTGTAAGACTCTTGTAGTAACAAATTCCTCACATCCCTTGTGGCAAAATATACTACAATGTCTCTTGGGAGTTGTTTTTGTGTAGCAATCCATGAATTAACATGATATATCTTGTCTATTTGCCAGTCAAAGTCCCCTCCCGACCGGCCCATCAGTTGGTCAAAGGTTTCACCCCACCCGAATAGTATGATTGTTGCACGTTTTAATGATGTATTGTCTTTATGTGTGTATCTTGTTGTGTTTTTCCCTCCCCCTGGATTGTGAGCCGCCCTGAGTCCCCTCAGGGAAAAGGGCGGCATATAAATAAAGTTAAAATCCAAAATCCAAATTCAGAAAAAATCTCCTTCAGATTTTCTTGATTTTTCTCTTTAAGGCCCCTTATTCTCAGAGCAAATTCCATCTGCCTGTACTGCAGCATTGTGATTTCATTTTCTGCATCGTAAACCTTGCCTTGGACCGCATCCATTTTAGTTTCCAGATTAATATTGGACTCATTAACATCTTCCACTTTTTCCTCTAATACAGATACATAACCAGATAAGCATTTAAAGGCTTCTAAAATATCTTCTCTAATTTCTTGGTTATGAATCTGAACTAACCCCATAACCTCTTCCGAGATCTCCTTAAAAGCAGCAGAAATCTTCTCCTGTATTTTAATTTCTAACGCAGCTGCATGGTCTTTTAAAGCATCATTTAACACTCTTTGTAACCTTGTGTTAAAGGTTCTCCAGCAGGACGAGGGGGGTTGGGGGGGTAACAATGACTGTAATTTACTTGTCAGAGCTGGGGAACTCCCCACACTTTTCGAGGCCATCGTTGTTTTAGCATGCTTTGAAGCTATTTCCTCAGTTAATCTTATCTTCGACCCAATTAATAAGTCCAGACAAGCTGCTTGTTCTAATTATTTCTCTGTAGCTTGCTAATAAATCACTGCTGGTTTAGTGATTTTTAAGTAATTTTAAGCTCTTTATTTAGATATGAGAGAAATGTCAATGAATGTAAAAAATTGTTGAGAGAATATTTTGTTTTTAATATGAATAAGGGTACATCTATGGAAATGGTTTGGATGCAAGCAAAGCAATTATGAGATGAGTCCTAATAAATTTAAATAAGTTACATAGACATAGACAGGGGGGAAAAAGAAAGGAACTAGAGGAAGAGATTAAGAAGAAAGAGCAGGAGTTAATATCAAACCAGGAGACAAGAAGATAAAAGAGGCAATTGCCCTATTACGAGTGCAATTCAATATGCTGATGTCAGATCAGGTGGCTACTAATTTGTTATATGCTAAACCTAATACTTTTTGCAATGCAAATAAGCCAGGTAGATGGTTAGCATACATGACCAGGAAGAAACAAAAATCTCATAATATAAAAAAAAATATTACAAAGGTAAAGAAGTTTACCAACAGGATATGATCCAAAAGGCCTTCCTTGAATTTTTTATAGGATTGTACAAGGGTGACAAAATACAAGGCTTAGATATAGATAGATACTTGGACAAAGAAAAAATATATATAGTTAAGGATGAGCAAAGTGAGAGATTGAACCAACCAATAACTTTGGGGGAAATCCTCCAGGTAATTAAACAGATAAAGACTGGGAAAGTACCAGGCATAGATGGCTTGACAGCGGTTTACCATAAAAATTTACAATTAGAAATGGTAGAACCTGTTAAGGAATTATTTAACAAAATCCAAATGGAAGGGAAGGTACCTCCATCTGGGAGAACAGCTTTTATATCCTTGATACCCAAAGAATATCAAGATCTTAGTCAGCCAAAAAATTATAGGCCTATATCATTACTCAACACAGATTATAAAATTTTTGCTATAATACTAGTGAATAGGTTGATGTTGGTTACTCAGCAACTGATTCACAATGATCAAACTGGTTTTATACAAGGGAGACAAATGAGAAGTAATGTAAGACAAATTGTTAATATATTGGAGTATTTGGGAAAGAATAACCAAGTCCCCGCAGCGCTTATATTTCTAGACGCAGAGAAAGCATTTGATCGAGTTAATTGGCAATTTTTAATGAAAACAATGCAAAAGATGCAAATTGGAGAGTATTTTCTACAAGCAATCAACGCAATATATCAGGAACAAACAGCACAAATTATAGTCAATGGGAGCTTAACAGAATCTTTTAAAATCGAGAAAGGTACAAGACAGGGTTGTCCTCTATCACCATTATTGTTTATTATAACCTTGGAATTATTGCTGAATAAAATGCGGGGATCAGAAGATTTACAGGGAATTAAGATTAGGCATCACGAATATAGATTACGAGCATTTACGAATGACTTGGTTTAACCCAAATAGGGAAATCTATTAAGGTCTTAATGAATATGATTAATCAATATGGCCAAGTATCTGGGTTTAAAATAAATCTAGGGAAAACAAAGATGCTGGTTAAAAATATGAACACTAATCAAAGGGAAAAATTAGAAAGAATAACAGAATGTGAGATAGTTAAAAAGGTTAAATACTTAGGAGTTTATATTACAACTTCAAATGGGAAGCTATATAAATATAATTATGAACCATTATGGCATAAAATACAGGTAGAGATGAAAAATTGGGAAAAACTACAATTGTCTTTGTTGGGAAGGATAGCAGCAGTGAAAATGAATGTCTTGCCTAAGTTCTTATTTCTTTTTCAAATGATACCAATACCTAAAAAAGATGCAAACTTGCTTGAATGGCAGAAGGGTATTAACAAATTCGTTTGGGCAGGGAAGAAACCGAGAATAAAACTTAAAGTAACGCAAGACATACGTGAGAGAGGAGGCTTGAAAATGCCAAACTTAAAATTATACTATGAAGCAGTAGTTTTATCAATAATTAGTAATTGGATTAATTCAACAGGATAGATTACTGAATATTGAGGGGAATGATTTGATATATGGCTGGAATACTTATTTAATATATGACAAGAAGGTGGATAAGACTTTCAAAAGTCATATATTAAGGAATGCTTTATTGCATGTCTGGAAAAAATATCAACATAACCTATGTGGGCAATTCCCAGACATGCAATAGAGAACATAAGTATAGTACAAAAACAGGATGTAACTACATACAGACAGCTTCTTACTATAGAAAGAGGTGTATTACAGCTAAAACCCTTGAATGTACTAAAAGAGGAAAAGATAATTCAAACATGGTTTCAGTATGGACAGTTACAGGCCAAAAAGGTCAGAAAATTGGTATTACGCAAGACGAGGACAATCTACTAAAACAAATTAGGGATCAAAGTCAAAGGCATATAAAAAGGTTATATAATGTATTAATAGAAATGGATTCTGAAACAGAATTAGTTAAAGACTGTATGATAAAATGGGCACAAAATTTTGAAGAACCAATAGTGCTGGATACATGAGAAAAGATATGGGTAAGAAATGTAAAATTCACGCAAGCCCAAAACCTGAGAGAGAACTTCTACAAGATGTTTTATAGATGGCACTTAGATCCTAAAAAATTGGCTTGCATGTACCCGAATTTACAACCTAAATGTTGGAGATGTGATTGTGTTGATGCTACATATTACCATATATGGTGGACTTGCAAAAAGGTTAAAGCATTTTGGATAAAAATATGGTGGATTATGCAAAATATTTTTAAAAAGAGGATAAAGTTTACCCCTCAGTTATTCTTGTTAGGTATAACTCCTGATTGTACTGTCATAGAGACTAATTTGATTTTGAACCTAACAACAGCAGCAAGACTGTTGGTGGTGCAGTACTGGAAGAAGGAAGATTTGTCTACTATTCAAGAATGGACGTTAAAAGTAACAAACTTATCAGAGATGGCTAAAATATCAGCATATCTTAAGGACTATTCAGATGAGAAATATAAGCTGGACTGGAGAAGATGGATTGATTATATTCAAAATAAATATGGGACTAAGAAACTCCAGATAGCTTTTGACTGAAAAAGCAAGGAATGACATAACTTGTTTAGAGTTAGCTTAACAAAAGAGAAGTTAAAGTACAAGTGAGGATGATGCTAAAGGTTTTTTTTTAGTTCACTTTAGAATATGATTGTTAAAGATTTATACCCTGTATTTGCTCTGGGAAGTCGGGGGGGAGGGAGGGGGGAGAGGGTTTGGGAGGGGAGGGTGGGGGAGGGGAGGGAAATATTTGTAAAAGTTTGTTAAATTTTCAATAAAAAAAACTTCCCCTCCCAAATATCATGCCTCCCCCCATCTCATTTCAATGACAGCCGAAAGCAAGTAGCGAAGCAAGGGCTGACAGCTTGTCTTTGTTTTCAACAAGTTAGTGATAAGGCGGGCAATCTGGGCAAACAACAGAATGAATTACCTGTAAAAGTTGGCAAAGCCAAGGAAATTCTGCAATTGTTTCCTTGTGTGGGGAGGTGCCCAATCTAGCACCACCTCACTTTATCTGGGTCCATCTCCACCCCCCTCATGGGATATTTGGTACCCTAAGTTTATCTATCTTGTCCCTGTGGAACTCACATTTGGACACTTTAGTGTACAGTTTGGCTGCTTGGACTTTGTTCAGGACTGCTCTGACCAACTTCATGTGTTCTGCTTTTGTCTCGGTGTAAATTAATATGTCATCAAGGTATACCAAAACCCCCTTATATAGGTATTAATGGAGAACCTCATTTATCAGCTACATAAATACACCGAGGGCTCCCTGTAGTCCAAATGGAAGCATGTTAAACTGGAAACATCCTAGGGGGCAATTAAAAGCAATCTCCCATTCATCCCCTTCTTTAATTCTGATCCAGTAGTAGGCCAAATAAATCTTATTTCATTCTTTGACAAACTGATTAGTGGATTGGTGAAATGCCATGCACATAGTATATTTTGATTTTAGTAAAAGATAAATTAGACCACAACCTATTTTTGGAGAAGCTAGAAAAATGTGAGATAGAAAAAACAAATGTACAGGTACACAATAGGTGAAACCTGGCTCAGTAGCAGTAACTGCAAGAAGTATCTTGGAATCCTCATGGACAAATTATTTAAATATGAGCCAGCAATTTTTTTGCAGCCACCAAAATAGCCAATATAATCCTAGGCTACATTAAGAGAGAGCTAGAACAAAGATCATGTGAAGTTTAGTACTGCTTTATAATGCTTCCTATCTAACAAAATGAAATTCAATGTAGAGAAAAGTAAAGTCTTATATTTAAACAAGAAAAACCAAAAGTACAAATATAGATTGTGTGAAACCAGGCTTAATAGCAGTAACTGTGAGAGGGATCACAGAAAGTGAAGACTATTGAAACGGATTATTTCAAAAGGAACCTTCAATTAAGAAGAATGGAACCCGCTAAAGGCAAAGCAACATCTGAATCCCTTTAGGCAATGTAAGTACAATTAAAGTAATAGTGACCCATCCTATTTGTTAGAATGCAGGTTCTAGCCAATACACAAGTGTGCAGATGTTTCCTTTATCAACTGCCCTGAGAGTCAAATAAACATACATTCCCATGGCTGTCTTTCGTTAGCCATTAAAGTAAAACATCCCACACAGCCATCATAAACATTCCCCAAAAGGGGATGGGATCTCAAGCCTTTCAGCGCCAGGAAACCAGTTGTAAAATATCAGTTGTCACAGGTACTGCCAATTAATTGACCCCAAGGCCCTCCTCCTCCCAATTGAATGGCAGTATCACTTTTATGGATCTGACACTTAGAGTCAATGGACAATCAATGAAATATGAATTAAAAGTGTGCGGCGGCAGCCAAAAAAGCCAATGCAATCCAAAACTGCATTAACAGAGGCATTCAATCAAGATCACATGATGTACTAATACTAGTAAGACCACACCTAGAATACTGAATCCAGTTTTGGTCAATACACTATAAAAGGATGTTGATACTCTAGAAAGAGTGCAGAGAAGAGCAACACAGATAGTTAGAGGACTGGAGTCTAAAACGTATTAAAAACAGTTACAGGAACTGGGCATGGCTAGTCTAGTGAAGAGAAGAACCAGGAGAGACATGATAGCAGTGTTCCAATATTTAATGGGCTGTCACAGAGGGGAGGGGGTCAACCTGTTTTCCAAAGCACCAGAAGGCCGGTCAAGGAATAATGGATGGACACTGATCAAGGAGAGTGTCAAACTAGAGATAAGGAGAAATTTTCTGACAGTGAGAACAATCAACCAATGGGAAAGCTTGCCTTCAGAAGTTGTGGGAGCTTCATCACTGGAAGCTTTCAAAGAAGAGACTGGACTGCCATCTGTCAGAAATGGGTTGGGATCTGCTGCTTGGGCAGGGGGGTGGACTAGATGACCTACAAGATCTCTTCCAACTCTATTATTCTGTTCTGTTCTGACCACACTTGGAATACTTCATCTAGTTTTGGTCACCACAATATAAAAAATATACTGAGACTTTGGACGAAGTGCAGAAAAGGGCAACAAAGATGATTTAGTGGCTGGAGGCTAAAACATATGAAGAACGGCTGCAGGAATTGAGTATATCTAATCTAGTGAAAAGGACAAGGGGAGACAAGATAGCAGTGTTACAATATTTAAGGGGCTGCCACAAAGAAGAAGGAATCAACCTATTTTCCAAAGCATCAGAAAGCAAGACAAAAAGAAATGTTTGGAAACTAATCAAGGAGGGAAGCCAGTTGAACAAAGGAGAAATTTCCTGACAGTGAGAATAATAAACCAGTGGAAGTTTGGAAAATTGTGGGTGCCTCTTCATGGAGGCTTTAAAAAAGAGATCGAATGGACTTTTGTCTCAAATAGTATAGTCTCCTACTTGTGCATTGGGTTAAAGTAGAATTGTGATGGCGAACCTATGGCACATTTCTCAGGGCATGTCAGTTTGGGAACGGGTTTCCAGTTTGTGCTTTAAGCTGTTTTTCTCCTTCCGGAGGCCACTGGAAGTTGGAAAATGGGCCGTTTCTGCCCTCTGGAGGGCCTCTGAGGGGAACCGGGGGAGGCTGTTTTCACCCTCCCCATGCTCCAAGAAAACCATGTGTGCATGCATGGGGCAGTGGGGGAGTATCATGTGCACATATGTAGGAGGCACAGTGCGGAGGAGGCATTAAATTAGAGTGGTTGTCACGCAAGTGCGCGTGATAGCACACGGGCGTGTGCTTTTGGCACCCGAGGTGAAAAAGGTTCACCATTACTGGACTATAACATGGGCAACTCGCGGCATCGTGTGACATTTAGCAGTGTTTTTTCCCTTCACGGAGCTAGATTGGGTGTGGCCTGCATGTGACGCATTCGACCCATGGGTCACCAGTTTGACAGTTATGGACAAAGTCCCTTTGCATCTCTGTTATTCTGTTACAAATAGATGTCTACTTTTTTTCTTGAAACCTGCAGTGATGGGTCACCTACAACTTGGGAAGGCAAACTGCTACATTTGATTAATTGTTTTCACTGTCATGAAATTTATCCTTAGTTTGCTTAGGTTGGATCTCTCTGCTTGGGCAGAAGGTTGGACTAGGTGGCCTACAAGGTCCCTTCCAAGTCTGTTATTCTGTTATTATCAGATATATTTTTGTATGGATGTTTCAGATGCTATTGGTATATTATGATTTATCAATTGTTCATATCTTATTATTTATGATTGTATCTTATGATTTATCATCTCTGAGTTATCACTTTGTTGTTTGCATGTACTCTTGAGAGCTTATGTCCCAGAGATAAATTCATACTTGGCCAATAAAGAATTCTATTTCTGTTCTGTTCTCTTTTTTCTTATTATGCCTTCCTACTTTGGGTGTGTATGTGCATGTAAGGGAGAAAGAGAGAGCGAGAAAGGGGAGGGCTAGGGTTAGGTAGGGTTACCTTAGAGATTTGCCTTGTATGATATAGGTTTGTACCTATGGAAATTGGTGTCAAGATTGAACCATTTTGCTTCTTTCAAACCTAATGCTTTTCAATTTCCCAGTGAACTAGTGGGAGGGAAATGGAATGTGGAGAATGTTTGCAAAGATCACGAGAGCATGGAGCCAGCAAGGTCATTGCTGCAGGTGCTTGAGAAAGAGATGGATCATTCTCATAACAAAATACCATCTCATAATTGGACAATGTACTTGGACAATACTGGAAAAGATAATCAAAAAACATCTGCAAACTTCTAAAAACAAATCGTTAAACTAGAAGCCAGCATGGGTTTGTTAAAAACAGTCCACGCCAAACCAATCTTATTTCTTTGACAAAGTGATTAAGTTAGTAGACCAGTGAAATGCTGTGGACAGAGTATACTTAGATTTCAGTAAAGTATTTGGCAAAGTACATCACAATCTACTTTGTGGTAAGCTAGAATAATGTGAGGTTGCCATCAGAAATTGTGGGTGCTTCATCTCTGGAAGTTTTTAAGAAGAAACTGGATAGTCACTTGTCTGAAACTCTGCTTGAGCAGAGGGTTAGACTAGAAGATCCCTTCCAGTTCTATTCTGATTGATTTATTTTGAACAGAAATCTTGTGTAGACCATACGGCAAGAGTTTGTTCAATCCAACAATTCTCTGCCTAACCAAAATTTTCATTTTGACTAAAGAAGCTATTTGAATGAGTAGGTATTTGTTTCCTTCTTTCCTTCAATTTGTTTTACATGTTTCTGGAAGTCTTTAATATATAGTTCCCCAAATCCTGACCTACTTAAGCATTTAACCACTTGTAGCACTCTCTACCAATCAGATCAAGCCTTGATCATGAGCTGCGTAATAAAACCTTTAGTTTCTAATCAATATACTCAAATTTTATTTAAATAGTTTTTCACTCAGTCCACATTCTTTTGTTCAAACTCCCATTCACACACACCCCGCCGCAAAATTTTATTGTTTATTTATCAAATTTATTGAAGCGGTATGGTGGCCTAGAAGTGAAGATTCTTGCCTCCAATTGGGAAGGTTGAGAGTTCAGCCCTAGTCAGTGACAGATGTTTCTTTATCAGGGCACAAAGAGAAAATATCTACTGTAAACTTTGTCTAGGCATCAAGAAGGGAATCTAGCCAGTAAATGCTCATTCAGTCACCCCAACTCCACCCCCAATTACACCCGAAATAAAGGGATTATAAGAAAGAAAGAAAAATTATTAGCCACCTGTCTTAATACGAGATAATACTTGGTGGGTTAAAATCAGAGAAAATAAAAAAAAGAATTAGAAATAAAAACAGAAATAAAATAAAATAATGAAAGTAAAAATATTAAAAACATCAATTAATATCCACAAACACGATATGGGGAGGTGGAATCTGTTGTTAATCAATCAATCAACCACCTCCACTGTGATGCTCCCCTATTGGGGCCCCAAGCTAACTGGTAGAGTCAGTTCTTCGGGCCCTTGTAGATAGGAGGGTTGGGGCTGACTTCACACCAGGGGGCAAGATGTTCCAGAGGACAGATGCAAGAGCAGAAAAGCCAGACAGGGCTCGCACAATGACAGGGCCTCCTCTGCTGGCACGGGTGGGATGGGCCAATCCCAGTGGGATAAGATGGTCCCTCAAATAACCATGCCATGAAAGGCTTTAAAAGTGATTAACAATACCTTGAATGGGACCCAGAAGCAGACAGGCAGCCAATGCAGATTGCAGAGCAATGGTATTACATGGGCCATTGTTCAGGCCACAAGAATTGCCCATGACACTGAACACTGCGTCAGCTGAAGCTTCCAAATTTGAAAAACTTTGCAAATTGTTTCCTTCTGGGAAGGAATTGTATGATTTTCTTTTAAGGCAGTATATATTTGATAAGTTTCTCACCTACCAAAGTACATTTAGTGCAATTACAACACAGGATAAATACCCATATAGAAACTAAAATACATGTAAAACCAATACAAATTTCTCAGTCCATTACCCTAAACAATCTAGTTTTCTGGAAATTCACAGCAACGTACATTAATAGACAATCTTTTATTTTTAGAAATTAATAATTTCTGAGTTACTCAAACCATATAGATTTATAATGTACTTCCATTAATAATTATTCTCACCTGGGATATGTGCTCATTTTCATCCGATTGATTAGGAAGATCCTGGCAATCATTACGAATCTGTGGATTCAGCAGAGTTTTTTGATGCTCCATAGTAAAAACAGGAAAGAAAGGCCTAAGGAATTTAAACTCACTGCTCAGAGACCCATCAGCTAAGCACACTTCATAGCTGTAGGCCTGGGAAGATGCCCCAGTATTAGGATCAACACACTTGTCTTGCAAATTTGGTCCCCCAGGGAAATTCCCTGTGGAATGAGAACTTCCTATGAACTTCCTTCGCTTCTGAAACTTGGTTGCAATAAACACAGTGACAGAAAGCAGAAAAATGGATGAGATGGCAACCAAGCAGATAATCAAATACAGTGTTAGAGTATGATCTCCTTCTTGTGGGACTTCCTCCTTAGGATTATCCATAATTTTCATGTAAGGATCAGAGAAGCCGTCCACCAGAAGAATCCTTAGGGTTGCAGAGGCAGACTGAGGAGGATGCCCATTATCCCTAACCGCCACAATAAGAGTGTGTTTGAAACTGTCTCGGATGTTCACCGGCCTCATGGTTTTCACCTCCCCATTCTGAGTCCCAACAGCGAAGAGACTCGGATCTGTGGCCTTCAGCAACTGATAGGAAAGCCAAGAATTCTGTCCTGAATCTCTGTCCACTGCCACCACTTTGGTGACTAGGTAGCCTGTCTCTGCTCCCCTGGGAACCAGATCATTTGATGCAGAAGTGCTGTTCTGAAGGGGGCAGAGGACGAAGGGGGCATTGTCATTTTCATCTGTGAAAAAAACTCGGACCATAGTTTCTGAGCTCAAGGGAGGTGAGCCCTTGTCTACAGCCCTCACCATCACCTGGAAATCCTGTATATCCTCATAATCTATAGATCGAATGGCATACAAGTTCCCAGTTTCAGAGTTGATGGAGATGTAAGATGATGCAGGCTCTTCCCTGATCTCTCCAAACAAAAGAGAGTAGGTTACTTTGCCATTCTGTTCTGTGTCCACATCCACAGCATGGACTGATCCAATGAGCAGTCCCGGAATGTTGTTTTCTCGTAAGTGCAAATTGTAGAAACCTCTTTCAAACATTGGAGGGTTATCATTGACGTCTGAAAGTTGAATGCTAATAACTGTCATTGAAGTGAGTCTGGGAGAACCTTGGTCGGTGGCTGTGATGGTGATGTTATAATGTGACATTTGTTCTCTGTCCAATGGCTGTTGAGTCACAAGCTGGTAATAATTGTTCTCAGTCAGTTTTAATATAAAAGGCAGGTTTTTCTCAGTGTTGCAGTTAGTTCTGCCATTGTCTCCAGAGTCGTGATCTCTGATGCTAAAAAGTGCCACCAGTGTTTCTGGGGGAGAATTTTCAGGTAAAGGATTAGTGATGGATGATACAATTATTTCTGGAGCATTGTCATTCTCATCTTCAATGTCAACAAGAACTTTACAGTAAGCGGACAATCCTCCACCATCTGTGGCTTTGATGCTGAGTTCATAATTATGATTTTCTTCATAATCAATTTTCCCTACGAGCATAATTTCCCCAGTATGATTGTTTAACCTGAATGATCGGAGTACATCTGCTGGTGCTTGGCTAAAAGTGTAAATGATGTGAGCATAGGATCCAATGTCTTTGTCAGTGGCTTCAACTTTAGCAACCAATGAACCTGGATGACTATTTTCCATTAGCTGCACTTTATACACTGCTTGTTCAAATTGGGGCACATTATCATTGTTATCCAGAATATCAATAATTATCTGTGCTGTGCCAGTTCTCCTTGGGATCCCTCCATCCACAGCTTCCAGGGTGAGGATAAATTGAGGGATCACCTCGCGGTCTAATGGTTTTGCCAAAAGCAGTTCTGCATATTTCCTACCATTGTTTTGACTTTGTACGTCTAGCTTAAAATATTCGCTTGGGCTAAGTATGTAGTTCTGGATAGCATTTTTTCCTTTGTCTAAATCATGGGCTGTCTCCAAGGGGAAATGTGCATTTATGGGAGTCTGTTCAGGTATTTCAAAAAGGAATTGATTCTGAGAGAAAATAGGGGAATTATCATTGACATCTTCTACCTGAATTTCAATTTTGAAGAATTGAAGAGGATTTTCCAGCAGAATTTCAGAGAATAGAGTGCAAGGATCACTCAGACCACACAAAGCTTCACGGTCAATTTTATCCCTCAATATTATATTCCCAGAACGAGGATCCAGCTGGAAATCCTGCCTGGAGCTCTTAGAAATCAACTGTGCTCTGCGAGCAGAGAGCTCCTTCACATCCACTTTCAAATCTTTTAGCACATTTGCTACTATTGACCCAGCTTTCTTCTCCTCAGGCACTGAATAGTGGAATGGTTCACACAACATACCAGAGCTACATAGAGAAATAAAGAACAAGACCACTTGCCTGCTAGTACGAGATGCTTCCATTTTCTCAGCCTCTTTCAGGGAAGGTCATACATTCAATTAGATTCTTTGTAAAGCAACTGCTGTAATTTCCATTATAGTTGTGGTCAGAATCCAGTAGGAGGTTTGTTTTTTTTTTGGTATCCACACTAGAGTATTTTCTTCGGAAATTTCTCAAGATTTAATTGAAAGCTGTTGCCTTTTGTCCTGAGATTCCTTTGTCTAATGACTGGATCACTCTGAAGTAAATGAATCTCTCTTTTTACTGTTTGGTGCAATAGCACCACCTTGTGTGTAAAGTAAAATGTAGCACTGAATTTAGGAAACTCCTTTGAAGAGGACATTTACTGTAGTGTATAGAATAGTGTGTGCATCTTTTCAAAGGAACAAAATGTTATACAATCCTGGTGTCTTTTGTCATATTAAAATAATATATTAATAACTTTCAATTTGAGAAAAAAAAGATTTCTCCCAAAATATAAGAGCTATAATTTTTGATATGGTTGTGATATGAATGTGTGTATAAAGTACCGTAAATACAAGGATGTGAGGAATATCACTTGTGTGTTTTATTTTTAACCATGTAGGTTATATTTGGAAACAATCCTGATTTTCACTTAAACTCATATATAGACATTTCATATTTCCTTTCAGAAGTTTAATAATAATAATGATAACAGTAATAATAATAACAGTAATAATAATAACATTATTATTATTAATAATAATAATAATAATAATAATAATAATAATAATAACAATGTATCTTTATAACGGTCAAAAATCAGCAACTGACATTAAAATATATTTAAAAAGTACTGACATTAAAAGTGGATAATAACATACATGCTCCCAAACTGTTCAGGTCACTCCCTGGTTTACGTGAGTGAAAAGCCAATAAGTATGGAAGTAAATATAATCGTCCAGAAATTGTTAGAGATATGTCCAAATAATTGGTACAAGATGACAGCTATAATTCTGTAACTATTGTTTTTCTTGTGGACATTGCAGCAACACAAAATTTTGCCGCTGCCTGCGTGGTAGAGGGGCGTGAATCCTGGGGGAGAAAGTCTACATAAAAATTGTCTGCCCTCCCTGGCATCTCTCTAGTAAGGGGAGAATGTATGCAGACCTATGAACTCTGTATAGCTCACAGTACAATAAAACATGTGAGATATCTTCATCTTCTCCTTTACATACCCATTCTGCTATTGGAGTTCTCTTATACCTGCCCTGGAGGAGTGCTGAAGGAAGAATGTTAAATCTGGCTCTGAAGAAAGCTATTCTTTGTTTTGAATGTCATTTAGATATCTTGCCGATTCCCACACAACCTGTTTGATTCTGTCCGTACTGTGAAGAGACAACCTATTTATATAAATAAAATCAACATTCAACATATTTAGTTCTTCTTGGAACTCCATGTCCTTCATTCTATTGATTTCTACTTGCTTTGCTTGTTCAAAGCCTAGGGACATTAAGAATTCTGGTGAGAGCCCATAAGCACCCAGCTTGTGATTTATTGCCTGTTTCTACAGGGAGGGGAAATTGTCAGTCAACACTATACATGTATTTTTGTACTAGATGGTTGAGTACCAAGGTGTGATCCACTGCTGATCTTCCTTCTCTAAAACCAGATTGTTTGATTAGCCCCCTGAAATCAGCCAATCCTGAAGTTTATAGTTTAGGTGTTTGGCATTCAGTTTACTAATAACACTCAGAAGACTAATGGGTCCATAATTGCCTGGGTCATTTCTATTACCTTTTTTATAAATTGGTATGATAATTGCTACTCCCCAAACTCTTGGCATATGGCCCGTTTTATCGATAAATGTAAACAGAGATGCTAAAAGTGGAGCCCACCAACTGGCGTTCTTTTTGATTATTTCTGCCAGGACATTATCAGCATTATCAGGTGCCTTATTAGCCTTGAGGGCTCCGATCAACTGGGCTATCTCTTCTGGTGTAACAGGGGGCCAGTAAGGAGTTTGGTCCAAACTAATTTGGATCTCCTTGGTTACATAGTCAGGGTCTATGTATAAATATATAATATAAATATAAATATAAAATATTCTTCCCAGGCATGAATCAGTACCTGATTAGTTGGGAGTAGGGGGAGGTTTCCCCAATCCTGACTGATTAATTAGTTTATGCCATGACTCCTTCAGAACCACACTATTCTTTTCTTTTAGAAGGGTCTTATATTTTGCTTTCAACTGTTTTAAGTAGTGAGTGTGATCCTCAAAAGGGCATTTTTACTTTTCCTGTACTCCATATTATATATCCTTTTTAGTTGCACGCAATTTCTATCAATACATTTTTTATTCTTTGAAACCGGCCTTTTGAAGTGAGCTAGTATTTTGTTAGTGAGAACCAATTTCAAATTTGAAATTAAAGTTTCAAACTCATAGTTAACAAACATCCAAAATATCTGCCAGACTATCTCATTTCCTTTACATGGGTGATATGAAGCTGGATGAAAAAGCACTATCTGAAAAAGAATCATTGTTCAATTCTGTCCATATATAAGATAAAGACATTGCAATGAAATTTGGGCTCAACCAATGTTCCACCCTCACAACCAACAGGGGAAAAATGGTGAAAACCATTTTAATTCCATAGGGAAATAAAGTGCCCTGAGATTTTAGAATTCAAATAGACAAGAACCTGCCACATAACATCTGAGACTTAATAATTGTTTTTAAGAAAGACAAAAAACAACAACAACACCAGGATAGTGGATGTGGCAGTACTTGAAGATAGCAGAATACAAGAGAAAGAACTGGAGAAGATAACAAAATACAAAGGACTGTAAATAGAAATAGAACAACTGTGGGAAAAGAAAGTGAAGGTACCAATATAATAGACCACTTGGTTGGAATCGAAAAATAGTTGGAGCATCACTTGAAAACCATGGGCATTGAAAAAGTCATCATCAGTCAAGGCAACTGTAAGGATTTTCTATCCTTCTAGCTGAAGAACGTGAGGACTCTTGCAATAAAGTGTTTCAAAAGGAAGCTTTTATTAAGTAAGAGTGAAAACATTCAATTCAAAGCAACATCTAAATCCCCTTAGGCAAGGCAAGTAGAATAAAAGCAGTAGAGACCCCTCATATTAGTCAGAATGCAGATTTTAGCCAATACACAAGTGTGAAGGTGGTTCCTTTACAAGCTGCCCTGAGAACTGGATAATCATAAATCCCATGGTTATCTTCCATTAGACATTTAAGTGAACTGTTCCACGTGGCCATCATAAACATTCCCCAAAGAGTGAGTGAATCTCAAGGCACTTCGGTGCCAGGAAACCAGTTGTAAAATATCAGTTTTCACAGGGACTGCTAATAAATTGACTCCAAGGCCCCCTTCCTCCCAATTGAATGGCAGTTAGGGATCTGACTGCAGCTTTACATCCCTCAATGATACTTTTAACATCATTAAAAATCAACATCTACCTATCCCAGATCTTTTGGAAGGACTTGATAGGTGGATATAAATGCCAAACTAAACATCTGACTGATTGTGAAATCAATCAATATTAATATGATCCTTCAATTTTAGACAATGTTATTAGGTGGTTCCATTTTTTATTGATGCTTCTGATATCCAAGAACTATAAAACTTTATTCAGTCTGTTAGACTATTATAGTTTATAGATAAACTTAGAACCGTGAGATCAAGCAGGTACTAAATAAATGGAACCTTCCCCAAAACAAGATAGAAATGTTTCTGAAAAATGTATGGCTAATGCAACTTAACAATCCATTGTTTGCCCATCATCTATTCCTACTTCCAAATACAGCTACTATTGTGTTTGTATGAGAAAATATTAAACAAATCATAAATTTATCCTCAATCATGATCAGAAATTGAATCTGGGCCCCTTGTTTATTTGAAAAAACAAATAAATATTCTCTGACTGTGCTCTGATCCTTCTCAAACTTGATACTAATCATGTACATTTACAAACCGCATGCTATTTTCTCCAAATCCAGTCTGTCACTGTGGACATTGTATTATACCTCCTTGAGAGTAGAGCGTAGAGACACAAGAGCAATGAAAAGTTGTGCCTTTCAAGATGGCATCAGAGGTGGTATTTAGCTGGTTTGAACTGGTTTTGGCAAACTGGTAGCAGAAAATTTGAGTAGTTCAGAGAACCGGCAAATACTGCCTCTGGCTGGCCCCGCCCTCCTGCCCCAATCGTTCCCTGTCCTATATTCCCTTGTTTTTTTTAGCTCAATTGATTTACATGGCAGAGCAGATTTCTGCACCTCAGCTGAGCTAAAAAGACAGTTCAACTAACCAGCGCTTTCACCAAGGCTGGTCTTTGAGTGCTGCATGCGTTCAGGAAGCACTCTCTCACAGAACTGGTAGAAAAAGATTTGGAATCCCACACTGGATGGCATGCACTGTTTCAAAGGACTAATGTTAACTTATCATGGATTTCCCACTAGGACTTCATAGTTTCTCAAACTGGATTGCAACTCAGAGAAATTTAAAGGAATATAGAAGGCAACCTTGTCTTGACAAAATGATAGTTCTATCAACATTTATTCACGGCCTAACACCTTGCTCTGACTGCAGAATCCACAATGGTCACAGCATTACCACAAAGAGAACTCCTGTGATATAGTGATTAAATTTTGGAAATTAGTAGAGCAAACCATGTTCAATTTTAAACTGTCAGCCATTGCAGATCATTGTTTAAAACATTTGAATAAAGTATAAATCAATGTATAGGGAATCCTCAAAATATTATAGCAGTTGGGACTGGAATTTCTGCCATTAAGCAATGCATTCATAAATCATGTGATTATATCACTTAGCAATAACAAGTGAAAATCACAGGTCACCTTTTGCAACTTCCTGCCAGTTTCCAACAACCAAAATCAGTGGAGAAGCTGAGAGGCCACTCAGAAGCTGGCCAGCATAGAGGTAAGCGGCTACTGCTCGGTTGGAGAGGGAGTGAAGAGGTGCACAGGTGGCCAGAAAGGCATGCCAGGGCTTGGAGTTCCTACTGCTATGTGAGGGAGGGTGCACCTCTGGCTGGGGAAACTCAGTATGATTGCAGTGAGGTTTAAAGAGGCTTAGTAATTGGCAAGGAAGGCTCAGTGTGAGCACAACAGGGCTTGGAATGGATGTTGCTGGGTAGAGAAGGATACACAGCATGAGCACAATGAAGCCTGGGGAGAGGGTGCAAAGGTGTATGAGTGATTGGTGAGGTGCAACGTGACTGGAGAGGCCCTGGGGGAATACATGCGGCTGGGTAAGGTTTATCTAAGTAGTTTTCAACCCTGCCTGCCAGATTCCTCATTGAAACTGTTTGTGGGAAACCTGTGCCAAAGGTTACAGATTGTGGCCACGTGAACATGGGATGCAGGGCCATCCTATGTGTGAGCTGGCTGCCGAGTGCCCACATCGCAATCAAATGACTGGGACAGGGGGAACTTCTAGGATTGGTCGTAACGACCACTCAGCGCATTATAATATAAATCTTTGCTAAAGGAATAGCCGTCAGCCAAGGATTACCTATAAAAGAATTGTGATCTATGTTCTCAACTAAAATTAAAGTAAAATTACCTGTTTCATAAATAAATAAATAAATAAATAAGCATTTAGTTCAAGAATAACTGATAGAACAAAAGGAATAGAGGGAGAATGAATAGGAAGAGTCTGAATTAATTGCATGTTTTTCCTCACCTCTTTCTTCGCGCCATTTACTGCAACTTGCTCAGAAGTACCTTGGATGTCTGAAGAAATATTACTGTTCCCTGGGACGCTAACATCTCCCATCGAAAAGACAGGAAAGAGAGGCCTGAGAAATCGGAACTCGCTACTTAAGGATCCACCAGTCAAGCAAACATCATAACGGTAAGTCCTGGAAAGCGACCCATTCTGTGAATCAGCACAGTTCCCTGGAGTATCAGAACTGGCAGGTGGGAAGTGAGGATGAGTAGTAGGAAATTGGCTTTGGGTGTCCTTCTTGAAGATTTTGACCACAATAAACACAACAATGCAGACCAGGAACACAAAGGAGACTGCAGCCAAGCAGATCACCAGATACTTGGTCAAGGTTTTATCTTCTTCCGGTTCTTGGACACTGACATCCACCCTCCTCAGGAAGGGATCCGAAAAGCCATCCACAAGAAGAACATTAAGCAACGCCGTGCTGGTCTGTGGAGGAAGGCCGTTGTCTCTGACCAGTATCACCAGCCTCTGCTTACTTGTGTCTCGCTCATTCAGGACTCTCCTGGTTTTCACTTCCCCATTCTGTGCTCCTATGCTGAAAAGGGCTGGGTCTGTGGCCTTCAGCAATTCATAGGAAAGCCAAGAGTTTTGGCCAGAATCTGCGTCCACTGCAACCACCTTGGTGACCAAATAGCCGGCCTCGGCTGACTTGGGAAGCAGCTCATTGCATGGGGATGTGTTGTTCTGGAGGGGATACAGGAAGAAGGGAGTGTTGTCATTCTCATCTATGATGTGGATTCGGACAATCACTTCTGAGCTCAGGGAAGGAGAACCACCATCAAATGCCCTCACAGTGACTCTGAAGCCTCTTATCTGCTCATAGTCCAGGGATCGGAGGGCATACATGTTTCCAGTTTCAGAGTTGATTGAGATGTAAGAAGTCACCATGCCATCACCCTTCCCAGGCAGAACTAAGTAATTCACTTTAGCATTCAGCGTTGTGTCCACATCCAGAGCATGGACTGAGCCAATGAGCAAGCCTGGAATATTATTCTCTCTGATTTGCATGTCATATGAAGACTTTTCAAAAAGGGGAGAATTATCATTGACATCGGAGATCTGAACATTAATCAATCTTGTTGAAGTGAGCCTAGGAGCTCCCCAGTCAATGGCAGTGATGGTGATGTTGTATTCAGTGACCGTCTCTCTGTCTAGGGGACTTTGGAGCACAAGCTGATAAAAGTTGTTTGTGGTGGCTTTCAGCACAAAAGGGAGATTCATCTGCACGGAGCAGACCGTTTTGCTGTTGTCTCCAGAGTCTTGGTCTCTCACATTGAAGAGGGCCACCATTGTATCTGGGGGAGAGTCCTCCTTTAAAGTGCTGATCAGAGATATGATGGACACTTCTGGGGGATTGTCATTCTCATCTTCAACCTCGATCAGTATCTTGCACTGACCTGGAAGACCCCCTCCATCTGTTGCTCTGATGCTCATGCTATAGCTCTTTTCTTTCTCATAATCAATCTCTCCCCAAACAGTTATTTCACCAGTAACTTCATTTAAATGAAACAAATTGCTTATTCTTTCAGGCACCTGATGGAACGAGTAGAGGATTTGCGCATTTGATCCCAAATCCAGATCTGTAGCTTCCACTTTAATCACAAGGGTGCCCTTAGGGAGATTCTCCTTTATTCTTGCCTTATATTCAGACTTACTAAATAGAGGAATGTTATCATTATGATCCAGAACATTAATATTAATTTGAACTGTGCCAGTTTTCTTTGGGACTCCTCCATCAATAGCCATTAGTATCAATTCAAGGCGTGGCATCTTCTCCCTATCTAATGTTTTCTTCAAAACAAGGTATATATTGTTATTCCCATCTTCATTCTTTTGTACTTCAAGCTGAAAATGCTCATTGGAACTGAGAATGTAATTTTGGATGCTATTATTTCCCAAGTCATCATCCTGAGCTAATTCTAAGGGAAATATCATATTTATTGGCATATTTTCAGGAATATCCACCTTAACTTCGTTTTTCCAAAAGTTGGGTGCATTGTCATTCACATCTTCTATTTTGATTTCAATATTAAATATATCTAAGGGATTTTCCAAAACAAGCTGAGAAAGAAGTAGACAAGGAACATTCTGGCCACATAAAGCTTCTCTGTCTATTTTGCCATTAATCAACAGATTCCCAGTTTGAATATCAAGGTGGAAGTATTCCTGAGTGCCCTCAGCAACTAAATGTGCTTTGCGTGTGGAGAGCTCCCCTGTTTTCAGTTTCAATTCCTTCAGCACATTAGCCACCAGAAACCCCTTTTTCTTTTCCTCGGGGACAGAAAAGCGAATTGAAGCACACATTACTCTAAGGAATGAGAAAGAGAGAAGGATATACAGACCTTGCCTTTTCCAAAAGCAATTCTCCATGATTCCAGTCTCTTCCTTGAAGGCTCAAATTCTGCCCCAAATTCAGGTTTTTTTCCCTTCCTTTATGATTTAATTGTTCAAACCCTATTTAATTGTTCAGTCTTTTGCCATCTTATAATCTGCAACATTTCGCTGCCAGAGTCAGATTCCTTTTGTTCAGTTTGGTATTACTGTTTCCCCCAATTCTGAGCAAGCAGAACTAAATTTCTTTGTTAATATCGCCACCATGTGGTGAAGTAGGCAAAAATTCTATTTGCATGGTTTAGATTCAGTAATCACATTGAATCCATTTTTATCTATCCACTAGCTACCCTACCCAGCAGATTAACTCATTAACTGTTTAATTATATATAAAAAGAAACAGAGTGACAATCTGCACAAAAAAAAATCAAAGTTATTGATAAAGACTGTAATCCAGTCCTTTCGCAGTTGAGTTCTGAATGACTGTGGGCATATAGTGACCCTTTAGGTGGCTTCTGCTGTGCACCCAAGGATATCAAGTTTAAATCTGTGTAAGGAAATCATGTCTGCTTTGAGGCACCTTGGCAACATATTTTAAGGTTTTCAGTTTGGATTACCAGTGACAACATCCTTCTACAATTTTTTTGCTGCTGCTTGTTGTCCCATTTGGGAGAGGGGGTGGTGCTTTGAATCAGTTTTTTGCTCCTGTCAACCTCCCTTACAGTTTTCTTGAAAAGTTTTTTGGAATAGGTTTTCCTTTGCCTCCTTCCTAGGCATCAGAGAGAAAGTCTTGCCCAAGATCACATTTCCATGTTACTATCTCAGAGGAAAAACGTTTGTTATATTCCTTTCTTGGTGTCCTTTAAATCTGTTTGCAGCACTTGCAAACAGATTTAAAACAAAAAAATCCATTTTTTGTTAATCCTTTTGCAGTATAATAACTTATATATTAACTATCATGGTTAAAATACCTTAGAGATTTGCCTTGTAAGATACAGGTTTGCACTTTGGAAATATGGGAGATTGGAAGGTGAAATAGGAGGAGGGGAAAGAGGTTCTACTCTTTCATTATTTCTCTAGGGAACAGGGTTCAGACGTAGCCCATTCCCTACTGAGGTTAGCCTGTAAAGAACAGGGACATGCAGTCAGGGGAGGCAGGGAAGGCAGAGCTTCACCACTATCTTCATGAAAAGGAAAAAAAATGTAAAAGGAAAAATGCAAGAGCTGAGGTCAGGCTGAGCTAGTTGCTGCCAGAGTCACCGTGGATGACTCTGCTTAGTGCTTAACTGTTTAAAAAAGCCTCTAAAAAAGTGCCCTCTACAGGAGGCGGCAGGAGAATGACGTGCCTTATCTAGTCTGACTTTTTATGATCACTCGAGCAGAGTTAAGCAAGAGGTTAAAAGCAAAAAAATTCCTGACGTAGATGAGGCACGTCATTCTCCCGCCTCCTCCTGTAGAGGGTGCTTTTTAGAGGCTTTTTTAAACAGTTAAGCAGAGTCATCCATGGTGACTCTGGCAGCAACTAATTCAGCCTGACTTCAGCTCTCGCCTTTTTCCTTTTACATTTTTTTCTTTTCATGATGGCAGGCAAGAGCAGAGTTGAAATCCTCTATGAAACAGCTGGAAAAGGTACGTGTGGGTCAGAGGGAGGGGGAGGAATTCAAACTTCATCCTCCTGGTGCAACTTTGTGTGTGTGTGTGTGTGTGTGTGTGTGTGTGTTTGAGAGAGGGGGGAGGGAGCATATTGAGACAGTTCTTTAGTTTATGCACTATGTAACACTCTAATACCATGCCTTTGGGTCTTCTGAAATTTTAATTATTCAATCATAAGCAAAAACAATGTTTTCAGTAGAATGAATTTCCACTTCTACTTACGCCTGCCAGCCAAAATGCTGCCAGTGGTATTGCTAACAAGGGCTGAGAGGGAAAACCTAAATTTTCTGAATCCTGGTGCAACTTGTATGTGTGTGTGTGTGTTTTTGAGAGAGGGGGGAAGGAGGGAGAGAGGGGGGAAGGAGGGGAAGGGAAGAGAAAAGGAAAGAAGGAAATCTATTTAGCAAAGGAGAAAAACAAATGCTGTCGCTTTAAATGGGAACTGAGCATGCCTGGCTGTGGAATTCTGGGAGTTGAAGTCCACAAGTCTAAAAAAAATTGCTGCCTCACCAGCCATAAACCTCACCGCACATTACTGGATTGCAACCATCTAAAAACAGGTAGCCAATTGCCAGACACATACAAATTACACTTTATCACATATTTGGAGCCGGATTACTGGAACATTGAAGATGTAGTTATTCCATGGGCAGAAGCAAAGGAAGGCAGCATTGATTGAATTTGGCAAAAAAATTAATTACGAAATTAATTTGAACTACAGAGATTTTTTTGGAAAATGTGCTCAAAAATCCAAACAACTACAAAATTCCTGACGGTATCAGAAAAGCTAGAGATATTGTCAGGACAATTGCTGTTAGTTCAGCCGAGGCAGAAAGAGGGTTCTCAAAAATGAACCTCATATGTTCAGAGCAAAGAACCCTGTCAGCCTCCGCTTTGCTGCTGCTTCGGCTACCATTGAAACGGGGAGGGGGGCATGGTATTTGGGAGGGGACTGATTGCTGTGCTGGAGGAAGATTCTAGAGTTTGAACTGTCCACCTTATTGCGCATGTGGAGGAGGAGTGTTTCCCGCCAAGGCCAACGGAACCAGCATTCCATCCTGGTGATGCCTTTCGAAGTTATCTCACACCTGACAATTGGGAGAATTATGATTGGACTGTGCACGGGATGCCAAGGGGAGGGGAATGAATTATACAATGTATTATTCGCTTTCGCGCCTAAATAATCAGACTTCGCTCAGCTTCGCTTCTATTCATTTATAATTAGTAAAAGTACACTTGATTTCTATCAATGGAGTCCTGTGGTTTTCTTTCCTGATTTTTGAATGAAGAAGGGCTGACAAACCCGCCTAATTGTTCCTAATATAAGTAATATGATGATGATAAGCTTTGTTGGCATGCCTATTCAGAGATGGGACCCAATTCCTGCAGTGAAAAAGTGGCTCAGAGCACACCATCACATGGCTGATGATCCACGAGTAAAGACCAAGAAAAGAGGGATTCAAACTATTTTCCAAGGCACGTGAGGGTAGAACAAAAAGCAATGGGTGGAAACTAATCAAGGAGAGAAGTAACTTAGAACTGAGGAGAAATTTCCTGACAATTAGAACAATCAATCAGTGGAACAGCTTGTCTCCAGAATTTGTGAATGCCCCAACACTGGAAATCTTTAAGATGATGTTGGATAGCCATTTGTCTGAAACGGTATATGGTTTCCTGCCTAGGCATGGGGTTGGACTAGAAGACTTCCAAGGTCCCTTCCAACTCTGCTATTGTATTGTATTATAAGTGCAACTGGAAGCCTAAGAACAATCTGGAAATATCTTCAACCACAAAATCAATAACACAAGTAAGTACTTGAGTGTATCTCTTTCATTGTATTATTCTTAGGGTTATCAGTGCATGTAACACAGATGTTTGTGTGGGTAAGATTATCACTCCCACTGTCAAGCAAAACCAAGCATTTAATAGTGAGTGACATACCATGTGCATGAATCATACAAGTGGCAAGAAAATAGGGGCAGTCAGGCATAACACAGCTTATGTAGACAGTAAACACAGGGTCAATCAAAATGGACTCAAATGTCTATACACCAATGCACCGAGTATGAGGAATAAACAGGGTGAATTAGAAATTCAAGTAAAAGAGGGCAGATACAATATTGTTGCCATTATAGAAACTTGGTGGGATGAAACCGACAAATGGAACATACAGCTAGAAGGATTTAAATTATTTAAAAGAAATAGACCAAATAAAAGAGGAGGTGGAGTTGCACTATATATAAGAAATAATTAACTCTCTACAGAAATAGAGCACAATGATGAGAACTATCTTGAATGCATTTGTGTCAATATTAAAGGTTGGGGGGGAAATGACATTGCCATAGGTCTATACTACAGGCCACCCAACCAAGCAGAGGAAGTAGATGAACTTTTTGCTAGTCAGCTAACTAAGGTATGCAGGAAGCACACCACAATAGTAGTGGGGGATTTTAACTACCATGACATCAACTGGGAAATAGACTCTGCACCAAGTGGAAGATCCAACAGGTTCCTAACAAGCCTAGCAAACAACTTTGTTTCCCAAAAAGTAGAGAAGGGAACAAGGGGATCAGCCATATTGAACTTAATTCCCACTAACAGAGAGGAAATGATAGAAGATGTTGAAGCCACAGGAACCCTGGGGACAAGTGACCATGCAATATTGGAATTCAACATTATGTATACACAAGTAGTAGAACAAAGTGAAACTAGAGTCTTGAACTTTAAGAGAGCTAATTTCAATAAACTTAGAGCTTGGGGAAAATTCCATGTATCAGAATCCTCAAGGGGAAAACAACTCAAGAAGCTTGGGAAATTTTGAAAAATGAGATTACAAAAGCCCAGTCTAGTACAATACCAATGAAGAAGAAAAGTAACAGCACCCAAAAGAAACCAGCATGGTTGCATAAAGAACTCTCTGACAAATTGAAAGACAAAAAAGAAAAGTATAAAAAGTGGAAAGGGGGGGGACATAACTAAGACAGAATATCAGCAAATAGCCCAAGCATGTAAAGATGAAGTGAGGAAAGCTAAGGCTCACAATGAAGAAAGGCTTGCCACAAAAGTAAAAAATAACAAAAAAAGCTTCTTCCAACATGTTAAAAACAAGAAAAAAGTTAAGGAAACAATTGGTCCATTGCTGGGAGAAAGTGGCAAGAAGGTGACAAGCAACAGGGAGAAAGCAGAACTATTTAACTCATGTTTTGTATCTGTCTTTACACAAAGGGATAAAACACTCCAACCTATCAAAAACAGCACCACAAAAATCAGATTAGGAACACAAGTTGAAATTGTCAAGAAAATGGTAAGTGAGCACCTGTCTACCCTAGATGAGTTCAAATCACCAGGACTGGATGGATTACACCCCAGGGTTCTGAAGGAACTGGCAGATGAGATCTCAGAACCACTGAACTATATCTTTCAGAAATCCTGGATCACCGGGGATCTACCAGAGGACTGGAAAAGAGATGATGTGGTTCCCATCTTCAAAAAAGGGAAAAAAATAGATCCAGGAAACTACAGACCTATCAGCCTATCAGTATTGACTTCAATACTAGGAAAGATTCTGGAAAAGATAACGAATTAGCGAACATCTAGAAGCAAACAAAGTAATAGCCAAAAGCCAACATGGCTTTGTCAAAAACAGATCATGGCAGACTAATCTTATTGCATTCCTTGATAATATGACAAAATTAGTGGACCAGAGGAATGCCGTTGATATAGTTTACTTGGACTTCAGTAAGACATTTGATAAGCTAGGCCATAACCTACTACTGGTTAAAGTAGAAGAATGTGGGTTAGACAGCATCACCATCAGATGGATTTGTAACTGGCTGACCAAGTTGTGAGCCGCCCTGAGTCCCTTCAGGGAAAAGGGTGGCATACAAATAAATTAAACCTAAACCTAAACCTAACTGCACTCAACGTGTAGTCCTCAATGGAACTGCATCTTCATGGAGGAAAGTATGCAGTGAAGTACCCCAAGGCTCTGTTTTGGGCCCAGTACTCTTCAACCTCTTCATCAATGATTTGGATGAGGGAATAAACAGGGAACTCAACAAATTTGCAGATGACACCAAGCTGGCAGGAATAGCCAACACTCCAGAAGATAGGCTAAAGATACAGAAGGATCTTGACAAACTTGAACATTGGGCACTATCTAATAAAATGAAATTCAATGGTGAAAAGAGTAAGGTTTTACATTTAGGCAACAAAAACGAAATGCACAGGTACAGTATAGGTGGTACCTTGCTCAACAGTAGTAACTGTGAAAGGGATCTTTGAGTCCTAGTGGAAAACCATTTAAATATGAGCCAGCAGTGTGCAGCAGCTGCCAGAAAAGCCAACACAGTTCTAAGCTGCATAAACAGAGGGATAGAGTCAAGATCATGTGAAGTGTTAATACCACTTTATAATGACTTGGTAAGGCCACACTTGGAATACTGCATTCAGTTTTGGTCACCATGATGTAGAAAAGATGTGGAGACTCTAGAAAGAGTGCAGAGAAGAGCAACAAAGATGATTAGGGGACTGGAGACTAAAACATATGAAGAATGGTTGCAGGACCTGGGTATGTCTAGTTTAATAGAAAGAAGGACTAGTGGAGACATGAGAGCAGTCTTCCAATATCTCAGGGGTTGCCACAAAGAAGAGGGAGTCAAGCTATTATCCAAGGCACCTGAGGATAGAACAAGAAGCAATGGGTGGAAACTAATCAAGGAGAGAACAACTTAGAACAGAGGAAAAATTTCCTGACAGTTAGAACAATTAATCATTGGAACAGCTTGCCTCCAGAAGTTGTGAATGCCCCAACACTGGAAATCTTTAAGAAGATGTTGGATAGCCATTTGTCTGAAATGGTATAGGATTTCCTGCCTAGGCAGGGGGTTGGACTAGAAGACCTCCAAGGTCCCTTCCAACTCTGCTATGGTATTATTGTATTGTATTATTGTATTATATAAGGGGTAAGTGCATGCAATTAAAGTCTTCCTTTCTGTGTCTCTTCTTTATGCAGATTATTGGAGCAAGGTGGTGGGGTGATGGTGTAGAAGACCAGCAAGGTAGTAATCTTTCCTCTGTAAGTAGCTGTTTTATTGCTTTGTGTGCTGGTTTCATCCTTAATGTAGCAGTGCATGCAATTAAAGTCTTCCTTTCTGTGTCTCTTCTTTGTGCAGGCCATTCATTGGAGCAAGGGTGGTCAGTCGGTGATGTTGAAGACACACAAAAGAATAGTCATCTTCCTTTTCTATTATTTTGGTGCTTGTTTCATCCTAATGCAGTGCATGCAATTGAAGAGTTCATTTCTGTTTCTCTTCTTTGTGCAGGCCATTGATTGGAGCAAGGTGGTCAGTGATATTGAAGACTGGCAAGGACAGTCATCTTCCTTCTGTAAGTAGCTCTTTTATTGTTTTGTGTACTTATTTTAATCTTATTTAAGTAGTAAATGCACAAAACAATAAATTTCTTTTCTTATATCTTCTTTTTGTAGATCATTCATTGGGGCAAAGAATTCACTGACATCGATTTGGCCACTCCCACCCAGTCACATGACTGCCAAGCCATGCCCACCTGGTCACATGATTTCCAAGCCACTCCCACCCAGTCACATGACCAGCAACAGTTGCCATGATTTAACCTTTTTAGATAAATTGATTGATTTTCACTGGCCACCTCTGCATTATGCAAACCTTCAGCTATTTCATACCCCTTCTTTAGCAATTTTAGTGGTGTTCCTTTGAGGTATTTGTTTCCTTCTTTCCTTCATGTTTGTTTTTCATGTTTCTGGAAGTCTTTAATATATAGTTCCCCAAATCCTGACCCACTTAAGCATTTAATCATTTGTAGCACTCCCCACCAATCAGATCAAGCCTTGATCATAAGCTGCATAATTAAACCTTTAGTTTCTAATCAATATACTCACATTTTATTTAAATAGTTTTTCACTCAGTCCACATTCTTTTGTTCAAACTCCCATTCAACCCCCCCCCCCGCAAAATTTTATTGTTTATTTATCAAATTTATTGAAGCGGTATGGTGGCCTAGAGGTGAAGATGCTTGCCTCCAATTGGGAAGGTTGAGAGTTCAGCCCTAGTCAGTTACAGATGTTTCTTTATCAGGGCACAAAGAGAAAATATCTACTGTAAACTCTGTGTAGGCATCAAGAAGGGAATCTAGCCAGTAAACACTCATTCAGTCACCCCAACTCCACCCCCAATTACACCCAGAATAAAGGGATTATAAGAAAGAAAGAAAAATTATTAGCCACCTGTCTTAATACAAGATAATACTTGGTGGGTTACAATCAGAGAAAATAAAAAGAGAATTAGAAATAAAAACAGAAATAAAATAAAATAATTAAAGTAAAAATATTAAAAACATCAATTAATATCCATAAACACTATGATTAATTACAGATGGGGGGGTAGGATGTGGGGGAGGTGGAATCTGTTGTTAATCAATCAACCACCTCCACTGTGATGCTCCCCTATTGGGGCCCCAAGCTAACTGGTAGAGTCAGTTCTTCAGGCCCTCATGGATAGGAGGGTTGGGGCTGACTTCACACCAGAGAACAGATGCAAGAGCAGAAAAGGCAGACAGGGCTCGCACAATGACAGGGCCTCCCCTGCTGGCATGGGTGGGATGGACCAATCCTAGTAGGATAAGATCAGGGGTGGGTTTCAGGCGGTTCGCGGCGGTCCCTGCGAACCGGTTGGTCGGCGAACCCGGAAGTAAGTAACTTCCGGGAACGCCGAAGGACCCACCCGCCTGCCCGCGTTTCTTACCCGGTTTTGACGAGTTGTGCGCTTCCACGCATGCGCAGAACGCATACAGCACCTGGCAATCCTCCAGGAGCAGCTGGAGCATCGCACAGGCGCTAGTACGCATGCGTGCACCGCACGCATGCACGAGGACACCGCCGGCCCCGTTCCAACCCACCCCTGGATAAGATGGTCCCTCAAATAACCATGCCGTGAAAGGCTTTAAAAGTGATTAACAATACCTTGAATGGGACCCAGAAGCAGAGAGGCAGCCAATGCAGATTGTGGAGCAGTGGTATTACATGGGCCATTGTTCAGGCCACAAGAATTGCCCATGACACTGAACACTGCATCAGCTAAAGCTTCCAAATTTGAAAAACTTTGCAAATTGTTTCTTTCTGGGAGAATTGCATGATTTTCTTTTAAGGCAGTATATATTTGATAGTTTTTTCACCTACCAAAGTACATTTAGTACAATTACAACACAGGATAAATACCCATATAGAAACTAAAATACATGTAAAACCAATACAAATTTCTCAGTCCATTACCCTAAACAATCTAGTTTTCTGGAAATTCACAGCAACGTACATTAATAAACAATCTTTTATTTCTGGAAATTAATAATTTCTGAGTTACTCAAGCCATATAGATTTATAATTTACCTCCATTAATAATTATTCTCACCTGGGATATATGCTCTCTTTCCTCCAATTGATTAGGAAGATCCTGGCAATCATTACGAATCTGTGGATTCAGCAGAGTTTTTTGATGCTCCATAGTAAAAACAGGAAAGAAAGGCCTAAGGAATTTAAACTCACTGCTCAGAGACCCATCAGCTAAGCACACTTCATAGCTGTAGGCCTGGGAAGATGCCCCAGTATTAGGATCCACACACTTGTCTTGCAAATTTGGTCCCCCAGGGAAAATCCCTGCGGAATGAGAACTTCCTATGAACTTCCTTCGCTTCTGAAACTTGGTTGCAATAAACACAGTGACAGAAAGCAGAAAAATGGACGAGATGACAACCAAGCAGATAATCAAATATAGTGTTAGAGTATGATCTCCCTCTTGCGGGACTTCGTCCTTAGGATTATCCATAATTTTCATGTAAGGATCAGAGAAGCCGTCCACTAGAAGAATCCTTAGGGTCGCAGAGGCAGACTGAAGAGGATGCCCATTATCCCTAACTACCACAATAAGAGTGTGTTTGAAACTGTCTCGGATGTTCACCGGTCTCATGGTTTTCACCTCCCCATTCTGAGTCCCAATAGCGAAGAGACTCGGATCTGTAGCCTTCAGCAACTGATAGGAAAGCCAAGAATTCTGCCCTGAATCTCTGTCCACTGCCACCACTTTGGTGACTAGGTAGCCTGTCTCTGCTCCCCTGGGAACCAGATCATTTGATGGAGAAGTGCTGTTCTGAAGGGGGCAGAGGACGAAGGGGGCATTGTCATTTTCATCTATGATAAGAACTCGGACCACTGTTTCTGAGCTCAAGGGAGGTGAGCCCTTGTCTACAGCCCTCACCATCACCTGGAAATCCTGTATATCCTCATAATCTATAGATCGTATGGCATACAAGTTCCCAGTTTCAGAGTTGATAGAGATGTAAGATGGTGCAGGATCTTCCCTGATCTCTCCAAACAAAAGAGAGTAGGTTACTTTGCCATTCTGTTCTGTGTCCACATCCACAGCATGGACTGATCCAATGAGCAGTCCCGGAATGTTGTTTTCTCGTAAGTGCAAATTGTAGAAACCTCTTTCAAACTTTGGAGGGTTATCATTGACGTCTGAAAGTTGAATGCTAATAACTGTCATTGAAGTGAGTCTGGGAGAACCTTGGTCGGTGGCTGTGATGGTGATGTTATAATGTGACATTTGTTCTCTGTCCAATGGCTGTTGAGTCACAAGTTGGTAATAATTGTTCTCAGTCCGTTTTAACATAAAAGGCAGGTTTTTCTCAGTGTTGCAGTTAGTTCTGCCATTGTCTCCGGAGTCTTGATCTCTGATGCTAAAAAGTGCCACCAGTGTTTCTGGGGGAGAATTTTCAGGTAAAGGATTAGTGATGGATGATACAATTATTTCTGGAGCATTATCATTCTCATCTTCAATGTCAATAAGAACTTTACAGTAAGCGGACAATCCTCCTCCATCTGTGGCTTTGATCCTGAGTTGATATTTACTGTTTATTTCATAATCAATTTTCCCTACGAGCATAATTTCCCCAGTATGATTGTTTAACCTGAATGATCGGAGTACATCTGCTGGTGCTTGGCTAAAAGTGTAAATGATGTGAGCATTGGATCCAATGTCTTTGTCGGTGGCTTCAACTTTAGCAACCAATGAACCTGGATGACTATTTTCCATTAGCTGCACTTTATACACTTCTTGTTCAAATTGGGGAACATTATCATTGTTATCCAGAATATCAATAATTATCTGCGCTGTGCCAGTTCTCCTCGGGATCCCTCCATCCACAGCTTCCAGAGTGAGGATAAACTGAGGGATCACCTCGCGGTCTAATGGTTTTGCCAAAAGCAGCTCTGCATATTTGCTGCCATCGTTTTGACTTTGTACGTCCAGCTTAAAATATTCGCTTGGGCTAAGTATGTAGTTCTGGATAGCATTTTTTCCTTTGTCTAAATCGTGGGCTGTCTCCAAGGGGAAACGTGCATTTATAGGCGTCTGTTCAGGTATTTCAAAAAGGAATTGATTCTGAGGGAAAATAGGGGAATTATCATTGACATCTTCTACCTGAATTTCAATTTTGAAGAATTGAAGAGGATTTTCCAGCAAAATTTCAGAGAATAGAGTGCAAGGATCACTCAGACCACACAAAGCTTCGCGGTCAATTTTATCCCTCAATATTATATTCCCAGAATGAGGATCCAGCTGGAAATCCTGCCTGGAGCTCTTAGAAATCAACTGTGCTCTGCGAGCAGAGAGCTCCTTCACATCCACTTTCAAATCTTTTAGCACATTTGCTACTATTGACCCAGCTTTCTTCTCCTCAGGCACTGAATAGTGGAATGGTTCACACAACATACCAGAGCTACATAGAGAAATAAAGAACAAGACCACTTGCCTGCTAGTACGAGATGCTTCCATTTTCTCAGCCTCTTTCAGGGAAGGTCATATGTTCAGTAAGATTCTTTGTAAAGCAACTGCTGTAATTTCCATTATAGTTGTGATCAGAATCCAGTAGGAGGTTTTGGTTTTTTTTGGTATCCACACTAGAGTATTTTCTTCGGAAACTTCTTAAGATTTAATCGAAAGCTGTTGCCTTTTGTCCTGAGATTCCTTTGTCTAATGACTGGATCACTCTGAAGTAAACGAATCTCTCTTTTTTACTGTTTGGTGCAATAGCACCACCTTGTGTTTAAAGTAAAATGTAGCACTGAATTTAGGAAACTCCTTTGAAGAGGACATTTACTGTAGTGTATAGAATAGTGTGTGCATCTTTTCAAAGGAACAAAATGTTATACAATCTTGGTGTCTTTTGTCATATTAAAATAATATATTAATAACTTTCAATTTGAGAAAAAAAAGATTTCTCCCAAAATATAAGAGCTATAATTTTTGATATGGTTGTGATATGAATGTGTGTATAAAGTACCGTAAATACAAGAATATGAGGAATATCACTTGTGTGTTTTATTTTTACTTGCACCTTTTCTTGTCATAAGTTTGTAATGACCATATAGGTTATATTTGGAAACAATCATGATTTTCACTGCCACTCATATCTAGACATTTCATATTTCCTTTCAGAAGTTTAATAATAATAATGATAACAGTAATAATAATAACAGTAATAATAACAGTAATAATAACAACAACAATAATAATAACAATACCAACAATGTATCTTTATAATGGTCAAAAAGCAGCAATAGACATTACTTTTTACAATATATTAAAAATTACTGACATTAAAATATATTTAAAAAGTAATGACATTAAAAGTGGATAATAACATAGATGCTCTCAAACTGTTCAGGTCACGCCCTGGTTTACGTGGGTGAAAAGCCAATAAGTATGGGAGTAAATATAATCGTCCAGACATTGTTAGAGCTATGTCCAAATAATTGGTACAAGATGACAGCTATAATTCTGTAACCATTGTTTTTCTTGTGGACATTGCAGCAACACAGAATTTTGCCACTGCTTGCGTGGTAGAGGGACGTGAGTCCTGGGGGAGAAAGTCTACATAAAAATTGTCTGCCCTCCCTGGCATCTCCCTAGTAAGGGGAGAATGTATGCAGACCTATGAACTCTGTATAGCTCACAGTACAATAAAACATGTGAGATATCTTCATCTTCTCCTTTACACACCCATTCTGCTATTGGAGTTCTCTTATACCTGCCCTGGAGGAGTGCTGAAGGAAGAATGTTAAATCTGGCTCTGAAGAAAGCTATTCTTTGTTTTGGGAAGATCAGATCATTTAGATATCTTGCCGATTCCCACACAACCTGTTTGATTCTGTCCGTACTGTGAAGAGACAACCTATTTAGTTCTTCTTGGAACTCCATGTCCTTCATTCTATTGATTTCTACTTGCTTTGCTTGTTCAAAGCCTAGGGACATTAAGAATTCTGGTGAGAGCCCATAAGCACCCAGCTTGTGATTTATTGCCTGTTTCTACGGGGAGGGGAAATTGTCAGTCAACACTATACATGTATTTTTGTACTAGATGGTTGAGTACCAAGGTGTGATCCACTGCTGATCTTCCTTCTCTAAAACCAAATTGTTTGTCTTTGATTATCCCACTGAAATCAGCCAATCCTGAAGTTTATAGTTTAGGTGTTTGGCATACAGTTTACTAATAACACTCAGAAGACTAATGCGTCTATAATTGTCTGGGTCATTTCTATTACCTTTTTAATAAATTTGTATGATAATTGCTACTCCCCAAACTCTTGGCATATGGGCCGTTTTATCGATAAATGTAAACAGAGATGCTAAAAGTGGAGCCCACCAACTAGTGTTCTTTTTGATTATTTCTGGCAGGACATTATCAGCATTAGCAGGTGCCTTATTAGCCTTGAGGGCTCCGATCAACCGGGCTATCTCTTCTGGTGTAACAGGGGGCCAGTAAGGAGTTTGGTCCAAACTAATTTGGATCTCCTTGGTTACATAGTCAGGTTCTATGTATAAATATATAATATAAATATAAATATAAAATATTCTTCCCAGGCATGAATCAGTACCTGATTAGTTGGGAGTAGGGGGAGGTTTCCCCAATCTTCTGGTAATATACCAAAAAAGGGATGTATTTTTTGTTCTGACTGGTGTAATTAGTCTATGGCAAGACTCCTTCAGAACCACACTTTTCTTTTCTTTTAGAAGGGTCTTATATTGTGCTTTCAACTGTTTTAAGCAGTGAGTGTGATCCTCAAAAAGGGCATTTTTACTTTTCCTGTACTCCATATTATATATCCTTTTTAGTTGCACATAATTTCTATCAAACCATATTTTATTCTTTGAAACCGGCCGTTTGAAGTGAGCTAGTCTTCTGTTAGTGAGAACCGATTTCAAATTTGAAATTAAAATTTCAAACTCATAGTTATCAAACATCCAAAATATCTGCCAGACTATCTCATTTCCTTTACATGGGTGATATGAAGCTGGATGGAAAAGCACTATCTGAAATAGAATCATTGTTCAATTCTGTCCATATATAAGATCAAGACATTGCAATGAAATTTGGGTTCAAGCAATGTTCCACCCTCACCACCAATAGGGGAAAAATGGTGAAAACCATTTTAATTCCATAGGGAAATAAAGTGCCCTGAGATTTTAGAATTCAAATAGACAAGAACTTGCCACATAACATCTGAGACTTAATAATTGTTTTTAAGAAAGACAAAAAACAACAACACCACCAGGATAGTGGATGTGGCAGTACTTGAAGATACCAGAATACAAGAGAAAGAACTGGAGAAGATAACAAAATGCAAAGGACTGTAAATAGAAATAGAACAACTGTGGGAAAAGAAAGCAAAGGTACCAATATAATAGACCCCTTGGTTGGAATCGTAAAATAGTTAGAGCATCACTTGAAAATCATGGGCATTGAAAAAGTTATCATCAGTCAAGGCAACTGTAAGTATTTTCTCTCCTTCTAGCTTAAGAAAGTGAGGTCTCTTGCAATGAAGTCTTTCAAAAGGAAGCTTTTATTAAGTAGAAGTGAAAACATTCAGTTCAAAGCAACATCTAAATCCCCTTAGGCAAGGCAAGTAGAATTAAAGCAATAGAGACCCCTCCCATTAGTCAGAATGCAGATTTTAGCCAATACACAAGTGTGAAGGTGGTTCCTTTACCAGCTGCCCTGAGAACCGGATAATCATACATTCCCATGGTTATCTTCCATTAGACATTATAGTGAACCGTCCCACATGGCCATCATAAACATTCCCCAAAAGGTTAGCAAATCTCAAGGCACTTCGGTGTCAGGAAATCTGTTGTAAAATATCAGTTTTCACAGGAACTGCTAATAAATTGACTCCAAGGCCCCCCTCCTCCCAATTGAATGGCAGTTAGGGATCTGACTGCAGCTTTACATCCCGCAATGATACTTTTAACATCATTAAAAATCAACATCTACCTAACCCAGATCTTTTGGAAGGACTTGATAGGTGGATATAAATGCCAAACTCAATCTAAACATTTGACTGATTGTGAAATCAATCAATATTAATATGATCCTTCAATTTTAGACAATGTTATTAGCTGGTTCCATTTTTTATTGATGCTTCTGATATCCAGGAACTATAAAACTTTATTCAGTCTGTTAGACTATTATAGTTTATAGATAAACTTAGAACCGTGAGATCAAGCAGGTAGTAAATAAATGGAACCTTCCCCAAAACAAAATAGAAATGTTTCTGAAAAATGTATGGCTAATGCAACTTAACAATCCATTGTTTGCCCATCCTCTATTCCTACTTCCAAACACAGCTACTATTGTGTTTGTATGAGCAAATATTAAATAAATCATAAATTTATACTCAATCATGATCAGAAATTGAATCTTGGCCCCTTGTTTATTTAAAAAAACAAATAAATATTCTCTGACTCTGCTCTGATCCTTCTCAAACTTGATACTAATCATGTACATTTACAAACCGCATGCTATTTTCTCCAAATCCAGTCTGTCAGTGTGGAAATTGGATTAAACCTCCTTGGGAGTAGAGCGTAGAGACACAAGAGCAATGAAAAGTTGTGCCTTCCAAGATGGCATCAGAGGTGGTATTTAGCTGGTTTGAACTGGTTTTGGCGAACTGGTAGCAGAAATTTTGAGTAGTTCAGAGAACCGGCAAATACTGCCTCTGGCTGGCCCTGCCCCCCCCCCCCGCTTCCATCATTCCCTGTCCTATATTCCCTTGTTTTTTTAGCTCAGTTGATTTACATGGCAGAGCAGATTTCTGCACCTCAGCCAAGCTAAAAAGACAGTTCGGCTAACCAGCGCTTTCACCAAGGCTGGTCTTTGAGTGCTGCATGCGTGTACGAAGCGCTCTCTCACAGAACTGGTAGGAAAAGATTTGGAATCCCACACTGGATGGCATGTACTGTTCCAAAGGACTAAGGTTAACTTACAATGGGTTTCCCACTAGGACTTCATAGTTTCTCAAACTGGATTGCAACTCAGAGAAATTTAAAGGAATATAGAAGGCAAAATGACAAAATGATAGTACTATCAACATTTACTCAGGGCCTAACACCTTGCTCTAACTGCAGAATCCACAATGGTCACTGCATTACCACAAAGAGAACTCCTGTGATATAGTGATTAAATTTTGGAAATTAGTAGACCAAACCATGTTCAATTTTAAACTGTCAGCCATTGCAAATCATTGTTTAAAATATTTGAATAAAGTATAAATCAATGTATAGGGAATCCTCAAAATATGACAGCAGTTGGGACTGGCATTTCTGCCATTAAGCAATGCATTCATAAATCATGTGATTATATCACTTAGCAATAACAAGTGAAAATCACCTTTTGCAACTTCCTGCCAACAACCAAAATCAGTAGGGAAGCTGAGAGATGTCTAGGCTGCTCAGAAGCTGGCCAGCATAGAGGGAAGTGGCTACTGCTCAGTTGGAGAGGGAGTGGAGAGGTGCACAGGTGGCCAGAAAGGCATGCCAGGGCTTGGGGTTCCTACTGCTATGTGAGGGAGGGTGCACCTCTGGCTGGGGAAAATCAGTATGATTGCAGTGAGGTTTAAAGGGGCTTAGTAATTGGCAAGGAAGGCTCAGTGTGAGCACAACAGGGCTTGGAGTGGATGTTGCTGGGTAGAGGAGGATGCACAAGAGTACAAAGGCCAGGATACACAGTGTGAGCACAATGAAGCCTGGGGAGAGGGTGCAAAGGTGTATGAGTGATTGGCGAGGTGCAACATGACTGCAGAGAGGCTGGGGAAATACATGTGGCGGGGTAAGATTTACCTGAGCAGTTTGCAACCCTGCCTGCCAGATTCCTCATTGAAACTGTTTGTGGGAAACCTGTGCCAAAGGTTACAGATTGTGGCCACGTGATCATGGGATGCAGGGCCATCCTATGTGTGATCTGGCTGCCGAGTGCCCACATCGCAATCAAATGACTGGGACAGGTGGAACTTCTAGGATTGGTCGTAACGACCACTCAGCGCATTATAATATAAATCTTTGCTAAAGGAATAGCTGTTAGCCAAGGATTACCTATAAAAGAATTGTGATCTATGTTCTCAACTAAAATTAAAGTAAAATTACCTGTTTCATTAATAAATAAATAAGCATTTAGTTCAAGAATAACTGATAGAGCAAAAGGAATAGAGGGAGAATGAATAGGAAGAGGCTGAATTAATTGCATGTTTTTCCTCACCTCTTTCTTTGCGCCATTTACTGCAACCTGCTCAGAAGTATCTTGGATGCCTGCAGAAATATTACTGTTCCCTGGGACGTTAACATCTCCCATTGAAAAGACAGGAAAGAGAGGCCTGAGAAATCGGAACTCGCTACTTAAGGATCCACCAGTCAAACAAACATCATAACGGTAAGTCCTGGAAAGCGACCCATTCTGTGAATCAGCACAGTTCCCTGGAGTATCAGAACTGGCAGGTGGGAAGTGAGGATGAGTAGTAGGAAATTGGCTTTGGGTGTCCTTCTTGAAGATTTTGACCACAATAAACACAACAATGCAGACCAGGAACACAAAGGAGACTGCAGCCAAGCAGATCACCAGATACTTGGTCAAGGTTTTATCTTCTTCTGGTTCTTGCACACTGACATCCACCCTCCTCAGGAAGGGATCCGAAAAGCCATCCACAAGAAGAACATTAAGCAACGTTGTGCTGGTCTGTGGAGGAAGGCCGTTGTCTCTGACCAGTATCACCAGCCTCTGCTTACTTGTGTCTCGCTCATTCAGGACTCTCCTGGTTTTCACTTCCCCATTCTGCGCTCCTATGCTGAAAAGGGCTGGGTCTGTGGCCTTCAGCAATTCATAGGAAAGCCAGGAGTTTTGGCCAGAATCTGCGTCCACTGCAACCACCTTGGTGACCAGATAGCCGGCCTCGGCTGACTTGGGAAGCAGCTCATTGCATGGGGATGTGTTGTTCTGGAGGGGATACAGGAAGAAGGGAGCGTTGTCATTCTCATCTATGATGTGGATTCGGACAATCACTTCTGAGCTCAGGGAAGGAGAACCACCATCAGATGCCCTCACAGTGACTCTGAAGCCTCTTATCTGCTCATAGTCCAGGGATCGGAGGGCATACATGTTTCCAGTTTCAGAGTTGATTGAGATGTAAGAAGTCACCATGCCATCACCCTTCCCAGGCAGAACTATGTAATTCACTTTAGCATTCAGCATTGTGTCCACATCCAGAGCATGGACTGAGCCAATGAGCAAGCCTGGAATATTATTCTCCCTGATTTGCATGTCATATGAAGACTTTTCAAAAACGGGAGAATTATCATTGACATCGGAGATCTGAACATTAATCAATCTTGTGGAAGTGAGCCTAGGAGCTCCCCAATCAATGGCAGTGATGGTGATGTTGTATTCAGTGACTGTCTCTCTGTCTAGGGGACTTTGGAGCACAAGCTGATAAAAGTTGTTTGTGGTGGCTTTCAGCACAAAAGGGAGTTTCATCGGCACGGAGCAGGACGTTTTGCTGTTGTCTCCAGAGTCTTGGTCTCTCACATTGAAGAGGGCCACCATTGTGTCCAGAGGAGAATCCTCCTTTAAAGTGCTGATCAGAGATATGATAGACACTTCTGGGGGATTGTCATTCTCATCTTCAACCTCTATGAGTATATTGCAGTGCCCTGAAAGACCCCCTCCATCTGTTGCTCTGATGCTCATGCTGTAGCTCTTTTCTTTCTCATAATCAATCTGTCCACAAACAGTTACTTCACCAGTAATTTTATTTAAATGAAACAAATTGTTTATTCTTTCAGGCACCTGATGGAACGAGTAGAGGATTTGCGCATTTGAACCCAAATCCAGATCTGTAGCTTCCACCTTAATCACAGGAGTGCCCTTAGGGAGATTCTCCTTTATTCTTGCCTTATATTCAGACTTACTAAATAGAGGAATGTTATCATTATGATCCAGAACATTAATATTAATTTGAACTGTGCCAGTTTTCTTTGGAACTCCTCCATCAATAGCCATTAGAATCAATTCAAGATGTGGCATCCTCTCCCTATCTAATGTTTTCTTCAAAACAAGGTATATATTGTCTTTTCTATCTTCATTCTTTTGTACTTCAAGCTGAAAATGCTCATTAGGACTGAGAATGTAATTTTGGATGCTATTATTACCCAAGTCATCATCCTGAGCTAATTCTAAGGGAAATATCATATTTATTGGAATATTTTCAGCAATGTCCATCTTAACATTGTTTTTCCAAAAATTGGGTGCATTGTCATTCACATCTTCTATCTTGATTTCAATATTAAAGATATCTAAGGGGTTTTCTAAAACAAGCTGAGAAAGAAGTAGACAAGGAACATTCTGGCCACATAAAGCTTCTCTGTCTATTTTATCATTAGTCAACAGATTCCCAGTTTGAATATCAAGGTGGAAGTATTCCTGAGTGCCCTCAGCAACTAAATGTGCTTTGCGTGTGGTAAGCTCCCCTGTTTTCAGTTTCAATTCCTTCAGCACATTAGCCACCAGAAACCCCTTTTTCTTTTCTTCAGGGACAGAAAAGCGAATTGAAGCACACATTACTCTAAGGAATGAGAAAGAGAGAAGGATATACAGACCTTGCCTTTTCCAAAAGCAATTCTCCATGATTCCAGTCCCTTCCTTGTAGGCTCAAATTCTGCCCCAAAATTCAGTTTTTCTTTCCTTCCTTTGTGATTTAATTGTTCAAACCCTATTTAATTGTTCAGTCTTTTGCCATCTTATAATCTGCAACATTTCCCTGCCAGAGTCAGATTCCTTTTGTTCAGTTTTGTATTACTGTTTCCCCTAATTCTGAGCAAGCAGAACAAAATTTCTTTGTTAATATCGCCACCATGTGGTGAACTAGGCAAAAATTCTATCTGCATGGTTTAGATTCAGGAACACATTGAATCCATTTTTATCTGTCCACTAGCTACCCTACCCAGCAGATTATCTCATTAACTGTTTAATTATATAGAAAAAGAAACAGCGTGACAATCTGCACAAAAAATCAAAGTTATTGATAAAGACTGTAATCCAGTCCTTTCGCAGTTGAGTTCTGAATGACTGTGGGCATATAGTGACCCTTTAGGTGGCTTCTGCTGTGCACCCAAGGATATCAAGTTTAAATCTGTGTAAGGAAATCTTTTCTGCTTTGAGGCCCCTTGGCAACATCTTTCAAGGTATTCAGTTTGGATTACCAGTGACAACATCCTTCTACAATTTTTTTGCTGTTGCTTGTTGTCCCATTTGGGAGAGGGGGGGGGGGCTTTGAATCATGCTCCTGTCAACTGCCCTTACAGTTTTCTTGAAAAGTTTTTGGGAATCTTTTGCCTTCTTCCTAGGCATCAGAGAGAAAGATTAGCTTATGATCACCTTTCCATGTTACTGTCTCAGAGGAAAAATGTTTCTTACATTCCTTTCTTGGTGTCCTTTAAATCTGTTTACAGCACTTGTAAACAGATTTAAAACAAAAAAATCCATTTTTTGTTAGTCCTTTTGCAGTATAATAACTTATACATTAACCATCATGGGTAAAATAACTTAGAGATTTGCCTTGTATGATACAGGTTTGCCCTTATGGAAATATGGGAGATTGGAAGGTGAAATAGGAGGAGGGGAGAGAGGTTCTACTCTTTCATCATTTCTCTAGGGAACAGGATTCAGACGTAGCCCATTCCCTACTGAGGTTATCCCTTAAAGAAGTAAAATACTGCAGCCACAATGGTCAAGATTACGCAGTAGAAGGAAGATTACTGTTAGAGCTGCCATCCTCCGCTCACACCTAGTGCTTTCTTAGATGCCAATCTGTCATTAGCCATGGAGGGATGGAGCTGTGGGGAGATGGGGGAAACCGAAAGCCGTCTTCATGCCATTCTGAGAGATCCCAAGGCTGCAGACCAGGGAATGGAATGCAACACCCATCCATCTACCTAATCGTTACCAAAGCATCTTCTCTGAATAGGACTGGACAATGGGGAGATAACAGGGGTGGACCGGAGAAGGGAAAGTTAACTTGGGAATCTTCACACACAAACTCTTAGTTCTGACTTTTTTTATTGTAACCACTTGGCTTTTAGTAAAAGTAACCTTTTTGCTACCAACTGAGTCAAGAGTGTTTCTTTCCCAAGGGATGAAGCTGGGCCAGGTCTGACAATTACTTTCAAACTACACCAGGAAAAATGTTCCTGGTAGTGATGTTTATGACCATCTGTTTGGAATTAATTGCTTATACTAAATATACTGGTCATACTTGAAAGCTAACTGAAAAGCAGAGTTAGAAGGGATCTTGGAGGTCTTCTAGTCCAACCCAAGCAAGTGACCCTATACCATTTCAAACCGATGGTTGTCTAAACTCTTCTTAAAAACTTCCAGTGATGGAGCACCCACAGCTTCTGAAGGCAACCTCTTCCAATGGTTAATTGTTTTCACAGTTAGGAAGTTTCTCCTTAGTTCCAGGTTGCTTCTCTTCTTGATTAGTTTCCATCCATTGTTTCTTGTTGTGCCTTCTGGTGCTTTGGAAAATGGGTTGACCCCTCTCTTCTTTGTGGCAACTCTGAAATACTGGAATACTACTATCATGTCGTCGTCCCCCCCCACAGTCCTTCTTTTCAGTAGACTAGACATACCCAATTCCTGCATCCATTTTTCAAATGATTTAACCTCCAGGCCCTTAATCATCTTTGTTGATCTTCTCAGCACTCTTTCCAGTGTCTCAACATCTTTTTTATATTGTGGCAACAAAAACTGGATGCAGAATTCCAACTGTGGCCTTACCAAGGCATTATAAAGTGGTACTAACAGTGATGATATAATCCATCTGGTCCTGGTGAATTTAACTTTCTAGCATGATCAAGTATTCTCTTACCATTTTCTTGCCTATTTTAATTTGTATTACTTGTCTGTCCTTTATGATTCTGTTTTGTCAGAGTTTGTTGCAGCAATCACATCCAGAAAGCACACACAGGTAACTGATTCAGTAAGATTCATTAATTTCTCTTTATATATAATATAACACATGAAGTAATATACAATACCAAAAGTAGGTTTTCCAACGTGGTAGCAAAAAGAAGCAAAACACAAGCAGAGGAGAAGAGTTCCAGTTCAGAGCAGCAGACAAGTTTATTTGAGCTCACCACACACACAGAGATACAGACTGAACCACACCCTGGCTTCTAGCTGCCTCCGTGTTGCTCACATAGAAAATACGCTTTCAGTTTTTCAAACAGCCCTCATTGGGTGACCCGTTACTATGCTTATCCAAACAGTCCCCTTGGCTGACTGGTTGCCATGTCTATTCCAGTCTATGAACATACTCTGACATGTTTTTGGTGGGTTGGGTTATTTTTTTTCTTTTGCGTGAAGACAGATGCAGAGAAAGAATTAAGCAACTCTAGTTTTTCCCTGCTGCCTTTCACTTGTTCCATTAGTGCTGGAACCCTGGCTTCTTCCGTGGGGAAGTCCTCTCCAAATTGTTGCATGAAATTCCACACCTGAACCAAGAAAAAACCTAGGTCTTTTGATTCCCCACCAAATTTCACACCAAGCGGAGGAACGTAGCCATCCGGCATCTGCGGGGGGCCCTCCCCCTTTTGGAATGGCTTCCGCAGCTGCTGCTGCTGAGGCCGGGACTTCTCCATCCTGATCAGCTCCATTGTTTGCTTCCCCGGCCCCCCTTGGTCAGAACAGGGTCCCTGCAGTTCTCTCCTCTGTTTCTGGGTGATCAGCCTCTCTTTCAGGACCGCTCTCACGTAAGTGTTGCCTCTCCCAAGCCTCTTCAAAGAGTTTCATAGCCTGGGATATCATAAGGTTCTCCTCATCGGCATCCTGCCAAGCAGCTGCTGGTCGCAGATATCGCCTTGTGGTAACTCCAACCAGAATTTCCTCAGGGTCATACTTCTGTCCCATTTCCAACGACCACCTGGGGCAGACGGATTGTTATTCCAAGTGTAGTCCAGCCATTTGCTCCGTTTCCAAAGGGCACGAGGATGCAGCCTCTCCCATGCCGTCCTCGCTGCCTGGGTGGGACATTCTTTTGAAAGTTTGGGATTTTTTTACACTCCCCTTGGAAGGTGTTAGCTGCGGGATGAGTGCGAAACTGAGATCTTGCTTAATGTCAAGCCAGCCTCCCCCAGTAACCAAGAAAGAAACCACTCAACTCCATTTTGTACTTTTACTGGTTATGAGTAGATAGCAGCTAAGCAAAGCAAGATCTGAGGCAAAAGCGTGTGTAATCATAGATATCAATATGTGACCCAACTCCTTCCCCCTGGTAACCCCATCCCATAGTCCAATCCACACAACCCTCAAGTGTCATGTCGGTTCCATCTTCAAAAAGTATCATCAGGTTGGTATGCCGGACAGTTGGCCTTGGCGGGCAAATCCACTATCTGCAGCATGTGCAGTAGATGGTGAGAACAAAACTCGCTTTTAACAATCACTCCTATACTTAAAACTTCCCCTCCCAAATACCATGCCTCCCCCTCCCCATTTCAATGACAGCCGAAAGCAAGTAGTGAAGCAGCGACTGACAGCTTGTCTTTGTTTTCAACAAGTTAGTGATAAGGCGGGTAATCTGGGCAAACAACAGAATGAATTGCCTGTAAAAGTTGGCAAAGCCAAGGAAACTCTGCAATTGTTTCCTCATGTGGGGGCGTCTAGCACCACCTCACTTTATATGGGTCCATCTCCACCCCCCTCATGGGATATTTGGTACCCTAAGTTTATCTGTCTTGTCCTTGTGGAACTCACATTTGGACACTTTAGTGTACAGTTTGGCTGCTTGGACTTTGTTCAGGACTGCTCTGACCAACTTCATGTGTTCTGCTTTTGTCTTGGTGTAAATTAATATGTCATCAAGGTATACCAAAACCCCCTTATATAGGTATTCATGGAGAACCTCATTTATCAGCTACATAAACACAGTGAGGGCTCCCTGTAGTCCAAATGGAAGCATGTTAAACTGGAAACATCCTAGGGAGCAATTAAAAGTAGTCTCCCATTCATCCCCTTCTTTAATTCTGACCCAGTAGTAGGCCAAATAAATCTTATTTCATTCTTTGACAAACTGATTAGTGGATTGGTGAAATGCCATGGACATAGTGTATTTTGATTTTAGTAAAAGATTTAATAAAGTAGACCACAACTATTTTTGGAGAAGCTAGAAAAATGTGTGATAGAAAAAACAAATGTACAGGTACACAATAGGTGAAACCTGGCTCAATAGCAGTAACTGCAAGAAGTATCTTGGAATCCTCATGGACAGTTATTTAAATATGAGCCAGCAATTTTTTGCAGCCACCAAAATAGCCAATATAATCCTAGGCTACATTAAGAGAGAGCTAGAACAAAGATCATGTGAAGTTTAGTACTGCTTTATAATGCTTCCTATCTAACAAAATGAAATTCAATGTAGAGAAAAGTAAAGTCTTATATTTAAACAAGAAAAACCAAAAGTACAAATATAGATTGTGTGAAACCAGGCTTAATAGCAGTAACTGTGAGAGGGATCTTAGTGTAGGGGCTCCCCTCCCAAATTAAGAAAGTTGAAACTATTGAAACGGATTATTTCAAAAGGAACCTTTAATTAAGAAGAATGGAAGCCGTTAAAGGCAAAGCAACATCTGAATCCCTTTAGGCAATGCAAGTAGAATTAAAGTAATAGTGACCCCTCCTATTTGTTAGAATGCAGATTGTAGCCAATACACAACTGTGCAGATGTTTCCTTTATCAACTGCCCTGAGAGCCAAATAAAAATACATTCCCATGGCTATCTTCCATTAGGCATTAAAGTAAAACATCCCACACAGCCATCATAAACATTCCCCAAAAGGGGATGGGATCTCAAACCTCAAACCGGCGCCAGGAAATCAGTTGTAAAATATCAGTTGTCACAGGTACTGCCAATAAATTGACCCCAAGGCCCTCCTCCTCCCAATTGAATGGCAGTATCACTTTTATGGACACTTAGAGTCAATGGACAATCAATGAAATATGAACTAAAAGTGTGCGGCGGCAGCCAAAAAAGCCAATGCAATCCAAAACTGCATTAACAGAGGCATTCAATCAAGATCACATGATGTACTAATACTAGTAAGACCACACCTAGAATACTGAATCCAGTTTTGGTCAATACACTATAAAAGGGTGTCGATACTCTAGAAAGAGTGCAGAGAAGAGCAACACAGATAGTTAGAGGACTGGAGTCTAAAACGTATTAAAAACAGTTACAGGAACTGGGCATGGCTAGTCTAGTGAAGAGAAGAACCAGGAGAGACATGATAGCAGTGTTCCAATATTTAATGGGCTGTCACAGAGAGGAGGGGGTCAGCCTGTTTTCCAAAGCACCTGAAGGCCAGTCAAGGAATAATAGATGGAAACTGATCAAGGAGAGATTCAACATAGAAATAAGGAGAAATTTTCTGACAGTGAGAACAATCAACCAATGGGAAAGCTTGCCTTCAGAAGTTGTGGGAGCTTCATCACTGGAAGCTTTCAAAGAAGAGACTGGACTGCCATCTGTCAGAAATGGGTTGGGATCTGCTGCTTGGGCAGGGGGGTGGACTAGATGACCTACAATGTCCCTTCCAACTCTATTATTCTGTTCTGTTCTGACCACACTTGGAATACTTCATCTAGTTTTGGTCACCACAATATAAAAAATATACTGAGACTTTGGACGAAGTGCAGAAAAGGGCAACAAAGATGATTTAGTGGCTGGAGGCTAAAACATATGAAGAACGGCTGCAGGAATTGAGTATATCTAATCTAGTGAAAAGGACAAGGGGAGACAAGATAGCAGTGTTACAATATTTAAGGGGCTGCCACAAAGAAGAAGGAATCAACCTATTTTCCAAAGCATCAGAAAGCAAGACAAAAAGAAATGTTTGGAAACTAATCAAGGAGGGAAGCCAGTTGAACAAAGGAGAAATTTCCTGACAGTGAGAATAATAAACCAGTGGAACTTCGGAAAATTGTGGGTGCCTCTTCATGGAGGCTTTAAAAAAGAGATCGAATGGACTTTTGTCTCAAATAGTATAGTCTCCTGCTTGTGCATTGGGTTAGACGAGAACTGTGATGGCGAACCTATGGCACATTTCTGAGGGCATGTCAGTTTGGGAACGGGTTTCCAGTTTGTGTTTTGGGCTGTTTTTCGCCCTCCGGAGGCTTCAGAGAAGCTTCCTGAAGCTTCTGGAGGGAGAAAAATGGCCCAACGGACAAGCCGGAAGTCTGCTCCAGAACTTCTGGTTTGTGTGTTGGGCTGTTTTTCGCCCTGCCCAGGCTCCTAGAAAGCCTCTGGAGCCTGGGGAGGGCAAAAAACGGTCAGACCGGGTCCACTGGAAGTTGGAAAATGGGCCATTTCTCCCCTCTGGACGGCCTCTGGGTGGGCGGGGGAGGCTGTTTTCACCCTCCCCAGGCTCCAAGAAAACCGTGTGTGCATGCATGGGGCAGCAGGGGGGGGAGTATCATGTGCACATATGTAGGAGGCACAGTGCGGAGGGGGCATTAAATTAGAGTGGTTGTCACGCAAGTGCGCGTGATAGCACACGGGCGTGTGCTTTTGGCACCCGAGGTGAAAAAGGTTCACCATTACTGGACTATAACATGGGCAAGTCGCGGCATCGTGTGACATTTAGCAGTGTTTTTTCCCTTCACGGAGCTAGATTGGGTGTGGCCTGCATGTGACGCATTCGACCCATGGGTCACCAGTTTGACAGTTATGGACAAAGTCCCTTTGCATCTCTGTTATTCTGTTACAAATAGATGTCTACTTTTTTTCTTGAAACCTGCAGTGATGGGGCACCTACAACTTGGGGAGGCAAACTGCTACATTTGATTAATTGTTTTCACTGTCATAAAATTTATCCTTAGTTTGCTTAGGTTGGATCTCTCTGCTTGGGCAGAAGGTTGGACTAGGTGGCCTACAAGGTCCGTTCCAAGTCTGTTATTCTGTTATTATCAGATATATTTTTGTATGGATGTTTCAGATGCTATTGGTATATTATGATTTATCAATTGTTCATATCTTATTATTTATGATTGTACCTTATGATTTATCATCTCTGAGTTATCACTTTGTTGTTTGCATGTACTCTTGAGAGCTTATGTCCAAGAGATAAATTCATACTTGACCAATAAAGAATTCTATTTCTGTTCTGTTCTCTTTTTTCTTATTATGCCTTCCTACTTTGGGTGTGTATGTGCATGTAAGGGAGAAGGAGAGAGCGAGAAAGGGGAGGAGGGCTAGGGTTAGGTAGGGTTACCTTAGAGATTTGCCTTGTATGATATAGGTTTGTACCTATGGAAATTGGTGTCAAGATTGAACCATTTTGCTTCTTTCAAACGTAATGCTTTTCAATTTCCCAGTGAACTAGTGGGAAGGAAATGGAATGTGGAGAATGTTTGCAAAGATCACGAGAGCATGGAGCCAGCAAGGTCATTGCTGCAGGTGCTTGAGAAAGAGATGGATCATTCTCATAACAAAAGACCATCTCATAATTGGACAATGTACTTGGACACTACTGGAAAAGATAATCAAAAAACATCTGCAAACTTCTAAAAACAAATCGTTAAACTAGAAGCCAGCATGGGTTTGTTAAAAACAGACCATGCCAAACCAATCTTATTTCATTCTTTGACAAAGTGATTAAGTTAGTAGACCAGCGAAATGCTGTAGATAAAGTATACTTAGATTTCAGTAAAGTATTTGGCAAAGTACATCACAATCTACTTCGTGGTAAGCTAGAAAGATGTGAGATTGCCATCAGAAATTGTGGATGCTTCATCACTGGAAGTTTTTAAGAAGAAACTGGATAGTCACTTGTCTGAAACGGTGTACGGTCTCCTGCTTGAGCAGAGGGTTAGACTAGAAGATCCCTTCCAGCTCTATTCGATTTATTTTGAACAGAAATCTCCTGTAGACCATACGGCAAGAGTTTGTTCAGTCCAATAATTCTCTGCCTACCCAACATTTTCATCCTGACTAAAGAAGTTATTTGAATGAGTAATGAAATGTGTCAATTTTAATAGACTTTGGTACAGTTGCCATGATTTAACCTTTTTAGATAAATTGATTGATTTTCACTGGCCACCTCTACATTATGCAACCCTTCAGCTATTTCATAACCCTTCTTTAGCAATTTCAGTGGTGTTCCTTTGAGGTATTTGTTTCCTTCTTTCCTTCAATTTGTTTTTAATGTTTCTGGAAGTCTTTAATATATAGTTCCCCAAATCCTGACCCACTTAAGCATTTAATCACTTGTAGCACTCTCCACCAATCAGATCAAGCCTTGATCATGAGCTACATAATAAAACCTTTAGTTTCTAATCAATATGATGAAATTTTATTTAAATAGTTTTTCACTCAGTCCATATTCTTTTGTTCAAACTCCCATTCAACCCCTCTGCCAAATTTTATTGTTTATTTATAAAATTTATTGAAGCGGTATCGTGGCCTAGAGGTGAAGATTCTTGCCTCCAATTGGGAAGGTTGAGAGTTCAGCCCTAGTCAGTGACAGATGTTTCTTTATCAGGGCACAAAGAGAAAATATCTACTGTAAACTCTGTGTAGGCATCAAGAAGGGAATCTAGCCAGTAAACGCTCATTCAGTCACCCCAACTCCACCCCCAATTACACCTGGAATAAAGGGATTATAAGAAAGAAAGAAAAATTATTAGCCACCTGTCTTAATACAAGATAATACTTGGTGGGTTACAATCAGAGAAAATAAAAAGAGAATTAGAAATAAAAACAGAAATAAAATAAAATAATTAAAGTAAAAATATTAAAAACATCAATTAATATCCACAAACACGATGTGGGGAGGTGGAATCTGTTGTTAATCAATCAATCAACCACCTCCACTGTGATGCTCCCCTATTGGGGCCCCAAGCTTACTGGTAGAGTCAGTTCTTCAGGCCCTTGTGGATAGGAGGGTTGGGGCTGACTTCACACCAGGGGGCAAGATGTTCCAGAGGACAGATGCAAGAGCAGAAAAGGCAGACAGGGCTCGCACAATGACAGGGCCTCCTCTGCTAGCACGGGTGGGATGGGCCAATCCCAGTGGGATAAGATGGTCCCTCAAATAACCATGCCGTGAAAAGCTTTAAAAGTGATTAACAAGACCTTGAATGGGACCCAGAAGCAGACAGGCAGCCAATGCAGATTGCAGAGCAATGGTATTACATGGGCCATTGTTCAGGCCACAAGAATTGCCCATGACACTGAACACTGCGTCAGCTGAAGCTTCCAAATTTGAAAAACTTTGCAAATTGTTTCCTTCTGAGAGAATTGTATGATTTTCTTTTAAGGCAGTATATATTTGATAAGTTTCTCACCTACCAAATTACATTTAGTACAATTACAACACAGGATAAATACCCATATAGAAACTGAAATACATGTAAAACCGATATAAATTTTCCAGTACATTACCCTAAACAAACAAGTTTTCTGGAAATTCACAGCAACGTACATTAATAGACAATCTTTTATTTTTAGAAATTAATAATTTCTGAATTATTCAAACCATATAGATTTATAATGTGCTTCCATTGATAATTATTCTCACCTGGGATATGTGCTCTCTTTCCTCCAATTGATTAGGAAGATCCTGGCAATCATTACGAATCTGTGGATTCAGCAGAGTTTTTTGATGCTCCATAGTAAAAACAGGAAAGAAAGGCCTAAGGAATTTAAACTCACTGCTCAGAGACCCATCAGCTAAGCACACTTCATAGCTGTAGGCCTGGGAAGATGCCCCAGTATTAGGATCCACACACTTGTCTTGCAAATTTGGTCCCCCGGGGAAATTTCCTGTGGAATGAGAACTTCCTATGAACTTCCTTCGCTTCTGAAACTTGGTTGCAATAAACACAGTGACAGAAAGCAGAAAAATGGATGAGATGGCAACCAAGCAGATAATCAGATACAGTGTTAGAGTATGATCTCCTTCTTGCGGGACTTCCTCCTTAGGATTATCCATAATTTTCATGTAAGGATCAGAGAAGCCGTCCACTAGAAGAATCCTTAGGGTCGCAGAGGCAGACTGAGGAGGATGCCCATTATCCCTAACTACCACAATAAGAGTGTGTTTGAAACTGTCTCGCATGTTCACCGGTCTCATGGTTTTCACCTCCCCATTCTGAGTCCCAATAGCGAAGAGACTCGGATCTGTAGCCTTCAGCAACTGATAGGAAAGCCAAGAATTCTGCCCTGAATCTCTGTCCATTGCCACCACTTTGGTGACTAGGTAGCCTGTCTCTGCTCCCCTGGGAACCAGATCATTTGATGGAGAAGTGCTGTTCTGAAGGGGGCAGAGGACGAAGGGGGCATTGTCATTTTCATCTGTTATAAAAACTCGGACCACCGTTTCTGAGCTCAAGGGAGGTGAGCCCTTGTCTACAGCCCTCACCATCACCTGGAAATCCTGTATATCCTCATAATCTATAGATCGAATGGCATATAAATTCCCAGTTTCAGAGTTGATGGAGATGTAAGATGATGCAGGCTCTTCCCTGATCTCTCCAAACAAAAGAGAGTAGGTTACTTTGCCATTCTGTTCTGTGTCCACATCCACAGCATGGACTGATCCAATGAGCAGTCCCGGAATGTTGTTTTCTCGTAAGTGCAAATTGTAGAAACCTCTTTCAAACTTTGGAGGGTTATCATTGACGTCTGAAAGTTGAATGCTAATAACTGTCATTGAAGTGAGTCTGGGAGAACCTTGGTCGGTGGCTGTGATGGTGATGTTATAATGTGACATTTGTTCTCTGTCCAATGGCTGTTGAGTCACAAGCTGGTAATAATTGTTCTCAGTCAGTTTTAATATAAAAGGCAGGTTTTTCTCAGTGTTGCAGTTAGTTCTGCCATTGTCTCCGGAGTCGTGATCTCTGATGCCAAAAAGTGCCACTAGTGTTTCCGGGGGAGAATTTTCTGGTAAAGGATTAGTGATGGATGATACAATTATTTCTGGAGCATTGTCATTCTCATCTTCGATGTCAACAAGAACTTTACAGTAAGCGAACAATCCTCCTCCATCTGTGGCTTTGATGCTGAATTCATAATTATGATTTTCTTCATAATCAATTTTCCCTACGAGCATAATTTCCCCAGTATGATTGTTTAACCTGAATGATCGGAGTACATCTGCTGGTGCTTGGCTAAAAGTGTAAATGATGTGAGCATTGGATCCAATGTCTTTGTCAGTGGCTTCAACTTTAGCAACCAATGAACCTGGATGACTATTTTCCATTAGCTGCACTTTATACACTGCTTGTTCAAATTGGGGCACGTTATCATTGGTATCCAGAATATCAATAATTATCTGTACTGTGCCAGTTCTCCTTGGGATCCCTCCATCCACAGCTTCCAGAATGAGGATAAACTGAGGGATCACCTCGCGGTCTAATGGTTTTGCCAAAAGCAGTTCTGCATATTTCCTACCATTGTTTTGACTTTGTACGTCTAGCTTAAAATATTCACTTGGGCTAAGTATGTAGTTCTGGATAGCATTTTTTCCTTTGTCTAAATCTTCGGCTGTCTCCAAGGGGAAACGTGTATTTATGGGAATCTGTTCAGGTATTTCAAAAAAGAATTGATTCTGAGGGAAAATAGGGGAATTATCATTGACATCTTCTACCTGAACTTCAATTTTGAAGAATTGAAGAGGATTTTCCAGCAAAATTTCAGAGAATAGAGTGCAAGGATCACTCAGACCACACAAAGCTTCACGGTCAATTTTATCCCTCAGTATTATATTCCCAGAATGAGGATCCAGCTGGAAATCCTGCCTGGAGCTCTTAGAAATCAACTGTGCTCTGCGAGCAGAGAGCTCCTTCACATCCACTTTCAAATCTTTTAGCACATTTGCTACTATTGACCCAGCTTTCTTCTCCTCAGGCACTGAATAGCGGAATGGTTCACACAACATACCAGAGCTACACAGAGAAATAAAGAACAAGACCACTTGCCTGCTAGTACGAGATGCTTCCATTTTCTCAGCCTCTTTCAGGGAAGGTCATACATTCAATAAGATTCTTTGTAAAGCAACTGCTGTAATTTCCATTATAGTTGTGATCAGAATCCAGTAGGAGTTATTTTTTTGGTATCCACGTTAAAGTATTTTCTTCGGAAATTTCTCAAGATTTAATTGAAAGCTGTTGCCTTTTGTCCTGAGATTCCTTTGTCTAATGACTGGATCACTCTGAAGTAAACGAATCTCTCTTTTTACTGTTTGGTGCAATAGCACCACCTTGTGTTTAAAGTAAAATGTAGCACTGAATTTAGGAAACTCCTTTGAAAAGGGCATTTATTATAGTGTATAGAATAGTGTGTGCATCTTTTCAAAAGAACAAAGTGTTATACAATCTTGGTGTCTTTTGTGATATCTAAGTAATGTATTAATAGCTTTCAATCGAGAGAAAAAGATTTCTCCCAAAATATAAGAGCTATAATTTTTGATATCGTTGTGATATGAATGTTTGTATAAAGTACCATAAATACAAGGAATCAGAGGAATATCACTTGTGTGTTTTATTTTTACTTGCACCTTTTCTTGTCATGCATTTATAATGACCATGTAGGTTATATTTGGATACAATCATGATTTTCACTTCCATTAATATCTAGATATTTCATATTTCCTTTCAGAAGGAAATTAAGCAGCCAGAAATTTAAATTAAAAAGATTCAATTTGCAGAAGTTGCCACTGCATTTCTTTCTTTCTTTTTTCTTATTACTTTCTAGAGGTTTTTACCTCTCTTGTCTATCTAATATTTTGTTTTGGATTTTTTTTTTCATTTTTGTAACAAATTTGATGTAAACAGAAGGACAGAAATGAACAATTGACTATCATGTTAAACCATCTTGGAAGAGTGATGGAGACTGTATTCTTATATTTTATATCTAACATTTCAGAAATTTGCAATGTATCTTTGAAGTTAAGGTGTAGACAGACAACGACCTGTATCATTTTTGAATTTCCAGAGGTTTTTATTTAATAGATTATCTAGCAAAGGTTTAAGGGCAACCACCTTAATATGTAATGTTGTATACCATTCATGGCTTAGAGTTGACTTAATCAGCTCCATGGAGTGTATGTTTTTTTAAAAATAATAATAAGCTGACTGTGTGATGAATTATAATAATAACAATTGCAAGGGGTAATTTTCTTTGGAACAGCTTACATTGTGCAATGAAATTGTTAACACCATCAAACAACATCTGCCTTTTCCAGCTTCTTGGGGGGGGGAGCACAATAGGTGAATAAATCCAGTCTGATAGTCTGATAGCTGATCGTGTAACCAACCATGATAATAATATCAAGAAAGGAATATTTCAAGGCGATCGTTCACTACCATGTTTCTTATTGCACTGATTCTCCTGTCAACTATAGTGAAAAGGTCAGACCATCATTATCAAGCATCCAAAATATCTGCCAGACTGTATCATTTCCTTTACATGGGTGATATGAAGTTGGATGGAAAAGCACTATCTGAAATAGAATCATTGTTCAATTCTGTCCATATATAAGATCAAGACATTGCAATGAAATTTGGGCTCAACCAATGTTCCACCCTCACCACCAACAGGAGAAAAATGGTGAAAACCATTTTAATTCCATAGGGAATTAAGATGTCCTTTGGAAACTCCATCAGAGTCTGGACGAAGACTATCACTATCAATACCTGGGTATTCTTCAAGCTGAGAATCTTTCAAGCACACTGAAGTTAAGAAGAAGATCAGAAATGAATACATCAAGAAAGTGAAGAAGATTTTAAGTCAAAATTCAGTGTAGGAAATACCATCAAGGCAATTAACACTGCGGCAATCCCAATCATTAGATTCATAACACTTGGAATAGTGGATTCGACTCAAGCAGACCTTCCTAGCCTTGGCTAGGAAGACCAGAAAAATAATGACAATGAAGTAAGCCAGAATTAAGAAGACAGCAACAGACAGCCAATACCACTTCTGCAAAGAAGCTGAAGAAATAGTGGACCACCTAGTTATCTGCTTCAAGAATATCACACAGATTGATTACAAATAACGGCATGACAAAGTAACAACAACAAAAGCATGACAAAGTAACAACAACAGTGCATTGAAAGAGCTGCAAGAATACTGTTTGCCTGCAAGCAAGAACTGGTGGAATCATAAAAATGGAGAAAATAATAGAAAATGAAGAAGTCAAAGTGCCCTGAGATTTTAGAATTCAAATAGACAAGAACCTGCCACATAACATCTGAGACTTAATAATAGTTTTTAAGAAAGACAAAAAACAACAACTACACCAAGATAGTGGATATGGCAGTACTTGAAGACAAGAGAAAGACCTGGAGAAGATAACAAAATACAAAGGACTGCAAATAGGAATAGAACAACTGTGGCAAAAGAAAGCAAAGGTACCAATATAATAGATCCCTTGGTTGCAATCATAAAATGGAGCATCACTTGAAAACCATGGGCACTGAAAAAATTACCATCAGTCAAGGCAGCTATAAGGATGGTCTCTCCTTCTAGTTTAAGAAAGTGAAGACTCTTTAAATGAAGTATTTCAAAAGGAAGCTTTTATTAAGCAGAAGTGAAAACATTCAGTTCAAAGCAATCTCTGAATCCCCTGAGCAAATATTAAACAAATCATAAATTTATCCTCAAATCACGGCCAGGAATTGAATCTGGGCTCCTTGTTTATTTTAAAAAACAAATAAATACTCTCTGACACTGAACTGCTCTGGTCCTTCTCAAACCTGATACTAACTATGTACACTTACAAACTTATATGCTATTTTCTCCAAATACAGGCCATCAGTGTGGAAGTTTGATTAAACTTCTATGGGAGTAGAGCATAGAGATACAAGAGCGATGAAAAGCTGTGTCTTCCAAGATGGTATCAGAGGTGGCATTTAGCTGGTATTTAGAGAAATTTAAAGGAATGTAGAAGGCAACCTTGTCTTGACAAAATGATAGTTCTATCAACATTTGCTCTGGGCTGTTAGAATTAACCAGCAGCTTGCTTCCTTGTCCATTTGCTCTCAAGCGCTGACAGCTTCATCCCAGCTCGAGGGAAAAATCTGGGTTTTTCTTCCACCAATTTAGCGACCACAAAGGGACTCCCAGCCAACCCAGCTATAGGAGGTACAGGGCCAATACTGTGGCCGTAACAGATCTCTTTTGTCTGTGGGTAAGCCACAGGGACACAGTGGTTCAGTGGCTAAGGCGCTGAGCTTGTTGACCAAAAAGGTGACAGTTCAGCAGTTCGAATCCCTAGTGCCACGTAATGGAGTGAGCTCCCGTTACTTGTCCCAGCTTCTGCCAACCTACCAGTTTGAAAGCACATAAAAAATACAAGTGTCAGGTTTCCAAAATATGCCCTAATTAATTTATGAGCCTCGAGCCAAGTTCAAAAGAAATCCAATCATTTATTAGGAACAACATCTCGGCAATACCCGTGTGGAGTCAGATCTAACCTCAGTATAATTATGGCTGAACTTTACCCCTGTTTCTCCCCTTCCCTCAGTCTCCATTCTCTTAAGGCCCCCAAGGTCCCTAGATGTCAAAGTCTTAACAATATTCAATTGACCTGCAATCTCACCGAGACCATTCTCTTAAAGCTCTCCCCGGGATGGTTCCTACTGTGTGGGTTAAAAGCTTATTTTTAAGCTTCAAGCATTAATCCCCAATTGCAATTCAAAGGTCTCCCTACCATCAAAAAACTGAATATGTAGCATTGGCTGTTTCGCTAGTGGGAGTGCCAGGTTTGAAGTACATAACACTATAGGACTTGAACACCCAGGCTTTAAGAGTTTAAATTCCACCTCCCATTTCCTATCCACTCTGACAGAGAGCTAAGGCAGGTCAGAGAAGCCACCCTGGAAAATCAAGCAGCCATTGATTGTTACGACACAATCATGACTGTGAAGAATTTTGTAGATTTTGTTGTTTTAATTTGACCAAAGACTCAGAGTAAATAGAGGAAGATATCCAACACCTAAAACAGCTGGAATGAAACATTGGATACAACAAATAGCTCTTCTGCTAGTTGCCAGGCGTATATTGGCTAAAGGTCCATCATAGTGGGATTACTCCTTTGCTGTCTTTTCCAGTGTATTCCCCCATGCCTAAAGACTTGTCCTTTTTTTCCATTCAAAGCACAATAAAAGGAGAAAACAGGTCTCAAAAATGATGAGCCAAACTGATCATGAATACGAGATTTATATGGACCAAACCTCGGTTTGTACAGAGGGCTAAAATTAGGAAATGTTATCCCTTGTACAAGACAAAGGGGTGTTAGAATTAATTAAAAGACTCTGATAGAAAATACAGTTATTTTCTCTTTAAGCCAAATAGTGAGTAAAAACAAAAGCTGCAGAATAAAAGCTCACCAGGAAAAACTTCTTCCCACCTCTCAGTCTAGGGAAAGTCCTGGGCAGACTGTCAAGAACCACTTACCAAGAGGATACATTGTTGTAATAAGAAAAACCACAGGAATGCAGCCGGAGAGAGACCCTTTGCTTTCAGCTACAGCAATCAGTATTAACTGGATTAAGACAATAGCGACATCCAAACGCACTGGCTTTACATCTCCACCCCCAACATGACTGCAGAGAGGCTGGGGGAATACATGCGGCTGGGTAAGGTTTACCTGAGCAGTTTTCAACCCTGCCTGCCAGGTTCCTCATTGAAACTGTTTGTGGGAAACCTGTGCCAAAGGTTGCAGATTGTGGCCACGTGATCATGGGATGCAGGGCCATCCTATGTGTGAGCTGGCGGCCGAGTGCCCACATCGCAATCAAATGACTGGGACAGGTGGAACTTCTAGGATTGGTCGTAACGACCACTCAGTGGATTATAATATAAATCTTTGCTAAAGGAATAGCTGTTAGCCAAGGATTACCTATAAAAGAATTGTGATCTATGTTCTCAACTAAAATTAAAGTAAAATTACCTGTTTCATTAATAAATAAATAAGCATTTAGTTCAAGAATAACTGATAGAGCAAAAGGAATAGAGGGAGAATCAATAGGGAGAGTCTGAATTAATTGCATGTTTTTCCTCACCTCTTTCTCTGCGCCATTTACTGCAACTTGCTCAGACGTATCTTGGATGCCTGAAGAAATATTACTGTTCCCTGGGACGTTAACATCTCCCACCGAAAAGACAGGAAAGAGAGGCCTGAGAAATCGGAACTCGCTACTTAAGGATCCACCAGTCAAGCAAACATCATAACGGTAAGTCCTGGAAAGCGACCCATTCTGTGAATCAGCACAATTTCCTGGAGTGTCAGAACTGGCAGTTGGGAAGTGAGGAACAGCCGTAGTGAAATGGCTTTGTGGGTCCTTCTTGAAGATTTTGATCACAATAAATACAACAATGCAGACCAGGAACACAAAGGAGACTGCAGCCAAGCAGATCACCAGATACTTGGTCAAGGTTTTATCTTCTTCCGGTTCTTGCACACTGACATCCACCCTCCTCAGGAAGGGATCCGAAAAGCCATCCACAAGAAGAACATTAAGCAACACCGTGCTGGTCTGTGGAGGAAGGCCGTTGTCTCTGACCAGTATCACCAGCCTCTGCTTACTTATGTCTCGCTCATTCAGGACTCTCCTGGTTTTCACTTCCCCATTCTGCGCTCCTATGCTGAAAAGGGCTGGGTCTGTGGCCTTCAGCAATTCATAGGAAAGCCAGGAGTTTTGGCCAGAATCTGCATCCACTGCAACCACCTTGGTGACCAGATAGCCGGCCTCGGCTGACTTGGGAAGCAGCTCATTGCATGGGGATGTGTTGTTCTGGAGGGGATACAGGAAGAAGGGAGCGTTGTCATTCTCATCTATGATGTGGATTCGGACAATCACTTCTGAGCTCAGGGAAGGAGAACCACCATCAGATGCCCTCACAGTGACTCTGAAGCCTCTTATCTGCTCATAATCCAGGGATCGGAGGGCATACATGTTTCCAGTTTCAGAGTTGATTGAAATGTAAGAAGTCACCATGCCATCACCCTTCCCAGGCAGAACTAAGTAATTCACTTTAGCATTCAGCGTTGTGTCTAGATCCAGAGCATGGACTGAGCCAATGAGCAAGCCTGGAATATTATTCTCCCTGATTTGCATGTCATATGAAGACTTTTCAAAAAGGGGAGAGTTATCATTGACATCGGAGATCTGAACATTAATCAATCTTGTTGAAGTGAGCCTAGGAGCTCCCCAGTCAATGGCAGTGATGGTGATGTTGTATTCAGTGACTGTCTCTCTGTCTAGGGGACTTTGGAGCACAAGCTGATAAAAGTTGTTTGTGGTGGCTTTCAGCACAAAAGGGAGATTCATCTGCACGGAGCAGATCGTTTTACTGTTGTCTCCAGAGTCTTGGTCTCTCACACTTAAGAGGGCCACCATTGTGTCTGGAGGAGAATCCTCCTTTAAAGTGCTGATCAGAGACATGATGGACACTTCTGGGGGATTGTCGTTCTCATCTTCAACCTCTATCAGTACATCGCACTGACCTGGAAGACCCCCTCCGTCTGTTGCTCTGATGCTCATGCTATAGCTCTTTTCTTTTTCATAATCAATGTCTCCCCAAACAGTTATTTCACCAGTAATTTCATTTAAATGAAACAAATTGTTTATTCTTTCAGGCACCTGATGGAACAAGTAGAGGATTTGCGCATTTGAACCCAAATCCAGATCTGTAGCTTCCACCTTAATCACAGGAGTGCCCTTAGGGAGATTCTCCTTTATTCTTGCCTTATATTCAGACTTACTAAACAGTGGAAAGTTATCATTATTATCAAGAACATTAATATTAATTTGAACTGTGCCAGTTTTCTTTGGAACTCCTCCATCAATAGCCATTAGAATCAATTCAAGGTGTGGCATCCTCTCCCTATCTAATGTTTTCTTCAAAACAAGGTATATATTGTCTTTTCTATCTTCATTCCTTTGTACTTCAAGCTGAAAATGCTCATTGGAACTGAGAATGTAATTTTGGATGCTATTATTTCCCAAGTCATCATCCTGAGCTAATTCTAAGGGAAATATCATATTTATTGGCATATTTTCAGGAATGTCCACCTTAACTTCATTTTTCCAAAATTTGGGTGCATTGTCATTCACATCTTCTATCTTGATTTCAATATTAAAGATATCTAGGGGGTTTTCCAAAACAAGCTGAGAAAGAAGTAGACAAGGAACATTCTGGCCACATAAAGCTTCTCTGTCTATTTTATCATTAGTCAACAGATTCCCAGTTTGAATATCAAGGTGGAAATATTCCTGAGTGCCCTCAGCAACTAAATATGCTTTGCGTGTGGTAAGCTCCCCTGTTTTCAGTTTCAATTCCTTCAGCACATTAGCCACCAAAAAACCCTTTTTCTTTTCTTCAGGGACAGAAAAGCGAATTGAAGCACACATTACTCTAAGGAATGAGAAAGAGAGAAGGACATACAGACCTTGCCTTTTCCAAAAGCAATTCTCCATGATTCCAGTCTCTTCCTTGTAGGCTCAAATTCTGCCCAAAAATTCAGTCTTTCTTTCCTTCCTTTATGATGAATGATGAATAGGTTGAAATCGTATTTAATTGTTCAGTTTTTTGCCATCTTATAATCTACATGTGTTTCACGATAAAAGAATCACATCCCTTTCTTTTTCAATTTTTTTAACTAGGTTTCTTCTCCCAATGTTGATCAAGAGGCAGAACAGACTAATTTTCTTTGTCAATATCGCCACCATGTGGCCAACCAGGCAAAAATGTATTTTAACTTGGTCAATTGCTTTGCAGTTGTGACTTCCCAACTTAGTGTCCCAGAAAAGCAATTCTTTTCTTGCTTTATTTACTGCAATTGGGCCCTCTTAGACATAAATACACTGTAAGCTTTATAAGTACACATATTAATATAGCTATGCATAAAAAACTAAAAATGCACCTCAACGCAGACACTTGCAACAGCTTTAATCTTAATAATCCAGTTTTTTTCTGTTCTTTTGTAGTGCAAAAGAAATTCTAAACTTTAGCTTTACTATCGTGACTAAAACATCTTAGAAATTCATCTTGGATGAGTTGGAATATTTTTACAAAAATATTTATCTAACTTATATTTATATAGTTAATTACTATTTTTTCTTTTAGCTAATTAAGTTTCCTTAGCTACCTGAGGGCTTTCCATAGCAATGAGAAGGAGGGAGGAGGAGATTCAGGGTTCTGTTTTTTCATCATTCCCTTTACTCCCTCAGTTGACCTTCCTTCCTCTCTGAAGTAGCCCATTTACTGTTGAGATTGGCCTCTAAGGATGTAAAATATTAGTTTATTTGAGAATGACCCAGCACATATTGAAAGAACTGAGCAGGATTCATAATAGAGAAAAAACTTCTTTATCTACAAAATGCAAAAACATGATACAAACAACACCCAAGCATCTCTTGCAAAGTGGTAGAGAGAAGAATGGACTCTGAACACAGAACAGCCGGCTCCCATGGCTCTCACAGCAAATCCTGTGTCTCAGTCAAAAAACAGTTCCCTTTGGCTGGATCGTTGCCATGGCTATTGCAGTTCATAAATTCTTTATAAACTGACACTCCTCCCTTTATGACTGGAATAGCCATAAAACCAAATAATTTAATATTCTTCCCAATGTGCGCTCCACCGAATGACTTGTCATTACATCTGCTAGATTGTCTTCTGAAGAACAGTGAAGTAAGCAGATTAGTTTATTTTTGATAACTTCTCTGACATTACAACGTTTATTGTCCACATACTTGCTTCTATTTTTCATTGTCACCTGTTTCCATTTTAATGCAAGCAGCATTGTCTTCAAACACTGTTACATCTTCATTAACTTCTATGTTTAAATCGTTTAACATATATACATACCAAGTTACTTCTGAACAAATTTCAGATAGAGCAATAAATTCTGCCTAGAAATGGCTACAGTAGTTTGTTTTCTGGACATCCGTCTAATTAAAGCCTCTCCAAATAATATTACAATCCCAGAATTGGATTTTCTGGTTTGCACATCATTGGCATAATCACTGTCAACATAAATCTTTAACTTTAAATCTGTATTTGAAGACCTAAATTTACAGTTCTATTCAAATACCTGAGAATTCTTTTTACACCCATCTAATGCAACTGTGTTGGTGCAGCAGTAAAGTGACTTAAGATGCTTACTGCATAAACTATGTTTGGTCTGGATCACTGTGACAGATATAACAAGCTCCCTATTTCTGACTGATATATTTCTTGATCACAGGCTTCCCTTTTATCCTCACCCAAATAATTGTGAAAATGTGTGGACATAAGTGTTGGAGCAGAATTACAACCCCTCATGTTGTATCTCTCCAACAGCGGTTCAATTCTCCTTCTTTGACTGAGAACATGATCACCTTTCTCCATTTTTTTGTATCTCTACACCAAGATAGTTTTGTATTTCACCCAAATTTTTCAATTCAAAATTTTTCCCAACTGATTAGCAAATTTCTTCATCTGTATCAGCAAAAGGAATACCCGCCGTGTAACCTTGCAGTATACAGTTCCAAGAAAATGTATGTGAACCCCTTGGGATTACATGGAGTTGTGCATGAATTGATCATAAAATGTGCTCTCAACTTCATCTATGTCACAACAATAGACAAACACAGTCTGCTGAAAATAATACTACACAAACATTAGATGTTCCCATGGTTTAATTGAACATAACATGTAAACATTCACAGTGCAGGGAGGAAAAATTATGTGAACCATTGGACTTAATAACTGGTTGACCCTCCTTTGGCAGCAATAACCTCAACCAAACGTTTCCTGTAGTTGCAGATCAGACCTGCACAACGATCTGGAGTAATTTTGGACCACTCCTCTTCACAAAACTGTTTCCGTGAAGCAATATTCTTGGAATGTCTGATGTGAATCGCTCTCTTAAGGTCATGCCACAGCATTTCAATCGGGTTGAGGTCAGGACTCTGACTGGGCCACTCCAGAGGCGTATTCTGTGCTGTTGAAGCCATTTTTTTGTTGAATTACTTGTATGCTTTGAGTCATTGTCCTGTTGCATCACCCAACCTCTGCGGAGCTTCAGTTGGAGGACAGATGGTCGTACGTTTTCCTGCAAAATGTCTTGATAAACCCTGGAATTCATTTTCCCATCAATGACAACAATCCGTCCAAGCCCTGAGGCAGGAAAGCAGCCCCAAACCATGATGCTCCCTCCGCCATGTTTTACAGTGGGGATGAGGTTTTGATGTTGGTGTGCTGTGCCTTTTTTTCTCCACACATAGTGTTGTGTGTTTTTCCCAAACAACTCAATTTGGTTTCATCTGTCCACAGTATATTTTGCCAGTAGTGCTGTGGAACATCCAGGTGCTCTTTTGCAAACTTCAAACGTGCTGTAATTTTTTTTTTTTTTGGACAGCAATGGCTTCCTCCGTGGTGTCCTCCCATATATTCCATTCTTGTTTAATGTTATCCTTACTGTAGATGGGTCAACAAAAATGTTAGCATGTGCCAGATGTTTCTGTAGGTCTTTAGTTGACACTCTAGGATTCTTCTTTACCTCATGACGCATTCTGCACTGTGCTCTTGCAGTCATTTTTACAGGACGACCATACCTAGGGAGAGTAGCAACAGTGCTAAACTATCTCCATTTGTAGACAGTCTGTCTTACCGTGGACACATGAACATCAAGGCTTTGGGGGATACTTTTGTAACCCTTTCCAGCTTCATGCAAGTCAACAATTCTTGATCGTGGGTCTTCTGAGAGCTCTTTTCTGCGAGGCATGGTTCACATCAGACAGTATTTCTTGAAACCAGTAAATGCAAAACAGGTGTGTGTTTTTAAAGGGCAGGACAGCTGTCAGCAACACATCCAATATCATCACACTGATTGGAGTCAAGGTTGGCTCACTCCTGGCTTAGCTATTGGAGAAATCATTAGGCTAGGGGCTCACATACTTTTTCCTCCCTGCACTGTGAATGTTTACATGTTATGTTCAATTAGACCATGGCAACATCTAATGTTTGTGTAGTATTAATTTCAGCAGACTGTGTTTTTCTATTGTTGTGAATTAGATGAAGTTCAGAGCACATTTTATGACCAATTCATACAAAACTCCATGTAATCCCAAGGGGTTCACATACTTTTTCTTGCAACTGTATATGCAACCATCAGTCTGGAAACTCTTGAACCCAAGACCCTTCAATGCCATATTGATGTTCCAGTTTCTGGATGACTGCTTCAGCCCATAAATGGCCTTGTTCAGTTTATACACAGTGTCAGCCCTTTTTTTACTTTCGTACCTTGGTGCTTGAACCATATAAACTTCTTCCTCTAATTCTGCATTGAGGAATGCTCTGGTTATATCAAAGTGCTAAATTTTATGGCTGCTGACAAAGCTAGTGCCAACTTTTCACTTTTTACAATTGGTGCAAACACCTCATCATAGTGCTCATTTTTCTTTTGCAAAAAACTTTGTGCCACTAAACTTGCCTTATATTGGACTTCATTGTTGGGTAATAGTTTCTTTGTGTATACTCATTTACATCCTTCAGCTTTGTAACCTTTTGGCAAAGTCATAGATGTGAACACTTTATGTTCATTCATGGATTTCATTTCTTTGTCCACGGCTTCTTTCCACTTCACTTGCTCAACTTTGAGTAGTGCCAATACTTCCTGACAGTTTCTTGGCTCATATCACACATTACACACTTTTATTTTACTAGCAGAATACCTGTAAGTGGAATTCCTTTGTTCCATCGCTCTGACCTGTGTGGCGTTGACTATTCTTATGTGTCAACTCTTTATTGTTTCATATCAGAGTCATTATCTTCTTTTTCTTGTCCTTTTTCAGCTTCTCCTCCCTGAATGCTGACACTGTCACTAAGTGATTCACCATCACTAAGTGGATCATCCCTAAAATTGGCATCAATTCTGCCCCAATTTTGCTCTGCAAAGCCAGCAGACCTGGAAATTACTATCCTTCTGCTCCCATTGCTAAAGCGATAGCCCTTTGAGCCAGGCTCATAGCCCATAAACTTTCTAGCTTTTCGTTGTCTCTTTCTCCCAATTGCCTTTGGAATATGCTTCCAAACACCCTTAAATGTGCCCGAGATGGCTTTCTCCCATAGCACAGCATATGGAATATCATTAATAGATGAACTCTACAGCCTATTGATCAAATAATTAGCAGTCAACATGGCTTCACCCCAATACGACCTGCTCAAGCCAGAATCCTTCAGCAATGAATCTTTCATTGTTTGTAAGACCCCATTCCTTCTTTCAGCTACGCCATTCTCAGCTGCCGTGTATGGAGTAGTGTGTCTATATGTTCTTCCTAAACTTGCTGACATGAATTCTGGGACATGGGACATCCTTCAGGCCCAAAGAATTGCCCATGCCACCACATGATGCACCAGCTGCAGCTTCCATATTGGAAAACCTTATGAATTGTTTCCTTCCGCGAGAATTGTATGATTTTCCTTTAGGCAGTGTATTTTACATTTTATATTAATGTATTTTATAGCTTCTCACTTACCAGATTAGATTTGCTACAATTACCACACAGGACAAATACTCATATAGGAACTAAAACATATGTTAAACCAATACAAATTTCTCAGTATATTATCCTAAACCAGTGGTGGCTAATCTTTTTGTTGTTGCATGCCGAAAGTATGTGCATGTGTGCATGCCAGCAGTTTCATATGCTGGAACCCATAATGCAATGTGCAGCCCCTATGCATGCATGCAGCCCCCACACACACCCCCTGTGTGTGCATACGCCTCCCATTTTGGACCAACCTTTGCTGGCACAAATGGCCTGATTTGCAGAGGCAGCAGTGGTTCCTCCTTCTCCTGCCAGCCTCTCGCTCTGGGCAGCATCCCACCAGCCAGCCATGCCAGCGGGCAGGACCACAAAGGAGCAAACCACACAGCCTGCTGATGCTGGCGTGCTACCCTTGGAGCAAGGGCCCACACTCAGAGGAAAACAGAGCAGCTGGCCGAGCATCAGAAAGGTGGCCCACTTCCCTTTGTATCTCATGCAGTGGCAGGAAGCCGGACATTTCCGGGACTCTTGAAGAGACCCAGCAGTCTTTGCCATTCTTGAGCAGGGCCAAGTAATGGCATTGTGGCTTGCAATCTCGGAGCGCTGCAGCTTAAACCAGACTCAATCGTGTCCACACCAAACACACAGTACCACAACACGCACCCTAGTTTGCAAATGCGGCCCTTGAAAGTGCCTGAAATTTGCCATGCTGGATGCTGCCCAGAGCAAAAAGCTGGCAGGAAGAGGAGAAGCCAATCACTCGCTCCTGCCTCCCTCCCTACCCTGCTGCCCCATGAGCTTGAGCCAGCTGGTTGCTCCTGCCTTTCCCCTTGCAGCTACAGCCACTGCTGCTCTTCTGTGGCCTCACTTCCTCCCCCCCCCAACCACTTCATACTCATTCCAAATTAGGCGTAGGGAGGGGGATGGTAAAGAAGGATTCCCAACCCTTCTTTTTCTCCCTCTGGCATTGAACCCGACCAACTTGCTTCCCCCAACCACGCATGTTTACCCTGTTTGTTATCATTTAGTTGCCGCTCGAATTTGTTGAAGTCCAACATGGCTAGGGGAAGGAGCAGCAGGAGGGGTAACGGCTGCCCAGCCAGCATATGCTGCCCTGCTCCCCCGAGCACCTGAGCCGGCCAGTCATTCCGTCCCTTTCCATTGCAGCTGCTGCTGCTCTTCTGGAGTGGGGGAGCTGCGCAGGAGGAACAGTGGAGACAGTGCGCCAGCCGGCCATTGCGACAACTAGTCTTCGCATGCATGTGTGCCAGAAACCAGGAGACCGTGGCCAATGTGCATTCACGTGCTGGAAACAGAAAGATCTTCCTGGAGTGTGCATGTGCAATGGGTGGGTGCTTTTCTGGTTTCCAGCACGTGTGTCATAGGTTCTCCATCATGGCCCTAAATGAACTAGTTTTCTGGAAATTCACAGCAACGTACATTAATAGACAATCTTTTATTTTTAGAAATTAATAATTTCTTAGTTACTCAAACCATGTAGATTTATAATGTAATTATATTAATTATTCTCACCTGGGATATATGCTCTCTTTCCTCCGATTGATTAGGAAGATCCTGGCAATCATTACGAATCTGTGGATTCAGCAGAGTTTTTTGATGCTCCATAGTAAAAACAGGAAAGAAAGGCCTAAGGAATTTAAACTCACTGCTCAGAGACCCATCAGCTAAGCACACTTCATAGCTGTAGGCCTGGGAAGATGCCCCAGTATTAGGATCCACACCCTTGTCTTGCAAATTTGGTCCCCCAGGAAAATTCGATGCAGAATGAGAACTTCCTATGAACTTCCTTCGCTTCTGAAACTTGGTTGCAAAAAACACAGTGACAGAAAGCAGAAAAATGGATGAGATGGCAACCAAGCAGATAATCAAATATAGTGTTAGAGTATGATCTCCCTCCTGCGGGACTTCATCCTTAGGATTATCCATAATTTTCATGTAAGGATCAGAGAAGCCGTCCACTAGAAGAATCCTTAGGGTCGCAGAGGCAGACTGAGGAGGATGCCCATTATCCCTAACTGCCACAATAAGAGTGTGTTTGAAACTGTCTCGGATGTTCACCGGCCTCATGGTTTTCACCTCCCCATTCTGAGTCCCAACAGCGAAGAGACTCGGATCTGTGGCCTTCAGCAACTGATAGGAAAGCCAAGAATTCTGCCCTGAATCTCTGTCCACTGCCACCACTTTGGTGACTAGGTAGCCTGTCTCTGCTCCCCTGGGAACCAGATCATTTGATGCAGAAGTGCTGTTCTGAAGGGGGCAGAGGACGAAGGGGGCATTGTCATTTTCATCTGTGATAAGAACTCGGACCATCGTTTCTGAGCTCAAGGGAGGTGAGCCCTTGTCTACAGCCCTCACCATCACCTGGAAATCCTGTATATCCTCATAATCTATAGATCGAATGGCATACAAGTTCCCAGTTTCAGAGTTGATGGAGATGTAAGATGATGCAGGCTCTTCTCTGATCTCTCCAAACAAAAGAGAGTAGGTTACTTTGCCATTCTGTTCTGTGTCCACATCCACAGCATGGACTGATCCAATGAGCAGTCCTGGAATGTTGTTTTCTCGTAAGTGCAAATTGTAGAAACCTCTTTCAAACATTGGAGGGTTATCATTGACGTCTGAAAGTTGAATGCTAATAACTGTCATTGAAGTGAGTCTGGGAGAACCTTGGTCGGTGGCTGTGATGGTGATGTTATAATGTGACAGTTGTTCTCTGTCCAATGGCTGTTGAGTCACAAGCTGGTAATAATTGTTCTCAGTCCGTTTTAATATAAAAGGCAGGTTTTTCTCAGTGTTGCAGTTAGTTCTGCCATTGTCTCCGGAGTCGTGATCTCTGATGCTAAAAAGTGCCACCAGTGTTTCCGGGGGAGAATTTTCAGGTAAAGGATTAGTGATGGCTGATACAATTATTTCTGGAGCATTATCATTCTCATCTTCAATGTCAACAAGAACTTTACAGTAAGCGGACAATCCTCCTCCATCTGTGGCTTTGATGCTGAGTTCATAATTATGATTTTCTTCATAATCAATTTTCCCTACGAGCATAATTTCCCCAGTATGATTGTTTAACCTGAATGATCGGAGTACATCTGCTGGTGCTTGGCTAAAAGTGTAAATGATGTGAGCGTTGGATCCAATGTCTTTGTCGGTGGCTTCAACTTTAGCAACCAATGAACCTGGATGACTATTTTCCATTAGCTGCACTTTATACACTGCTTGTTCAAATTGGGGCACATTATCATTGTTATCCAGAATATCAATAATTATCTGCGCTGTGCCAGTTCTCCTTGGGATCCCTCCATCCACAGCTTCCAGGGTGAGGATAAACTGAGGTATCACCTCGCGGTCTAATGGTTTTGCCAAAAGCAGTTCTGCATATTTCCTACCATTGTTTTGACTTTGTACGTCCAGCTTAAAATATTCGTTTGGGCTAAGTATGTAGTTCTGGATAGCATTTTTTCCTTTGTCTAAATCTTCGGCTGTCTCCAAGGGAAAACGTGCATTTATGGGAGTCTGTTCAGGTATTTCAAAAAGGAATTGATTCTGAGGGAAAATAGGGGAATTATCATTGACATCTTCTACCTGAATTTCAATTTTGAAGAATTGAAGAGGATTTTCCAGCAGAATTTCAGAGAATAGAGTGCAAGGATCACTCAGACCACACAAAGCTTCACGGTCAATTTTATCCCTCAATATTATATTCCCAGAACGAGGATCCAGCTGGAAATCCTGCCTGGAGCTCTTAGAAATCAACTGTGCTCTGCGAGCAGAGAGCTCCTTCACATCCACTTTCAAATCTTTTAGCACATTTGCTACTATTGACCCAGCTTTCTTCTCCTCAGGCACTGAATAGCGGAATGGTTCACACAACATACCAGAGCTACACAGAGAAATAAAGAACAAGACCACTTGCCTGCTAGTACGAGATGCTTCCATTTTCTCAGCCTCTTTCAGGGAAGGTCATACATTCAATAAGATTCTTTGTAAAGCAACTGCTGTAATTTCCATTATAGTTGTGATCAGAATCCAGTAGGAGTTATTTTTTTGGTATCCACACTAGAGTATTTTCTTCGGAAATTTCTCAAGATTTAATTGAAAGCTGTTGCCTTTTGTCCTGAGATTCCTTTGTCTAATGACTGGATCACTCTGAGGTAAACGAATCTCTCTTTTTACTGTTTGGTGCAATAGCACCACCTTGTGTCTAAAGTAAAATGTAGCACTGAATTTAGGAAACTCCTTTGAAAAGGGCATTTATTGTAGTGTATAGAATAGTGTGGGCATCTTTTCAAAGGAACAAAATGTTATACAATCCTGGTGTCTTTTGTCATATCAAAAAAATATTAATAGCTTTCAATCTAGAGAAAAAGATTTCTCCCAAAATATAAGAGCTATAATTTTTGATATCGTTGTGATATGAATGTATGTATAAAGTACCATAAATACAAGGAATCAGAGGAATATAATTTTTGTGTTTTATTTTTATTTGCACCTTTTCTTGTCGTACATTTATAATGACCATGTAGGTTATATTTGGATACAATCATGATTTTCACTTCCATTAATATCTAGATATTTCATATTTCCTTTCAGAAGGAAATTAAGCAGCCAGAAATTTAAATTAAAAAGATTCAATTTGCAGAAGTTGCCACTGCATTTCTTTCTTTCTTTTTTTCTTATTACTTTCTAGAGGTTTTTACCTCTCTTGTCTATCTAATATTTTGTTTTGGATTTTTTTTTCATTTTTGTAATAAATTTGATGTAAACAGAAGGACAGAAATGAACAATTGACTATCATGTTAAACCATCTTGGAAGAGTGATGGAGACTGTATTCTTATATTTTATATCTAACATTTCAGAAATTTGCAATGTATCTTTGAAGCTAAGGTGTAGACAGACAACGACCTGTATCATTTTTGAATTTCCAGAGGTATTTATTTAATAAATTATTTAGCAAATGTTTTAGGGCAACCACCTTAATATGTAATGTTGTATATCTTTCATGGCTTAGAGTTGACTTAATCAGTTCCATGGATTGTAGGTTTTTTTATAATAATAAGCTGACTGTGTGATGAATTATAATAATAACAATTGCAAGGGGTAATTTTCTTTGAAACAGCTTACATTGTGCAATGAAATTGTTAACACCATCAAACAACATCTGCCTATTCCAGCTTCTTGGGGGGGGGGCACAATAGGTGAATAAATCCAGTCTGATAGCCTGATAGCTGATCGTGCAACCAACCATGATAATAATATCAAGAAAGGAATATTTCAAGGAGATCGTTGACTACCATGTTTCTTATTGCACTGATTCTCCTGTCAACTATAGTGAAAAGATCAGACCATCATTATCAAACATCCAAAATATCTGCCAGACTATCTCATTTCCTTTACATGGTTGATATGAAGTTGGATGGAAAAGCACTATCTGAAATAGAATCATTGTTCAATTCTGTCCATATATAAGATCAAGATATTGCAATGAAATTTGGGCTCAACCAATGTTCCACCCTCACCACCAACAGGAGAAAAATGGTGAAAACCATTTTAATTCCATAGGGAATTAAGATGTCCTTTGGAAACTGCATCAGAGTCTGGACGAAGACTATCACTATAAATACCTGGGTATTCTTCAAGCTGATAATCTTTCAAGCACACTGAAGTTAAGAAGAAGATCAGAAATGAATACATCAAGAAAGTGAAGAAGATTTTAAGTCAAAATTCAGTGTAGGAAATACCATCAAGGCAATTAACACTGCGGCAATCCCAATCATTAGATTCATAACACTTGGAATAGTGGATTCAACTCAAGCAATCATAAAATAGTTGGATCATCACTTGAAAACCATGGGCATTGAAAAAATTACCATCAGTCAAAGCAGCTGTAAGGATGGTCTCTCCTTCTAGTTTAAGAAAAAGAAGACTCTTAAAATGAAGTATTTCAAAAGGAAGCTTTTATTAAGCAGAAGTGAAAACATACAGTTCAAAGCAATCTCTGAATTCTCTGAGCAAATATTTAAAAAATCATAAATTTATCCTCAATTATGGGCAGGAATTGAATCTAGGCCCCTTGTTCATTTAAAAAAAATACTCTCTGACACTGAACTGTTCTGGTCCTTCTCTAACTTGATACTAACCATGTGCACTTAGAAACTTATATGCTATTTTCTCCAAATCCAGGCTGTCAGTGTGGAAGTTTGATTAAACTTCTACGGGAGTAGAGCATAGAGATACAAAAGCTGTGCCTTTCAAGATGGTATCAGAGGTGGTAATTTGCTGGTTTGAACTGGTTTTGGTGAACCGGTAGCAGAAATTTTGAGTAGTTTGGAGAACTGGCAAATATCACCTCTGGCTGGGCTCCCACTCCTGCCCCCGCCATTCCCTGTCCTATATTCCCTTGTTTTTTTTTAGCTCAGCTGATTTATACAGCAGAGCAGATTGCTGCCTCTCAGCTGAGATAAAAAAAAACAGTTCAGCTCACCAGCGCTTTCATCAAAGACAGTCTTAGCTGCATGCATGCACAAAGCGCTCTCTCACAGAACTGGTAAGAAAAGATTTAGAATCCCATACTGGATGGCATGCACTGTTCCAAAGGACTAATGTTAACTTATAATGGGTTTCCCACTAGGGCTTCATAGTTTTTGAAACTGGATTACAACTCAGAGAAATTTAAATGAATGTAGAAGGCAACCTTGTCTTGACAAAATGATAGTTCTATCAACATTTGCTCTGACCTGTTAGAATTAACCAAAAGACTCTGATAGAAAATATAGCCTTTTACCCTTTAAACCAAATAGTGAGTAAAAACACAAGCTGCAGAATAAAAGTTCACCAAGAAACACTTCTTCCCACCTCTCAGTCTAGGGAAAGTGCTGGACAGACTGTCAAGAACCACTTAGCAAGTGGTGATAAGGAAAACTACAGGAATGCAGCCGGAGACAGACCCTTTGCTTTCAGCTAAAGCAATCATTATTGACAGGATTAACACAAGAAAGCTAAGGCAATCAGTATTGAAAAGATTAACACAATAGGCACATCCCTACTCCCTGGCTTTACATCTCCCTCCCCTTCCAATGGCTATGATTGACCACCCTGAATGACCACGCCCAAAGAAATTATCCCATCAAAAGGCACACCATCAGACCTTATTGAAATATCTGAATCACAAAAGCTGGAAAGAGTATAAAAACTCCAATAATTGCTTCACACATCAACTGGCTGGATCGGAACCCATTGTTGATGTCACTGGCTTCCTAAAATAAACTTCTTTCCAGCAGCTTGCTTCCTTGTACATTTGCTCTCAAGCGCTGACAGCTTCATCCCAGCTCGAGGGACAAATATGAATTTTTCTTCCACCAATTTGGCGACCACAAAGGGACTCCCAGCCAACCCAGCTATAGGAGGTACAGGGCCAATACTGTGGCTGTAACAGATCTCTTTTGTCTGTGGGTAAGCCACAGGGACACAGTGGTTCAGTGGCTAAGGCGCTGAGCTTGTTGATCAAAAAGGTGACAGTTCAGCAGTTTGAATCCCTAGTGCCACGTAATGGAGTGAGCTCCTGTTACTTGTCCCAGCTTCTGCCAACCTAGCAGTTTGAAAGCACATAAAAAATACAAGTGTCAGGTTTTCAAAATATGCCCTAATTAACTTATGAGCCTCGAGCCAAGTTCAAAAGAAATCCAATCATTTATTAGGAACAACATCTCGGCAATACCCATGTGGAGTCAGATCTAACTTCAGTATAATTATGGCTGAACTTTACCCCTGTTTCTCCCCTTCCCTCAGTCTGGGTCATAAATCACATTTGCCAATGAGGTGCTGCAGCAGGTTGTAAAATTTCGTGCCTCACAAGCCTGCTGTGATAATCTGAGATCTGAGTCTAGCCGAAAATATGCCTGGAATTCTCTCCCCCCCCCCCTTTCCTCCAATGTCAACTTGATAACAGACATGGAAATGCTTTACAAGTTGATAGCAAGTAGAAAATAGCTACCACCTTTGGTGGGAAGGTAACAGCATTCCATGCACCTTCGGCATTAAGTCATGCTGGCCACATGACCAAGGAGACATCTTCAGACAGCACTGGCTCTTTGGCTCTGACTTTATTCTGCTAGGGAACCAGAGTTCTTCTGGAGCCCCTTTTGGTCCAAAAAAATGACAGGTGGGGAGGCAGGTAAGTTGCAGGGGAAGGACCGGCTAAGCCAATTGAACCCCACATCTGAAGGAGAACAGGGGAAGCTATAGTTTGAGGATTATGCCCACGTCCCTTCTAGGAGACTTGTTCATGGCATGGGATGAGAGGTGAGTGCCCATCCTAGCTGGTATGAAAAGAAAACAAGCAAGGGAGATATGTAAGGACTGGGCTTTGCTTAAGGATAACCCCAGATGACAAATTTGGCCAGAAGCAGTACTTTTGAATATTCTAGGACAACCACAAGTCAGCACTGACCACCCCTCCCCTCCCTGATGACCAAAAGCAAAAACCTATGGCCTCTCTGCTGAGCAAGTCTGTAGCTGGGTGAGGAAGGGGCTTATAAATAAGAACAGATTCTACTGACCACATAGACAGCAATCAAAAGTAGTAGAAAAGAGCTCCTGGATCACGGGACTCATGTAAACCTAGCAGTGCTGGACCATAACTCAGAACCTATGACTACATAAAAGGTGGATCTCTGTGACCCAGGAAGGACCCAGAAACTGAGGAGTGGACTGTTAAGGACTCCTTTTGAAATTGAAGGAAATGGAGGAAGGGACAGCAAAGGGAAGTAAGGCAAAATATTGTAAGCTATGTTGTATGTTTATGTTCACAATCTATGCCATCGGGTTCCTAGAACCAAGCTTTTTTTTCCAGATAAAGGGAATGTTTGGGAGTACCTAGCATGAGAGATACTCAATATCACTGATTTTTGCCTAGCAGGATGAAGGTCTATAAAAGACATTCTGACCATGTGCCTCTTGGGATAGCATCAGGGCCACAGGCCATACAACCACATATTTCAGGTTAACAAGGTGGCCCCCAAGGTCCCTAGATGTCAAAGTCTTAACAATATTCAATTGACCTGCAATCTCACCGAGACCATTCTTTTAAGGCTCTCCCCGGGATGGTTCCTTCTGTGTGGGTTAAAAGCTTACTTTTAAGCTTCAAGCATTAATCCCCAATTGCAATTCAAAGGTCAAAAAACTGAATATGTAGCATTGGCTGCTTCGCTAGTGGGAGTGCCAGGTTTGAAGTACATAACGCTATAGGTCTTGAACACCCAGGCTTTAAGAGTTTAAATTCCACCTCCCATTCCCTATCCACTCTGACAGAGAGCTAAGGCAGGTCAGAGAATTCACCCTGGAAAATCAAGCAGCCACTGATTATTACAACACAATCATGACTGTGAAAAATTTTGTAGATTTTGTTGTTTTAATTTGACCAAAGACTCAGAGTAAATAGAGGAAGATATCCAACACCTAAAATAGCTGGAATGAAACACTGTATACAACAAATCCTCCCTGGCTCTTCTGTTTCATCATTAATAAATAAATAAGCATTTAGTTCAAGAATAACTGATAGAGCAAAAGGAATAGAGGGAAAATGAATAGGAAGAGGCTGAATTAATTGCATGTTTTTCCTCACCTCTTTCTTTGCGCCATTTACTGCAACCTGCTCAGAAGTATCTTGGATGCCTGAAGAAATATTACTGTTCCCTGGGACGTTAACATCTCCCACCGAAAAGACAGGAAAGAGAGGCCTGAGAAATCGGAACTCACTACTTAAGGATCCACCAGTCAAACAAACATCATAACGGTAAGTCCTGGAAAGCGATCCATTCTGTGAATCAGCACAGTTCCCTGGAGTATCAGAACTGGCAGTTGGGAAGTGGGGATGAGTAGTAGGAAATTGGCTTTGTGGGTCCTTCTTGAAGACTTTGACCACAATAAACACAACAATGCAGACCAGGAACACAAAGGAGACTGCAGCCAAGCAGATCACCAGATACTTGGTCAAGGTTTTATCTTCTTCCGGTTCTTGCACACTGACATCCACCCTCCTCAGGAAGGGATCCGAAAAGCCATCCACAAGAAGAACATTAAGCAACGCCGTGCTGGTCTGTGGAGGAAGGCCGTTGTCTCTGACCAGTATCACCAGCCTCTGCTTACTTGGGTCTCGCTCATTCAGGACTCTCCTGGTTTTCACTTCCCCATTCTGCGCTCCTATGCTGAAAAGGGCTGGGTCTGTGGCCTTCAGCAATTCATAGGAAAGCCAGGAGTTTTGGCCAGAATCTGCGTCCACTGCAACCACCTTGGTGACCAGATAGCCGGCCTCGGCTGACTTGGGAAGCAGCTCATTGTATGGGGATGTGTTGTTCTGGAGGGGATACAGGAAGAAGGGAGCGTTGTCATTCTCATCTATGATGTGGATTCGGACAAGCACTTCTGAGCTCAGGGAAGGAGAACCACCATCAGATGCCCTCACAGTGACTCTGAAGCCTCTTATCTGCTCATAGTCCAGGGATCGGAGGGCATACATGTTTCCAGTTTCAGAGTTGATTGAGATGTAAGAAGTCACCATGCCATCACCCTTCCCAGGCAGAACTAAGTAATTCACTTTAGCATTCAGCATTGTGTCCACATCCAGAGCATGGACTGAGCCAATGAGCAAGCCTGGAATATTATTCTCCCTGATTTGCATGTCATATGAAGACTTTTCAAAAAGGGGAGAGTTATCATTGACATCGGAGATCTGAACATTAATCAATCTTGTTGAAGTGAGCCTAGGAGCTCCCCAGTCAATGGCAGTGATGGTGATGTTGTATTCAGTGACCGTCTCTCTGTCTAGGGGACTTTGGAGCACAAGCTGATAAAAGTTGTTTGTGGTGGCTTTCAGCACAAAAGGGAGATTCATCTGCACAGAGCAGACCGTTTTACTGTTGTCTCCAGAGTCTTGGTCTCTCATACTTAAGAGGGCCACCATTGTGTCTAGGGGAGAGTCTTCCTTTAAAGTGCTGATCAGAGATATGATGGACACTTCTGGGGGATTGTCATTTTCATCTTCAACCTCTATCAGTATATTGCACTGACCTGGAAGACCCCCTCCATCTGTTGCTCTGATGCTCATGCTATAGCTCTTTTCTTTCTCATAATCAATCTCTCCCCAAACAGTTATTTCACCAGTAACTTCATTTAAATAAAACAAATTGCTTATTCTTTCAGGCACCTGATGGAACGAGTAGAGGATTTGCGCATTTGAACCCAAATCCAGATCTGTAGCTTCCACCTTAATCACAAGGGTGCCCTTAGGGAGATTCTCCTTTATTCTTGCCTGGTATTCAGACTTACTAAACAGAGGAAAGTTATCATTATGATCCAGAACATTAATATTAATTTGAACTGTGCCGGTTTTCTTTGGAACTCCTCCATCAATAGCCATTAGAATCAATTCAAGGTGTGGCATCCTCTCCCTATCTAATGTTTTCTTCAAAACAAGGTATATATTGTCTTTTCTATCTTCATTCTTTTGTACTTCAAGCTGAAAATGCTCATTGGAACTGAGAATGTAATTTTGGATGCTATTATTTCCCAAGTCATCATCCTGAGCTAATTCTAAGGGAAATATCATATTTATTGGCATATTTTCAGGAATGTCCACCTTAACTTCATTTTTCCAAAATTTGGGTGCATTGTCATTCACATCTTCTATCTTGATTTCAATATTAAAGATATCTAGGGGGTTTTCCAAAACAAGCTGAGAAAGAAGTAGACAAGGAACATTCTGGCCACATAAAGCTTCTCTGTCTATTTTATCATTAATCAACAGATTCCCAGTTTGAATATCAAGGTGGAAATATTCCTGAGTGCCCTCAGCAACTAAATATGCTTTGCGTGTGGTAAGCTCCCCTGTTTTCAGTTTCAATTCCTTCAGCACATTAGCCACCAAAAAACCCTTTTTCTTTTCTTCAGGGACAGAAAAGCGAATTGAAGCACACATTACTCTAAGGAATGAGAAAGAGAGAAGGACATACAGACCTTGCCTTTTCCAAAAGCAATTCTCCATGATTCCAGTCTCTTCCTTGTAGGCTCAAATTCTGCCCAAAAATTCAGTCTTTCTTTCCTTCCTTTATGATGAATGATGAATAGGTTGAAATCGTATTTAATTGTTCAGTTTTTTGCCATCTTATAATCTACATGTGTTTCACGATAAAAGAATCACATCCCTTTCTTTTTCAATTTTTTTAACTAGGTTTCTTCTCCCAATGTTGATCAAGAGGCAGAACAGACTAATTTTCTTTGTCAATATCGCCACCATGTGGCCAACCAGGCAAAAATGTATTTTAACTTGGTCAATTGCTTTGCGGTTGTGACTTCCCAACTTAGTGTCCCAGAAAAGCAATTCTTTTGTTGCTTTATTTACTGCAATTGGGCCATCTTGGACATAAATACACTGTAAGCTTTACAAGTGCATATATTATTATAGCTATGCATAGTGAAGTCATATACCAAGTAGAAATCTCAAAACGCACCTCAACGCAGACACTTGCAACAGCTTTAATCTTAATAATCCAGTTTTTTTCTGCTCTTTTGTAGTGCAAAAGAAATTCTAAACTTTAGCTTTACTATCGTGACTAAAACAGCTGAGAAATTTGTCTTTATTCTTTATAAACTGACACTCCTCCCTTTATGACTGGAATAGCCATAAAACCAAATAATTTAATATTCTTCCCAATGTGCGCTCCATCGAATGATTTGGTCATTACATCTGCTAGATTGTCTTCTGAAGAACAGTGAAGCAAGTGGGTTAGTTTATTTTTGATAACTTCTCTGACATTACAACGTTTATTGTCCACATACTTGGTTCTATTTTTCATTGTCACCTGTTGCCATTTTAATGCAAGCAGCATTATCTTCAAACACTGTTACAGCTTCATTAACTTCTATGTTTAAATCGTTTAACATATATACATACCAAGTTACTTCTGAACAAATTTCAGATACAGCAATAAATTCTGCCTCGGCAGTACAAATGGCTACAGTAGTTTGTTTTCTAGACATCCATCTAATTAAAGCTTCCCCAAATAATATTACAATCCCAGAATTGGATTTTCTGGTTTGCACATCATTGGTATAATCACTGTCAACATAAATGTTTAACTTTAAATCTTCAGAGACCTGTATTTGAAGACCTCAATTCAGAGTTCCCTTCAAATACCTGAGAATTCTTTTTAAACCCATCTAATGCAACTGTGTTGGTGCAGCAGTAAAGTGACTTAAGATGCTTACTGCATAAACTATGTTTGGTCTGGATCACTGTGACAGATATAACAAGCTCCCTATTTCTGACTGATATATTTCTTGATCACAGGCTTCCCTTTTATCCTCACCCAAATAATTGTGAAAATGTGTGGACATAAGTGTTGGAGCAGAATTACAACCCCTCATGTTGTATCTCTCCAACAGCAGTTCAATTCTCCTTCTTTGACTGAGAACATGACCACCTTTCTCCGTTTTTTTGTATCTCTACACCAAGATAGTTTTGTATTTCATCCAAATTTTTCAATTCAAACTTTTTCCCAACTGATTAGCAAATTTCTTCATCTGTATCAGATCTTTTGCAATGAAGCAAAAGGAATCTCCGCTGTGTAACCTTGCAGTATACAGTTGCAAGAAAAAGTATGTGAACCCCTTGGGATTACATGGAGTTTTGCATGAATTGGTCATAAAATGTGCTCTCAACTTCATCTATGTCACAACAATAGACAAACACAGTCTACTGAAAATAATACTACACAAACATTAGATGTTCCCATGGTTTAATTGAACATAACATGTAAACATTCACAGTGCAGGGAGGAAAAAGTATGTGAACCATTGGACTTAATAACTGGTTGACCCTCCTTTGGCAGCAATAACCTCAACCAAACGTTTCCTGTAGTTGCAGATCAGACCTGCACAACGATCTGGAGTAATTTTGGACCACTCCTCTTCACAAAACTGTTTCCATGAAGCAATATTCTTGTCATGTCTGGTGTGAATCGCTCTCTTAAGGTCATGCCACAGCATTTCAATTGGGTTGAGGTCAGGACTCTGACTGGGCCACTCCAGAGGCGTATTCTGTGCTGTTGAAGCCATTTTTTTTGTTGAATTACTTGTATGCTTTGAGTCATTGTCCTGTTGCATCACCCAACCTCTGCAGAGCTTCAGTTGGAGGACAGGTGGTACATTTTCGTGCAAAATGTCTTGATAAACCCTGGAATTCATTTTCCCATCAATGACAACAATCCGTCCAGGCCCTGAGGCAGGAAAGCAGCCCCAAACCATAATGCTCCCTCCGCCATGTTTTGCAGTGGGGATGAGGTTTTGATGTTGGTGTGCTGTGCCTTTTTTTCTCCACACATAGTGTTGTGTGTTTTTCCCAAAGAACTCAATTTTGGTTTCATCTGTCCACAGTATATTTTGCCAGTAGTGCTGTGGAACATCCAGGTGCTCTTTTGCAAACTTCAAACGTGCTGTAATATATATTTTTTGGACAGCAATGGCTTCCTCCGTGGTGTCCTCCCATATATTCCATTCTTGTTTAATGTTATCCTTACTGTAGATGGGTCAACAAAAATGTTAGCATGTGCCAGAGGTTTCTGTAGGTCTTTAGTTGACACTCTAGGATTCTTCTTTACCTCATGAAGCATTCTGCACTGTGCTCTTGCAGTCATTTTTACAGGACGACCATACCTAGGGAGAGTAGCAACAGTGCTAAACTATCTCCATTTGTAGACAGTCTGTCTTACCGTGGACACATGAACATCAAGGCTTTGGGGGATACTTTTGTAACCCCTTCCAGCTTCATGCAAGTCAACAATTTTTGATCATAGGTCTTCTGAGAGCTCTTTTCTGCGAGGCATGGTTCACATCAGACAGTGCTTCTTGAAACCAGTAAATGCAAAACAGGTGTGTGTTTTTAAAGGGTAGGACAGCTGTCAGCAACACATCCAATATCATCACACTGATTGGAGTCAAGGATGGCTCACTCCTGGCTTAGCTCTTGGAGAAGTCATTAGGCTAGGGGCTCACATACTTTTTCTTCCCTGCACTGTGAATGTTTACATGTTATGTTCAATTAGACCATGGCAACATCTAATGTTTGTGTAGTATTAATTTCAGCAGGCTGTGTTTTTCTATTGTTGTGAATTATATGACGTTCAGAGTACATTTTATAACCAATTCATACAAAACTCCATGTAATCCCAAGGGGTTCACATACTTTTTCTTGCAACTGTATATGCAACCATCAGTCTTGAAACTCTTGAACCCAAGACCCTTCAATGCCATATTGATGTTCCAGTTCTGAATGACTGCTTCAGCCCATAAATGGCCTTGTTCAGTTTATACACAGTGTCAGCCCTTTTTTTACTTTCGTACCTTGGTGCTTGAACCATATAAACGTCTTCCTCTAATTCTGCTCTGGTTATATCAGTGCTAAATTTTATGGCTGCTGCCAAAGCTAGTACCAACTTTTCACTTTTAACAATTGGTGCAAACACCTCATCATAGTGCTCATTTTTCTTTTGCCAAAAACCTTTTGCCACTAAATTTGCCTTATATTGGACTTCATTGTTGAGTAATAGTTTCTTTTTGTATACTCATTTACATCCTTCAGCTTTGTAACCTTTTGTCAAAGTCATAGATGTGAACACTTTATGTTCATTCATGGATTTCATTTCTTTGTCCACGGCTTCTTTCCACTTCACTTGCTCAACTTTGAGTAGTGCCAATACTTCCTGACAGTTTCTTGGCTCATATCACACATTACACACCTTTATTTTACTAGCAGAATACCTGTAAGTGGAATTCCTTTGTTCCATCGCTCTGACCTGTGTGGCATTGACTATTCTTGTGTGTCAACTCTTTATTATTTCATATCAAAGTCATCATCTTCTTTTTCTTGTCCTTTTTCAGCTTCTCCTCCCTGAATGCTGACACTGTCACTAAGTGATTCACCATCACTAAGTGGATCATCCCTAACATTGGCATCAATTCTGCCCCAATTTTGCTCTTCAAAGCCAGCAGACCTGGAAATTACTATCCTTCTGCTCCCATTGCTAAAGCGATAGCCCTTTGAGCCAGGCTCATAGCCCATAAACTTTCTAGCTTTTCGTTGTCTCTTTCTCCCAATTGCCTTTGGAATATGCTTCCAAACACCCTTAAATGTGCCAGAGATGGCTTTCTCCCATAGCACAGCATATGGAATATCATTAATAGATCAAATAATTAGCAGTCAACATGGCTTCACCCCAAGACGACCCCCTTGAAAGTGCCTGAAATTTGCCATGCTGGATGCTGCCCAGAGCAAAAAGCTGGCAGGAAGAGGAGAAGCCAGTCACTCGCTCCTGCCTCCCTCCCTACCCTGCTGCCCCATGAGCTTGAGCCAGCTGGTTGCTCCTGCCTTTCCCCTTGCAGCTACTGCCTCTGCTGCTCTTCTGTGGCCTCGCTTCCTCCCCCCCCAAACCACTTCAGACTCATTCCAAATTAGGCGTAGGGGGGGGGATGGTAAAGAAGAGGTGATGGCCAGACACACAAGGAGCCCAGCCCTTTTTTTTCTCCCTCTGGCATTGAACCCGACCAACTTGCTTCCCCCAACCACACATGTTTACCCTGTTTATTATCATTTAGTTGCCGCTCGAATTTGTTGAAGTCCAACATGGCTAAGGGAAGGAGCAGCAGGAGGGGTAGCGGCTGCCCAGCCAGCATATGCTGCCCTGCTCCCCCGATCACTTGAGCCGGCCAGTCATTCTTTCCCTTTCCATTGCAGCTGCTGCTGCTCTTCTGGAGTGGGGGAGCTGCGCAGGGGGAACACTGGAGACAGTGCGCCAGCCGGCCATTGCGACAACTGGTCTTCGCACACATGTGTGCCAGAAACCAGGAGACCGTGGCCAATGTGCATTCACGTGCTGGAAACAGAAAGATCTTCCTGGAATGTGCATGTGCAATGGGTGGCTGCTTTTCTGGTTTCCAGCACGTGTGTCATAGGTTCTCCATCATGGCCCTAAATGAACTAGTTTTCTGGAAATTCACAGCAACGTACATTAATAGACAATCTTTTATTTTTAGAAATTAATAATTTCTGAGTTACTCAAACCATATAGATTTATAATGTAATTACATTAATTATTCTCACCTGGGATATATGCTCTCTTTCCTCCGATTGATTAGGAAGATCCTGGCAATCATTACGAATCTGTGGATTCAGCAGAGTTTTTTGATGCTCCATAGTAAAAACAGGAAAGAAAGGCCTAAGGAATTTAAACTCACTGCTCAGAGACCCATCAGCTAAGCACACTTCATAGCTGTAGGCCTGGGAAGATGCCCCAGTATTAGGATCCACACACTTGTCTTGCAAATTTGGTCCCCCAGGGAAATTCCCTGTGGAATGAGAACTTCCTATGAACTTCCTTCGCTTCTGAAACTTGGTTGCAATAAAAACAGTGACAGAAAACAGAAAAATGGATGAGATGGCAACCAAGCAGATAATCAAATATAGTGTTAGAGTATGATCTCCCTCCTGCGGGACTTCATCCTTAGGATTATCCATAATTTTCATGTAAGGATCAGAGAAGCCGTCCACTAGAAGAATCCTTAGGGTCGCAGAGGCAGACTGAGGAGGATGCCCATTATCCCTAACTGCCACAATAAGAGTGTGTTTGAAACTGTCTCGGATGTTCACCGGCCTCATGGTTTTCACCTCCCCATTCTGAGTCCCAACAGCGAAGAGACTCGGATCTGTGGCCTTCAGCAACTGATAGGAAAGCCAAGAATTCTGCCCTGAATCTCTGTCCATTGCCACCACTTTGGTGACTAGGTAGCCTGTCTCTGCTCCCCTGGGAACCAGATCATTTGATGGAGAAGTGTTGTTCTGAAGGGGGCAGAGGATGAAGGGGGCATTGTCATTTTCATCTATGATAAGAACTCGGACCATCGTTTCTGAGCTCAAAGGAGGTGAGCCCTTGTCTACAGCCCTCACCATCACCTGGAAATCCTGTATATCCTCATAATCTATAGATCGAATGGCATACAAACTCCCAGTTTCAGAGTTGATGGAGATGTAAGATGATGCAGGCTCTTCCCTGATCTCTCCAAACAAAAGTGAGTAGATTACTTTGCCATTCTGTTCTGTGTCCACATCCACAGCATGGACTAATCCAATGAGCAGTCCCGGAATGTTGTTTTCTCGTAAGTGCAAATTGTAGAAACCTCTTTCAAACATTGGAGGGTTATCATTGACGTCTGAAAGTTGAATGCTAATAACTGTCATTGAAGTGAGTCTGGGAGAACCTTGGTCGGTGGCTGTGATGGTGATGTTATAATGTGACATTTGTTCTCTGTCCAATGGCTGTTGAGTCACAAGCTGGTAATAATTGTTCTCAGTCAATTTTAATATAAAAGGCAGGTTTTTCTCAGTGTTGCAGTTAGTTCTGCCATTGTCTCCGGAGTCTTGATCTCTGATGCCAAAAAGTGCCACTAGTGTTTCCGGGGGAGAATTTTCTGGTAAAGGATTAGTGATGGATGATACAATTATTTCTGGAGCATTGTCATTCTCATCTTCGATGTCAACAAGAACTTTACAGTAAGCGGACAATCCTCCTCCATCTGTGGCTTTGATGCTGAATTCATAATTATGATTTTCTTCATAATCAATTTTCCCTACGAGCATAATTTCCCCAGTATGATTGTTTAATCTGAATGATCGGAGTACATCTGCTGGTGCTTGGCTAAAAGTGTAAATGATGTGAGCATAGGATCCAATGTCTTTGTCAGTGGCTTCAACTTTAGCAACCAATGAATCTGGATGACTATTTTCCATTAGCTGCACTTTATACACTGCTTGTTCAAATTGGGGCACATTATCATTGTTATCCAGAATATCAATAATTATCTGCGCTGTGCCAGTTCTCCTTGGGATCCCTCCATCCACAGCTTCCAGGGTGAGGATAAACTGAGGGATCACCTCGCGGTCTAATGGTTTTGCCAAAAGCAGTTCTGCATATTTCCTACCATTGTTTTGACTTTGTACGTCCAGCTTAAAATATTCGCTTGGGCTAAGTATGTAGTTCTGGATAGCATTTTTTCCTTTGTCTAAATCTTCGGCTGTCTCCAAGGGGAAACGTGTATTTATGGGAATCTGTTCAGGTATTTCAAAAAGGAATTGATTCTGAGGGAAAATAGGGGAATTATCATTGACATCTTCTACCTGAACTTCAATTTTGAAGAATTGAAGAGGATTTTCCAGCAGAATTTCAGAGAATAGAGTGCAAGGATCACTCAGACCACACAAAGCTTCGCGGTCAATTTTATCCCTCAATATTATATTCCCAGAATGAGGATCCAGCTGGAAATCCTGCCTGGAGCTCTTAGAAATCAACTGTGCTCTGCGAGCAGAGAGCTCCTTCACATCCACTTTCAAATCTTTTAGCACATTTGCTACTATTGACCCAGCTTTCTTCTCCTCAGGCACTGAATAGTGGAATGGTTCACACAACATACCAGAGCTACACAGAGAAATAAAGAACAAGACCACTTGCCTGCTAGTACGAGATGCTTCCATTTTCTCAGCCTCTTTCAGGGAAGGTCATACATTCAATAAGATTCTTTGTAAAGCAACTGCTGTAATTTCCATTATAGTTGTGATCAGAATCCAGTGGGAGTTATTTTTTTGGTATCCACACTAGAGTATTTTCTTCGGAAACTTCTCAAGATTTAATTGAAAGCTGTTGCCTTTTGTCCTGAGATTCCTTTGTCTAATGACTGGATCACTCTGAAGTAAACGAATCTCTCTTTTTACTGTTTGGTGCAATAGCACCACCTTGTGTCTAAAGTAAAATGTAGCACTGAATTTAGGAAACTCCTTTGAAAAGGGCATTTATTGTAGTGTATGGAATAGTGTGTGCATCTTTTCAAAGGAACAAAATGTTATACATTCTTGGTGTCTTTTATGATATCTAAGTAATGCATTAATAGCTTTCAATCTATAGAAACATCTGTGGAGATTCTGAGTCATCGTGGTCATGGTTATTTCAAAGGTGCTTTTTCAAAAAGCAACTGAACAGTTTTTTCCATAAGGAAGAAGAAGACAGTTTGCTTCTCATCCAAGAAACCTCATCAGTTATTACATTGATTCCACCTTTCTGCCAGGACCAGTATGCCAGGATTTGCATAACTAAATCTACTTTCATTTTTCAGATCAACTTTGTCCTGGGATGTCTATGGAGATTCTCAGTCATCCAGGTCATACTTGTCCCAAAGGTGGTTCCCCCCTCCCAAAAGACAACTGGACTTTCTTGATTTTTTAAAAAAAAACATTTCACTTCTCATTCAAGGTTTTTCAGTTTGTTCAGGGATAGTGAGTATTCTAGCAGATATCAAATAGTGAAGCAGATATTGAATATATGAAACTTTTTCAATCACTGGATAGAGATGTTATAGAATAATATATGGCTGGTGCATTTTGTCAATATGTCATTCTCCCATTCCTGCATCACCAATGTAGCCACTATTAGAGTTATGAGCAGAAAATAAACAAATCCAAAATTGATGTACAAACCTTTCATAGATGCCTATCTCAGCTATTCACAGGGCAAATGCACTCTGATATGTAACTGCTATGACCATCTCAGTCTACATTTTGCAACCCAGATACTATAGTTCCTTGAAATCTGCACTCAATTCAGCCAAATAAATTTATCCAGGGAGTAGAGTGGAGTGGAGTGGAGTGGAGTGGAGTGGAGTGGAGTGGAGTGGAGTGGAGTGGAGTAGAGTAGAGTAGAGTAGAGTAGAGTAGAGTAGAGTGTAGAATAGAAGAATAGAATAGAATAGTTGGAAGGGACCTAGTTCAATCCCTTGCTCAGGCAGGAAACCCTATACCATTTCAGACAAGTGGTTATCCAATCTCTTCTTTAAAACTTCCAGTGTTGGAGAATTCACAACTTCTGGACACAAGTTGTTCCACTGGTTCTTTGTTCTAATTGTCAGGAAATTTCTTCTTAGTTCTAGGTTCCTTCTCTCCTTGATTAGTTGCCACCAGGCAGGAAATGCTCCAATCTTTGCTTCCAGTTTTGAACAGGGAGAGCTCATGTGTAGCACTTCTGCACAGAGCATCCATGATAATGTCAAAGGCGGGGGGGGGGGCAGAGCCTCCCACTGCCACCACTACAGGTTTGCCTGAACCGAGGCAAACCGGCAGAATATCACCTCTGGTTTCCATCCATTGCTTCTTGTCCTGCCCTCAGGTGCTTTGGAGAATAGTTGACTCCCTATTCTTTGTGGCTACTCCTGAGATATCAGAACATTGCTATCATGTCACCTCTAGTCCTTCTTTTCATTAAACTAGACATACCCAATTCCAGCAATCATTCTTTATATGTTTTAATCTCCAGCCCCCTAGTCATCTTTGTTGCTCTTCTCTGCATTCTTTCTAGAGTCTCAACATCTTCTTTACATCATGGTAATCAAAACTGGATGCAGTATTCCGAGTGTGGCTTACCAAGACATTAAAAAGTATATAAAAGCCACAATGGTGCAGTGGTTAAAGTGCAGTACTGCAGGCTACTTCTGCTGATTACCGGCTGCCATCAGTTTGGCAGATCGAATCTTACCAGGCTCAAGATTAACTCAGCATTCCATCTTTCCACGGTGGGTAAAATGAGGACCCAGATTGTTGGTGGCAATAGGTTAACTCTGTAAACCACTTAGAGAGGGCTGTAAAGCACTGTGAAGCAGTATATAAGTCTAAGTGCTATTGCTATTTCTATAAAGTGGTATTAATACTTTGTTGTGGCCTGTCAGCCATCGACTCATCCAGCAGTTGAATCAGAAGAGAAGGCAGTGAAGGAATCAGGGTCAGCATCAAGGCAACTTGAGAGATCCAAAGGGGAAGAGGGAATGGAGCTGGCAGAGAGAGAGAGAGAGACAGAGGCAGAGCTTGGGCTGTCCGTCAGCCCTCAGATGGAGAATCAACAGCCCCCAGGTCTGGATGTGGTTGATGAAAAGAGGAGGAACAGCTGGGTCCAGTGCCTGATGTGCAGCTACACAGAAGGCAGAGGAGAGGAGAGCAGTGGAAAGCCATGGGCCAATCCTGGGGAAGGAAGAGCCACCACTGCTAACCACTCTAGCTCTGGGGATAAAAGGCAGGGGGAGGAGATGAATAGATATAGCACACAACTATTCATCTTCCAGCCAGCCAGACTTGTTAGCCTGCATTGAAAGATAAACTTTTTGCCGGGGCTGCTGGTGCTTCTAGTAAAGGAATTTTTGAGTTAACTTCAGAGGGTTTGTCATGTTTGGAGAGCTGGGTCAGAACATACTTGTGATCTTGATTCTACCCTTCTGTTAATGCAGTTTAGAACTGTGTTGGCTTTTTCTGGCAGCTGTAGCACACTGTTGGCCATATTTAAGTGATTGTCCACTAGGACTCCACGATCTCTCTCACAATTAATACTATTGAGCAAGGTACCACCTATACTATACCTGTGCATTTTGTTTTTCTTACCTAAATGTACAACCTTACTTTTTTCACCATTGAATTTCATTTTGTTAGATAGCGCCCAATGTTCAAGACTGTTAAGATCCTTCTGAATCTTCTGAACTGTTGGCTATTCTTGACAGTCTGGTGTCATCTGCAAATTTAATGAGTTCCCCATCTATGCCCTCGTCCAAATCATTGATGAAGATGTTGAAGAATACTGGGTCTAAAACAGAACCTTCGGGTACCCCACTGCATACTTCCCTCTATGTGGATGCAGTCCCATTGAGGCCTACTCATTAAGTGTGGTTGGTCAGCCAGTTACAAATTCATCTGATGGTGATGTTGTCTAACCCACATTTTTCTATTTTATCAAGTAGTAGATTATGGTTTACATTGTCAAATGCCTTGCTGAATTCCAAGTAAATTATATCCATAGCATTCCTCTGGTCCATTAATTTTGTCAAAGAGTGGAATAGAATTTGTCTAGCATGATCTGTTTTTGACAAACCCATGTTGGCTTTTGGTTATGACTTTGTTTGCCTCTAGGTGTTCACTGATTCTTTGCTTGATAATCTTTTCCCAGGTATTGAGGTCAGTAGTTGATAGGTCTGTAGTTTCCTAGATCTATTTTTCCCTTTTTTGAAGATGGGAACTACATCAACTCTTTTCCAGTCCTCTGGTAGTTCCCTAGTGCTCCAAGATCTTTGGAAGATACACTATATTGTCAAAAGTATTCGCTCACAACTGAGTGGTTCTGAGATCACATCTGCCAGTTCCTTCAAAACCTTGGGGTGTAATCCATCTGGTCTCAGTGATTTAAATTCATCTAGGGTAGACAGTTGCTCATTTACCATTTTCTTATCTATTTTAACTTGTTTCTAATCTGGTTTTACAGTATTTTTTATTATTATTAATTTTTTTTTAGTTTTTAATTTAAAACAAGTACAACATCCTTCTTTACATGTTATAGAAAGTGTCTCAGTCGGTCACAAATAAACTTTGGTACATCTCCTCCACAGTCAACAAACATAGCTCATGTTAACTCAAGTGTTTTAACTCAGATATTCATACATATCACCATCGTCATATATCCATTTTCATTTGACTGTAATTATTATTTAAAAATATTGATAATAATAATACTCTTAAACAATACATGCCCACACCAGTGGGAAAAGAAAAAATAAAAAAAAAAGGAAAAAAAAAGACAAAAAGAACAAAAGACAAGGCAGGGAAGAAAAAACAAAAAACAAAAAACAAAAAAAGAAAAAACAACACAGGTATATATTATATTAAAAAAAGTATATCAGCTGGTTACAACATGTTTTTGTGCATCTCTTCCATTAATTCATATTAATTCAAATAACTTAACTCAAATGTTTACCATATTGCCATCATTGTACCTCCACTTTTAGTTAACTACAGTTATTCAAACATCCTTCAACCTTAACTATGCCAAAGAATTAGTCCATATCCACATGCTGACATTTCATTTACTTGTTTGTAAAATCCTCTATTAATATCAAATCCTCATATTCCATTTTAGCTGAGCATTCATAATATTTAATACCAAAAAGTCCATCTTCCATGCAGTATAGTTTATTATCATTCTCCCTTCTTTATGTAGTATCATATATCATAACATTTTCCCCATGTTAATTAATATTTGACTGTATATATTTTATTTTATTTTTTAATAGTGGTAATAGTGGTAATTATTGCAATTAATAACCTTTATATATAGTCCAAAAGTATTTCTAACCTTCCTTTCTCATATCCAATTATTATTTATCATCAACTCCACATTATATACATTACTATCAATATCAGTTATTATTCAGCTATATCTATTACAAATAGGAGTAATTAGATTTAGCTAGTTTTAAGTTGTATTCTTCCATCTGTCAGCCTATGTCTCTCCAATAACAAAACCTTTTCAGTCCTATTGCCATTCGATGAATAGATTTACCAAATGTTTTTATAAGCAAGTCCAAACAGGGATATCTTCGCACCTTTTTGCTCAGAATGTCTCTGATGAGATAATAATGTTGTCCCAGGCTTGTTAAACTTTTCAAATTAACTTTAATTCTCGAAGGTGGAATTATGGAATCTGCCAATGATGTTTCATAAAGTGTAGTTTCTTTAGCTCCCCCCCTTTCCAGCATAGCATTTCTTCCTTCCTCCGAGATAGAACAGACGTCATTTCTCACATTTTTCATTTGTATTTCAGGAACATTCAAACATTCAGCGTTCTCACCTTTTCCTTCAAGTTTTAATGTCAAATAATCCAATTAGACAAGAAAAGTGCTATAATCCATACATAGTGAATTTATGTAGAGGTGCTGTGAATGTGCACTAATAACTGACTGCTATATATGACTGGTATCGTCATATCTGTTATCTTATGACTGTATGGGTAGTTCATTGGTTTGCCTTTTCTTTGCTGGCTCTTGTATTTAATTTATATATGATTTCTTTTGTTTGGTCACTGACCAAAATATAATCTATCTAACATTAGTGAATTATAAAGATACTATTGAATATATCCATCCATTCACCTACCAATGCAAGAGAATTAATAACTTTTTAGTGGTTCCTCATAAAGGAAATTGATGGGAAGTTTTTTTTTATATAAAAAGTTTTTATTTTCAAAACAAACATACAAATCCTTCTTTACATACTGTAGAAAGTGTATCAGTTGGTTACAAAAGGCTTTTGTGCATCTCTTCCACCGTCATCAAATATAATTCATATTAATTCTAATATCTTAACTCGGATATTTATTATATTACCATCATCATACTTTCACTTTTATTTGACTATGATTATTTAAACGTCCTTCAGCATAAAATATACCAAGATTTAATACATAACCACATATTGGCATTTCATTTACTTATTTATAAAATCCTCCATTAACATTAAATCCTCATTTCCTGTTCTAGCTAAACAGCCATAATATTTAATACCAAAATTTTCTAATCCTCCATGTATATAATTTATTATATTATTCTTTCTTTATTTAACTATATCCTATATCATAACATTTTCCCCCATTAGTTAAAACTTAGCTGTGTCTAGTTTTATTGTTTTTTATTGTTATTGTTATTAATAACCTTTCTATATAGTCCAAAAGTGTTTCTAGCCTTCCCTTCACGGGTAACATTCAATATTCATATCCAATTATTACTTATCATAACAGCTCAACATTGTATATGTTACTATCATTATCAATTTTTGTTTAACTATACCTATTATTACTAAATTTAACTAAGTTTAGCTAGTTTTAAATTATACTCTTCCATTTATCAACTTGTATCTCTCCAATAGCAAAACAATCTTATGTCTTCTGCCATTTGTGGATCCAGTCCTCCAAACATCCTCTTGATCAAATCTGTATGGACTCCTCTTAGCAACTCCTTGTTTGTAGTATCTCTCATGTAATATTGATGCCCTCTTTCTGTTTCCTTGTCCAGCTTGTCTTTAATTATCAGCAGTGTTATCAAATATTTTACAAATAGTATTTCATAGTCCATAAATTCTTTAATGTTTTCTTCTTCTCCTATGTCCTGTCCGTTGAAATAAATTTTCTCTCCATTTAATTCCTCTTCCAATATTCCATTCCTTCCTCCCTCAGAAATAAACCAATTGCCACGAATATCAACAGACTCAATCTCTTTATATTCATCTTCCATTTCAATTTTTTGAATTTCAATCTTCTTATTTTGTGTTTGAAGAACATCTTCAGTTTTTTCATCATATTCCGTTGTTAAATGCACCAAATATTCCAATTTTCTCTCAATTCTTTCCTCTGTATCCAAAACTCTCTGAAGCGCTAAAAGTACTCCTCAGAGAGAGTACAAAGGCCCTGTGGATGCCATGTTCAAGTACGCAGCTGTATTTTTTCTTAGAAACTCAGCAGGACTAAAACACACACTCTGTAAACTCTCTGTAAACGAAAACAAACTTCAAAGGGGCAGCTGTAGAATCTTATTAGATCTTAAGCCAAACAGCCAAGCAATAAAGCTTAGAATGTCGAAGTCAAAACAATCCATCTGTAGCTTACAGAAAGTCACAAAGAAATGCTAGAAGAATTCGTCCATTTGAAAAGGTTTTGCTTAGATTCAATCCATGTAAATAGCATTTAGAAAGTAAGATAACCACTGCCCAGAACCATTACAAAAATCAAATTCACCGCTAAGTTCTTCTATTCTTTTATTTAAATTAGTTTTTAGATTTTATAGGCAGTCCATTTTTAAAAAAACAATAAAAGTTTCTCACCAGCTAGAAACACTTTCTCTTTCCACATCGTTCCATTCTGTTCTGAGGCCGCCCTGACTTTGTCAGTCTTGACAGACTGGAATTTTTATTACCAGCAGAAGACTTTTCTTTGCCTTTCTCAGAGATTTTGCGATATTCACGAGATCAGCAAGATGTAATCTTCCTGTTCACCATCTCTTCAGGATGATTTAGATCCGTTGGAACCCCTCAGCAATAAAAGTGTCGACTGCGATCTCAGAGCTTTAAGATCGCACGTCGTCTCGTCATGGCTTCGGCCCCGCCCTCCGAAATCGATGGGAAGTTTTGAGCCACAAAGATACTCTCCAACATTTTGAGTGCAAGGGTGAAGAAGAGGAAGGATTGTTTTCAGGTCTTCAAAGGACATAAAATTGGGGAAGACAGCTAATATCCCCAACAATATTAAAACCATTAAAATGCATGATTATGTAATTTTTTTTCTTTGTATCTGTAACTGGTCACTGACCAAAGCAACATTACACTGAGGTTTATTTAAAAAGAAGATAATTTCTTTATTATCTATTCTGCTCTCCAGATATATTCTTCCATTATAAAGGTAAAGGTTTCCCCTGTCCATTCATTTCTGAATCTAAGAGGCAGTGCTCATCTCTGTTTCTCAGCTGAGGGAACCATTGTCCAAATACATTTCCGTGGTCATGTGGCCAGCATGACTATATGACCAAGGTGCACAGAATGCTATTATCTTCCCACCAAAGTGGTACCTGTTTATTCATATTTGCATGCTTCCGAACTGCTAGATGAGCAGTAGTGTGGCAAGTAATGGGCACTCACCCCATTACATGGCACTCAAGTCTTGAATCCAGACTGTCAGTTTTCCAGATGATAAGCTCAGCCTCTTTAACCACTAAACCACCAACCCCACTTTCTATTTTATTACCCAGCAGAGGGCTAATATCAAAGTGCACAAGGAAAGGATGGACAAAAGAGATGAAGACTGCTGGTTACAACAATCAGATAAGCGGTAAATTGAAACAATGGCTATGTACTGTATATCATGATTTCATGGCCAGTACAAATAAACAAAGACATTTGATGCTTTCTTTATTTGAGAAGGGAACTGAAAACATCCGCAAGAAGAAAAAGGCTAAATCATGTGTGAAAACTAGTTTGTGAGAACCATGACATATATAGAATAACAAAGGAGGACAAGGTGGAATCAGCTAGAAAGAACCATATAGGAATTATTTGGTGCCCTTTGATCTACTTAGCTAATTGATAAGAAAAGACATATTTCCTTCACACAATTGAATTGACAAGTTTAAAGTCTACTCCCCTTCCCAAATTTCTGACAGGGCAACAAATTGCCCACAGAGGAGGTATCTGAATACGTTCAGTGGCTGGAAAACCATCAGCCATTTATAAAGCCTCTGGAGCCTGGGGAAGGTGAAAAAACATGCAAAAAGTGGGGAAAGTGCCTCTCATGCGCGCGGTGGTTGCATTTTGCCTGCGCATGACCTCCCTGCACTCCACCCTTTATGGCATGCGAACCAAAAAAGGTTCACCATCGCTGACTTAGAGAGTTGTAATTCCACTATGACAGGATTAATAATACGAACTAAAAGCCCAATATATTTAATATCCAACTTTTTAGACTACTGCAAAGATGTTAGAAACTTGGTGGAAAGGTAAACTTTGCCCCTCACTTTATAAGGTTCTGTTCATTTCTTGTCTTCTTGCACTTTGGCTTCACCAGGGCTTTGCAAACCACTGACCAAAGGTTTGCAAACAGTGGTGGGTTTCAAACATTTTTAGAACCTCTTCTGTAGGTGTGGCCTGCTTTGTGGGAGTGGCTTGTCAGCCATGTGACTGGGTGGGAGTGGCTTGCCAGCCATGTAACTGAGTGGGAGTGGCTTGCCAGTCATGTGACTGGATGGGCATGGCCAACTTGCAAAATGTAGTGAAACTCACTTAACAACGCTCTTGCTTAGCAACCAAAATGTTGGCTCAGAAACTCTGGCATTTGAAGCACGCAAGTCTTAAAGCTGTCAAGTTACAAGACCCTTGAACCCCTAACCCTTTAGAAAAAAAAACCCCAGGGGTGTTCAAACTTGACAGCTTTAAGACTTTAAGGTTTAGATAGGACTCTTAAAGGTGGGTGGGGTGATTGGTGAGCCAGCCAATCAGTGAGCAGCAGGCGGGGCAAGTGTGATGCAGATGAGTGGGGGGTGGAGCTGGAACCGGTTCTAAACAGCATGATAGATTTGTCAAACCTCTTCTATAGAAGAGGTTAGAACTGGCAGGGACCACCCCTGTTTTCAAATGACTGATCCACTGGTTCAGGGAGGGTATATCTGGTTCATGTTTGGGTAACTCAGGCATAGCATTAAATTCTTGCCCTATGGCTACTCTGAAAGTAGTAAAACCTGTGCTAGTAGTAGTTCGGTCCAGTTGTCCTGCTGTTAATTAATAAAACAGAGCAGGTACTGTTCCAGAACTGAGTTTCTTCATTCTGTGGCACTGTTTGAGGATGATGATTAGAACCAAGTCCCTGGTCAGTCCCAAGTAGATTCAAAAAAGCTTTCCAGAACTTGGACATGAATTGGACCCACCCACCCCCGTCTGAAATAATATGTCGTGGGGCCCTATGCAAGTGTCATATGTGGACCAAAAACAGCTTAGCCAAGGCTTTGGGTGTAGGGATCTTTTGACATGGGATGAAATGAACCTGTTTTGAGAAAAGATCTGTGACAACCCAGATCACTGTGTTTCCAGAACTCTCAGGCAATTCAACAATGAAATCCATGGAGGTCTCTCTCCATGGTGCTGAAGGGTTGGCCAGTGGTTGCAGTAGACTGAGGTTTTTCCCCTGCCTGAGTTTAGGGGAAGCGCAAATGGGGCAGCTTGCTACATAACTTTTTATGTTCTTTTTTAATGAAGGCCACCAGAATTGCTGTTTCAGTAAATGTAACATTTTTACAAAATGAAAGAGAGCAGCTAATTTGCAATCGTGACAAGCTTACATAGTTTTCAGCCTTTCCCTAGCTGGGACATACAGCTTATTTCCCAACCAAGCTAACTCATCTTTTATTATGCAAGTATGTTTATTGGCACTAAACCACTCATCCATTTCTAAGTCTTTTTTTGAAATCTGTGGTGGCATTGTCTAAGGTGGAGGGGGTCTAAGGTTCTTCACCTGAGAGCATGAGACAACCTTAGCTGCTAATTGAGAGGTTGGGGTCATGGGCTTAATTACTTCCACCATGACACTGTTGTGTTGCGGTAGTCTGGACAAGGCATCTGCCAAAAAGTTTTTACCTCCCAGTAAATACTTCAATGTGAAATTAAAATGTTGGAAGTACTGTGCCCACTGGACTTCTTTTGGAGACATTTTCTGAGGAGCTTTGAGTGCTTCCAAGTTCTTGTGGTTGGTCCATACTTGAAAGGTATTTTACTTCCTTCTAAGAAATGTCTCCAAGTTAGGAGATCCCACTGACTGCAAAAGCTTATTTTCCCCATATTGACCATCTCTGTTTAGTTTCCGTTTTTCCTAGAGATATATGCACATGGTTGTAATTTGCCTTCTTCATTCTCTTGGAGTAAAACCACACTGACTGCCACATCACAGACATCGGCCTGGATTACAAATAGTTTCTCTGGATCTGGGTGTTTTAGCACCAGTACAGCTGAAAAGAGTTGGTTCATTTTCTCAAATGCCGCTTGGCAGTCCATAATTTACTTTAGTTAGCTAGGTTTTGATTTTTCTCCCCCCTTGGTTTTTAACAGATTTGTAATTGGCAACGCTATTTGGGCAAAAGAGGTGATAAACTGCCTATAGAAGAAAAACAAATACAGAAAAAACAAGAGAAACGTAACATTCTCTACTCTACATTGCCTTCCTATCGATTTTAACATCTGTAATAGTGTAATAACAGTTGTACTAACAATTGTAATAATATATAATATATCACCATTATGTTTACATTATGGTCAATACTTTAAGTTTGATAATAATCCTATTTCTTGTTTTGGCTTCTGTTTCCTAGCTACTTATAAATTCTATTCCATATTTTATAATAATCCGATTCTTCTCTTTCTTTTAACGCCATGGTCATTTTGTCCATCTCTGCACATTCGAGTACCTTTCTAATTATTGTTTCATCTGCGGATGTATTGCTTTGTTTCCAGTTTTGTGCAAAAGCAATCCTAGCTGGAGTGAGTATGTGTAGTATTATGTATTGAAATTTATTGTCCATTCCCGGATCTAATATTCCTAATAAGAACAATTCCAGTTTCAGTTCTATCTTTTGCTCCGTAATTTCTTCCAGCCACATCTGAATTTTGCACCTATATTTCCTTGTGATGGGGCACATCCACCACATATGATAGAATGTCCCAGACTTGTGGCTACATCTTCAACATTTGGGGGATAGATTTGGATACATTTTGGGCAATCTCGCTGGGGCAAATGCCATCTATAAAACATTTTATAAAGCTTTTCTTTGTAGGCTACTTCTGTCATAAATTTATAATTTCTTTCCCACAGTTTGTCCCATTTTTCTAACTCTATATTATGACCAAAGTTTCTAGCCCAACTAATCATTGTCTCCTTTACTATCTCTTCCTCCGTTTTATATCTTAAAAGAAAATTACATAATTTGGTCATCATTTTCCCTCCCTTTCCTAATAATATCTTATTTAATTCCAATTGCTTCTCATTGTTCCCAATCTTTTTTGAATCTTGTTTTGATTTGTAAATAAGGCCACCATTCCATATTTATTCCTTGTAAACACAGATCTTGTATTGATTTTAGTTCCCCTTTTTCATCTAAGAGTTCTGCATAGCTTACCATTTTACTGAGATCTATGGTATTTGGATATATCATTGCCATCATTGTTGATAACCACATATGTATTTTCATGTAATGATTCTTTTTTAATTTTTCCCCAGACCTTAAACAGGCATCTCTTACTATGTGTCTCTTGAATATGAATGAGGAAGGAATGGTTCCTTCTTATGCCAGAGGAAGCCATGCCAGGCAAGTTGGAGATCATGGCTCTCTAGCATAAGAATCCTTCTATTCTTTTAGTTGAATCCAGTCCTTGAACCATGTCAAGGCTGCAGCCTGATAATAAAGCTCCCAGTCTGGGAAGCCAAAGCCACCTTTGTTTCTACTATCTTGTAGAAGTTTGTATTTAATAATGTGGTTTTTTCCCTGACCAGATAAATTTGGATATCATTTTATTTAGTTGTTCAAAAAAAATTCTCTAATTTAATCACCATTGTTTGAAAAAGATAAAATATTTTGGGTAGTATATTCATTTTGATTGTTGAGATTCTGCCTATTAGTGATATCTGTAGTTTAGTCCAATTGTTCAGATCATTTTGTATTTGTCATAGCAATTTATTGTAATTGTCTTCTTTTATTGTAATACATTTTGCCGACAACCATATTCCCAACTATTTAATTTTCTTGGTTCTCAAAATTTCCAATTTCTCCTCCAGTTCTTCATTTTGTCTTTTGGCTAGATTTTTTAGTTAATATTTTGGTTTTCTCTTTATTTATTTTAAGCCCTGCCACTTTACTTAATTAGTTTATATCTTGTAATAATATTAATCCAGTTTCTAGGGGTTCTTTTATGATGAATGCTAGATCGTCCGCAAAGGCCTGCACTTTGTATTCCTGTGTTTTAATTTTCAATCCCTTTATCTCCTGGTTCTGTCTAATTTGTAGCATCAATGTCTCTATTAAGAGGATAAATAACAGGGTGGATAAACAGCATTCCTTTAGTTATGCTGAAAGCTTCTGTTGCTTCTCCGTTTAGTATTATTTTTGCCATCTGATTAAAATATATTGCTCTGATCATCTCGTTAAATTTCTCTCTGAAGTTCATTACTGTTAATTGATTTATAAGAAAATCCCAATTCAGGTTATCAAACGCTTTTTCTGCGTCAATAGGGGTAGAGACGGTGGGAGAGAGGATTGGAAAATAAATATCAATGCTGCTTGTTTTTCTGGGTGTGTCTCGTATTCTAATATGTTCATTATCATTCGTATATTGTTTTTTATGTGCCTATTGGGTAGAAATCCATTTGGTCTGGATGTATGATTCTGTTTAGTATATTTTTAATTCTTTCCATCATTATTGTCATAAATATTTTATAATCAGCATTTAGCAGTGAGATTGGCCTATAATTTTGGATCTTTTGTTTTTCAATGTTGTCTTTGGGAATTAATGTTATTAGTGCTTTGGTCATATCCCATAGGTTTTGAGTGGTTGTCTGTTTTTTTGAAAATATATTTTATTCATTTTTCACATTCCATTTGCAATCACTTATATACAGGGTATTTACTATAAGAAAAGAAAAAAAAGAAAAAGGGAATAAAACGAACAAATAAAAAGGAAACACAACTCATCATTCACAACCCCACCTAACCCTTCCATCCTCCATACACCCCATCTACCCCCTCCAACTTTCCTTTCTCCCTCTAACACTCCCCTCCTACTTCCCTTTCCCCTCAAACCTTCCTTCTCCCCTTACTCCCCAGACACCCTCCTTACATTCCCCTTACTCCTTCCTTACTCCTCCCTCTTCTTTCCCTCTACCTCCCTCCTTGGTGTATGCCTTTATTCGAGTGTTGTTTGATCTGATAAAAGTAAAATGAACCAAGGAAAAAAAAAAAAAAGAAAAAAAGAACCACCGTATATAAATACATTCTTGTTCTTATTAAGACTATGTTAACACCCCCCCACCCCACCCCCACAAATCCCCATCCCTAATCCTCCCGACTTCCCAGGGACCACACCTGGCACTGCCTTCTGTCTAAAGTATCTTGTATACATATGGATTAAAAAATAAAAGTAATATGTCAAAAGAAAGAAAAACAGAAAAAAAAGAAGAGAGAAAAGAAAAGAGAAAAGAAAAAAAAAAGAAAAAAAAAGGAAACCACTCTTTGTGTTGATCTCAGCCCCCCATCTTTATCTATGCTTAAATAGTATAAATCATTCTATCTATATTTTATTCTCGTCTCTTACTTCTTTGCTATTTACCCCAACCTTCTGTAGACTCTCCCGTTCCTCTTCCTAAACCTCATGATCCCTTCCGATAAAGTTTAAGCAACGTGGTTCATGCCACATATTCAAATATGACTTTACAGAAGAGTAATCAAACTTTCCCTTCTAGTAAAATTTAAACAGCGTAAATGATCTTTCTTAACCTCCTTTTCAAACAGTAATTCAAAATAATCTAGCCAAGCTTCCCCTTCTTAGTAAAATTAAGCAGCATAGATCAAATATTACTTTACACAGAAATCAATTTCTATCTTAAGATAATTCCAACCGACTTTCTCTTCTAATAGGATTTAAATAACGTAGTTCATTCCACATGCATTTTACCCTCATCCCTTACTTGTCTGATATTTACCACTATCAAATTTATACTAGCATTTGTTTAAAATCTAACTCAAAGCAATTTTTCCCTTCTAATAAAAGTTAAATAGCATGGATCATTCCACATATTCAAATAATACTTTCAGCAAGAGTCAGTTAACCTTCTGTTTTAAAGTAGTCCCTTCTAACAAAGTTTAAGCAACATAAATCATTCCGCATTCTTTTTACACTTATCTTAAGATAATCCCAACCGGCTTTCTGTTCTAATAAGCTTTAAACAACGTAAATCATTCCACATATATTTTACCCTCATCCCTTGCTTGTCTGATGTTTACCACTATCAAATTTATGCTAACGTTAATTTAAAATCTAGCTCAAAGTAGTTTCACCCAGCTTTCCCTTCTAATAAGAATTAGTCCGCTTTTTCTACCGGAGAGAGGTCTCAAACCCCCATTCAGTCCTCAACTTTGGCGAGTATTTTGAAATGTCTAAATTCTCGGTCTCCGTTTTTCTGCTTCTCCGAGGGAGGAAGGGCTACCCCCTCCATCTTGCAGCCACATGGCCTGTCGCTTGCCTTCTCCATCCGCTTGTCTCTCCTCTCTTCCAAGCGAATCAGGAAGTCCCGCCTTCAGAGTCCTACAATAGAAATCTTGAGCCTCCGAAACAGAGTTAAGACGAAATCTTTGATTCTCAAATGTAACCGTGATACCGGCAGGGGCCTCCCATCTGTATCGAATCTGTTGACTCCTAAGCTCCTTAGTTTAAAAGGTGTAGTCCCTTCTTGCTTTCAGCATCTGGAAAGGAATATCTTTGAAGACAATCAGGTCCTGGTCATCAACTCGGAGACTGTTATTATGAAACTTTTGCACAATCGCATTTCTAGATTCTTTTGTAAAGAAATGTATAATTATGTCCCTCGGGAGCTGTCGCTGTTCCGCTATCAATGAGTTCTGGCGATAGATTTTCCGAATCTGCCAATCAAAGTTAAGTCCCGGGCTTCCCACCGCATGGCTGAAGGCTTCAGCAAAGGTCTGTTTCAAATTCTCTTGCTCCTTTTCACGGAATCCTCTGACTCTTATTGCAAATGCCTTCCTATTAAAATTTATCATCATAAGCTGTTCTTCATTGTCTCTAATTTTTTGTTGTAAAATTTGAATATTGGTAGTCAAATTAAAATTAGCCTTCTCCAAACTTTCCAATTTGTTCTCTATTTCAGCAGAGTAATCTGACAGGGCAGACACGGCTGCAAACGTGTTCGCCTTCATTTGATTAACTTTAGACTTTAAATCATCATATAGTTCCAATACAAATTCCTTAATTTCTTGTTTAAAGGCATTAAACATTTTAAGGAGATATTCCTGTGTTAAAAATTCTCCAGTAGAGGGCATAGGAGACAAAGGCTGTGGTTCCAGTAAAAATTCTTTAAATTCTTTAGACACATTTGTAGCAAGACGCTTCTTTGACCTAGGTGCCATAATAAATAAACAAGTAAGCAGCGCTTTGCTCCCCTCTATTTCCAAAGAAGAAGAGTTTATTTTGTTAAGGAGCGGTCTGCAGGAAGGTAAAACCGGCTAAGTACATCCACTATCAATCATCCACGGAGAGAAATCGCCATTTTGAAGTCCATTTAGACAAAGAAGTCTCTAAGACAAATGGTGCTGGTATTTAAGATAGTAATAAAAGCATAAATCTCACAGGGGTGGGACCCGCCCGTATCAATTCTAGCTTGAAAAAACTTTGTTTTGTCCTGGGGGGGGCTAGCCTGTCTGGGGCTGCCAAAAAAAAAAGGCAGCTGAGAAGAACTGGCTGGAGATAAAAGCTCCGCTCCGGCTGGATCTAATCTCTATCCACAGCCAAAAAAAAGAAAAAGGCTGTGGCTTACGAATAGACCCTCGCCTACAGAGCTACTCCCTGCCCCTTTCTTAGCCAAAAAGGGGTGCTATCTATGATCTTATTTAGATATACAGACCAGATCTCTGAGGAGCTCGGTGGAGCCCTCCTCGGCAACAGGCCACGCCCCCAGGAAGTCCCGAGTGGTTGTCTGTTCATTCCAGTTTTCCTCTAGGAAAAATGCTAATTCTTTTTCCACATATTGAACATAGTTCTTTTCTTTCACAACCCCCTGATTCATGGTCCATCTCTTTTTCCTTTTTGCCTCTCCTTTCCATTTGACTGTTAATGGGTTATGGTCTGCCCAAATGTTTGGTGTTATTTCTACTTCCTCTACATCCTTCTCCATTTCCATCCATTAGTGGGGTTTGAAAAGAATGTATATTGGTTCTTCTGAGGTTGATTTCTCTCCAGACATCTTTTAGGTTTAATTCTTGGGTCATTTCAAAGAATGCATTTGGTAGTGTTCTCCTTTCATATTTTTTTAAAAATCTTAGTCTTAGTTTTTTAAAAAAATTAGTCTTTCTTTGGATCTACCACTGCATTAAAGTCCCCTAGTAAACATGTGTTGTCCAGTTCCAATTCTGCAATCTGCTTATATAATTTACTGTAAAACCCTTCTGGTTTGTATTTGGTGCATATATAACTGCAATTAGTACTCTTTTTTGTTTATTGATATTTCAATTAATAGTGTTCTTCTCTCTTCATCTGCCTATACCTGTTTAGGCTTTAGACATTCCTTTACATATACTGCATTTCCCCTTTTCTTTGTTTCAGCCAAGGCCAAATATAATTTCCCTAACTTTGGAGATTCCAGGATACTACCCTTTCCTTTTTTAATATGAACCTCCTGTAGGCATGTGATATCCATGTTTTGTTTTTGGAGTTTAGAAAATGTTTGTCTTCTTTGTATATGTGAATTGTGACCAGGGGGGCATTTGCCCAGGTTCGCCTGGTGCGCCAGTTGCGACCCTACCTGAACCGGGAGGCCCTCACGACAGTCACTCGAGCCCTTGTGATCTCTAGGCTGGAATACTGCAATGTGCTCTACATGGGGCTGCCCTTGAAGAGCATCCGGCGACTTCAGCTAGTCCAGAATGTGGCCGCGCGAGTGATCGTGGGCGCACCACGGTTCGCCCACATAACACCTATCCTCCGCGAGCTGCGCTGGCTACCTGTTGATCTCCGGGTGCGCTTCAAGGTGCTACTTACCATCCATAAAGCCCTCCATGGTAGTGGATCTGAGTACTTGAGAGACCGCCTCCTGCCAATTACCTCTCTTCGACCTATTAGATCGCACAGATTAGGCCTCCTCCGAGTTCCATCCGCCAGTCAGTGCCGACTGGCGACTACGCGGAGGAGAGCCTTCTCAGTAGCAGCTCCGACCCTTTGGAATGATCTCCCCGTGGAGATTCGCACCCTCACCACCGTCCAGACCTTCCGCACAGCCCTTAAGATCTGGCTATCCCGTCAGGCCTGGGGATAAGATTCTAATTCGCCCCCACCCGGATGTTGAATGAAAGTTGTGTTTTATTGTTTTATTTTTTTCTCATTCACGTATTGTCTTATGTTTTGTCTTGCACTCCCCCTCCCATGAATTGTAAGCCGCCCTGAGTCCCCTCAGGGAAAAGGGCGGCCTATAAATCACAAATAAAATCTAAAAAAAAATCTAAAAAAAATTTAATCCATTTATATTGACTGATGTTAATTTCACTTCTTCCTCCATTCTATTAATTGTTTGTTGCCCTTGTACCTCTCCTTAGTTTTGTTTCCCTTCGATTTCTTGTCCTCACTCCTTCTCTTTCTTGAAATTCTGTATCATTCTTCTCTCTCACTTCTTGGTCTAATCCTTTTGCCTCTGTCTGCTGCTCCTCTTGGCTTTTGGTTTCCAACTCCTCTCTGCTGTCCAATTCTTCCTCTATGTAATGTTCATAGAATTCCTGGACATTATCTATGATGACAATCCTTATTTTCTTGTCTTGCCAGGATATTAGCATATCTTCAGGCATCAACCAGCAAAATATTATTTTATATTTTATCAGTTGTGTGGAGATAAATTGATAGTTCGGTCTTTGCTCTTTGATTCTCTTCGGTATCTGTTTGAGGGTTATGACTTCCTTTCCTTTATAGATCAACTGTTCGTCCCTTGTTCTTTTGTAGATTTTGTCTCCGGCAGCTTTTTTTGCAAATCTTATATGTATTTCATGGGGTAACCTGTGTGATTGTGCATAATTAGTATGCACTCTGTAAATTTCATCAACATTATTCTGCAGTTCACATTTTTCTATTTGCAGTGAGTCAGCTAATAGTTCCATCATGAGCTTTGGTAGGTCCTCTTCTTTTGTCTCTTCTATGTTTTGAAATCTTAAATAAAAATAGGATCTTTCCAATTCTAGATGGATTATTGTGTCCTCCAATTCTCTATTTGCTGCTGTCAGTCTTTCTTCTGTTGCTTCCCATCTCTTTTCAGTTTGTTCTGTCCTTGCTTCTACCAGTTCTATTTTCTGCTCATTTTGTTTCCTGTATCTTCCCCATTCTATCATCCAATTTCTTTATATCTTCCTTCACTTATCCTAGATCACCTTTCATTTCCTCGTGGTTTCTGGTTATTGACCAAGCTATGACAGCTGGTCTCTTCCGTGCCAGATTTCAGGGATTCCACCCTTTGCAATGGGGGATCACTCTTCTCCTTGTCACCCCTGGATTCTCCCCTCTCTATCACTGTCCCCTCCAAGGTCCAGATTTGCCATTGCCAACCTCCAGACATGAAAATTCAGACAGGGAGAATAGAGTGATTGAAATTAAATTAAATTAAGAACAAGTGATTAAATGAACTAGCTTTATAATTTGGTTTATCTTTCCCATTTGAGAGCTAACTACAATGCCATCTAGAGATGCAAATGAGATTGACAATGAATTTAATGAATTAAATGAATAAAAGCAACTGACCCTGACAAGACTGCTGAACTGATAAAGGTGTTTGGTCTAATAAACAGAGAGACTTGTTTTTAAGATTAGCTGGAACAGTGAATTCTTTGAAGTTCATAAAAGAAGAAATAACAAGAAAGAAAGATCAGAGACATTTCTTTTACTTTTACTTATTTAGGAGGTGGGGATATTTTCCCCTTTCTATCACCTGTTCTGTTTTTTTGTTGTCTCTTTTGTGTTGGGATAAAATGGAGACTGACAGAGGATTAGATTTATACTATAAAGCGTATGATTCTTTTTTGTTTTTTGTTTTTGTTTTTGTTTTTCTTCTATACTCTCTCCTTTGAGATAGATGTTTCTCTTTTTTTATTGGCTGTTCCTCTTTGGATTATTTGAGGGTGTGTTCTCTTCTTTTTATCTATATTTTTATTGTAAAATTAACAATGGATTAAGGTGAAAAGAACTTGAAGAAGAAGAAGGCATTTGGATTACATTTTTGATTTTCTTTTTTTGTTATTATATTATCTTTTTCCTCCTTTTTTGGGGTGAGTACATTTTTATATTTTTTTCCTTGGGGGATTTCTCTTTTTGCTTTGTTTGATATTTTGATATTGTCCTCCCAATGGGGTGGATTAAATATCTGGATTACAAACCGAGTGGATTATAAATTGCAAGATGACACCAGGACAATGCAAGATGTTACCATGATCTCTGCTGTCTGGAACTGCCCGAGAAGGGGCAGGTGAAGTGGGCTTTGCCGAGATCACAGTAACAGCATTTTTGGGTGACAGCGCCAAAGCCTTTGAATCAAGGCCTTTGAATCAAGCTAGACTGTACTCCATTACAGGTTTTTAACTTTCAAATTTAGCATCCTGAGAAATATAGTGTCTCTGAGGCACATCCCATTTGCAGGAGGAGGAGGAGGGTGGCATGTACAAAAGCCCCTGAGTAACTGGGAAAGAAAGCTGTGTTTTTTGAGTGGCAGTTTTCGGTAGGTTCCAAGCACAGCTTTCTTTCCCAGTTAATCAGAGGCTTTCATATACGCTGCCCTTGCCCTCCTCCTGCAAGCAAAAGGTGCCTCAGAGACTCAGCGTGTAGCTCATGGGAGACAATGGCCACGATGATTTCACTCCCCAGGAATGTGAGGAGCCTCCACCACCACCTAAGCCTCCTGGGAGCCGAGCCCAGTGGCATCCCCGAAAGTGAAATGTCTCCTTTCCAGCCACTGCAATCTCTGCAGCGCCCGCTTCACCTGCCCTTTCTCGGGCAGTTCCAGGCAGCAGAGATCATAGTAACAGTGTTTTTGGGTGGCAGCATGGCGATTTTGACCACCAGGAACTACCTGAGAAGGGGCAGGTGAAGTGGGCGCTGTGTGAGAAGTGTAATGCAAGCCCCTGCTCAGTCTCCCCTGTCTCCAGACAACTCAGGCAGAGGACAGTTAGCTTCTGCTCCTGGCTTGGGAGACAGATCTGGCCAGGAGGAAAGAGAAGGTGGGGAAGGAGGAGAAGGGCATGCTCTTTTTCCTCCCTTTTCCAAAAATGGGGCATGCAGAATCAGCCTACGACCGAAGCAGCAAAGACACAAGGGCTTGCTGGGAACAGGAGATGGATCTGGACAGGAGGAACACATGCCCCATTTTTGCAATCAGGGAAGAAAAAGAGCATTTCGGGTGATGGTCGGTTCCAAGCTGTGTGGATCGCAGCACAGCCTGGAACCGCCCGCCGCCTGAAATGCTCTTTTTCCTTCCCAATTGCAAAAACAGGGTGTGCATTCCTCCTGGCCGGATCCATCTCCTGGGCCCGGACCAGAAGCTGACTGCCCTCCACTTGGGTTGTCTGGAGAAGCGGGAGGCCGAGCAGTGAACCACCTTGCCTTATACCTCCTGCGCAGCGTCCGCTTCACCTCCCCCTTTTCCAGATGACCCAGGTGGCTACATTCAGAGTATAAGATGCACCCAGATTTTCACCCTCCTTTTTGGGGGAAAAGGGTGTGTCTTATACTCTGAAAAATACAGTAAGTCTTCAAGATACCTGGGGAGGAAGATATCTGAAGGAAAATCGATACACATTTTACTCAGGTAGACGTATGTCATGGTCCAGAATAGATATGATGTGGATGTCAACATATATATTAGCTAAAAGTCAAGATATAAACATTGAAACAAATACAAGGGCTGACCATAACCCAACCACAATGGTTTGGAAGGGACAGAAGAAAAGATTAAGATGGACATTAAATGAAACAATATTAAATGAAAAGGAGTTTCAACAACATATGGAGAAGGAATTTACTTTTTTCTTTAGAGAAAATAAAAAAGAAGATACCTCACTACAAAATGTGTGGGACACAGCGAAAGCATACATATGAGGGTTGGCAATGACTTATTTGGGAAAAAAGAATAAAAAGAAAAGACAAATTCAAAAAGAATTGTTAGGAGAGTATGAAAGTATAAGAAGTTAGAGATGGAATTACAGAAGGATGTGCAAAACAAAAGGGTTAAAAATCAAATGGATTTGAAAAAAATAAATTTAATTTAATTGAAGAAGAGGATTTGGCATTTAAAATAAAGACTTCTAGGTAAAATATCCTTGAGAATGCAAATAAACCAGGAAGATGGTTGGCATACAAATGAAAAAAGAGAAGAGAGGAAGCTAATCAATCAACTGATGAATGAGGATGGAACGATACATTATCAAAATGAGGAAAAGAAAAATTATACAAACAAGGAAGTCTTTGAAGAAAAGATAAAACAATATCTAGAAAAAGCAGAATTACCTAAAATACCAGAAAAATATAAAAAGGCACTTGAAGAAAAAATAACAATGATGGAACTAACAGAGGGAATTAAAAGAAAAACATGGTAAGACACCAAGATAAAACAAAACTCCCTTATACAAATGCTCATAAAGCACCTAATTAATTAGTTGCATGAAAGCGGAAACCCCTCCCACACTACATCATCGCAGGGAAACAGAAACAGAAACTTCATATACAGATCACTCCATTCCTTCCTCCCATCCAAATGCCAGCATCCCAGTAGAAATATCTGGGACCTGACAGAACCCATTCATCTCTGTGACTGCTTAAGTACTGAAAGACATGCCACCCTAATCTTTCTCTTTGTTAGGCTAGCCATAACCTAGTTCCCTAAACCATCTATGGTATGGTTGAGCCTCCAGACTCCTTATCATTTTTGTTGCTTTTGTCTGCACACTTACTAGGGTCACGGCATTTTTTTTATCATGGCAATCAGAACTGGATGCAGTATTCCAAATGTGACCTGACTAGTGTAGTATAGAGTAGTAGTATCATTTCTCATGATTTTCATGTTATTCCTCTAGGATTGCATTGGTTTTTTTACTGCAAAATCCCCATTCCCTCCCAATCAGCTGGGACTCAGGAGGCAGAGAATAGATGGGGGCATGGCCAGTCAGAGGTGGTATTTACTGGTTCTCTGAACTACTCAAAATTTCTGCTACTGGTTCTCCAGAACTGGTCAGAATACCACCTCTGATATACCCCATATAATAAAGTGAACAAAATAGGAGAGAAGAGGATGGGGTGGATTGGATTGGGAGTGGAAGATGGGGAAGTGGTGTGGTCATAGTCTGTAGCAGCAATCTCCAAACTTTTCCATTTTTGCAGAACAATTCTTTATCATTGAAAGCTTTTTAGGGATGCCTTATCAACCAGAAGATGGCAGTATGGTACAGTAATAATAACAACAACAACAAAATCCTGAACAGTACTTAGAAAATATGCACCTGTCAAAAATTTCCACCTGTCAATTACAAAAGGCTACACTGCATGAATCTGCACATATACTATGCCAATACATTACAGCATCCTAGGTTCTTAGGAAGAACTCAATATATAGAAAGGCCAACGCTAGCTAAAGAACTAGCAACCGTGATTTCAAATTGATGTATATATAACAACAGCAACATAATGACATGCATGATCTAATACATCCAACTACAAAACCAAATATTAATATTATTATTACCGGTATGTAATAATATTACAATTATAAATATTACACCATTTTGCTGTTCACAACTAGAATCTTGAAAGATTACAAGATCTCATGAATTTTTGATGCCCAATGGAATATTGTGAGATTTAGTAAGGGACTAGATTAATTGCATGGTTTTCCTCACTTCTTTCTTTGTACCATTATCTTCAACCTGTTCAGATGTATCTTGTGGGCCTGAAGAGGTCCTATGATTCCCTGGGATGTAAACATCTCCCATAGAAAAGACAGGAATGAGGGGTCTGAGAAATTGGAACTTGCAACTTAAAGATCCACCAGTCAAACAAACATCATAATGGTAAGTCTTGGAAAGTGACCCGGTCTGTGAGTCACCACACTTCTCTGGGATATCAGAATTGGCAGGTGGAAGTGGGGAACAGTCACAGTAAAATTGTTTTGGGGATCCTTCTTGAACACTTTGACCAAAATAAACACAACAATGAAGACCAGGAACACAAAGGAGACTGCACCCAAGCAGATTACCAAATACTTGATTAAGGTTTTATCTTCTTCCACCTGTTTGTTTGTTTGTAGATAAAATTGCTCATTTTTGCTCCAAGGTGGATTTTTGGAGGACAGAGTCTGGCAAGATGACTTGGGCAATTCTTGTGAGATTATCTGAGAATCTTTTGAGCTTCTTGTCTATTGAGATTTTGAGCTTCTGGAGACTCTGGATGTGGAAAAAGCCTTCAGTGACATGAGCTCACTTCATATAAGCTTGATTAATGGCCTAGTTGGCTTAATTATGTGGTTGAATGGTCATATGTGGCAGGATTAATGCCTCTTCAAGGGAGAAACTGGGGCAACCCCCCCCCCAAACAGATTGTGTGTTTAGCCAGCTATTTTGGGGCAAACTCCAAAGATAAGGAATGGCTAAAACACTGGAAAGAAAACCTATCATGTAGAGGACCAAGTGTAGGTAATTGGTTCTTTGTATATTTAGAAATATTTCACAGGGAATGCTTTGAGAAATAATTCAATTGTCTATTATATATCTTGGATTGCTACATTCTTAAAAAAGACAATATTTAAGAAAAGAAGGAATTTCAGAATCAAAAGAACCAAATGCTTTTCTTGGAGAAAGCAATTTCTAAATAATTTGTGATTCATTCCTAAACTAGTATTTAATTAGTTACTTAGATGGCATGTGGGCTGAAAAATGAGAACTAGTTCTGTAAGCTATTCTGTAATATGTAGGGCACAAGTTAGAAAATGAGGATGGCTTGTGGCAACAGGCCTCAATTTTTCTTACATATAAAAGACTACTTGATTACTAAAAGCTTTTAAGATAGCCTCTGGGAGAAGGATCTGACATTGCGATGACATGACGTGCGATCTTGGAGCTCCAAGATCACAGTCGATAAGTTTGCTGCTGGGTGCTCCTTTTGGACCCAAACTGTCCCGAAGAGACGGTGACAGGGGAAAGTACATCCTGATGATCTCAGGGACTCTGCAAAGTCCCTGATTGATCCAGGAGAATCTATTTTTGCCGGCAACAGAAGTGCAGCCATTGAAGCTGCTGAAGTTGGGACAGCTCCGGAACAGGAGGAAAACGGAAAGAGAAAGTGTGTCCATTTGGTGAGGATATCGTATTATTATAAAAGAGACTACTCCCCCCCAATAAAGCTAAATTAAATTTGAAAACAGAAGAGAACAAGCAGTGAAATTAAGCTACATTAGACAGTGTGTTATCCTTTTTAAAAAAAAATATTTTACAGATGGAACTTTTGCAAATGTTTCCTATTCTTTAAATTGAACGGATTAGTTTTTCTTCTACTTTTTAAATTCTTTTTTTTATACCTATGGATTAAAATCTTTTTCCTTATTTTTATAATGCTGAATTGGATGGGTTTGTTTTTTTGCTCCATTTAAGAATTTTGTTTTCTTTAAGTCTGGAATATAAAGAAGATATAAAAGGAATACAAAGAGGGCTGTAATAACAGAGGGAAAGGAAGTAACACTACCACTTGGAGGCTGGAGGCTTGGAAGGCTTGGAAATGTTGTTTTTTCTTTTTTTTCTCTTTGATCATTTGACTTTGCATTTCAAGGTTCTTCAGCTTGTTTACAGAGAGTGATAGTGAGAAGAGCATGGGTTGTTTATACAGATGCTCTTTGGGAGCTTTATTGGCAGCTGGAGTAAAGTGAAAACAAAGCCTTGTCTTGAAAGATTATAAATGAACTTGCTTTAAATTTAATAAAAAGTTTTGAATGTCAGAGTGGCAGTGTTTACAAGTTGGAAAAATGGTGCAACATGAAAAAGAAACCTTAACATTGCAAAAGTTTATGTTTGAAATTCAAAAATCATTAGAAGTAACAGAGAAAATTGAGAAGAGATTGGAGAACATAGATCGTAGAACAGTAAAATTTGATGGAAAAATTGAGGATGTTCACCAAATGAAAAAAGTGGAGGTTAGAGTTCTAAAAACTGTAGGAAAAAATAAACAAAGAGACAAGAAAATTATTGATACTGACAGTGAACTGAATGTGGTTGGAAATGGAAAGAGTGGAATATGGAAAGGGGAGATAGATGGACTGGAGCTCTACCCCAGATTTCAAAGTATAGAGGAAGAAAATAGAGAAGAATTGATGGAACTAAGCAGAGAAATCTTGTCAGAAGCACTAGTGATAACCAAAGATATGCTGATCGAAGAAGCAGATGGAAGGTTTCGAGTTTATACAAGATATGCAATAAGCAATAAGTTGTGAAGAGAAGTCCATACAAAACTTACTAAGGAAATAACCAGAATACTAATGCCACAAAGGACAAGAGACATAAGAATGCACTATTACTGGAAAGACACAGGTTGATGTAATGAAAGCTTATAATAAAAAAAATTAAGTAAAATGTAGTTAAATTTAGAGGATTATGTATAAAATGAAGTGATAATGGATATAGTTAAATAATTGATTGATAATTATAATAATGCATATATATGTATTGGTTTGATAAGAGGAAATTTGATATAAATTGCAAATGGTGACTACGAAAAGAGGTTTAGAAACTCTGTTATTAAATATAACCAATTTTTATTTAGAACATGTTATAAAGATGTAATGTTACTGGATGATATTGGGAAGAGCTAATGGAATGCCATTATGTGGTTTTGCTTTAAATCTGGAATATTTTATATAAAAGAACGTAAAAACAATTATAGTCAAATGAAGGTTGAGGTATGATGATAGTAATATATATAAATATATTTGATTTAAAATATATGATTTGATATAAATTGTAGGTGATGACTGTGGAAGAGATGCACGGAAGTTTTTGTAACCAATCAACACACTTTCTACAACTTGTAATGGAAGATGGTTTTGTGTTTTGTTTTGTGTTTTGTCTGTTTGTGTTTATTCAAAAAAAAATCTTTATAAAAAAAATCATCCCACGAATTAAATAAAATCCAAGCGAACTAAAAAAATAAAAGATAGCCTCTGAAGCCAAAAGTTGAAAAGAACTGCAGGTAATATTTTCCATGACAATAATGTGCATGACTGATTATAGCTTCCTATTAATATTTTTCTATCTCTTCCCCCTGCTGCAAATGCTGCATAAGCACATACCTTTATCTTAACCATATGGCCTACTATGTATAACATACTATGACATAGTTATTTATTAAAAATATATATTTAACACGACTTAATGTTTGTATTTATACTGTATAAAATGCTAGGCCCAACTAAATATCATGATCACAAGTGATGCAAAGTTATAAAAAGACAGTAAGCGCTATCCCAATTTATTGTACTTCATTGTTTTATATAAACAAGTCCTAAGTAATTAGAAGATATTCACAGAAAAAGTGATAGAAAAGAATATAGAAAAAGAAAGATAAGAAATCTGTACTTTCATCTAAAGGTTAACTCACCTCTTCCTTTAATTGGCTATCTGCACTCTGCTGAGCAGCATCTTGGAAATCAGAACATGTTTTGTGGCCCTGGGGGTTGTTTAGCTCTCCCATTGAAAAGACTGGAAAGAGGGGCCTGAGAAATCGGAATTCACTACTTAAGGATCCACCAGTCAAACAAACATCATAACGGTAAGTCCTGGAAAGCGACCCATTCTGTGAATCAGCACAATTTTCTGCAGTATCAGCTCTGGCAGGTATGAAGTGAGGAACAGCCGCAGTAAAATGGCTTTGGGTGTCCTTCTTGAAGATTTTGACCACAATAAACACAACAATGCAGACCAGGAACACAAAGGAGACTGCAGCCAAGCAGATCACCAGATACTTGGTCAAGGTTTTATCTTCTTCCGGTTCTTGCACACTGACATCCACCCTCCTCAGGAAGGGATCCGAAAAGCCATCAACAAGAAGAACATTAAGCAACGCCGTGCTGGTCTGTGGAGGAAGGCCATTGTCTCTGACCAGTATCACCAGCCTCTGCTTATTTGTGTCTCGCTCATTCAGGACTCTCCTGGTTTTCACTTCCCCATTCTGCGCTCCTATGCTGAAAAGGGCTGGGTCTGTGGCCTTCAGCAATTCATAGGAAAGCCAGGAGTTTTGGCCAGAATCTGCATCCACTGCAACCACCTTGGTGACCAGATAGCCGGCCTCGGCTGACTTGGGAAGCAGCTCATTGCATGGGGATGTGTTGTTCTGGAGGGGATACAGGAAAAAGGGAGCGTTGTCATTCTCATCTATGATGTGGATTTGGACAATCACTTCTGAGCTCAGGGAAGGAGAACCACCATCAGATGCCCTCACAGTGACACTGAAGCCTCTTATCTGCTCATAGTCCAGGGATCGGAGGGCATACATGTTTCCAGTTTCAGAGTTGATTGAGATGTAAGAAGTCACCATGCCATCACCCTTCCCAGGCAGAACTAAGTAATTCACTTTAGCATTCAGTGTTGTGTCTAGATCCAGAGCATGGACTGAGCCAATGAGCAAGCCTGGAATATTATTCTCTCTGATTTGCAGGTCATATGAAGACTTTGCAAAAAGAGGAGAATTATCATTGACATCGGAGATCTGAATATTAATCAATCTTGTTGAAGTGAGCCTAGGAGCTCCCCAATCAATGGCAGTGATGGTGATGTTGTATTCAGTGACTGTCTCTCTGTCTAGGGGACTTTGGAGCACAAGCTGATAAAAGTTGTTTGTGGTGGCTTTCAGCACAAAAGGGAGATTCATCTGCACAGAGCAGGCCGTTTTGCTGTTGTCTCCAGAGTCTTGGTCTCTCACACTTAAGAGGGCCACCATTGTGTCCAGAGGAGAGTCCTCCTTTAAAGTACTGATCAGAGATATGATGGACACTTCTGGGGGGTTATCATTCTCATCTTCAACCTCTATAAATATCTTGCAGTGACCCGACAGTCCTCCTCCATCCATTGCTTTGATGTTTATGCTATAACTGATTTCACTTTCATAATCAATCTGTCCCCTAACAGTGATTTCTCCAGTCCTTTCATTTAAAAGGAACAAGTTATTTATTTTTTCAGACACTCGATGGAATGAGTAGAGTATCTGTGCATTTGAACCAAAATCAGGATCTCTAGCTTCCACCTTAATCAACAGTGTGCCCTTAGGAAGATTTTCCTTTATTCTTGCCTTATATTCAGATTGAGAAAATTGAGGAGAGTTGTCATTTATATCTAGAATATCAATATTAATTTGAACAGTGCCTGTTTTTTGTGGCACTCCTCCATCAATGGCCGTCAGAGTTAATTGAAGATAAGGCACCTTCTCCCTGTCTAGTGGTTTCTGCAGAATAAGATCAACATTTCTCTTTTCATGTTCATCAGTCTGTACTTCTACTATGAAATGTGAATTTTTAGTGAGTGTGTAATTTTGGATACCATTTTTTCCTAGATCAGCATCCTGAGCACACTCCATCTGAATTCGGGTGTTCACTTGGACATGTTCTGGTATTTGTATAGTAAATGTATTTTTTGCGAAATTAGGAGCGTTATCATTCACATCTTCTACCTCTATTTCAATACGATGGATTTTCAGTGGGTTTTCTAGAACAATTTGTGAAAAAATTAAACAAGGCTCCTTTTGACCACATAAAGCTTCTCTGTCTATTTTATCATTTATCAACAAATCCCCATTTTGGGTATCAAGGTGGAAATATTTCTTAGTGTTGTCAAAAATTAAACAGGCTCTGCGAGTAGAGAGTTCTCCTTTTTTCAATTGCAAATCCTGCAATATATTAGCCACTACAAACCCATTTTTCTTTTCTTCAGGGACAGAGTAATGAACAGAAATACACAGTGTTCCAAAAAGACTGAGGAAAAGCAAAAGATACAGACCTTGTTTGTCCTTGAGGAAGTGATCTTCCATTGTGTAGGAAATTTCTTTAGCTTCAGTTTTTGCTCCAAGTGTAACCTTCTTAATTTTTATCCAGTGAAAATGCCTGCTGGCAAGAAAATCTGTTTTGTTTTGCAATGTTTGATTCCACTAAAATTTCACTCATATTCTGCTGAGTTTTTGTTTCATTCCCTAATTTCATCTGTAATAATCATTTCCTCAGCATTCCTCAAAGACAACATTCTGAGTGTCTATTAATATGTTAGCCTGTGCTGCCACTACATGGCCAAACAAGGAAACAAATCACTTCTATATTTCTAATTGTATGGTCCCTGATTGCACAATAGACCTACCTTGAACATCTGAGGTATAATACTTAGTTATTTGGAACAGATTATTTGATTTTAAAAGTGCAGCAAAAGTTAGTAGTTTCTGGAAAACACGCTTATGATCTTTAACTGAAAAAGTACTGAATGCTTTGTGCTATAAATATCCTGACTTTTATTTTCAGTCTCGCTACCTTTTGAATTGTCTTTATTAAGAAAAAGATAAAATTTGAAAATGGGATATTTATGTGAAATTTCCAGTTAAATTCTATGGTATTTTGTTGGTAAAGATCTTCTAAAAGTATATCTGGGAGCCTATTCCAGGTGTTTTAGTTGATACCATTAACTTTTCTACTAGCAGAAATAGTTTGGAAAGTCTAACCATAGAAATGTAACAAGTTACTTAGAATAGACAAGAAGAGCAAAATCATTAATTTCCCTCAATTTATAAAAGGAAAAAGAATATAAAGCATGTTAAAGTACCTGTATGTTACAATAACAAAGAAAAAGAGAAGCATTCTGAAGTCAAATTTATATTTTTAAGTATATTAAATTCAGTCTACACTTTCCACAATAAATTGGAACAAATTCAATAAAAAAAATAGTGCAATGGAAAATTCCCAATACCATTTTCAAATTCACCATAAAACAAAACAACCCCCCCCCCCCAAAAAAAAAATTATGACCAAAAGGTTCTGCAGATTTAATCTGGAGATTCATGTGAATGCTAGTAGGATTCATCAAAACAGGAGATGGGGGTCTGAGAAATCTGAATTCACTATTCAAAGATTCACCAACTTCCCATTACCATGTAGTAATCATTATACAATTCAGAATACAGATAAAATATAACTGTGATAAATGGTAATGACCTAGACAGTACGTTAGAAAGGTATATACACCATCTATCTATAATGTCATGTCATATGAATACATATGGGGCAAAAGGAAGAACAAAAACTATTCATTGAAATCCTTGGTTTGATTTTATTTATTTAGTGTATGGCAATTGGGTCGGTGTAAGCTCTTGATGGACATTTGGACACAATATGATGGATATTTTGTCGAGGAGCACCACAAGTCACACTGAGGGGTAGAGACAAGACCCAACTTAAACAATGAGTCCTGGCAGACACCATGTTGGGTACGGATCCTGTTCAGAGTTGACCAATGCTGGTGAGAAAGGTCAAAACCTGGCACCTTTTGTGTAGGATCATCTGTGTAACTGCCTGTATCTGGGCGTTCAGCAGCCCATTTGGCTTTCCACTGTGTCTTGATGTCAAAGTTGTTAGACAGCTGTTGAACGAGTGCCAGAGAGGGCTTCCTGGATTTAAGCCTGCCAATTGATATATGCAAAAGATCAGCGTGCACAGGAAGAAGTGGGTTTCTCAAAATTGTGTTGTACTCCTTCACTAAGGCTTCCTGCCTTCATAGAGCTGGTGGTGCAATGTGGTTCAAGATGGGCAGACAGCAAGTAGGAGTAGATTTTATGCAACCGCTTATGATCCTCATTGTATCATTTAGTCTAGCATCAATCTTGCTAGTGTGGCAGCTATTAAGCCAAATAGGGGCATTCAGCTGTGGAGTAGACCAACCCTAGTCCTGATATTCTGAGAGTAGAGGCTGAGGCTCCTCATCTTGATGCTCGTAGTTTCTGGAGTAACTTGTTCCTGGTATTGATTTTAGGGGACATGTTCTCTAGGTGTTTTTTATAGCAGAGAGTCTGATCCAAAGTTACTCTAAGGTATTTGGGATGAGGATCATAAGGGAGTAAGCTGTTATTCAGGTAGGTCTTCAGGGTGGCATTGGCGAGTTTGTTGTTGAGATGGAAATAGGTGGACACGGTTGTGCTGATATTGGGTATGAGTCTCCAGTCAGCAAATAATTTTCCCAGGGACTTCAGATCCTCAGAGAGGAGGCAGTCCAAAACTTCCAAGTTTTTATCTTGCGCTACTAGGGCCAGGTCATCTGCATATCCAAATTTACATCCTCTTGTAGCTGGCATATCTGAGATATAAAGATTGAACAGTGTGGGTACAGAACCTTGTGGAAGGCCATTGTTGAATCTTCTTAACTTGCTAACATTGTCCCCCCTAATGAACTGAAAGGATCTATCGCTGATCTACGTTGCTTATTAGGCAATAGAGGATTTTACAGGCGATGATATGACTCTATATTCATATATATTCCTGATACATCCACCACATCCACAAATAATACTCCTGGTATCATTGCCAGCCTGATGCAGATGCTTCATTCCCTTCATGACTTTATTTTTACTTTCTTTTAACTAATTTTTTTAAAATAGAAAAAAAGCATCGAGATTTTCCTGTATAACATCATGCAATTATTATTCTATTGCAGCTGATCTCCTCTATCTTCAAATCACCTCTGTGCCCCTAATCATTGAACCTTGAAAAATTAACAGATCAGATCTACTATGCACATCCTTTTTAAAAATGCTGTTAGGTATCCTGAATAACGCAACTCCTTTACTAATTAAAAAACAAGTAGTGAAAAAGATAATGGGAACATTGAAAATGATGGTAGTGGTACACAGTGCAAATACTCAATTTAGAATAAGGAATATTTTTCTGCACACACAATGGCTAGGTTTATACAATATATTAAATCCTTAACCAACTAAACTACAAATAAGTGCTGTGTTCACCCAAATGACTATACTCAAATGTGACTTTGAAGCACAAGCTGATAAAAGTTGTTTGTGGTGGCTTTCAGCACAAAAGGGAGATTTTGGGAAAGGATCAAAAAATGGCTGGAGGCAATAACAAGTGTTAAAATAGAATGGAAACCTGAAGTTTTTTTATTAGGAATAATGCCTGTGAAATACAAAAAAAGAAATCCAGTATTTAAATACTACATATAATTACGGCGGCAAGAATTGCTTTTGTCCAGAAATGGAAAAACAAATTAATTCCAAGCAAAGATGAAATAATAAGAAAGGTTATGGATTGTGCTGAAATGGACAAACTAACTAAAGAAATCCAGGGAAAAGAAGAATCAGAATTCTACCAGATATGGGATAAATGGTATAGGTGGATGGAGGAAAGAAACAAGAATCAATGAAGGAGTATAACAAAACTCAAAAAATAATAGTTATGAGTAAAATAAGAGGGTTAAGAATGGTGAAATCCAAATGAAATACAATAGAAGGGGAAATAATATAAGGTGAACGGTATTGATTGATAATTGCTATTAGAAAGAACAGGAAGCTCCTGTTCGTATTGTATTGTGTAAATGTGGTGTACGTCTAGGTTTTGTATGTGTGTATTTTATATGTTTGTTAATAAAAAATAAAAAATAATTAAAAAAAGGAAATGGAAGAGGTCACAGGAGAATTGCACTTCTCAAGCAAAAGTGAGTAAATTTCTTTAGTATTCAGCTTTGTGCCCAAATCCAGAGTGTAGACTGAGTTGATGAGCAAGCTTGGACTATTATTCTCCCTGATTTGCATGTCATATGCAGACTTTTCAAAAATGGAAGGGTTATCATTGACATCGGAGATCTGAACATTAATCAATCTTGTTGAAGTGAGCCTAGGAGATCAATTGCAGTGATGGTGTTGTTGTGCTCAGAGTCTCCCTCTCTGTCTAGGGGACTTTGGAGCACAAACGGATAAAAGTTGTTTATGGTGGCTTTAAGCATAAAAGGAAGGTTCATCTCCATGGAGCAGACCATTTGGTTGTCTCTGGTTGTCTCCAGAGTCTTGATCTCAAGACTGAAGAGGGCCACTACCTTCTCCAAAGCCGAATCCTCCTTTAAGATGCTGGTCAGAGATATGATGGACACTTCTGGGGCATTGTCATTGACATCTTCAACCTCTATAAATATCTTGAAGTGCCCTGAAAGACCCCCTCCATCTGTTGCTCTGGTATTTATGCTACAACTCCTTTCTTTTTCATAATCAATCTGTCCCCTAAGAGTGATTTCTCCAGATTTTTCATTTAAAAGGAACAAAGTGTTTATTCTTTCAGGCGTTCTGTGGAATGAGTAGGTGACTAGTGCATTTAAACCAAAATCAAGATGTGTAGCTTCTACTTTAGCCACCGCAGTGTCCGTAGGAAGGTTTTCCTTCATTTTTACCTTACATTCGGATTGGGAAAATCGAGGAGGGTTATCATTTATGTCCAGAATATCAATTTTAATTTGAACAGTTCCTGTTTTCTGTGATACCCCACCATCAACAGCCATTAGGTTGATATTGAGACATGGCATCTGTAGAACAAGATCCACGTTGTAAATTCCGTCTTTGTTCCTTTGCACATGAAGCCAAAAATATTGATTGGTGCTGAGTGTATCGTTTTGGATGCTGTTTTCTCCTAGATCCTCATCATCTGCAGATCCTAAGGGAAGTACCATATTTGCAGGAACATTTTCAGGCATTTCTATCTCAAATTCATTTTTAGAGAATTTGGGAGCGTTGTCATTTATGTCTTCTATTATTATTTCAATATTGTACGATTCCAAAGGGTTGTCAAGCACAATTTGAGATGTAAGTATGCAAGCATCTGTCTGGCTACACAGAATGTCAAGGGAATATCAAGGGAGAAATACTGCTTAGTGCTTTCAGAAATGAGATGGGCTCTGCGATCAATGAATTCCTGTACTTCCAGTTTCAAATCCTTCAACACTTTTGGTTTCTTCAGGTGTAGAATAGTAGACTGAAATACATAAGGCTCCAGGCAGACAAAGCAACCAAAAAAGATACATACCTTGTATACTCCTGATGATTCAGGACTCTCCTTAATTCTTGAACAGAATATAAATCTCCTTACTTTCATCCAGTTTTTGTCTCTCACAAAGAGATAATTTCCTGCTGCTTTACCTGACAGTTTTCATCTTTTCGTTGGTTAAATTCTTCTTGTCTCTTTGCAGAACCCTACTCTTTGTTCTCTTCCGCTCAAACCAAAATTCTGAGTTCCCAGTAATATGTTTGTCTATTCTGCCACCATGTGGCTGTTTGAGGAATCTGCCTCTAGGACTGCTTTCATGAATCTGTTCTAAAGGCAGTAAAGGCCTTACTGTTAAAGCCAGAAAATCATAGTTTTAAAGGCTCTCTATCTATTCAAAATATGAAGATTCCACAGGAAATGGTGGCTCTTAAGGTTGGTGTGATTCCAGTTACTTCATCCACAAAAAATAATATTATTGTTCAACAGGACATTGAGAGAGAGGGATACAACTCTAGCATTGCAATATAATTTTCCCTGAGGGTGCCTAGAAATAAATTATTTAAATTATATCAGAACAGAACAATAAGAGGAAAGGATCTATGTTAATAGATTTAACATAGATCGCATTTTACATTTAGATTTAACTAATTTTAGTCACAGAAAAATATGAATGAAGTCCTTATATGTAACTATAGGGAATCCTTACTTTGAAATTATTAGAGTTTTAATTTTTTTTAAAAATGAATGTGATCATAGTATTAGATCTAGGAAGAGAAGATAGGATGGATTATTTCTGAAGTAAGAGTTACTTTATTCAAAGCCTCTATGCTCCCTATCTGTTGCACTTTTCTTTCAAAGTAATCTTTCAAACTCAAAGAATCACATGAAATATGATTATGACTTCCTCAAAAATGGACAGGAATGAAGATTACAAAAGCAAAATATAGAGAAACAGTGAGAAAGGAAAAGAAAAAGGCAGCAAAGCAAAGCAAAGCAAAGAGATTTATTAAGAAATGCATACCAGACAAAGCAATCTTCTCAAAGATAAATCTTTTGTAGAATTAATCACAAGAAAACTGTTCTATAGTTGACAACATATTCAAGTAATAAAATATTATAAATTAAAATGTAAAACTGTTTGAAATGCTTTAATACTATTCCCACTTTGGTCATCAGTTTATCTTCCTTAATATGAGTTTTGGTTTTATGGGAATCTGTAGAATTTCTTGTATGCATTTGGATGCAAACAGGTTCCATTAAAAAAAAACCTAGGAAACAGGCCTCATTAAAAATCAACCAGTGAAACCTATCTCATAGTTGTATCAGAACTAGGATCGCCACCGTTTTCTTGCAAGTTGTGTTCCAAAATTACATTAGATATAGAATTAGTGCTGCCCATGAATTTCTGACCTTTCTGAAATTAGATTACAATTAACAATTAAGAAAGACAATTATGATAAAATGATTCAGAAAATTAAGAAAGATTTGGAAAATTGGAGGAAAATAGCAATAGCAATAGCAATAGCAGTTAGACTTATATACCGCTTCATAGGGCTTTCAGCCCTCTCTAAGCGGTTTACAGAGTCAGCATATCGCCCCCACAGTCTGGGTCCTCATTTCACCCACCTCGGAAGGATGGAAGGCTGAGTCAACCTTGAGCCGGTGAGATTAGAACCGCTGAACTGCAGATAACAGTCAGCTGAAGTGGCCTGCAGTACAAGTATTAATGGGAAGAATTGCCATTGTTAAAATGAATATCCTACCAAAAAAATTATTTTTATTTCAAGTGGTACCGATTAGCCTAGGGAAAAACTTTTTCATAGATTTAAACAAATTAATTGCACAATTTATTTGGTCAGGAAAAAACCATGAATTAAATCAATTTTTCAACAAAAAAATGGACGCTGATTTCTTCTCCGATGTTTCTAAGGGGTTTCTCTCATCCAGTAGGGAAGTTGCTTGCCTCCTCACCATCACTCACGCTCCCCCTCTCTCCTGTTGATCCCTCCAGGTTCAATTTTGTCCTTTTTTCAGGATTTTCACCACAGAAACTCAAGCAAAGCTAGTGGCTCTACCATTCCTTTGCCCGCTCCACCATGACGTCACCGCAGGAAGTCTACTGTATTTTTTCATTTCAATTGTTCCAGCAGTTCTCAATATTTCTGTGTAACTGAAATGATCTGAGTACTCTTTCTGATATTTGGCCAAAAGAATATGTAATATGATCATTGGTTTTGATGCCTGTGTTGCCAGCTTCCACTTTAGCAACAAAGATATCCAATTGTTTTCTCTTAATTTCACTTAGTAACCTGATTGTTCAACATAAGGACAATTATCATTAATGTCTAAAACATCAAGAGCTATGTTGTTCCAGTGGAAAGTCTCCATCTACAGCATTAAAACCAACTGTGAAATATTCTTACAATTTAATGATTTGTCTAGTATCAATTCTGCATATTTATTACCATCACTGTTATTTTGTGCTTCTAACCTAAAATATTCATTTTAATTAAATCTGTAGTTCTGAGCAGAACTTTCTCCTTTGTCTGAATCTTCAGTCTTTTCTGACAGCAAACAGGTGTTGGTGGAAACCAGCTCAGGTAACTCAAAAATGAATTCTTTTTGGGTGAATTTGGGGTAGTTATCCTTCACACCATCTGTTTCAACATCAATTCTGTAGCTGCAATAGATAGTTCAACAATTTCAGAGAGTAGAATACAAGGGTCAGTCTACCACATAGAACCTCTCAATTAATGTTATTCTTTATTATCACATTTCTTATATGAGGATCCAGATGAAAATACTGTTTGGAACACTTAGATCTCAGTTGGTTTTTCTGAAAAGAAAGATCCTTAACATCCACTTTAAAATCTTTTAATATGTTAGTTATCATAGAATAACATAGAATAACATAGTTGGAAGGGACTTTGGAAGTCTTCTAGTCCAATCCCCTGTTCAAGTAGGAGACCCTATACCATTTCAGGCAAGTGGCTCTCAAGGCTCGTCTTAAAAGCCTCCAGTGATGGAGTACCCACAACTTCTGAAGGCAAGCCATTCCACTGATTCATTATCCTCACCCTCAGAAAATTTCTCCTTAGTTTTAGATTGCTTCTTTCCTTGATTACTTTCCATCCATTGTTTCTTGTCTTGCCTTCTGGTTCTTTGGAAAATCAGTTGATCTCCTCTACTTTGTGGCAGCCTCTCAAATAGTGAAATAATGCTGTTATGTCTCCTCTAGTCCTTCTTTTCAGTAGACAAGATAAACCCAATTCCTACAACTGTTCTTCATATGTTTTAGTCTCCAGTTCCCTAATCATTTTTGCCGCTTTTCTCTGCACTCTTTCCAGAATCTCAACATCTTTTTTATATTCTGGTGCCCAAAACTAGATGCAGTATTCCAAGTGTGGTCTTCCTAATCAAGAATCCAGTTTTTGTTTCCTCGGGTACTGAATACATAATGGATTCACACATGGCTGAATACATGCAAAGATAAAGAAAAAAAAGCTGCTAAAACTTGCCTGCTGTTGAGATACATTTCCATTGTTTCAGGTTCACCTCATAGCAGATGGTTGAAAGAACAGGTTTCTAGGTTATCCTTTTGACATTTTATCTGTCCAGTTTTTACATTTTATAATAGGATTTTCATCAGTGTAGATTTTTTTTAAAGTAAATTCAGCTGTCTTTTTGTTGCTGTTGTCTTATGCCATTCCTTTTGCCATCTGGCTACAGTTCTTTAAGAGGGCAAGTACTCCCTAATCTGTTATTCTGCATTGTGATAGCACCACCTTGTGCTTGATTTGGATACAACTTCCATTAATACTGATCTACACAGAAATATAGTTTGTCTTTTGCAATAAATGTTTTTATAATATAAATGTTACAATGTAAACTTGTAATAATTAAGTATTAAACTACCTTTCTCAGTTTAGCTTATTTAATATGCAAACTCACTAGCATGGTATCTAATGTGGCCTCTAGAAGGAACCAAATGTTATCATTTAAATATAACAAAATTCATAGCATTAACTTGATATATATTTATTAATATGCATCCCATCTCTCAACTATATTTGCCTGACTGGGACAATCAGTTCTGCTAATGTATAAAACTGCCATCAATGCCAAGCTTGTCTCCACAACCCAGATTCTAAAAAGCAGCATAAAAAAGCAGCTACTGACAGCACTGGCTCCTGTACCATTAGGCATTGTTGACCATAGGTGAGATTGCCATTTGCCATGCTTCATATGATGAAGTAGTAGTATTACCTAATTGTAATTTAGGAGCTTTAATATATTGTAATCTATTGTCAATACCCATAAAGTTCCTAGTTCCATGCTTGGAGGGGTAGGGGAACTTAAAATGGCGCAGCCTTTGAAGAATATTCGGAGACTACAACTCATCCAGAATGCAGCCGCGTGAGCGATTGTGGGTGCACCTCGGTACACCCACGTTACACCTATCCTCCGTGAGCTGCACTGGCTACCGATCGGTCTCCGGATACGCTTCAAAGTGCTAGTCGTAACTTATAAAGCCCTTCATGGTATTGGACCTGGGTACTTGAGAGACCGCCTGCTGCCAATTATCTCCCACAGACCCGTTAGATCGCACAGGGTCGGCCTCCTCCGGGTTCCGTCTACCAGCCAATGCCATCTGGCTACCACCCAGGGGAGGGCCTTCTCTGTTGCAGCTCCGGCCCTTTGGAATGAACTCCCCGCGGAGATTCGGACCCTCACCTCTCTTCAGGCCTTCCGGAAAGCCGTCAAAACCTGGCTGTGCCGGCAGGCCTGGGGTTGATGAGTTCCCCTCCCCTCTCGACTTGTATGGCTGTATGACTCTTGTGTATTTTAATTACGTGTATTGTGTTTGTATCCCCTTTCCCCTTTTGAGTTGTTCACCGCCCTGAGTCCCTCCCGGAGAAGGGCGGCATACAAATAAACTAAATCTTAAATCTTAAATCTTAACAAGTAGGTAGTGATATTGTATACTCTTGGCTCTGCAATCAGACTGGAACATCACAGTAGCTGTTATTACTACTGAAGCAATGAGAACCCCCAAAGTCCTTCAAAGGAAGTGTAAACTCATTCAAAATAGGTAGAAGGTTATCCAGAGAAGAAATGAATTCTAAAAGAAGTTACTTTCCCATCATTACTATTTCTGAAAATGCTGCATTTAATTAGGAAAAATACTGTCAATTCTAATCAATGAGAGGTGGAAAGTAACAAGGGAAAAAATCAAGAAAAAGCACTATTTTCTCCGCTTACAATTCTATCTTGTCTGGATTTAAACTGGACTTAGAAATATCAAGCTGTATTGCTGGAAATCATCAAGTTGAAGAATATGGAGCCATTTGCCAGAGAGAAGAACAAAGAACAAAGAAAGTAAAGTGATTAAGATGGCTCCCCCTTCTCTTCATCTCCATTTTAGTTGAAATGGAATATAAACTGGATCAGAATTCCGAAATAAGAAGAAACTGTGGAACTGAAATTATAATTAACTGTATAACTAATCTCGGAACTGGACATTATGGAAAGGTGGGAATTTGAAGAATTATGTGAAATTATAAAACAAAATATGCATAAATCATTAAAGCTAAGTTTAAATAGAATCTTGAAGTTAGAAACTGAGGAGAGGCAGGAAATGAGGGAAGAAGAGGGGGAGGATAATGAAATGGTAGAAACGATGGAAAATTTAAAAAATAGACAAAAGATTTCACTGGGTTTGACAGTGGCATAGGGAAAATTGAAAAGAGGGATATGTCCCAACAAAGAAAAGGAAAGAGATAGTAATCGAAAAGAAAAAAAGGAGTGATAAGAGAAAAGAGAAAGAGAACACAGGGAGACAGAGGATATGCCAAAAATGCAGCAGTGGATGGAGAAGAAAGAAGACATACCCAGTAGACTTGCATTCCTTGACACAGCTAGAAGTGTCAACCCCATTGTACAAAAGCTGCCCTATAACTTACAAAAACAGTGAATCACACATGGCTCCAAATACAAAAGAGAGTACAATGTTCCAATTCTCCTTTCCTCTGTTTTTGTGGACTTCATGTGCCAACAAGCTAAAATAAGAAATGACCCCCAGTTTCACCATATCCTTTTCTTTCAATAAAGCATTCAGATCTATGCACACAGTCTGTTTTAATGGAGGAAAGATGGATTTAGCTGCATGTCAAACTGCACACAGAGTAATGTGTAGTGAGGACAGAACAGCTTGCTTCAACCTTACTGAAAGCTCACAAAAAGTGACATCAAACATCTAAAAAAAGAATTGGCACAAAATATTGGATACTATAGTTTTCCTTTTTACCTTCACTGGCTGAAAGCTCTCCTTTTGGAGCCATTGCCGTAATGATCATGGGACTATTTCTCTGCTTCCTCCACCAGTGTATTTCCCTTGCCCCAGTAGTCTGAAAAATTGCCTTCCATCTCAACAGACACCCAAGTAAGGATGCCAGCCAAATATCCCTCATGATGTGTCAGGTAGACAGGAAGTACAGAGACCATTCTGATAGGGCATAGGTTGGTCAATATATGTAAATATATATATAGCTCAAAAGGGAGGAATTGTGGGAAGCCCCCCCTCAGAGAATGAAATATTTTGGGGAATATTAAGAGGCAGAATATTATATTTCCCCCAAAGGATAAGAGAAGAAAAATGTTCTTAAAAGCAGAAGGCTCTAGGAAAACAGCCTCAAGCAGAAGTCTTTGGAAATGGACATTTTGTATCCATTAAGAAAACCAGGCCACCCTATTCATAAACAAAAAGCCTTCAACCACAGCTCCCACAGAAGGCTCAATCTGATGGAATTAAAAAGTAGAAAAACAAAGTCTCCTAAAATCTACGTTCCCCAACCACCCAGCTCCAAGGACAGGGCAAGACCTCCCAGCCACAGTGAAAGTCAGCCAACAATAATTAGAATATTAAAAAGGCACACTCAAGCACAGGTCAAAGTACATTTCACAATGAACAGACATCTCAATCATGAAGCCCCAAATAATGTGTAAAAGCCCACCTACCTCAACCCCAGGGATGTGCAGTCAGGGGAGGCAGGGGAGGCAGAGTCTCACCACTGTCATCATGAAAAGAAAAAAAATGTAAAAGGAAAAAGCGAGAGCTGAGGTCAGGCTGAGCTAGTTGCTGCCAGAGTCACCGTGGATGACCCTGTTTAGTGCTTAACTGTTTAAAAAAGCCTCTAAAAAAGTGCCCTCTACAGGAGGAGGCAGGAGAACAACATGCCTCATCTAGTCTGGCATTTTATGATCACTCGAGCAGAGTTGGGTTAAAAGCTGAAAAATTCCTGACGTAGATGAGGCACGTGGTTCTCCTGCCTCCTCCTGTAGAGGGCACTTTTTAGAGGCTTTTTTAAACAATTAAGCAGAGTCATCCACTGTGACTCTGGCAACAACTAGCTCAGACTGACATCAGCTCTTGCCTTTTACATTTTTTTTCTTTTCATGATGGCAGGCAAGAGCAGAGTTGAAATCCTCTATGAAACAGCTGGAAAAGGTATGTGTGGGTCGGAGGGAGGGGGAGGAATTCAAACTTCATCCTCCTGGTGTGGGGCTTTGGGCAAAGGCTGGAGGAAAGTGCTCTCCCTCCCCAAGTGTAGTTTGATTGCAGGCAGAGCAGGCAGAGCGTTGTCTTTTCAAACCTGTAATCAGTGAAGCTGGGCTTGATCCTTTCCCCTAGGGAAACGTATGTGTGCTGTGCTCCAGTATGACTCTTTGACTGGCTTCCTACCTCCTCCTGTGATCTCCCTGATTCCCTCCAATCCAACTTTGTGTTTGCGTATTTGAGGGGGGGAGGGAGGGAGAGAGGCAGAAAGGAGGGGAAAGGAGAAGAAAAAGAAAAAGAAAGAAGGAAACTTATTTAGCAAAGGAGGAAAACAAATGCTGTCGCTTTAAATTGGAACTGAGCATGCCTGGCAGTGGAATTCTGGGAGTTGAAGTCCACAAATCTTAAAATATTGCTGCCTCACCAGCCATAAACCTTACCGCACGTCACTGCTCAACCCCATTTTGTTGGCCACCCCAGAAGCATTCTGCTGTCACTGAAGTGCTGGGCTATCAAATAAACAGAGACTTTCTTTCCTGCAGCCTGCTTCCATTTTATTTCCAGAGTCTTTCTCCCACCTTAGAACCAGACTGGATTTTTCTTCCAACATCACTGATTTCAGTTCATTTGTAGTTTTTGCTTTCCTGACAAAGTTCTACAGCTTTGGGCTTCCTATCTGTATAGTATATATATATCCTTTCTATTTTTAGATCTTCACTAATTTTTTAGCTTCTTTTGCTGTTCCTCATCCCCCCCTTCATAGGAGTTGTTTACAGTTGGACTTTTAAGAATTTTCTTCTTTAAGAAATTCTCCTCCCCCTGCCATTCCATTAGCTTTTCTTGTCTGTCCTGGGTTCCTATTCATTGTTGCTCTGAGTTCATTACAAGCAGAGTTTCAATTTTATTTTCCTCTAATAGTTTTCCTAATACTGCTTCTGCAGCTAATCATCTCTGTTGATTAATAATTGATTAATATCAAGGATAGTGGATTCTCAGTATTCCTCATTGTCAGCAAGCCGAGTCAGAATTTCCTGGAAAGGACTATCTGTGAATATGACTGATGGTTGACAAGCCCAGAAAAACATCTTTTTCTGGATTATTGGTTTTATTTTCAATTTACTAACAGAAGGAACAGGCTTTACTTTCATTTATATGACTTTCCTAGGTTAGGGAGAGTCCTAGAATTATCCCACAAGATCCTCCATACAGCGATGGTTTTCGAGTAGCTTTAGGAGTTGTGCTTCAGAATAGCTTGTGAACTGGCTGCTGGGGAGGCTGCAACCACTTAGTTGATGGGAAAACAGCTATTCTGGAATTTATTTTTCCAATGTACAATAAGATGTTATTTTCATTTCCTAATCAATTTATGGGACTATTATCTTTATTAGCTAAAAAAAGCTCTCTTTAGTCATAGCCAATTGCTCCTTTTTGATGCTCTGAGCCATTTTTATTGTTAAAGGACAAGGAAAAAGATTGCTGGAGGCAAGCTGAAATAAAGAAGTGTGGTGTATCTATTCTTCTTAATTCTAAAGGAGAAACATAAGGATAGAAAGATGCGGTTCTATTTCACTATTTTCTAAAACAATATGTAGCTCCCGGATTGCTTTGTTGTGGGTGGCCTGTAATTCCCTGATTTTCATGAACTCTGACTGGCAAATAAGTAAACAAACAAACATGCTTTTTGACCACTAGAAGGTGCTACAAAGATGCTTAAACCTGAGTTTGAGTTTGTTATTAGGGAAGCCCTTGAAAATTATTTACATAGAATTACACATTTTGTAATGAATAGGTATTAAATATATCAATGATATTTATTTTTTTTTAAAAAGAGCAAGATGTGCAATTAGATATAGAAAATTGTTAACCCCCTGAGACAATTTCACAAATATCTGACAATACAAATAAGTAAACTGCAACTTTGGAATAAAAATATGACACCTTCTATTATGATGATGGCTTGAATACAACCCTCTGAGTGCATTTGAAACAAGATTTTCAAGTAAATTCACAACTCTTAAAAGGACAAGTTTGGAACATTTTCTTCATGGATACTAACAAGGTTGAGAATTCTTTGAAAAAAAGAGATCTGATAAACATCTCAGAGAAGATTATTTTATTCGTTGAGAAATGCTCCAAGTTAAACTAGAATTTTTAATAGAATAAATTAAATTTCTTGGTTATTAACAAGATCGATAATTTCTTGAGAAAAGGGACTTGGTAGATATTCCTGAGAAGAAAAATATTTTATCCTATGAGGGTAAGCTGGATTGGATGACTTAAATTTAATGAGTTAATCAGAGCTATGATAGATTTTTATAAGTCTGACATATGTATTGAATGAAAGCTTTGGTGTAGTTTGGTGTCTAAAAATGGGTTTGTATACAATGTTTGAATAATTCTCAAAGTTTACAAAATATTATTGAAATCATATCTGAAAATATGAATGGTTAGAAATACTTTTAAAGAGAACAAAAAAGCTAAACTGGAGAGAGAAACTTAAACTTAATGAACTAACTGGAGTTAATTGAATTTCTATTGATGTGATATATATAATTGAAAGACAACTTTAATTCAGTTTTGGAGTTTGGGTTTATAAAGCAGCTTTGAAAATGAAGATTTCTTTCCTTTATATATAATGTTTGAGTAAATTTTGTAAAATATTATTAAAAGAAAAAGATGTATTAGAACTTATTGATTTTAAAAATATTTTTAAAGAAAAGTTAACTTTTAAAATTTAGAAAATGTGTTTTCCCCCTTTATGTTTAAAAATTTGAAAAAAATATAGAATTCTATTAATATAAATTATGACTGTTTAAAGATTGATCAAACAGAAATATATCCTATTTCCCACAGCAAGGAAAAGCAGAGGTGGTTAAATTTATTTCTTTATCCAAAGAAGATAATATATTAATTTTGTTTCTATTTGGAAATTGCTTCTGGATTTTGTGCTTGTGATGGGAAAAATGAAAATTTGATTTTGGTTTTGCTGATTAGATAGGTTTATTATTATAGAAATGGCTAGTTTATTCTATTGTGTACAAGTAAAAAGTTGAGGTTGTATATGGTATTATCTAGAATAAAAGTCAAAGCTTTTATTTTCTTTTTGCCTTGCTATTCCACATTTTCTCTTTTTTCCTTTTTCTTTCTCCTAGTTTTCCATTATTTATTATTTTCCTTTGTATTTTATATTTTGGTAAACTAATAGCAATAGCAGTTAGACATATATACCACTTCATAGGGCTTTCAGCCCTCTCTAAGCAGTTTACAGAGTCAGCATATTGCCCCCACAGTCTGGGTCCTCATTTTACTCACCTAGGAAGGATGGAAGGCTGAGTCAATCTGGAGCTGGTGAGATTTGAACCGCCGAACTGCAGCTAGCAGTCAGCTGAAGTGGCTGCAGTACCGCACTCTACCCACTGCGCCACCTCGGCTCTAAAATTTGTAAACCACAGGAAATTCCTAGAAATACTAGGATGACTAATTAAAATCTCCTATTGCTATGATTTCATCTCTCGTTGAATAATCTGCTATTTGTTGAGGAAAGGCATCATTGAAAGGCATCAACCTGTTGTAGGGTTTTTGTTTCTCTTCATTTTAATTCAAATCCCTTTATAGCATTATCAAGTTCTTTTATTTGGATTTTTGAGCAAGAACTCACTTTTGTAACATAAAATGCAACTTCTCTTCCTTTTCCATTATTTCTGCTTCTTTGAACAGTTTATATTCCAATCAGTTGAAGTCATTCTGCTAGCATTCCATAATACCTAATCACCACACTATATGTGTATATGTACTGTATATATTGCTTTTCCACAGTAAGAACTCAAGCTTGTTTATTACACTAAACATAGCTATATATTTCATAAAAGTTATGAACTTCACCCAATAATGTTTTCCTCCTTTCTACTTGTTTTTTATATTGGAGCCACAAAGGATTCAGTATATGAATGGTTATTGAACAGAACAGCTCTGAGGATTAAAATATGGCTTCTAGGCTCAGGTATTTTCCAATGAAACAAACTGAGACAAGAAGATAATTTTATTACAATATATTCAGAACTTTCTGATTAAAAAGGATTCTTCTCATTCAAAGAAACCGGAAATCCAGCTTTCAATCCCTTTTATAGTTAATGTATCAAAGGAAATTGAGAAAAGAGAAAAGTTGATTGGATAGGACAAAAGTAACCCTTCCTTAGCATAGAAGACCAGTGTCAAGGCTGCCTCCATTCAAAACTCAAGAAAGAAAACCCCCAATTCCATTGAATTAGAGAAGTTTGAAATGATAGCAGCAAAAGTGAGGCAAGATCTGAATCACAATGAATGAAAGTTACACACTGAAAATCAACCCAAATCCCTCCCACCAGGGTTCAGCACAGAGAATCCAATCAATGTCCAGTATGATGTTACGGGAAAGCTCCTCTTCAGATATTTCTCGCATCTGAAATCTCAGGGTGGTCGGCCTTGACAGAGTATAAGCAATTCCTCTCAGCAGCACCATGAGTACAAACCTCCCTGCCAATTCTCATGAGACTACTATACATCAGCTTGCTTCCCATCCCAAATGTCTCCTCCTTGTTTCTATGACAGCTGATAGCAAACATGTTACAGAAACCCATGCTGGAGATCTGGCTGACAACCAGTTACATGGTGTTAAACATATTACATGAGACCACACCAGAGATGAGTTGCTCCTGGATCGGCCCAGATCGGGTGAACCGGCAGTGGCAGTGACGGGAGGCTCTGCCCACCCACCCGGACGCTTCTGTGCATGTGCAGAAGTATCACGCGCACATGAGAGTGCCTGCGTGAGTAAACCAGTTTAAAAAAATGGAAACCCACCACTGGACCACACATAACTCCATTTACATGAAATCTAATGTAAGCAGGGGTGTAAAATTTAAGATGTTAATGAGGGGAAAATATCATGTTAATAGAAGACGAACAAGATACCAATTAGCACTGACAGGCTATCTTTTATAAGGAGACAAATTCCAGATATTCCATTCTATGCTAACCTGGAAAACGAAGACATTTTTTCATTTGAAATTTAGGAATGTTAGAAGTTATCAATCAACCCATTAGCATCATGTAAAAAGAAAAAAATAAGTCAAATTAAAATACAAAATAACTGTTTGCAAGTACAATAATATTACAAAGTCTATGTTGGTACTACAAAGTCCATCCTTTGTGACCTCAGCTCTCAATGTAGCGTGTCCCTAGATTTGGGGAGAAGGGGTTGAAAGTCAAAATGGTGGCTGAACAAAAAAAGGGGCTGGGTTTCGATCAAGTTGTCATAGATATCATCTAGACCTCTTGACACATATACCCCAGAGATAATCTTGTGGTGAGGGTCATTCCACAGTGGGTTATCAGTTGAGCACAGGATCAGCCAGCTGGGTAAGAGGACTCCTCTGACATTATTTTATCTCCAAAATGAAAAACTGAAACTTTCATACCACCGTGCTGATAGAAAGGAAAGGAAAACATTTGTCCTTAAGGTTATGGGAGAATAAAGTTTTGGATATTTAGTTCTTGCCTAAAAACGTCTTTGAATTTACTGAGTTCCAATTCAGCTAATTTCATAGTTATAGGTTGACTTCTGAATAGTTCTACTTTCTACAATATCCTTTGAGGAAATAAAACTAACAGCAGGAAAAGCAGAAGAAGAAACAAATATTTATGAAAGCTGCATATGCCCAGAAAGTTTTTGTTTGAAAATATGCATAAAACAGTGTAACAACATACTACAATAAGTAAATATAATATGATGATATAAGTATGATTGTGATAAACACATATACTGTAAAATGTAATGTAAATTTAAAATGAGATGTTCTGTATTAGTCTGTGGTGTTATAATTTAAATTGAAATATAAACCAAACACTTTATGAATGGATGAATGAGGGGAATTAGTTGCCTCTTGACAAATATATAATTGTACACAAATATAGGCAAATATGAAGATTGTGATCAGAATTTATCAAGAATGCATTATCAACAAAAGCCATTACCTCTACTGCAGTGGTCCCCAACCTTTTTATCGCCGCGGACCAGTCAGCCTGTGATAATTTTACCGTGGCCCGCTGAGCGCGCGCAGGGGTGGGGGGGCGTTGTTCGCGACGACACATTGATTGTTTATATATCAGATTGTAAATATATGCCAAATAGATTGCAATCGCTTTCTGGACTTCCTCTAAATTTGCAGGTAAATGCTGCAATAGATATATAGCTCCCATCAGATTGATGATCACCCAAAAATGTTATTCATTGAATTCACTGTGAATCCTTTCTTAGTAAGTGCATTCAAGCCAGCCTACTACTAGCTGGTAGCCTCTCTGTCCATTCACCAAATTATCTGGGACAGGGGTGTCAGAGTGACATCGAAAATGTCAAGGTAATAGCCATGACTATGAAATTAAAAGCCTATTTATTCTTTTATTTGCATCACATAAAAACCAAGATGGTTCCCATCTTGAATTTTTCTAAATACATCCTACATACAACCATGATGCAGGAGTTTTCATTCAGCAAGAAAAAGGAACCGGTGACTTGAGCCAAGTCAACATCTGGAAATCTTATCCCAGTCATATCCAACCTAGCTTATTTTTTTGAGATCACCTCAAGGCGAGCTGGAGCAGGACGCGCTGCGCCACGAGTTGGAGAGCTTGGAGAGGCTGAGCGCGCAACTTGGAGAGCTGCGTCTCCGCCGCCTGGAGCCCGAGCTGGCCTGGCGGCAGCAGCAGCTGGAGGGGCTGTGGGCCAACTGCGCCGCTCTGGAGGCGCTGCTGGAGCAGCTCCTGGCCGAGCACGAAGGGCTGCAGGAAGCGCGCAAGCAGCGGCCGGCCGCGCTGCTGTCTGCCCCGCGCGTCCTCCGGGCCGGGCGCTCCGAGAAGCGGCAGCTGGCCTCCGACTACGCGCTGGTGCTGAGCTGGAGCTGCGCGCAGAGCCTGGAGCGATACGAGGCCGAGTTGCGGGCGCTGCAGGAGCTGGAAGGGGGCCGCCTGGGCCAACAGGACCTGCGCAAGCTGCGCACGCAGAACCAGGAGAGCCGCCGGCGCCTCGAGGAGCTGTGGCGCCGCTGCCGGGAGCTTTGCGCGCTGGGCAAGCGGCTGGAAGAGGAGCGGCTGGCGCAGCAGGAGAGCCACGGCGCCCAGCTGCAGTGATCATGGCCCCCGGCCGCTGCGCGGCCCGGTGCCAGGTACTCCGCGGACCGGCACCGGTCCGCGGACCGGGGGTTGGGGACCACTGCTCTACTGGATTTGAAGTCTGATTGCTGCATAGAGTAAAATCCAGTAGTGAACCACAAGGTGGCAGGCACATTTCCTGACTTCACTAATCCAGTCATAATACAGCCGGAGGTTTACACTAATTGTAAAATAAGTCAGTTCTGTCTAATTTATATAAAAGTATTAAAGATAATCAACATTTAAAAATAGTAATTAGGAAAGTATTTTAAAGATGATTACCATTCTAGCTCTGAACTTGTGCTTATATTTTCCTAGTATATAGTTTCCTAGTATGATTTGATTGCTTATTTAGTATCCTATGACTATCACTAAATGTTACATCTTATGATTCTTGATCAATGTATTTTTATGTACACTCAGACCAAAGACAAATTCCTTGTGCGTCCAATCACACTTGGTCAATAAAGAATTCTATTCTGTTCTGTTCCATTCCGTTCCATTCTATTCTATTCTATTCTATAAAAATAAGTTATGAAGGAACAACATGCGTTTATTTCTGCTTTCTGCAATTATATTTATTAAAAACTTCAGTTCCTTTAAGGAAAAACAGCAAAATAAAACTACAAAATTAGAACAAAGGAAAGATGAGGGAAAGGTACAGCTACTTTGGAAGGGGCAAAAAGGAGACCACTCAGTGGAGATGAAGTGAGGTAACATTCTCCTGCTTTTCCCAATTACTGCTTTGCCAAACCCATTGTTTCTGCCCAGATACATCACAGTTATGTGCAGTACACAAAAAGATGTATTTTGTGATACAGATTGTGAGTTTGATGTAGTACAAGTAATTGAGTTATACAGAGGATACACATGCACACATACCAGGGGTGGGTTCCTGCCAGTTCTAACCTCTTCTATAGAAGAGGTTCCACAAATCTATAGTGCCGTTTAGAACCGGTTCCAGCTCCCTCGCCCCGCCCATCTGCACATGATCAAGATGAAGAGTGAGAGGAGGAATTCTGGGAGTTGAAGTCCACAAGTCTTAAAGCTGTCAAGTTTGAACACCCCTGGGTTTTTTTTCTAAAGGGTTGGGGGTGCAAGGGTCTTGTAACTTGACAGCTTTAAGACTTGCATGCTTCAAATGCCAGAGTTTCTGAGCCAACATTTTGGTTGCTAAGCAAGAGCGTTGTTAAGTGAGTTTCACCACATTTTACAAGTTGGCCACGCCCACCCAGTCACATGGCTGGCAAGCCACTCCTACCCGGTCTCATGGCTGGCAAGCCACTCCCACCTGGTCACATGGCCAGCAAGCCACTCCCACAAAGCAGGCCACACCCACAGAAGAGGTTCTAAACATTTTTGAAACCCACCACTGACACATACACACTTATACACATACACACACAGAGACGTAGACACAGAGACAAAGACAAATATACAACAAATATACAATTTCCTTTAAAGTCATACTGTTATTTCTACAAGTTCTTTCCTATTGTTTAACCATTTTCTACAGCTTGTTGCATAGCCTAACAAAGCAGGTCATATATAAATAGCTGTGTTCCTTATTCAGAAGAAATATCTAAGAGGCTAGATTTTCTGAAGAAAAAATACACACACACACACCAAGACAGACACATTTAATTATCCTCAAATTGGTCTTTCAAACACAGCAAAATGTCTCAAGGGAGCAACAGTAGACTTTACAAAGCAAAGCAAACAGATATAGGACAGGAATACAGATTTGGTAAGCTACTTGGTGTCACTCCTGCCCTAGCTGGCTCTCTAGGAAAGAAAAATACTTGACTCCATCAGAAGGTTACAAGACTCTTTTACTAGAGACAAATGTGTACACCGAAAGCAAGGCCAAATCCAAAGAAAACCTGTGCAAATTATTACATTGTTTTGAACCCTTTTTCCATTTCCCAGTTCATTGGTGTCCAATAGGATGGTATCTGGATGTTATGAGAACAGAGCACTTTGAGAAGCAGTTAACATTCTGTCCTAACTCTGGGTGCCCAAAAGTCCTTAAAGTGGCAAGATGTTCGCCCACATAACACCTATCCTCCGCGAGCTGCGCTGGCTACCTGTTGATCTCCGGGTGCGCTTCAAGGTGCTACTTACCATCCATAAAGCCCTCCATGGTAGTGGATCTGAGTACTTGAGAGACCGCCTCCTGCCGATTACCTCCCTTCGACCTATTAGATCACACAGATTAGGCCTCCTCCGAGTTCCATCCGCCAGTCAGTGCCGACTGGCGACTACGCTAAGGTGACCAGATTTTCAGATTGGAAAAGAGGGACGCCCTTGACCGGGGGGGGAGGGGGGGGGCTTGATTTTAAAAAAAAATTTTTGTCAAAAGGTCACCCCAGGACACTGAAACCAGCATAAATACGAATCTGTTGCCAAACAAAATTTTGATCACGTGACCATGAGGATGCTGCAACGGTCGCTAAGTGTGAAAAATGGTCGCAACGGTCGCTAAGTGTGAAAAATGGTCATCAGTCACTTTTTTCAATGCCATTGTAACTTTGGTCACTAAATGTTTTCCCCCTCCTCGAGACTCCTCACTTAGCGACCATCAGAAATACGAATCTGTTGCCAAACATCAACATTTTGATCGCGTAACCATGAGGATGCCACAACGGTCGCTAAGTGTGAAAATGGTCGCTAAGTGTGAAAAATGGTCATCAGTCACTTTTTTCAATGCCATTGTATCTTCCTGATTATTAAAAGTGCAAATTCACTCAGTGTCAATCATGACTCCTGAGTCCATTTCAAAGTATTGTGCATAGAAATTTTTAAAATGGCTTGTTTCAATTTATTTTGGATAGAATCTTTTTTTAAATAGTCTAAGACAATTTAAAAAAAGAATCAACACAGAATACCACTATTTTAAAAAATCATATGCACAATAAATAAAATATTATTTTAAAATACATTGAGCCTATACTCCTTACAGTAAATGACTCATCTGGAAACAAGCCAATAGCAGTTTTGTGCTTTAAAATTTACAGATTTTCCAAAATCAGCTTAAAGTCCAAATATTTAAAGACCACCCCCCTCAAAGCTATCTTACCAGAGCTTTAAATATCTTCTGGGGAGGCCCTGCTAGTAATCCCATTCATGACAAAGGTAGGGCTTTCTCAGGAGGAAGGTCTCAGCTGGTGCCCATCCTTTGGAAACCTCCTCCAGAGCAGGGAGCCCTAACCTGCTGTCCATTCAGGAAGGCTGTACAAATTATTCTGTCTTCTAGAATCTAGAGCCATTGGGATTTAATATGGTTTTATCACTGGATTTTCTTTTTATTGTTTTTGTGGAATTGTTACAATGATTTTATAATAATATAATTTTATTTTGCATTTTTGTTGCTGTAAACTGCTGAAAGCCCCTGATAGAATACAAATTATTTAATAATAAATTAGGAAATGTGTAGCTGTTTTCTACACATTGGTTTGTTTGAACAGCTGAAATCAAGCCTGTTCACCCAAGGCAATTCTAGAGTAACATGTGCTTCAGGACAACCACCCTCTTAGACTGCTTTTTAAAAATGAATTATGCCTTGCTTTTTCTATATTATCTTCACTGACACTGTTAGTTTTATTGTTTTCTTGAAGAGATATTTTATTATTCTTTTGTAAATCCTTTTGGATTTTTTCATGAAGAATTCCAGTATAAAAATAAAAAAACAACACCATAGAGTAAGCTATCTTTTTCAAATACACTTGCAGTGGCAACCTATTACATATTACCTGGCAAAAGAAATCAGTGTTTCTTAAAATCTCTCCTTGGAGTCCAGAGGGTCAGACCCAATCAAGGGTACTCAAAATTCAAATTTGCCAGCCTATGTTGAAATCCCATCAAACAATTGTGAGAATCCACAGTAGCAGTGAATACTTAGATTTCAATATTTAATGCAATACATATTGATAAATATAACCCATACAAACAAATACCATTTTGGGATCCTGAGAGAAAATTTTTAAAACAAAGACAGTAATATAGATTCAGGCGGCTAACACATACAACTGTAATGTTTTGAACATATTTTTCTCTCTACACTATACAGCCTTCTGATGCATGAAATGAAACTCTTACTCTTAACTCTATAGGCACACAATCTTTCCAGTAGTTCACATACTAGTTGGTAACATCTTAATTTGAGGCTTGATTGGAACATTATACAGTTATTGAAAGACAGTAAAATGGACATCAACAATCTCACACCCTGCTCAAAGTTGTGACAGCAAGTTTAAATTTTTGACCTTAACTATCAAGAAAAAAAACAATTTTAAAACTGGCATGTCAGTGACTTCTTAAAAGTCAGGATGCCTGGTCAAGATTAAATTGCAGGTAGATTTCTTATCACTTTCTAAAAAGAGAAAAATTCAGAACATAACAAATAAAAGGTTGTGAATTTCACAGATGAGACAGAAAACCACAAATGGGCAAATATGATCTAGAAAGGCATGACTCTCCCATATTATGGGAATCCCATAAACCCTGCAGATGTTCATAATGAAATTATATTTAACTATTTGGGACAGAAAGACAACACAGACTATTTTTTTAAAAAATTCACCAATATCACACCATAAGATTCTTTATCTTTTCTTTGCAACAATTCCTAATGGCACAAGAAATCTCCATCAATATCTATCCCCAAGAAGAAAACTCTTCTTTGACAGCAAAATAATGTAGAAAAATTACAAACAATAACTCTTTTCAGCTTTATGCACCACCCCAGTAAACACAAATGTTTGATCAGAAAAAATATGTCCAAGATAGGAGCAATAAGCTATACACCATGATTTAGGAGTTTGATTTTTTTCAAAAATAAATGCTAAAATACTAAACTGTATATATGCACATTTAGGTAAATAGTGTTCTGTATACCCTCTCGGAGGCGGCGATGGATCCCAATCACGAACGGACGCCGCCAGCAGATAACTTCCACGCGATTCAGGGGCTTCTGCCAGGCGGCGGGACCCCCGGAAGCGAGAGGAAATTGTCTGCGGGCGGCTGGCAGTGCCCCAACCTCTCCTCCTGCCGCGCGGATCCATTTTGATTCACGAACGGATTCCGTGGCGGTTCAGGGGCTTCTGCCGGGCAGCGGGACCCCCGGAAGCGAGAGGAAGTTCCGGAAGCGAGAGGCTGCCCCGGCGATCGATCCCAATCACGAACGGACGCCGCCCGCAGATAACTTTCCATAACTTTCCGGGCGGCGGGACCCCCGCACGACGTTCTGTGCGGGCGGCAGCCGCTGCGCCCATGCTCTCGGAGGCGGCGATCCCATTCACGAAGAGGCAGCTCCTCGTGGGCGCAGCGGCTGCCGCCCGCACAGAGTGAATTCAATTGGGATCGCCTGCGGCCGCGAGGATCCCTGTACAAATGGACTCCTCGCGGCCGCAGGCGATCCCAATTCACTCAGCCGGGGCGGGCAATTTCTGCACAAACGGACTACTCCTCGCGGCTGCAGGAGGAGAGGGAGGAGGAGGGGGCAGCCGAGCCGCCCGCACAGAGTGAATTCAATTGGGATCGCCTGCGGCCGCGAGGACTCCTACACAAACGGATTACTCCTCGCGGCCGCAGGAGAGGGAGGAGGAGGGGGCAGCCGAGCCGCCCGCACAGAGTGAATTCAATTGGGATCGCCTGTGGCCGCGAGGACTCCTGCACAAACGGATTACTCCTCGCGGCCGCAGGAGGAGAGGGAGGAGGAGGGGGCAGCCGAGCCGCCCGCACAGAGTGAATTCAATTGGGATTGCCTGCGGCCGCGAGGACTCCTGCACAAACGGATTACTCCTCGCGGCCGCAGGAGGAGAGGGAGGAGGAGGGGGCAGCTGAGCCGCCCGCACAGAGTGAATTCAATTGGGATCGCCTGCGGCCACGAGGACTCCTGAATGAATGGAGTAGTCCTCGCGGCCGCAGGCGATCCCAATTCACTCAGCCAGGGCGGGCAATTTCTGCACGAATTGCCCGCCCTGGCTGAGTGAATTGGGATCGCCTGCGGCCACGAGGAATAGTCCGTTCGTGCAGAAATTGCCCGCCCCGGCTGAGTGAATTCAATTGGGATCGCCTGCGGCCGCGAGGACTCCTCACAGCCACAGGCGATCCCAATTCACTCAGCCGGGGTGGGCAATTTCTGCACGAACAGACTACTCCTCACGGCCGCAGGAGGACAGGGAGGAGGAGGGGCAGCCGCCCGCAGACAACTTCCACGAGGTTCAGGGGCTTCTGCCGGGCGGCGGGAGCCCCTGAACCACGTGGAACTTCTCTGCCGCGGGCGGCTGCAGCTGCCCCCACCCTCTCCTCCTGCCGCGGCGAGCGGAAAATTCAATTAGAATTAGATTACTCACCAGTCAGCGCAGCTGCAACCTCTTTCGTCTTTTGTCGAAAGGAAATGGAGACTCGCGCAGGCGTGCTGAAAATTTCCCATCCCAGCCAGCTCACTGATTGGCTGGAGTCCAGGCCAATCCAATCAGTGAGCGGCAGGCTGGGCTGGCTTAAATTTGTAGGTAGTAGGTAAAAGGCTAAAAGCACGCTTTTTTTGGCGCTCGCAGCTCCCGCCCATCAGCTGCTAGCTTGCTGGGCTGGCTCATCTGGTAGGATAGAGAACAGAACGATGAGCCAGCCCAGCAAGCTAGCAGCTGATGGGCGGGAGCTGCGAGCGCCAAAAAAAGCGTGCCTTTTAAAAAGGCGGGCGGGACGCGGGAAAATGCATTGGAAAGCGGTTGTGTCCCGCCAAAAGCGGGACGTCTGGTCACCTTAGACTACGCGGAGGAGAGCCTTCTCAGTAGCAGCTCCGACCCTTTGGAACGATCTCCCCGTGGAGATTCGCACCCTCACCACCGTCCAGACCTTCCGCACAGCCCTTAAGATCTGGCTATCCCGTCAGGCCTGGGGATAAGATTCTAATTCGCCCCACCCGAATGTTGAATGAAAGTTGTGTTTTATTGCTTTATTTTTTCCTCACTCACGTATTGTCTTATGTTTTGTCTTGCACTCCCCCTCCCATGAATTGTAAGCCGCCCTGAGTCCCCTCGGGGAAAAGGGCGGCCTATAAATCACAAATAAAATCTAAAATCTAAATCTAAATTCAAACCTCTGCTTCCTGTTCATGCTGGTCTCCCCCCTTTCCCCCCTTTTACAACAAGCATTCTTACTCCCCATCCCACTCCCTCTCAGGATTGTGGAAGGCTGCAGCACAAGCAATGTGGGGGGGGGGGGGCAGACTGACATGCTGTCCCCCTTCACAGGGACATTAGTCCTGGAAAGAGATATAGAAAGTGGTTAGTTTATGTTCTGTGGTTTATGTGGATATTGGTTATGGAATAACCAACTCTGGAGTAGTTTAGGAGCAGACACATGCTGTGTATCCATCTATTCAGTTTTAGAAGGGTAAAATGTTTTCAGATTATGAGATATTGGATTTTTCCTCTGTGCCTGTGGGAGTCAAGAATGTCTTTAATTTCAAAATGCTTTCCCTCTTCAATTAGTGTAGGGATTAGGGAGGTGGGGGACTCATGGTTCCAGCCCCCACCTCCCTAATCCCTACACTAATTGAAGAGGGAAAGCATTTTGAAATTAAGGAACCAAAGTGCCCTGCTATTTTTAAATCATGACTTTTCCCCAGAATCATAGTTGGTTGGCTCTTAGCGATGTATAGTTTCCCTCTAACCCACACAAGATGGTCACATAGAGTGAAGTCATTTTTATGGTTGTTAAACCAGTCATCGCCTTTTAGGACTCTTTTCAGAGTTTTGATTACTTCATTAGGTGTGTCAGTTAGTTTACTTTATTGATTTGCCCTTGAGCCACATCAAAGTACAGAGTTCCATACACAAATTATTACTAAAATCTGATAAAAACAATTTAAAATGAAATTGGAATAAAATGCAATAATTTACTATATAGATAAATAAAATATGATAAAATTATATTTCAGGATCAGCTCTATTATTTACCCCAATCAGTCCCACATTTGCCGATCTCAACCAAACCATTTTGCTCAAGTACTTGCTGGGTTAAATGTTACTTTCAGATTCTGGCTGCACATAAAGTAAGTCATTTTGATATGGGGATCCCAATGGGTCCTTTGTTTAATATATACTGAAGATCAAGGTATCTGCCTCTCACCCTCTTATACAGGCAACAATCAAATAGGATGTGAGCCAGGTCTTCTCCCTCTGCCACTCTGCATAGGCAGGGACCTCCATTATAGGGTACAGAATGGAATTTCTCATATCTGACCATTTGGTCAAGCTGTTTGTATCTCACTCATGTAAATATCTCCCTAAGATGTTTGGGCACTTGTAACTTTAAATAGCTGCTATTTGAAAAGTACGTTTGTATTTGTTCATCCATTTCAAGCAGTGGTGGTATGAAAATTTTTTACTACTGGTTATGTGAGTGTGGCTTATTTAGTGGGTGTAGCTTAGTGATCATGTGACTGAGTGGGCAGGGCTTTGTGGTCATGTGACTTCGTGGGCGTGGCCAAGTAAACGACCTATCAAAAGAAGAAACACAAAAAGTTAGTTTATTACTTCATGCACTTGCTACTTACATAAGAATAAAATAAGTACACAAAACAATAAAAGAGCTACACACTTAGAGAAGAAAGATGACTGTCTTGCCTGTCTTCAACAGTGACCACCACCTTGCTCTAATGAATGACCTGTACAAAGAGGAGATACAGAAAGGAAGTCTTTAATTGCATGCACTACGTAAGGATGAAACCAGCACACAAAAGAATAAAACAGCTACACACTGATACTTACAGAAGAAAGATGACTGTCTTGCCTGTCTTCATTGTCACTGACCACCTTGCCCCAATGAATGACCTGCACAAAGAGATACAAAAAGGAAGTCTTTAATTACATGCACTTACACCTTACATAAGAATAACACAATAAAAGAGAAACTACTTACTTGTGTTAATAGTCTTTTGGTTTAAGATGTTTCCACATCATTCTTTTGTTTGTGGCTTCCTCAGTTGCACTTTTCTTACTCTTCACCCTTGGATCATCGGCCATGTGATGTTGTGCTCTGAGCCATTTTTTGATGGAAAGAATTGGGTCCTCTTTGTTACAGGTGGGCCAATCACGCTAATTGTCAGCAAATTGCTAATGTTTGGAATAGTTAGGCAGGTTCTTTGTTCTGAACAAATGAGGTTCATTTTTGAAAACCCCCTTTCTGTCTCTACTGAATTCACAGCAATTGTCCTGACAATATCTCTCGCTTTTTTGATACTGTCAGGAATTGCATAGTTCTTTGAATCTTTTAGTACGTTTTCCACAAAATCTCTATAGATATTCAAATTAATTTGGTAATTTCACCAAATTCAATCAATTGTTCTTTAGCTTCTGGAATAACTACATCTTCAATGTTCCAGTAATCTGGCCCCAAAAACATGAGAAATCATAATTTATTTGAGTCTGGCAATTGGCTACCTATTTTTAGATGTTCACAATCCTTTAGTCTTTTCTTCAAATTGGTTATGATGCTTTCCAAAAGTTTTTCTTGAGGAAGTCCAGCAAACTGTTGATTTTGAACAAATGTTATATTTTTGAAGGCTTCTGAAGTTATCATTCCACCAACCCTTTTTTCATATGGGCCTGTCAGATCCCTTATGTGATACTGCCATTCAATTGGGAGGAGGGGGGCCTCGCAGTTAAATTACTAGCAGTACCTGTAACAACTGAGATTTACAACTGGTTTCCTGTTGCTGGAAGGCTGGAGGTCCCAGCACCTCTGGAGGGATGTTTATGATGGCCATGGGGGATATCTTACTTTAATGTCTAACTAGAGATAGCCATGGGAACGTGTGCTTTATTTGACTCTCATGGCAGAAGAGTTAAGGAAACATCTTCACACTTGTGTATTGGCCAGAATCTGCATTCTGACAAAGGGGAGGTGTCATTATCAGTTTAATCCCACTTGCATTGCCTAAAGGGTTTCAGATGCTGCTTTGCCTCTAACAGTTTGCATTCTGCTTAATTAAAGATTCCTTTTGAAATAATCCGTTTCAAGAGTCTTTACTTTCTTAAGTTAGGAGAGGAGCCATTACAGGGCCCTTTCCCTGTCTTAAGCATTTTAAGTGCTTTAATTGATCTCAACACAATTTTTTCGGCCTCAATGATGCCTGTATTTCTCCCTTGCAGTGCATTTGACAGAAAAGAAATTTCATTTAGAATGTCAATCATCAGGGCCAAGTGAGTCAAAAAATTTATATTTTCAAGATGGGCAGCCATACCTGGGTATTTTTTATTTCCATGAAAAAACTGATGTAGCACTGGATAAGCACGCTGCACAAGTATGGTTGACCTTAAACTACAGGCAACCCATCTTGGTCCCAAAACTCTGCCAATCTTCACGATTTCTTTAATAAAGTTTTTTATTTTTATACATTTCATTGCATGAATTATTTGATTCCTGGGAGTCATACAGTTCAATACCAATAAACATAACAGTATTATTCCTAGTAATTACATTTCATTTTCTTTTTTAGTTTTACTAACGCGAAATTTCTACTATCATCCTTCAATTCTAAACCTTCTCATAGTTCTTCTATACACTGTATCATCTTAACATCCATTTTTGTTATTTTCTCCATCTTATTTCTACCTCTATTTTAGCCCCCCTTTCCCCTCTTCCCATATCATTCTAATATTCAAAGAAATGATCCGTCCTTTTTTTCATTATTCAATATTTCAATATGCACTTCTAGAATCAATCATGATCTTTCAAGCATTTATCAAATTACTTAATCCTAGCTTTTCACTGTTAATCACATTTTATACAATTTAATAATAATCTTATACAAATTCTGTTTATCTAATTTACAAACTATTTTTCAGTCTCTATAATTCTAATACTAATATACATTACATTACTACCTTACTAATATATATTCCAAAATGATTTTTGTCTCACACCACATAAATAGCAGTATCCAACTTACATAGTTTTAATATTCATATACATTATAAGGTATTTTCATAAAATGTTGCTTTACATTCTTTTCCTTTCCCTTTATCCCTCATCTGCCAGCCTAAAATGGAGGCCTCGGGAGGCCAAAAACGGGCCCATTTTGGGGCAACAGAGTGATACCAGAAGCTGGGCAGGCCAAAAATGGGACATGCGGAGGGCTCCCGAAGCCTCCATGCATCCCATTTTTTGTCTTCCCTGGCCTCCAGAAGGTGGGTGGGGGCAGTGGGCAGGTGCGGCAATGTGGGCAGGGCAGCCTTGTGGTCCCACGCGGGCTGGATTAATGGCTTCGGCAGGTCATATCCAGCCCACAGGCCATAATTTGAGGACACCTGCTCTAGTACCAGTGTCACCACCCTCACTTTGGTTGCTATGTTATCCTGTATTGTTGCATGTAGGTCCAGAAGTGGGCAATGAAAAGTCCTAGGCCCTGGGGTCTCAGTTGAATTTCACCAGCAGAGGTGGGGCTCAGCTAGCCCGCCATCTGGGTTTGCTGTCTCATGCTGGTATGGCAGCTGCAGCTATTGGAGTAGCTGCTGGATGGGATACGGGCTTGGACTTAAGCTCTTGCCAGTCCCACTGCCATGCCTGCGACAGCCACTACTACTCCATCCCCCACTTGATCTCTTGGCACTGGAGCAACCTGCAGGCCAGGGCTTCTCATGCTTGAAGGTTGTCCATGGCGATTTGACCGGAAGTTCTTCAGCTGGAGAGACGAGGGAGGTGTGAGCTCTGAAGAGCCTTACATGAACTCTGTCTGACAAACCAATGCTGAGATCCTTTTTGATCAGAACCTTCCTGGGTGGGGCGGGGTGAAGAAGGGGGCAGTGTCTCATTAGACCCAGAGGGAGTGCAACAGGTCCCTCATAGGTCAGAGATTTTCTCTCTGAATTGGTGTCGGGGAGGCACATGGCAACAAGAGCTGGCTTCTGACAAAACCAACTGAACAGGAGTGTATAGGAGACAAGATGAAAAGCCTGGAAAGAAGATTTAATTAACCAACAGTCATAAATCAGAATGTGGAAAAGGCAAAGAACCTTGAGAGTATAAATAATATTGATGGACAGATCGGGATTTTGGAAGAAAGAAAGAAAGAAAGAAAGAAAGAAAGAAAGAAAGAAAGGAAGGAAGGAAGAAAGAAAGAAGAGGAAAAATGGAGGGTTAATTCACAAGCCCAAAAAGAGCAATTTGTTTCAAACAACTTGGAAAAAGAAAGGAGAAAGCAGAGAAGTGACAAACCCATTCAAACACAAACTTTGAATTTGGATTTGAAAAGATTGTGTCTTTAAAAGAGATTAGGAGGGTGAAACGGAAACCAAAAACATACCGAGATTTGCTTCATTTGAGTTTCTTCTAACTAACATATCTTAAGCAACTCCAATTAATGAGAGGTGGAATATAACAAGGGGGGGGGGTCAAGAAAAAAGCACTATTTTCTCACTTATAATCTAATCTTGTCTGTGTGGCAAATGGAATGTAAAACCCTGAGCAGGAAGTTTTAATTAATCAATTGTCATAAATCAGAATTTGGAAAATGCAGGAGGTGAAGAGAAACATACGAAGGAGATTAGCTATATTCAAGTTTGTTCTAATTGATATATTTTAAGCAACTCTAAGCAGTGAGAGATGGATAGTAACAAGGGGGGAAAATAAAGAACTGGGAAAATATAAAGGGGTTTTTTTTGCCAGAGGAAAAACAAAGGATCAAGATGGCTCCAGCTACTCTTCTTCTTCATATTAGCTGAAATAGCTAAATTTAAGGTGGGCCAGTACTCTGAAATAAGAACTGTAAAACTAACTGTAATTTTTGAACTGGACATTAAGGTAACAAAGGGGGGGGGGGTTTAAATAAAAAAATGGGAAAATAGGAAGGGTTTTTTTTGCCAGAGGGAGAACAGAAGATCAAAATGACTCCCACCTCCCTTCCTCTTCACGTTAGCTGAATTAGCTAAATTTAAGGTGGACCAGAAATCTGAAATAACTCTATAACTAATTGTAATTTTGGAACTGGACATTATGGAAAGGTGGGAATTTGGAGAACTATGTGAAATTATTAAAAAATATGCATAAATCATTAAAATAAAGTCTAAATAGAATTTTGAAGTTAGATATCGAGAAAAGCAGGAAGTGAAGGAATAAAAGGGAGGATAATGAAGGGGTAGAAACAGTGGAAAATAAAGAAGCAGACAAAAAACTTCATTGGGTTTGACAGTGGTATAGGGAAAATTGAAAAAGGGGGATGTGCCCCAACAAAGGAAATAAAAAGCAGACAAAAGATCTCACATAGGGAAAACTAAAGAGGGGAGTTATGCCCCTACAAGGGGAAATATGAAAGATTTCACTGGGTTTGACAGTGGCTTGGGGAAAATTGAAGAGGGTGGACATGTGAAAACAAAGAAAAGGGAGAAGACAGGAATAGAGAAGTGGGACAAAAGACTTACTAGGAAAAGATCAGACAATTAAAAATTATATGGGAAATATAAAGTTAAGCTATGTGGTTTACTCCTATATATGATAATTAAACTGCTAACTGATTGAATATGATAATGGAAAGATAATTAAATAAAGGTTAAAATATATGGAATATGGACAAATATGAAACTGTTATGTGGAGAATGCAAAATAGAGGTATGTGCTTCACTTTTATACATGATAATTAAACTGTTGCTAACTGATTGAATATGACAATGGAAGGACAATTAAGTATAGGTTAAAATATATGAAATATGGATACATATAGAACTCTTAAGATGATAAACAAAGGGAGGTGTGTATCACTTGTTATTCTACATAGTAGATTAATGGAATTGTAATGAACGTTGAACAGTATTAGGATTATTATTTAAAGACAATTAAGCTTAAGCTAAGTCAAGATATGGAAAAATGGAGGGGGACATGAAATATACTTATAATGGAAGATTATTGAGATTATAAAGACAGAACTACAAATTGGGGGCGTGTAAGAATGCATAACTATATAAATATAATGATGAGAATAGTTGGGATCATAACCAGGTCTACATCTTGGCCAAAAATAGGCTTGGGGGGGGGAATTAAAAATATAATTACTATATATGTCTACTTTTTTCCTTTAAGTAGACAAGAGAAGGATGACAGAGGGAAGAAAGGAGGTAGGGAGGAGGAGAGAGGGAGAAGAAAGTGATGGATGGGGTACAAATACGGTGTATGGAGAGCAGAGAGGCAATAATCATTTTTTGGGAGTTGATGGTAAGACGAATAGATGTAAACATTTAACAATATAATACATTGTTTGTTTATGTAATAGTATACATGTGGTTATTTGTTATGAAAATGAAAAAAATAACAAACTTTATAAAAAAGGTTGTCCACAGTCCCCCTCAAGGCTTCTATGGCTAGCTTGTTCAGCATGCCATCATGGTATGAGTCATGGAGGCCTGATTCCTCTTCAAACTCCATGCACAATTCTCTTTGATTGATTCCTCTGCCTCCCCAGAATAGGGTATCTCCAGAGAATTTTTCTTCTTTCTGGCCAATCCCCATCAACCACCTTGGTTTTGGTTGCTCATCATTAACCTCCACCTCTCCTGCCCACTCTGGTTGTGGCAGTGGTAGCTGCCTCTCCCCAAGCATTAGCCTCCTCTTGGTCACTCTTGTGAGACCAAGTTGCATGGTCCATACTCATTCCACATTCAAGTCTTTCTTTAACTTCTACTTCAACACTTCCAGTAAAGAGGAACCAATTATTTCTTTGGGTAATTTGTTCCACTGTCAAATTGCCTTTACTGAAATTTTTCTTTACATTCAACTAGAATCTACTTTTCCTTAACTGAAGTCTATTTTTCTGCTTCCTGTATTTTTCTGCTGGGAGGACAGAGACCTTTTGTGTGTCATTCTTTCAATACTGTCATCTGCAGAGTTCTATGATATCCTCCCATGCCCTTCTCCTCTCAGGACTAATCACCCACATTCACTTCTGTCCCTCTTCCAAGGCTATAGATGAGGCCTAAACAATTCAGTATTTAAAAATCACTTTTTTAGATAAGTAATTTGCTTAACAATTACTGAATGTATTTTGGAAAGTGGGTCTTAGTTGCATGGTATATATCTTTAAAACCCCTTTTTTTAGGCAGAATCTCTCTCCCTTTCCTAATTAAATGTGATTCTTTCACGGATTCAAACAGACAAAAATAATACCAAAACAATACAAAATTATGAACAAAGATTCACATCATATGGAATTCAGATGACGGATCAAAGTGAGTAACTTCCAATTTTTTTCATATCGAAAGATTTTTTTCAAGTTATCAATTGATCCACCAACCCAATCCGGTTGTCAGGACACACACCTACAGAAATTTTTAAAAAACCAAGAGTAGGTCAATTTCTAACTACCGTATTTTCACGACCATAAGCCGCACCGGATTATAAGCCGCAGTATCAGTTAACGTTAATTTTTCAAACTTTTTCCATATATAAAGCGCACCGGATATAAGCCGCACTTTTTTTTGCAATTACTAACGAAATCGCAACCTGCCACTCCTCGCACTCCGCACTACATGATACACCCCCCCCCCACCGTTCGTCCAGTAAGGTCGGGGAGGCGTTGGGCAGAATTGGGAGGGAGATTTTCAAAGAAGCGCACCAAATATCTCCCGCGAACTGAATCGGCTTTAATAAAGCAATTACCTGCTCAGCTTTAGTTCCCTTTGTGAAAGTTAGAATCCGCAGCTTGAACCCGAGAAACTATTAATCCTTCTCCCATTAAGCGCTATTCCATCGGACCTCCCCATTAAAACCAATCGGAGGAGAAAGCCTGGGCGCTGGGGAGGAAAACTGCTCAGACGGTGGAAGGGACGGGAGGCGCGAACGGAGAAGAAAGCCTGGGCGCTGGGGAGGGAAACTGCTCCATATATAAAGCGCACCGGGTTATAAGCCGCACTGCCGGTTTTTGATCAAATTTTAGGATTTTCAGTGCAGCTTATGGTCGTGAAAATACGGTATATGAATTGTCAGAATAGTGGTTACACACTCTGCTTGATAACTTGTCCTCTATAATAACTTTAGAAAACAAAAACAAATAGGGACTCATGCGTCTTTAGAGGAGGACATGGCTTCCTTGCACCTCCTTCTGCTCAGTCTTATGGTACAGAAGTACAAGGTCACCAAACAGCTCTTTATGCACTGGTGAGCTGTAGGTTATCATTAGGATATTTTGTCAATGAGTTTGATTGCTCTCAGCAAGCTCTCCCAAATCTTACAGTTCCTAACATTGACTATACTACTCATTGATCTAGCTATAAAATTTATTTGAAGCATGCCTTTATAATTACTGCAACTAAATCTTGATTTTTTTAAAAAAATGTTACTTTTTACTTTGGTAATATGATAATATTGCTGATGATATTGCCTAATACATACAGTGTTCCCCAAACCCCAGTTTCTAGTCCTATTAGAAATCAGGCCATGCAAACGGCAGGTGAGTGCACAAGCAAAACCATATCCTCTGCCCCCCCATTGCCACCACCACCACCATCACTGCCGCTGATCTGCAGAGACAAAAAGGTTGAGGACCACTGGTATAATATATGTTTTAAAAGATGAAAGACTTTTAATTAATTATTCATTTTATATTTTCTAAATTTTAGTTAGCCTGTTTTGTTCATTCTTATAATATTCATTTCAGAGTAAATCAGATGCAGCATATTGATCAGCTGGAATCAATGAAGAGAAAGAATTGCAGGAGATAAACAGCTTGAAGGAAATTAAATAAGAGAACAGGGAGTGAAATAAATATAATCTGGGGAAAGGAAGATGAGAGGATAAGGTTGAAGGCTAAAGATATAAATAATTTGTCAATGGTTACAAAAGGAGGAGAATAAATGGGGTAAACATAGGAAGACTGAAGGAGAATCTAAAGGATTGCAGGCCAGCTGGAAAGATTGTAGAACAGTCCGTAATGAGTTTATTTATAAACATTGATTCACTGGACATGTTGAATCAGAGGTTTCCAGGTATCAAGAATGTTTTAATTTGAATTCCAGTAATGAGCAAGAGGTTGGATCTGATCACCTAAATAATTACAAAGTCGCTTTGTATGAAATGTTTTTTCTGTTGTTCCCCTAGTTCTATATGTCAGTCTTGAACCTCAACTCTAAACTATTGCTTGACTAGAGTTTGCTAGAGTTGCATGTCTCCTTCTTTTCATTAAACTAGACATACCCAGTTCCCACAACCTTTCTTCATATGTTTTAGCCTCCAGTCCCCTAATCATCTTTGTTGCTCTTCTCTGCACTCTTTCTAGAGTCTCCACATCTTTTTTACATCGTGGCGATGAAAACTGGATGCAGTATTCCAAGTGTGGCCTTACCAAGCATTATAAAGTGGTATTAACACTTCATGTGATCTTGATTCTATCCCTCTGTTTATGCAGCCTAGAACTGTGTTGGCTTTTTTGGCAGCTGCTGCACACTGCTGGCTCATATTTAAATGGTTGTCCACTAAGGACTCCAAGATCCCTCTCACAGTTACTACTATTGAGCAAGGTACCACATATACTGTACCTGTGAATTTTGTTTTTGTTGCCTAAATGTAGAACCTTACTCTTTTCACCATTGAATTTCATTTTATTAGATAGTGCCCAATATTCAGGTTTGTCAAGATCCTTCTGTATCTTTAGCCTGTCTTCTGGAGTGTTGGCTATTCCTGCCAGCTTGGTATCATCTGCACATTTGATGAATTCCCCATTTATCCCCTCATCCAAATTATTGATGAAGATGTTGAAGAGTACTGGGCCTAAAATAGAGCCCTAGGGTACTCCACTGCATACTTCCCTTCATGTAGATGCAGTTCCATTGAGGACTACATGTTGAGTGCGGTTGGTTAGCCAGTTATGAATCCATCTGGTAGTGAAGCTTTCTAACCCACATTTTTCTACTTTATCTAGTAGTAGATTATGGTCTACTTTATCAAATGCCTTACTGAAGTCCAAGTAAATTATATCGATGGAGTTCCTCTGGTCCACTAATTTTGTCACTTTGTCAAATAATGCAATAAGATTAGTCTGGCATGATCTGTTTTTGACAAACCCATGTTGGATTTTGGTTATTACTTTTTTACTTCTAGGTGTTTGCTGATTAGTTGCTTAATAATGTTTTCCAGAATCTTCCCTGGTATTGAGGTCAGGCTGATAGGTCTGTAGTTTCCTGGATCTATTTTTTCCCCTTTTTTGAAGATGGGAACCACATCAGCTCTTTTCCAGTCCTCTGGCAGTTCCCTGGTGCTCCAAGATATCGTTCAGTGGTTCTGAGATCTCATCTGCCAGTTCCTTCAGAATCCTGGGGTGTAATCAGGAGTGGGTTCCAGCCAGTTCTAACTTCTTCTATAGAAGAGGTTCCACAAATCTACTGTTTAGAACCAGTGCCGTTTAGAACCAGTTCCAGCTCCCTCCCCCCACTCGTCCACACATCATCAAGATGAAGAGCGAGAGGAGGAATTCTGGGAGTTGAAGTCCACAAGTCTTAAAGCTGTCAAGTTTGAACACCCCTGGGTTTTTTTCTAAAGGGTTAGGGGTGCAAGGGTCTTGTAACTTGACAGCTTTAAGACTTGTGTGCTTCAAATGCCAGAGTTTCTGAGCCAACATTTTGGTTGCTAAGCAAGAGCGTTGTTAAGTGAGTTTCACCACATTTTACAAGTTGGCCATACCCACCCAGTCACATGGCTGGCAAGCCACTCCCACCAAGCAGGCTACACCTACAGAAGAGGTTCTAAAATATTTTGAAACCCACCACTGGGTGTAATCCATCTGGCCCTGGTGATTTGAACTCTTCTAGGATAGACAGGTGCTCACTTACCATTTTCTTCCCTATTTTAACTTGTGTTCCTAATCTGATTTTTGTTTTTGATAGATTGAATTGTTTTTTCCCTTTGTGTAAAGACAGATACAAAAAATGAGTTAAATTCTTGCCACTTTCTCCCAGCAATGGACCAATTGTTTCCTTGACTTTTTTCTTGCTTTTAACATGTTGGAAGAAGCTTTTTTTAATTATTTTTTTACTTTTGTCACAAGCCTTTCTTCATTGTGAGCCTTAGCTTTCCTCACTTCATCTATACAGGCTCAGGCTATTTGCTGATATTCTGCCTTAGTTATGTGCCCCTCTTTCCACTTTTTATATTTACCCTTTTTGTCTTTCAATTTGTCAGAGAACTTTATGCAGCCATGCTGATTTCTTTTGGGAGCTATTATTTTTCTTCTTCATTGGTATTGTGCTAGTCTGAGCTTTTATAATCTCACTTTTCAAAATTTCCCAAGCTTCTTGAGTTGTTTTCCCCTTGAGGGTTCTCATCTATGGAATCCTTCCCAAGTTCTCTCTAAGTTTATTGAAATTAGCTCTCTCAAAGTCCAGGACTCTAGTTTGACTTTGTTCTACTTGTGTTTGCATAATGTTGAATTCCAATATTGCATGATCACTTGCCCCCAAGGTTCCTTCAAAACCAAGGTAGCTTCAAAACCTTCTATCATTTCCTCTCTGTTAGTGAGAATTAAGTCTAATATGGCTGATCCCCTTGTTCCCTTCTCTACTTTTGGCAAACAAAGTTGTCTGCTAGGTTTGTTAGAAACCGGTTGGATCTTCCATTTGGTGCAGAGTTTGTTTCCCAGTTGATGTCACGGTAGTTAAAATCCCCATTACTATTGTGGTGTGCTTCCTGCATACCTTAGTTAGCTGACTAGCAAAAAGTTCATCTGTTTCCTCTGTTTGGTTGGGTGGCCTATAGTGTAGACCTATGGCAATGTCCTTCCCCCCTCACTTGAATATTGACCCCCAAAGCATTCAAGATAATTTTCATCATTGTTGTGCTCTATTTCTGTAGGGATGTAGTTATTTTTTATATATGGTGCAACTCCATCTCCTCTTTTATTTGGTCTATTCCTTTTAAACAATTTAAATCCTTTTAGCTGTATGTTCCATTTATGGGTTTCATCCCACCAAGTTTCCGTAATGGCAACAATATCATATCTGCCCTCATTTACTTGAATTTCTAATTCACTCTGTTTATTGCTCATACTCTGTGCATTAGTATATAGACATTTGAGTCCATTTTGATTGACCCTGTGCTTACTGTCTACATAACCTGTGTGTGCCTAACTACCCCTATTTTCTTGCCACTTGTTTGATTCATGCACATTTAATTCACTATTAAATGCTTGGTTTTGCTTGACAGCAGGGCTGATAATCTTTCCCGCACAAACATCTACATTACATGCACTGATAACCCTATTAATTTTAGATTACTGGGGACAGAAATGTTCTGTACCAATTAATTCTCTGTCCCCACTGTTCAGCTTAAATGTTTATCCAGAAAATCTGTGAATTTAATGCCAAGTAACTCAGTCCCTTTTTTGGATGGATGCAAACAATCTCTTTTGTACAGTTTTTCATTGGACCAGCTGCAGACATCATAATTAATACAACCAAAGCCTTCCCTTTTACACCACTCCTTTAGCCACACATTAAACTCCACTACACACTGGTTCATACCCCAAGCTCTGGAAATCATTCTGCACAGAAGGTACATCTTTTTGGGACAGATCATTTGTGCCAAGATGTATAATAGCATCAACATCACAGTCCTTACTTGAATTCTTGACTATCTTAATAATACGACTCTTGCCTCTGCTGGCAGTAGCACCTGGCAGACACATGACCTCTTTCAAAACCTCCATATCCTTTCCTAAATTTACATCCCTTATGATTGAATCACCACCCAGAAGGTGACTTCTCTTTTTGGATACCTTGCTCTTCTTGTGCAACTAATGTGTAATACCTGATTCATACTTTTGCCTTTCCAAAGTAAGTTCTTCATTTCGGACCACAATCCCCTGCTTATTTGAGACATCATTATCACAACAAAAAGCCTATGTATGGGGCACAACAATAGCGTATATGGTGTGGAAAAATAAGGAGAAAAGGAAACATAGATGCTATTAGAGGAGAAACTTAAAAAATTGGAGACTGCACTGCAAAAATAACTGCAGAATAATAAAATTATTTATTGGATTTCTACCCAAAAGACAATAAAGAAATAATACAAGAATTATAATGAACATACTAGAGTACTATGAAGCACATCCAGAAAAACAATTATTGTATTTTTCAGAGTATAAGACGCATTGGAGTATAAGACGCACCAAGGTTTTGAAGAGGCAAAAAAGTTTTTGCACTCTGCAAACCTCCCGAAAATGCCCATTTTTTACGAAAATGGGCCCGTTTTTTTTAAAGGCATGAATAGCCTTTAGGGAGCTTGCAGAGTGCTCCTGGCTGAGGGGGGGGGGCAAAATGAGCAAAAAATGGCCCATTTTTCACAAAAATGGGTCCATTTTCTGTCAAACAAATTGCATGCATAGCCTTTAGGAAGCTTATAGAGTACTCCTGGGGGGAGGGCAAAATTGAGGAAAAAACAGCCCATTTTTCACTCATTTCTGCCCTCCCCAGCCCCCAGGAGATCTCTGAAAGCCTCCTACAGGCTCTGCATGGCCATTTTGGTGAAGGAGGCAGGATTTTGGGAGGCAAAACATGCCATATTCAGTGTATAAGATGTACCCAGATTGTCAGCCTCTTTTTTGAGGGAAAAAGGTACGTCTTATTCTCTGAAAAATAGGGTAGCATTAGTATTGGTAGAGACACAAAAAGCTTTTGATAGTTTAAATTGGCAGTTTCTAATTACACAATTATCTACTATGAAATTTGGAGAAAAAATTATTACAATGATCAAGGCAATATATTTAAACCAAACAGCTAAAATAATAGTAAATGGAGAACTAACAGAGAAAGTTACTATAAATAAAGGGGTTAGGCAAGGATGTCCACTATCTCCTCTCCTTTTTATTCTCTCATTGGAGGTCTTATTAACACAGATTAGGGGGGGGGGAGAAGTAAAAGGGTTAAAAATCAAAAAGGAAGAGTATAAAACACAGGCATTCGCAGATGACATAGTTTTTATAATAGAACACCCCCTTGAATCAGGGAAAATATTAATTCAGGAAATAGAGGAATGTGGAAAAGTCACAGGGCTAAAAAAATAAATAAAAATAAAATGAAGATAATTACCAAAAATCTTACACAAAGGCAAAATGAGTAGAGTGGTTATTGGAAATACAGTTAGTAAAAAAAGTAAAATATCTTGGAATTTGACTGACAGCTAAATGTTCTACTATAAAAGAAGATAACTACTCAAAATTATTACAATAAATACAAAAAGATTTGGAAAATTGGGCTAAATTATATATAACTTTGATTGGAAGAATTGCGACCATAAGAATGAACATTTTACCAAAAGTTTTATTCTTATTTCAAACTGTTCCAATAAAATTGGGGATTTTGTTTTGTAGAATTAAATAAAATAATTTTAAAATTCATTTGGCTGGGGGGGAAAACCTAGGATAAAACTAAAACTTCTACAGGACTCTAGAATCAAAGGAGGGTTTGGCCTCCCAGATTGGGAACTCTACTTTGAGGCAGCAGCTATAACATGGCTTAAAGAGTTAAAAGTTCTCAAAAATAAAAGAATATTGATGTTAGAAGGAATGATTTACAGCTGGGCTGGCACGCCTTCATCTGCGAAGGAAAGCCCATAAATATTTTCAGAGACACCAGGTGAGAGATGCCTTATTAGAGATTTAAATGAAAATTAAAAGAAATTTCTACACTAAAATTCCTAGGTAGATGTCAGCCATGGAAGCAATGATTTATCCCAACATTATAAATTTGAACAGGATACTGACTTGCATAGAGTTATTGGATGGGCAAGGAAAAACCAAAATCAAACCAAGAGTTAAAATTGCAGGGAATTGAAATAGACTGGTGGCCGTACATACAGATACAAACAAGATGCAAAAAGGATTTGGAACAGTACATGTTTCAAAATGAACAACAAGAATTGGACAAAATACTAACAGGGACAGAAGAACAAATGATCACAAAAACATATAATTGCCTTTTAAAATTCAAAATAGTGGAGAAAACTGTGAAGGAAACCATGGTAATTTGGGCAAATTACCATCCCGGACCTAGGCCCTGACCATGTGGCATCCGTGGCCCGACCCAGCTACTCTCTGGCTCCCTTGTCAACTTTCTTGACTCCCCAGCTGTCGCAGCTCACCTAGGCCCTAAACCATGCAACATTTGTAGCCCAGCTGCTCTCTGGTTCCCTTGCCCACTTTGCTGACTCCCCAGCAATCGCAGCTCACCTAGGCCATAGACCATGTGATGCCCGCAGCCCAGCTGCTCTCTGGATTCCTTGTTCCCAACCTTTCACTGCTCCCTAGTTTTAGGTAAGTAAGTTGCTGTTTTACATGGTGTGAGTCAACCCCAGGGCCATTGCATGCATTCCCTCTGGAAAATATATGCTCGCTGCCCACGCTTGCCTAGAACCCCTGGCCTCAAACTATACTCCCATGGACCAAAGCAAATTATCCAGCCTGTGGCTTGCTGCACTCAGCCAAAGGGCCATGGGTCGGGCGGGACGTGACAAGGCTCAGCCTCGTTTTGGGCCCAGCCAAGCTCTCAGGTTCTGCACGGTCGCTGGCCAGGAAGCCCAAGACAAAGTGCCTGGTCTGGTGCTCCAGGAACCACTTTTGGGGAGCGGCCAGGAAGCTCATGATGGGGCTGGAAATCTCTGCCGTAGAGGGTGGTGCAAGGAGTAGCACAGCCCTTCCGGCCAGAGTAAGGTAATGGCACTGTTCCATAGAGCAAGGTAATGGAAACCCATAGAGATCTCTCTCCATAGTGCTGATGGTTTGGCTACTGTTTGCAAAAGCCCTGGAATTTTTCCCTGCCTTCTCTTTGCAATTGCACAGACCAGGCAACTGGCCACTTAGCTTTCTATGTCTTTTTTAAAAGAAAGCCACCAGATTGCCTTTTTGTCAAGTGCAGTCTTTTTATAACTTCGGCTAGTTTTGAATTGTGGCAAGCTTTCATGGGGTTGAGTTTCTGGCTAGCTGGGACATACAGTTTCTCTCCCATTCACACTAGGCCATCTTTTAGCAAGCAAGCGTTCTTATGAGCCTGGAACCATCGGTGAGGCGTGCCTGTTTGAATGCTTGTGTAGTAACATTGTCAGTTGGCAGATCCAGTTTTCCTTGTGCCCTGGTCATTACTTTAATGGCTAGTTGGGATGCCAAGAGCGCCTTATTAGAGATCTCTATGGGGGTGTGTGTTCCCTACCTCTGACTTGGTGCTATTGTACTGGGGCATTCTGGATAAGGCATCAGCCAGGAAGTTCTTCTCCCCAGGGAGGTATTTGAGAGTAAAGTCAAAGCTCTTGAAGCACTGGGCCCAGCATCCCAACTAGCCGCTAAAGTAACCAGAGCGCAAGGAAAACTGGACCTGACAATTGGCTAGGTCAATTTCCACTTCTTTTGTCAGAATATACCAATCGTGGAGGCGGCTTGGGGCTCTGCAGGCCAGACAGGCATGGTAGAGGTTATCATTTAGCCTGTCTTTAAACCAGTTCACCAGGATGTCTTCTGGCCAGTCTACTCAGCAGGCGAGGTCTCGGAACTCCTCAGTGTACTTGGCTACCACCCAGCAATTCATAGTTCTCATCCAGTCATGGGCCTTCCGATCTGCTAGTGGTCTTCGAAGATGATATCTCCCACTATGGGACCTGATAGAAAGAAGGAAAGAAGGAGCTTCTCAGGCTCTCAAGTTAGATGAATTAACAGTTGAGTGAGAGAGAGAAAAACTGTCTTCAGAACCTAGCCTTAAACTGATTGCCAACCATCTGTCAGAAGAATAAGTTGGGGTTCCAACTGGAGCTGGGGCTGTATAAGAATAAATAAAAAAGAGACTCAGACAGCTGTAAGAAAAGAAGAAATATTTATTCCTAAAAGCAAAACAGTTTGCACCCAAGAGCAAGCTACAGAGAAATGGGGTACAGTAGCAGATTTTTATAGGGGGAGCTTGTCCAGGGTGTCATGTCCTGATTCTAGAGTGACACTTCAGGTAGGTGTGTGTGTGGGTGTGTGTGTTTATTCTTTGAACATGCAGTTTTTTTGGGAGACATAATTTAAGTAACTGTGTTTGCAGACATTATCCTTTGATAGTTGGATTAGGTCTGGATAATTTATTTGGGGGATTAAGAACATTTCAGAAAGGGATTTTCCCCTTTGCTATTTTTACTTAATTAATTTAATTTTAGCTTGACTGTCAATTTTCTAGTGGAAACACTGATTCTCAGACCATTCTGGATTCCGTTAATATTTTAAAGGAAAATGGAAACAGTATAACGAGTAAAATATATTTTGATATAAAATTTCTCACACACCTGTTAAATCTTCTGGTCTGCTTATTAACTGGCAACTGTGTGCTTAATATTTTTATTGCAGCCTTGCATTATTACTACTGCCTTTCCCTTCCTGTTCTGTTTTTCCTTAGGTGATCACTATTCACCTTTGACCCAAGCTAATTTCTCTCGACCAGCTAAGACTTCCTGTCTTAGTTTCTTTTTGCTCAGAGCATTTTCCAATTATCTAGCTTGTTGCAGCTTCTCCCACTTTCCCTGTGTCAATTTCAAAGAAACTGGGTGATTGATTGAGCTGGGGAAAGAACCAGATCATAGTACATGGCAAATGTTGTTTGCATTAGTTTTGTTGGCTTCTGCACAAATCTATCTGAAGTTTTTTTACTGATGAAATTTGACCCCCAATAAAAATTGCAATTCCCCCCCCCCCGCCACAATTATCCAGAGAAATATTGGATGAGTTATAAAGAGAAATATTCTTCCTGTTTTAGTGGATAATGAAAAAGTATCATGGGAGGGGGGAAGTTTTTGATAAATAGAATGTTAATGGCTTAAGCAGAGAATTAAATTTTCAAAAAAAATGGGATTATGTAGATTTGATGAAGAGTATATGCTGTTAAACAGTTAAAAATTTTATTTTCTTTTTAACTGTTGGCAATTAAGCTTTCAATTATTGTTAAAGTATTTGAATAATTTATCACTTACAAATGTTATAATAAAATGTGGACAGAACTCTACTCAAAAAAGTATTGAAAATTTAAGACTCTCTTTAAAAAATTACAAACAAATCCCCTTGCAGGAGAGGCTTTGTTTGGGGGCACCAAGGCCAATTGGGTCTGATAGGATTAGGAAATTACTGTTTAAACCTGATCATGTCCAAAAGACAGAGAGGAAAAGGTGCAACCTCCGTTTTGCTTCTGAAATGTACTGTATTATCTCCACTCCATCTGGTAGCTTCTCTTGCAACAGAAACCACCTATTTCTTATTTTAGATTAGTATCACTTTGGTGATATTTTAAAAATATTTTATAGTATCAATAGGGCTTAGCACTGCAAATATTGAGTGGTTTTGATTAAAATTTCAAAGGAAAAACTATGTTGCTACACAAATCCTGTTCAGTTCTCACATTATTCTTTTTTTTTAAAAAAAGGTTTATTTTTGAACATACATGACCAAAAAATTAGTATAGGAAAACTATAGTAAGATTTATATAATCTGAAAAGAAACCAGAAACTGTATAAAATGAGAAAACTTTGCGACGGACAGGTGAGAAAAATCCCAAACTACCGGTATGCAGAATTTTAATTCTTTCCAGTGAGGTTTGCATGAACATATCTGGCAAGCAATATCATATATGACAGACTGGATCCATGTGCTGCAGTGATTAAAATATTGGAGGAAGACTTGTGTGACACTAGACCTCAAGAATGCACTCAACCCTGATCACCTTTAGGTCTGTTGTTCACAAAGCTCCCCTCGTCCGGGACTTAATTGTTGACGAGAGGGCAGACCTGGCATGTATTACTGAAACCTGGCTGGGCACAGAAGGAGGAGTCCCCCTTGTAGAGATGTGCCCAGAGGGATTTCAGGTGCTTCATCAGCCGAGAGCCCAGGGAAGGGGTGGCGGTGTGGCTATTATTATCCGGGAGTCTCTGTTACCTCGTAGGATCCCTGCTCCGGAGCTTGCCGGGTGTGAGTCCCTGCTGATAAAGTTGGACCTCAAGGGTCAAGTGGGTTTGCTGCTAACGTACCTGCCTCCCAACTGCGTTGCAGCATCCCTCCCCTTGCTCCTCGAGTCAGTAGCCGAGCTGGCAGTTGAGCTCCCCAGGCTTATAGTCCTGGGGGACTTTAATTTGCCATCGCTCGGTGAACGCTCTGACGGGGCGCAGGAGTTCATGGCTTCCATGACAGCCATGGGCTTGACCCAGGTAATCCGGGGCCCAACTCATACAGCGGGTCACATGCTCGACCTCGTATTCCTCTCGGAGCAGTGGATGCGTGATCTTGGTCTGAGGGGTAATGAGATCATACCCCTGTCGTGGTCAGACCACTGCCTACTGAGGCTTGACTTCCGGAGGCCAAACCCCCACCGTAGGGAGGAGGAACCGACCAGGTGGTTCCGCCCCAGGCGACTTATGGACCCTTTGAGGTTCCAGACGGAGCTTGGGGTAATTCCCGACACTCTCGCCCACAGTTCGGCGGAGACTCTGGTTGCCGCCTGGCATTCGGCGGCATCGGAGTCTCTTGACCGGATTGCGCCACTACGGCCCCTCCGGGTCAGCGGATCCCGGAGACCTCCTTGGTTCACCGAGGAACTCCGGGAGAAGAAGCGCCGGAGGAGACGCCTAGAGCACCTGTGGAGGTCCGATAAGTCCGAGGCGAACCGAGCACTTTTGACTACCTGCACCAAGGATTACATCCGGGCACTAAGAGTTGCCAAAAGAACGCATATCTCCGCCTTGGTAGCGTCCGCCGAGTCACGCCCAGCCGCCCTGTTTAGGATCACCCGCTCCCTCCTCAATAGGAGGGATGTGGGAGACCCCTTGCAGGGTAGGGCTGAGGACTATGCCCAGTTCTTGGCGGACAAAGTTGCTCGGTTTCGGTCGGACTTGGACTCCACCGCCGTAGATCCAGCCGAGACACAGGGGGATTACTTGGCAAACCATCTCTGGGTTGAGTTCCAGGATGTTGCCTCTGGGGATGTGGACAAGGCCATTCGAGCTGTAAGTGCCTCCACCTGTATTCTGGACCCGTGTCCCTCCTGGCTGGTTGCCAACAGCAGGGAGGTGACACATGGCTGGATCCAGGCGGTTGTGACCGCCTCCCTTCAGGAGGGGCACTTCCCCGCCGCACTTAAGACGGCGGTGGTGAGACCCCTCCTGAAGAAACCATCCTTGGATCCAGCCATTTTAAACAACTATCGTCCTGTCTCCAACCTCCCCTTTATTGGGAAGGTTGTTGAGAAGGTGGTGGCCTTCCAGCTTCAACGGGCCTTGGAGGAAGCTAGTTATCTTGACCCCTTCCAGTCCGGCTTCAGACCTGGCCACAGCACTGAAACCGCTTTGGTCGCATTGACTGATGATCTCTGGAGGGCCAGAGATGGAGGCCATGCGTCCATCCTGGTTCTCCTTGACCTCTCAGCGGCTTTCGATACCATCGACCATGGTATCCTTCTGCGACGACTGCGGGAGGTGGGGGTGGGAGGCACTGTTTTCCAGTGGTTCTCCTCCTACCTCTCGGACAGGTCGCAGTCGGTGTTGGTCGGGGGGCAGAGATCATCCCTGAGGCCCCTAACATACGGGGTGCCGCAGGGTTCGGTCTTATCCCCCCTACTATTTAACATATACATGAAACCGCTGGGCGAGATCATCCGAAGGCACGGGATAAAATACCATCAATATGCGGATGATACACAACTGTATCTGTCCGCCCCGTGCCAACTCAATGAAGCGGTGGACGTGATGAACCAGGGTCTTGAGGCCGTTAAGAACTGGATGAGCGCTAACAAACTGGTACTCAACCCGGACAAGACCGAGTGGCTGTTGTGTTTCCCTCCCAACAATTTGGCTGATATCCCAACACTCAGGCTGGGGGGTCAAATTTTATACCCCTCAGATAGGGTCCGTAATCTAGGAGGCCTCCTGGATCCACAGCTGACTTTTGACCATCAGTTGTCGGCTGTGACCGGGGGGCATTTGCCCAGGTTCGCCTGGTCTGTCAGTTACGGCCCTACCTGAACCGGGAGGCTCTCACAACAGTCACTCGAGCCCTTGTGATCTCTAGGCTGGAATACTGCAATGGGCTCTACATGGGGTTGCCCTTGAAGTGCATCCGGCGACTGCAGTTAGTCCAGAATGCAGCCGCGCGAGTGATAGTGGGCGCACCGCGGTTCGCCCACATTACACCCATCCTCCGCGAGCTGCACTGGCTACCTGTCGATCTCCGGGTGCGCTTCAGGGTATTGATGACCACCTTTAAAGCACTCCATGGTAGTGGATCTGGGTACTTGAGAGACCGCCTTCTGCCGATTACCTCCCTTCGACCGATTAGATCGCACAGATTGGGCCTCCTCCGGATTCCATCTGCCAGTCAATGTCGACTGGCGACTACACAGAGGAGAGCCTTTTCTGTTGCAGCTCCGACCCTGTGGAACGATCTCCCCGTTGAGATTCGTACCCTCACCACCATCCAGACCTTCCGCATGGCCCTTAAGACCTGGCTCTCCCAGCAGGCCTGGGGATAAGTTCTTAAATTACCCGCCCGAGTGTTGACTGTTGAATGCAAGTTGTGTTTTATTATTTTATTTTGTTCACTCACTGTTTGTCTTTTATTATTGCACCCCCTTCCCTGTGATTGTAAGCCGCCCTGAGTCCCCTCAGGGAGAAGGGCGGCCTATAAATCTTAATAAAATGATAAAAAATGATAAATGATAATCAGTTTTAGCCCCTTGTACTGTAATTTCCTAGGATTGTTACAGTATTGTTACAGTGCTAAATTAGCATACATGCTGCATTGAGTTCCTAAAATACAGGTTGCTAATTAATGCAATAAATATGTATATACAACCATTATATCAGTGGTGGGTTTCAAATTTTTTGGATACTGGTTTGGTAGGCATGGCTAGGTGGGGGGGATGTGACTGAGTGGGAGTGGCCAATTTGATGTCACTCAGGCCCATGCCCACTCAGCCACGTCCATAGGGAAAGGTAGGAATTTTTTTGAAATTTTGCAAGGTAATTAACAACTTCTCGCACTTGCAAGAAGTTTTTATTTACTGTGCAAGGGCCAGGAGTTGCTCCAAGACTCCAGGCTCTGAAGGGGGGAAAACACTGCCCGATTGTCCTCTCCCAAAGCAACCTCAGTGGTTTTCAAGCTCGTCTGGAGAGGCGTTTTTTAAAAAGAAAACCCCCAAAAAGTCACAAGATCCAGAGTTGCCAGTCTCCAATAAGATGCGCATCTAACGGTCTGTCCCACCCCACTCCATCCTGCCACCCCCAAATTGTGCTCCACTGCGAGAGTCTCTCAGCCATTGTGTGCAGAGAAAAACCTTGCACAATAAAGAAAAATTTCTCACGAGTGCGAGAAGTTGTTAATTGCCTTACACTCATGAGAAGTTTTTCTTTACTGTGCAAGGTGAAGCGAGTGAGCAAAGAGGTGGAGGAACTGCGGGGAGCCTCCCGTGTGTTGTACCCCATCCCAGCCTTTGCCCATGCCTCTGTGCCATTTTCAGGCAACCAGCTTGCCAGGCTGCCCTCATCCCCGCCGTGGCTGCAACAGTGGCAGCTTCGGAAGATGCTAGCCCAGCGCGGAGGGGCCCGCCCGGCACAGCAAGCTTTGTAGCCATATGGCTGTGAAACTTGCCGGGCTGCCCCCATCCCTGCTGTGGCTGCAATGGTGTGGGAAGGGGGGGGTAGGCTAGCACAAATGCTTACCTGGGTGTAGGCAGGAGGAGGCAGTTCTGTGGATGCATGTGATGAAGACAAGGCAGGGAGAACATCCGAGCTGGTTCGGGGGCATGGCCAGCTTGCTGTCCCTACCGGTTTGGCGACCCAGGCCCAATTTCCATTACCGGTTTGCCCAAACCAGTGCAAACCTGTAGGAACCCATCTCTGCATTACATATCCTCTAAGAACATACAATCACACAGAGATTGTGCAGATTTGGGGGACCATGTGACTGAACAGATTGATACTGAAAGGTTCAACTAATGTAAACATGTCATGTTGCAGTAGGTTATGTTGTTTATGTTCTGTTTAAGTCCTCTGGTGGTCTATTGGATTCTGAGGAGCATTTCTGCCCTTTGAATGCCAGGGTCCTAATTTAGATTGGCTTCACTTCAGCGTGAAGATGCAAAAGTATAGAGGAGCTCTAAAAGTTATACCACTGTGACTATGATAATGGCATGATGTTAAATTACGAATACAATGTTATGGAAACTTTAATTAATGCAAAGGATACCTCTCATATAGTATCAACTCAGGTTATCTGAACTTGAGATCTTAAGAGCCGAGGTGGCACAGTGGTTAAATGCAGCACTGCAGGCTACTTTAGCTGACTGCAGTTCTGCAGTTCGGCTGTTCAAATCTCACCGACTCAGGGTTGACTCAGCCTTCCATCCTTCCGAGGTGGGTAAAATGAGTACCTGGATTGTTGTTGGGGGCAATATGCTGGCTCTGTAAACCGCTTAGAGAGGGCTGAAAGCCCTATGAAGCGGTATATAAGTCTAACTGCTATTGCTATTGCTATAAGTGAGGGAAAAAGGAAGCCTAATAAGATAATTAAAGGAAACCTAAAAGTACTTCATTGTGGATTTACTTAAACCAAAAAAGGAAAATTGTAAGATGGCCAAATATAAAAATTCATTGCACAGGGCCCCAGAGCCTATATTTAAATAGATAATTAATTTATTTAAAAAACTTTTTTTGAAATGGCTAAATTAAATTTCAATTGGGTAGTAAAAAATAGTTTGGTAAAATATATATCTAAAAACTGCAGGAAATGTTTGGTGAATGTGTTGGCCAAGAGAGGTATGGTTTCACCTATTACTATCAATTATTAATAGACATGCACTTCTGTAATAGTAACAGTACAGGTAATCCTTGATCTACAATCACAACTAAGCCCCAAATTTATGTTGTTAAGTGAGAAATTTGTTAACTGAGATTTGCCTCATATTACAACTTTTCTTGCCACTTAACAAATAACCAAATCACTGCAATTGTTAAATTAGTAACACGGTTGTTAAGTGAACCTGGTTTTCCCATTGACTTGGCTTCTCAGAATGTTGCAAAAGGTAATACATGATCCCAGGATGTTGCAACTCATAAATGTGAGTCAGTTGTCAAATATCTGAATATAAACCATGTGACCATGGGAATGCTGCAATAGTCAGAAGTGTGAAAAAGTGTCATAAGTCTACTTTTTTCAGTGCCATTATAACATCGAATGGTCACTAATGAACTGTTCATTGTAAGTTGAGGAGTACTTGTATAGATTTCTCATATTTTATTAATGATATATTTTATAGAGGATTCTTGCCTTCCTTGTGGATTTTTAGGCAGCTTTATGTGCAGCATAATATCCAGGAAATTTATTTTGTTTGCTGTTTAGTTTACAAAATAGTCACAGTTCATATAATGGTCTGAGCTCAAAAAAGTACCTTGCAACTTACTGATTTCTTGATTTAGGAAAGGTATTTTACTTGTGTTTCAATTCATACACAAAAACTGGTTACTAACAGTGCTTAAAATATTAACGCTACTCCACTTGTTCACAAATGTACAAAAAATAATAAATTTACATTCAACTACTAAAGCTTAATGTCCACACTAGATAATAGTTGCATTGACATTCACATACATAAGCACAGAATAAATATTTTAGGATACTTATAAGAGCATGTTGCATACATACAGTATTTTAATTTACATAATAAGCAATAATTTGAAGGGTCAGAAATTCATAAAATCTTAGAGAAACTAAACCCAAGATCATGTAGGCAAATACATCAAGACACTGAACAGAGCTAGCAGATTAGTAAAGTTGCTTGGTGAGAAAGAATTTATTTCCACTTCCCCTGATTATTATTATTATTTTACAAAAGGAGTGTACTCGAAAGTGCAGAATAAGGAAAGCAAAATGAGAGCAAGAAAATCTTGTATTTCTTTAATGCATGCAAGAGGCAGTCCCCCATTCCCAATCTAGTGACCTGATATAATAAAGCGGTGATTGGCAGATATAATACAGTGTTTCAGGCATTTTTTCTAAAGCACTTTATTAGCAGCAATTATATTTTCTAATGGCTGTAAATTTACTTCGGTTTGGGGGTAAAGGACATAATATTTCTTCATTTACAGCTATTCTCCCTTTATAAATATATTAAATCACTAATAGCATGGATAAGACTACTTCCTTCTATATTTTTGCATATGTTTTATGGAAATACTCTGATATTTTCAGAGATGCTCTGTGCAAAGGAATGTTAAATAGAGTGGAAACAAGGGCATAAAGGAAACATCACAGTCATTTACATTCCTGAGATGCCAGCCCTTAATTCCTTTGTTAAACTCTGAGAGCTTTTCAGCATGGTGGTTTCATAACAGCCTTGGACAATGTCCCCAGCGGGACATTCAGTTGTCTGGATTATAGACACTTCTATCCACACAGCTGCATACAAGATAGGAATAAGGAATCCCCACTCTCCAAAGTTACTTGTGTTTTTTTTTCCCCAAGAGGGAGATTTTCCACACACCTTGTTAGCTCTACACTAGAGAGTCAAGGATCTGGGAGGTTGCCATGCAGACGTTCCCTGAGGGACATCCTTGCTAGGAGATCAAAGGCCTTGTTGCGGCAATAGGTCAATGGCTTGGAAGCAGACATACCTCATGGTTTCTCATATGAGTTGTCTGAGTAAACTTGGTTTTTTTTTTGCTGGAGTGTGCATATAAAATATAGAAAAGCTTGCACTCACAACATACATGAATAAATCTGATGGAATACAAAATAATCACAAATTTAAGGTAGATCTCCGGGCACATTGATTTAACAAGTAATTTGTTCATGTTTTATGAGTGCTTTTGCATCATATTAACCTGACCTTGCATCACCCAGCCAGCCATCAGTGCAAGGAGTTTTCAGTCAGTTACAGGGTGCACAATAACAAAACTGTTTAACTCTCCACCCCCATATATGTCATCAGGATAGGGTTACAGACTCCAATTTTGCTTGGGCTATGTTGTGAAAAGTTTCTTTTTCCAGAGTAGGAGAAAAGAAACAAATCTGCTTTTTTTAATAATCTGAAAATAAGACAGGGTAGAGAATAATAGTTAATGTCAGGTGTGATAAAGCTTTCAAGAAAAAACCTGTTAAGCAAAAGACATTGTGAATTCCCTGCAGATTTTGAAGTCTTGCACATACAGAAAATTAGTTAACAGTAGGAAGAAGTTGGGAGTTGCTACATGGGAGAGCTCTTCCAAATTGCAAAAATTGGCTAATCGATTGTTCAGTATAAACCCCTCACTGATCACTGTTGTCAGTGGTGTTGTTGGTCTTTTCTTTTTTATCCTGAGCCTTGTTTCCCTTCTTTTTTTTCTTTTTTTTCTTGGTCTCTTCCTTCTTGCCAAAGGTTATGAAGTCACTTTTATCAGTTTGGCTATTTGGTGGATCTTGACGAATGGAGATGATGGCAGGGGATCCTGGGATAATGAACTTGTCTGGCAACTCACTTGGGCCTGGCTGCTTGGAATTGCCAGGCCCATATTGAAAGTCCAGCTGTTGCTGTTCACGCCAGCTCCCACTGGAGGGGACACTTCACCAGCTTCAGGTTCTAAGGGGAAAAAAAAGGAAATACAATATAATACAATACAATAAAGCATTGAAATATTATTCAGCTAGAAATACATGCAGGTAACTTGCACCTGTTAGTACTCTTGAAGGAAATAAATAATAAGTTACTCTTTCATATGAAGTGTAAAATGTAACACAAAGGTGTGAGACTCTTGGTGCTGTTTTTCTTGATTGTAAATTTAAGCACAAATATAAGCAGTAAAGTCAATACAGGATGACTTGCTAAAATTCCTTTGACACTGAAATACAGACAACCACACCAATTGGTAACAACCGCCTCCTAAATTGAAATAACAAAAGAAGCACAGCTAAGAAATGGGGAGGGCTTCTTCTTTAGGCAATGATTTAGAAAGGTATAAATTGTATACTTGAAGGCTGTCTTTGCGCTCCTAGTATTCAAGCCATGGGGAAGAATCTGGGAGGCCGCGCTTGTAACCGCTTATTCAATTTCTTTGCAATAAAAACTTTTGAATTGTGAGCCAGACTTGTCTTTTGAATTGTGAGCATAAAAATTGGGTTTTAATATCTCACAATCTTGGCGGCCAACGTGGGGCTCGAGGGCTTCAATTGGGGGTGATCCTCAGTAATTCTGGGGCGGGCCTGTTGATTTCAACTGCCTAGAGTTATTTGAGATTTAACTTCCAGTTGCGGGCCCCGAGCCAACTAAATTGACAGCTCTGGTCTGCATTATCAAAAGGAAACAGAGGGAGTCAACAACTGAGACCTCAGGATTAGGCAACTCTGTGCACAGACCCAGGTAAGAAACTTTTGCTCCGAAGGAGGGAAACATGCAATTGTACCTGGGTGGTCAGGAGAGCGATTGTGGGAGGTTTTTCAATAACGGCAGTGTGTGTGTGCTGGACTGTGTTCTGGGAACACTAGTGGTCCAGAGCAAGTGCGAACCTGAAAGGTTGTGGTTCCTTACTTCTGCGAGGGGGAAGACCAGCCTGAAGGGAAGCGGACTGGTGATAGATTTGGGGTGGCCGTAAAATTGAGAACCTCAGGAAACCATAGGTAGGGAAACTCTCGAGAGAATGGGGAATAGTTGTAGTTGTTGTGTTAAACTTAGGGTTAAGTAGTTTGGAACTACTGTTTGAAACTAGAGAAAAAATTAGGGCTGTGTTAGCCCACTGGGACACATTGAAAAGTTTTCTTTAAAAAGAAAAGTTGAGTTCAAATTTGCGTGAAAGCCTTGGCCAGGTGCAAACAACATGTGAAAGTCTCTATACATCTTGATCTTTAAAGAGAAGCTGGGAGATTCAACAGAGATAGAAGGTTTCACCCCAGGGCAGAAATATGTAACAGCAATCAATTGCTTGAGGAGATAGAACAATGGGTATAATGTCAAGTAAAATTGAGAAATTACTAAAATATTAGGAAGAATCCTGAATTGTAAATAGACCCATATGTTGGGGCTGACCAAAGAAGATATGGTTAGCTTATGCTGTTATGTTTGGTAGGAAGACCTAGGAATAGAAGGAAAGAAATACTGCAGTGTTATAAAGATCTTGAGAATTTACCATTCTCAAAAGAGCTAGAAAATTCTGAAAGAACTAAGAATAAAGAAGAAAAGTTTATTGTTTTTCCCTACCCAGGGTTTAGCAGGTAATAAAAAAGGTAAAGCCTGTCTAAATGGGAAGGCTCTGATAATTTGACTTTTAACAATTTGATGTGATTTTTGTTAAAAAATTCTTAAATGTGCATCTAGAATAATAGTGTGAAGAATTGAATGCATTTAGTTTTGGTCACCACGATGTAGAAAAGATGTGGAGACTCTTACTCTTACAGTAAAGAACTGTTTTGTGTGTGGAGGAACAAAACATGGGAGAGCAGTGGCCATAGGAGGCTCTAGAAAGAGTGCAGAGAAGAGCAACAAAGATGATTAGGGACTGGAGACATATGAAGAACAGTTGCAGGAATTGGGTATGTCTAGTTAATAGAAAGAAGGACTAGGGGAGACATGATAGCAGTGTTCCAATATCTCAAGGGTTGCCACAAAGAAGAGGGAGTCAAACTATTTTCCAAGGCACCTGAGGGTAGAACAAGAAGCAATGGGTGGAAACTAATCAAGGAGAGAAATAACTTAGAACTGAGGAGAAATTTCCTGACAGTTAGAACAATTAATCAGTGGAACAGCTTGCCTCCAGAAGTTGTGAATGCCCCAATACTGGAAGTTTTTAAGATGATGTTGGATAGCCATTTATCTGAAATGTTATAGGGTTTCCTGCCTAGGCAGGCCGTTGGACTAGAAGACCTCCAAGGTCCCTTCCAACTCTGTTATTGTATTGTATTGTATTGTATTGAATTGAATGGGATTGAATTGAGTGTGATATGTTTGGCTGGTGGCAAATTGTGGGGAAAAAAATTCTCTGTTTGGGCTGAAGCTGTGTGAAACAGGCAGTGATTAGTGCCCAAAATCACATTTTTGATTAAAATCACTTCCTGAATTTTCCCACTACTTGAAGAATGAGCTGCCGATTGAACAAGGAATTTCGTCTCCACAGGCTGGAAATATGGGGGGTTGATGTATATGGGTGTGTATATGTTTGTGTGTAATCATTTCTAGACCTGAAACAATTGTAATGATTGGTTTGCATGAAATGGGATTTTTACATGGGAAATTAGTTTACATAAGCAGTGCAGTGATTGCAGTGCAAATGTTGAGAGTAAAAGTTGGTGTGAATGTACTGTGATACCTTTCGCTTAAAGAAACTGAGAAAATTATTTGTTGAGAGAATACAGAGTGGGAAAAAAGGAGTGAGATTCCTGTGTGGGCTATTAATTTTTTCCCCTTGTCCACGTTGGTTGTTAACTCAAGGACTTTTTTTTATTTGAAGAGTGAGTAGCAGGAAAGGGAAGGGGGAGTGCAGCTTTTCTGCTCCCTTTAACAATTTTTTTTTCTTTACCCTTCTGTCCGAGAACGGAGGGGCAAATGGGGTGAACTGCTCATGTAGCTTTGCCTTTCATTGTTTTGGTTTTCTTATATTTTCTTCTGCTCTGAATATATTTTTGATTTTGTTTTTTTTCTGGGAAAGCTTTGAGGTTTAAGATGTTAACTAAACCTATATAAAAAGAAATGATTTTGAAAGATTTTGTTTGCATTTGTACATGTTGTAACCTACTTAATGAGAATTTGATTCCATCTGAATGGAATCTGAACCTAACTCACATTTTACTAAAAGCAGAGAACTGACACAAAAGTTTAATCCAAATATATTTCAGAGCATGGACCCAAAGTATTTCATTTAGATTGTTTGTTTTATTTTGAAGCTGTTTTCTTACCCCTATTTTTCCCCTTCCTTAAATGTCTTTATGTTTGAGTACATTTTGAATGCTTTGTTTTGGGCATCACAAGTTGTTGCCTTTTAGGAAAAAACGTCTAAAAGATGGAATGTGAATGGAAATTGTGGCCAGAAACTCAGAAAGTATATGTGAATAGAGATGGACAAGATAGAAGAGAGGATAAGAAAGTGTTGTTGTCAGTTGTAGGAGTAATGATGGATAGAGGTTAGGAGACCGAAAAGACAGAGAAGGGACTTTGGAAATTGAGGATAACGGAGAAGAAGGTGGCAAGGCAGGGGAAGAGGAATGTGGGCAGGACAAAGTGGAAGAACTCAGTGTTTTAGATGTGAAAAGGACAGGACATTTTTTAGAAACTATGCCACAAAGGAAAGTAGAAAGAGAGAGGAACAGCAGTATATTGACTGATGGATGAGGATGAAGAATAGGATGGGGAGATGAAATATTTGTGGTTATTGTGGATCATTTGACTCGATGGTGGGAGAAATGGAAATGCAAACTACTGTTAGAATTTTGTTGGAACATATCTTTACCCAGAGGAAAGAAGGGGGAATATCACCATTTAAGATGTTATTTGGAATACCAAATATGGGGAGGGAAGGTTACCAAAAATTGAATTAAAAGACAAACTGTTTAGAAAATATGTACAGGAACTGTCCAGATGTTTTTCTCTCTTAAAACAGAAAGGCATTCATGCACAAACACCACCCTTGGACTTTGCTGTACACCAATATAAAGGAGGACAGTGAGTACTTATAAAAGCTTGGAAAATGAGAAACTGACTCCAACTTGGGGAAGGATCTTACATTGTGTTGCTAACTACTGAAACTGCAATTCGGACTGCTGAAAAGGGACTCATTACTTCTGAATGAGAGGGGCCTTGTGTCAGCCCTAAAGGAATGGAAGGTGGAATCTCACCAAGGAGACCCACTGAAGCTGAGGTTTCAATGGACTAAATTGGACTGTTGGACAATCATGCTACGATAGGAAGGGTAATATTTGCACTCGGACTAATTTTTGTGTTTTTGCTATGTAGAGCAGAGTGGTTGCCTATGCTCTTCCCTCAACTGCAGAAAACTATGATTGAACAAATTCCATTGCGTGCCCTCTCGGATGTCCCTGGTTTTGTAATTGTACTTGTGGATGTTGTTCTTCTTCTCATTGTATCAATTGTGTTTGTGTGTTGGGTGTAAGGTGTTTATACACCAATTAATCACTGGGAATGGAACACAATATAAAGAATTTGGAATTGGAATAGATGGAAAGGAAAAGATCCATAAGGTTTGCTAGTATTGAAAATAGAATCCACAAAACTAAAACCCAATACACAAAAGTATATTTAGTCATAATACCAGGAATTTGAAAAATTAGAATTGCCCTGAATTCCCCAAGAGAGTTGTAAATATGTTTGTACAATGGCTGAAGAAAAGAAAACTCTTACGGTAAAGAACTGTTTTGTGTGTGGAGGAACAAAAATCGGATGGGAGAGCAGTGGCCATAGGAAGCACATGAATTAAACCATGGTACAGTGGTAGAGATGTGGAACAATAAACTTTAACATTCACGAAAAGTAAAGAAGGAACATGGGCTTTAACTACTAATTTAGTAGGAAAGGTGTTATGAAGAGGAAACAGAAGGTAGCAGTAGGGGACATTATTGCTTGACTACATGGAAAATCGCAGTTGGGGGGAGGAAGTGGAACCACAAAGGAGGAAGCCTTAAGTGAAATAACTGAACTGGCTTACTTAACGGATCCAGAAAATGACACCCTGAAATGCGATTGCGCCCGGAGGAATGTATTGGTATGGGTAAATATGTGTATGGGGTTTCTATCCAAGGGGTAGTTTTGGATCTGCATATTAGGAATAATAAACCACGTTTTTTCTCCTCCCCATTGAACAAAACAACTGCTGGAATTAACGGTATATGATGATTGATCAAGTAGAAATTGAAAAAAAAGCTCTGTACAACCAAGGATATACAGGCTTGGAGAGTGGAAAGATGATGAATGGACTCCAAAGAAGGTAATCAATCATTATGGACCTCCCACATGGGCAGAAGATGGTACCTTAGGAGCTAGAGAGCCAATATATATTTTAACTAGGGTAATTCAATTAAAAGCCAGTGCTGGAAAGTATTGACTAATGACATGATAAGTACTTTAAAACATTTAGCTAAGGAGAGTGTAAAGTCTCGGACTTATATTATGCAGAATAGATTAGTTTTAGATATTTGCTAGCTAAATAATTGGTTTGGTGGTTGGTTCACAAACTGGAAAGAACCAGCGACATTTGCAATATTAGGATTTTTGGCTGTTATGTTCCTATCATGTTTAATTCCTCTCATACAACTGTTAATAACAAGGACCATGAAGAGTATGACCCTAATAACAACTTCACAGGTGTGGGAAAAAGGAGACAATGTTAATAATGAAAATGGGAAAATTAGAAAAAGAGGAATCAGAATATAAGAATTTGCTTCCACCTGAGTCCGAAGAAACGATAGGGAGTTATGAATTAATACAAGTATAAAAGAGTAATATAGGTAGAAAAAGAACAAGGCTGGATTTGAAGGAAATAAATAATAAGTTAGCTCTTTCATATGAAGTGTAAAATGTAACACAAAGGTGTGAGACTCTGGCGCTGTTTTTCTTGATTGTAAATTTAAGCACAAAATATAAGCAATAAAGTCAATACAGGATGACTTGCTAAAATTCCTTTGACATTGAAATACAGACAACCACACCAATCTGGTAACAACCGCCCTCCTAAATTGAAATAACAAAAGCACAGATAAGAAATGGGGGAGGGCTTCTTCTTAGGCGTCAAGCGTAATGATTTAGAAGGTATAAATTGTATTACTTGAAGTCTGTCTTTGCGCTCCTAGATTCAAGCCATGGGGAAGAATCTGGGAGGCCGCAATCGCAACCGCTTATTCAATTTCTTTGCAATAACAACTTTTGAATTGTGAACCAGACTTGTCTTTTGAATTGTGAGCATAAAACTTGGGTTTTAATATCTCACACTGCTTCTAAGAATATTCAAATAAGGGTCAAAATGATGCTACGGGTAAATATTAAGTTTTCACAAGGTGGGATTTATCTTCTCTAATTCAAAGAACCAACATTTCCGTAATGTTTTTTTTAAAGCCCTGGAAATCTATAATTTGAATTGCCAAATTACAATTAAGATGATATATTTATATTTATATTAATTTTATATTAATAACCACCTCATGCATCTTATCAAACTGGATTCTAGCCCACAAAGGCTTGTGTCCAATAGGTTGAATATTACTGCACATTAAAACTACCTCACAAAGATCAAAGCTGTTTCATTTGAATTAAGACCTGTAGTGGCACATTGGTGAGAGTGCCGGCTGCCTGCAAGTTCAAATCTCACCAGGCTCCAAGTTGACTCAGCCTTCCATCCTTCCGAGATGGGTAAAATGAGGACCCAAATTGTTGGGGCCAATAGGCTGATTCTATAAACCGCTTAGAGAGGGCTGTAAAGCACTGTAAAGCGATATATAAGTCTAAGTGCTATTGCTATTAATTTGTAATCTTCCATAGCTGATTAGTTAAAAATCAAATCAATACAAAATGGGAAAGACTGAAAGAAGTACACTTATTTGCATTAGCTCTTTGTGCTTGACAGACTTGGATTAAACAAAAACTAAGTAGTGCTCTATGTTTGTCATTAGGCTATAAATGGCAAAGAATTAATTCAGGTTATATCTGTACATCCTGAACTAGTACATGACACAAAATGCTTATTCCCCAGTGTTTATACATCTCCAATTTTTGTGATATGGTTTCTATGTTTTTTTTTAAATCTACATATATACTATTTTGCTGGATTATAAGACTGGAGGTGGGAATATACCATTATTCTAGCATGTTGCATAGAATTTTGCCCAGTGACATGTATGGTTGGGATGGTGCAGGAGAGCAAGAAAAATGCAGCCAAATGGAAACCCAAGCATGAATGAGAATGATGATTATGTGACAACTATTCGCTTAGAAAAGGAATATTTATTTCAAACAGTTGTTTAAGCATAGGTCTACTCAAACATACGAATAACAATGAAATGGAGATGAATCTAAAAACATGATTCATTTGATTGATTTTAATAAAAGAGTGAAAAGATCAAAGGTGATGGAAAATTCTGAATGTAGGACAGATCATTTTGGGTTGTATGACATGGGAGTCTTGTGGGGTTAAAAAAGGGCACAGAAGGGGAAAAAAAGAACACTGTAAAAATAGAATGACTGCAGGAATAGAAAATACAAGTCCTGGGTGGAAAAAATATATTGCAGAATGAATAAAAAATGAAAAAGAAACATGGAAGCTGCGTGGAACAGAGTGAAACGTGTTACAGAATTGCCATAAAACTACATGAATATGCTAATGAAAAATAAGAAAAAGGATGGTTTTTTGAACATTATAAAGACATGACTATTATTTAAAAGTTTGCATTCCTCTTGTACGAGAACAATTGTAACTAATTCATCTATAAGTAAATATTATATTTCTTTTTGTGTTTCAATATGAATTTCTACAGAAATTCTTTTGTATATAACATTTAATTTTTGCTAATATTACTTTCCAAAGAGTCCAGTGTTTCTAAACTTATTTTAATATTCAAATTATGTCATAATATGTTCAGCCTTTGCTGTACATTGTATTAATTCAATATTTTTCCATTGAAAAATATGATTAGTGATATTCAGAAAACCCAATATTAATTTTTTCTTATTGATATAAATATCCATTCAGAAGATTAAGATGCAAAATCCCCTCCATCATTGTTTAAGAAGAAGGGAGTGTCAGTATGTGGACCAGACAGGAAATCCAGCCACATAAGCTAAATATACCTTATTGAAAAGCTACATTAACAGAATCTTGCAATTCTGAAAGTGTAATGCTTCCACTGTCATCACCTTTACAATTTGATAATGTACAGAGGGTCCCTCCTGAGCCTCTTGCTCCAGCCACTATGCACTAAGCTATGCTTTCTCTTATCTGACCATTTCCTAAGCAGCATCTCTTTGCCTGGTCTCCCAGGATCATCCTCACATACAAGGAGGTGGGTTTCAATTTTTTTTACTACTGGTTCTGTGGGTGTGGCTAGGGCATGTGACTGAATGGGCATGGCCAACTTGGCATCACTCACATGACACTCAGTCACATGACAACACCACCACCCCCAAGCCACGGCCACTGAAACAGTGGCAAAAATTTTGGGACTCTGAGGAAGAGGGAGAAGAGAGAGGGAAAACTCCCCAAAATAGACTGCCAGAGGATTTAGGGTATGGAAAAGCCATATGTTTCCTAGAAGGAATCAAAGCATTCAACTTTGCAGCCCGGAGGCCATGCCTGTGTTTAAATCCAGCAGGTAAGTATGGGGGAGAAGAGAACAATGGGAAGGAAAGGGTGGGAGATAGGAAAAAATGTAGGTGGAGGTCAGGGAAATGCAATCAGGGGAGGCAGGGGAGACAGAGCCTCACCACTGACATCATGAAAGAAAAAAAATGTAAAAGGAAAAAGGCAAGAGCTGAGGTCAGGCTAAGCTAGTTGCTGCCAGAGTCACCATGGATGACTCTGCTTAGTGCTTAACTGTTTAAAAAAGCCTCTAAAAAAAGTACCCTCTACAGGAGGCCGCAGGAGAATGAGGTGCCTCATCTTGTCTGACTTTATGATCACTCGAGCAGAGCTAAGCAAGGGTTAAAAGCCGAAAAATTCCTGACATAGATGAGGCATGTTGTTCTCCTGCCTCATGTAGAGGGCGTTTTTTAAGAGGCTTTTTCAAACAGTTAAGCAGAGTCATTCACATGGTGACTCTGGCAGCAACTAGCTCAGCCTGACCTCAGCTCTTGCCTTTTTCCTTTTACATTTTTTTTCTTTCATGATGGCAGGCAAGAGTAGAGTTGAAATCCTCTCTGAAACAGCTGGAAAAGGTACATGTGGGTCGGAGGGAGGGCGAGGAATTCAAACTTCATCCTCCTGGTGCAACTTTGTGTGTGTGTGTGTGTTTGAGAGAGGGGGGAGGGAGCATATTGAGACAGTTCTTTAGTTTATGCACTATGTAACACTCTTAATACTATGCCTTTGGGTCTTCTGAAATTTTAATTATCCAATCATAAGCAAAAACAATATTTTCAGTAGAATGAATTTCCATTTCTACTTACACCTGACAGCCAAAATGCTGCTAGTGGTATGCTAACATGTGCTGAGGAGGAAAACCTAAATTTTCTGAATCCTGGTGCAACTTTGTATGTATGTGAGAAGAAAAAAAAAAGAAAGAAACTTATTAGCAAAGGAGAAAAACAAATGCTGTCGCTTTAAATCAGAACTGAGCATGCCTGGCTGTGGAATTCTGGGAGTTGAAATCCACAAGTCTAAAAAAATTGCTGCCTCACCAGCCATAAAACTCACCGCACATCATTGATGGAGGTGCTGAACTGTGCAAGCAGGGCAGGGGGAGGGAGGAAAGTTTGCCCGATCCTGGCTCAGGAGAAGGGGGTAGGAGGAACCAGCTGCAACCCCCCCAAAACACCCCCAGGCGCGATGGGAGTCATGGGAAATCACAGAGCCTGGATGTCAAAACTCCCTACCCCACCAATAGAGAAGTGCTGTCGGCATTTGCAGGCTCTCACTTTGCTCACCACCACGCATGACTGCAGGGCACAAGCAAGTGCATGCAATCTGATGCTGTCCCCACCCCACCTTAGGTTCCGCCTTTTGCATTCCATTTTTATGCCTTCAGGTGGAGGGAAGCAAGCCCTACATGGCATCCTGGCTCTGCGCTCTGCTCCACCCGAAGGCACGGAAATAGAACGCAAAAGAGGAACCCAGGGTGGGGGGGCGACACCAGATTGCATGTGTGCACTTGTGCCCTGCAATCGTACATAATGCCCCCACCCCAGGTTCCTCCTTTTGCGTTCCGTTTTCATGCCTTCAGGTGGAGGGAAGCGGGCCCTGCTTGGCATCCTGGCTCTGTGCTCTGTTCCAACCAAAGGCACGAAAACGGACACAAAAGGGGAACCCATTGGGGTGGGAGCACCATATGTGACTACAGGGCACAAACATGTGCATGCAATCTGGTTTTGAGTCCCACTGGCTGCAAAGTTGAATGCTTCAATTCCTTCTAGGAAACTTATCATTTTTTCTGGCTCTGTGCAGCCACCTGCGCCCTCCTTGGCTGGGTGCCTCCCATTGCCACTGCTCAACTTACGCATTGTAGGAATTTGATGAAGCTGAGCGGCTTCTTGGCGGGCCCCAGATCCAAACTATATCCAGACATTTCCAGCGGGGAGCAAATAGAGCACAAGGGAGGCGTCTCTTCCGGTTTCTCATCCCAGGACTTGGGGTGCCGCCCTCTCCTGCCACCACTGCCCTCTCCAGCATGCTACCCCATCCCCGCCATGGTGGCATTGGCAGTGGCTTTGGGAGACGCTGGCCAGTGGGAAGGAGGGAAGCTAGGCTAGTGGAAATGCTTACCAGTGTAGGCAGGCGACAGTTCTGTGGATGCATGTGGCGAAGGTGAGGCAGGGCGTGTGTCAAAGTGGGCTGGTTAGGGGGTGGGCTAGCAAGCTGTCACTACTGGTTCGGTGATCCACTTCCAATTATAACTACCGAACCAGGAGCAACCCACCTCTGAAGTAGCCTTGATGAAATTGCTCACAATAGCTGAGATCATGTACCTGATCCTGCTTTTATGTGCTAACAACACAATTACTTTAGTATAATCTTTTTTATGTGGCACATTCTAGCTAACTACTTTATTCACAAAATCAGCAGAAAAGATGAGGGAAGAATGATAGGAGAAGGGAAGGGATTTTTAAAAAACCAGAATGAATAGATAGCCCAGAAAAGATTCATTAATTATCTGTTTTGAAAAAAGTACAAATTGGGCAAAAACAGGCAGCAAAGAGTTACAGACCTCTATGTCTCTTTGTGGCTACTTGATGCTATGTAGTTTGAATTTCTGCAGCCCAGCCTTGGAAACCCTACCTCAAGATGGCTGCTTATCAAAGAAAGAGCAAAGCAAGAAGCAGAGGGTTAGGACTGCAGGGTTGTGGGAGCAACGCCAGAAATATATATTTTTCCCCTGTTGCTCTCCCTCCCTCCTGAAACTTTCTCTTGGAGGTGGAACAGGGCATACACTTATCATCTCTGCACAATCGTAAATCCAGTCTGTTATTTCCTAAATAAGGTGAGGCTGCAGCACAGAAATTCTGCTTCAGATCCCTCTGGTTTTCTATGAATACCTTTCTCTGTTTAAAAAGATTGAGCTTTTCAAAATCTGAAAGAATCAGGAACCATGTAACTGCCATTCCAAGCAGATATATTCTTTAGTTCATTGATTTTATTCCAGAATGCACGTCTCCACATCTTTTTTCAAGTCATTACATTGTATCTCTTCTCTGTCTCATATATTGTTGCTATAGCTCCAAAAGGCTATCATCTTCTTACCATCTAGAATTATATTAGGTTAAGCCATAACCATTTGAAAATATGCCAATATGAAAGGCATTTTTAAATCACAGGGGAGGAGGCGAGCTGGCAGGAAATTGCAAGAACCTGATTTTCCTATCTTTCATTGTTATGCTGGTTGCTGTTTTTTCCTCTGGCTGATATGATGAATATTTATTGTTACAAAGAAGTCATATATTGTCTGCATTAATTCTGAAAAGCTTGCAGAGCATAAACATAGCTGGGAGTGTGTGTGTGTGTGTGTGTGTGTGTGTGTGTGTGTGTGTGTGTGTGTGTGTAGTACATGGGCAATATGCAAATCATTGGATGATTTTCTCTGCAAATATTAAAAATAGTCTTTTTCTAAGCCTTTTCTGGATTAAATTTTCCATAAAAACTAGTTGCATATAAAAAAGTAATAAACATTGCAATTAACAGAAAAGTAGCTAAACGTATTACACTGCAATCTATTCACTCAGCCTTCCTAAAAAAGAGGACCCTTTTTAAAAGCAGATAGTTTCTTCTCTCTTGTGATCTCATGTCTTGTTCCGTGACTGACAGATGCCCTGAGGTCATATAGATGCTTATGGGATTACATGGAATTTCTCATCTGTAAACCATCTGGATCAGCTTTCATGGCAAGGATGCCAAAGGTTAGAGCCTGCCATCAGTTAGGTTTTCACTGTCCTCACGGAAGACCATCTGTGTGATGCTTCTATTTCAATAAATAATATTGAAATAATATCTAAAATATTATGAAATAATATTTCTAAACAGTTTCCAAGCCTCTTCTTGTCTCATTATCTCCAAACAAAATGTTCTACTTATTTCATATTAGCAGTGTGCATTAGATTGGAATGAAGCTTAAGGTTCAAACTAGAGTGGCTTCTTTGGCACAGATTAGGCATCACTCCATTTCAACTCTGGGGTTACAGAAAGGTCAGTCAATTATTGTCAAGCTTTATATGGTTTTCAAGAGAGGGAGAATACAAACTGAAAAGAAAAACAGTTTCCCTCAACCAAGCCTTCTGAAATATCTGAATTATTGCTCAGTCTAGGAAGCTATTATCATAGTAAATTCATTACACTCCATTTAACAGTAATTATAACAGAGATTTAGATTAGACTTCTAAAGCAAGTGCTTCAATATTCCATAATGATTATTTTGTAATTTGAAGTGATTATTCCGTTCATAATGATCAGGTTTTTCTAAACAATTTCCATCAAAAAACCAAAGAGACATGGCACATTTAAAAGTCAGATTGCTAGGGACTATCTCAAATTTATTTTAATGTTATTTCATTATTTTATTTAGATTCCATCTTTATTATGCTCATAAATAGCTCAAGGCAGGGAGCTATCTCCTACTCCTTACTCATCCCTTTTTTTCAACAAAAATGGGGGAGCTGAGAGTGACTGGCCCAAGATTTCCTAAAGCGGGATTAGAACTTGAAGTTCTCTGGTTTCCAGCCTAGCACCTTAAGTGCTAGAACAAACTTGCTCTTTTATTTAGCGGAACTGGCCACTCACATTTTGCTCTTTCCTGCAAATTTCATTCCATTATGGAAAAAAAAACACCCAGTCCCTGAATTTTTCCAATGAATAAATTAGATATCTATAATACTTATCACCAAAGCCTCTGGGTAGGTAAATGAATTCTGCATCAGTACTGTTCAATAACTTCATAAATGAGTTTTCATAAATTTTGATGGGGAGATAGAAGGGGAACTTGTCAGATTTACAGATGACACCAGGCTAAGGGGAATTGCCAACATTTTAGAAGATAGACTCAAGAGAATCTAGACTAGTGTTTCTCAACCTTGGTGACTTTAAGGACTTCAACTTCCAGAATTCCCAAGCCAGGATTCTGAGAGTTGAAGTCCACAGGACTTAAAAGTCACCAAGGTTGAGAAACACTGATCTAGACAGACTTGACCATTGGGCCCTATCCAACAAGATGCCATTCAGTGATGAGAAAGGTTTTGCACTTAGATAGGAAAAACCAAACATACAGGTATAAAGAAGATGGTACCTGGCTCAGCAGTAATGACTGTAAAAGGGATCTTTGTGCCACTTAAGTGGAGCACCACTTAAGTAGGAGCTAGCAGTGTATGGCAGCTGCCAAAAAGGGCAATACTGTCTTAGATTGCATCAACAGAGGGACAGCATCAAGATTATAAGAAACGATAAGGCTACTAAAGTCATTCTTGAAACAGTGTATCCAGTTTTGGTTGGTATGATACAAAAAGATGCTGAGCTTTAGAAAGAATGCAGAGAAGAGCGATAAATGATAAGGTGTTTGGAGGCTAAATTGTATGATGAATGGTTAAGAGAATTAGATATGTCTAGCCTATTGAAGAGAAAGGTTGCAGTTACATGATAGCTATCTTCTAATAAGAGGCTGTCACAGAGAAGAGGAGGATATTGTAATCTCCAAATCACCTGACAGCAGGACAAGAATAACAGATGTAAACCAGTGGTGGGTTCCTACTGGTTCGGACCGGTTCGGCCAAACCGGTAGTGGTTTGGCAGCCTGGGTCGCTGGAACCAGCAGCGACCCAGGCCTGCCACGGCCCCGAACCGGTTTTCCGGGCAGCGCCATCTTGTTTTTTGGTTCTGCGCATGCACAGCACAATTTTAATTGTGCTGCGCATGCACACGTGTGGTACGCATATGAGCGAACCGGCAGTAGTATTTGCAGGAACCCATCCCTGATGTAAACCTATCAAGCAGAGATACAACCTAGAACTAAGGAGACATTTCCTGATAGTGAGAACAATCAATCAGTGGAATGGCTTATCTCCAGAAGTTATGGATACTCCATCATTGGAGATTTTTAAGAAGAGATTGGACAGCCATTTTCCCGAATGGTATAGGTTCGCCTGCTTAAACAGAGATTCAGATTCAGATTCAGATTTAATTTATTTGTATGCCGCCCTTCTCCGGGAGGGACTCAGGGCGGCGAACAACTCAAAAGAGGAAAGGGGATACAAACACAATACATATAATTAAAATACACAAGAGTCATACGGCCATACAAGTCGAGAGGGGAGGGGAGCTCATCAACCCCAGGCCTGCCGGCACAGCCAAGTTTTGACAGCTTTCCGGAAGGCCTGGAGAGGGGTGAGGGTCCGAATCTCCGCAGGGAGTTCATTCCAAAGGGCCGGAGCTGCAACAGAGAAGGCCCTCCCCGGGTAGTAGCCAGATGGCAGAGGGTTGGAGTAGAAGTCTTCCACCAACCATGCTATTCTATACTTTATGTTCTAATACATTTCCAAGACATTTAAACAGATGTAATTAAATGAAGCAAATTTCTAATTCTGATTAAAGATTTTAGTTCAGAATTATGATTCTTTGTTCTGATGTTATTCACAGTTTGATAATTCCCTGACTTTATTCATCACCTCATTTATATGGTGCCAATAAATAGAAAGAACCACAGAAATTCTGAAACCCATAAGTATATTTTCAAATGATGCATAAATAGCATATCAGTAAAATTGCCTCAATTAAAGAAAAATAGAGTATAACATGCTAGATCTAACTTCCCATATTATTTCCAATGACAACTACTTGACAATTTGGCTTAAAAGATCCAAATAAGACATTTTTAGATCAATAGTCTTCATCTTGCCTGTTCAAGGTAAGGCAATTGTTTAATTGTTCTTTGCAATCATTCAGCCAATATTGCTCCCAGTTCAGCAGGAAATAAAAATGGCGGAAGATGCATTTTAATGAGAGACAAATGACTGATCCACACTTTGCACAAGAACAGGCCACCATTTTGGGAGAGCAGACATGGATAACATTCTTAGCCTACCCCTAGCCCAATAAGAAGGCAATATTTACCCAGTTTTCTGGTTCCAGATCAAACTGTTTTTTATCCTCTGCTGAAACAAGTACAGCAATTTAGTTCACCCATTGTACTTCTGTCCTACACAAATCTCCCTGTTCAGTGATGGGATTGCAGTAATGTAACAATTGGTTCTTCCTAATGAGTAGCTGGGTGGGCATGCCTGGGTGGTGATGGATTGAATGGGTGTGGCCAACATTATGTCAGTCGCGTGGGTAGTGCCTGTATGGGCCAGGGGGGGTTGGGAAGGGAATCCAGGGGCCTCCAGTGGGTTGGGCAGGAGGGAAAAAAGAAAAAACAAAGATCCAACCTGTGTCTGTGTGCACGTGCACGTGTGCGTGCACATACGTGTGTGTGTGTGTGTGTGTGTGTGAGAGAGAGAGAGAGAGAGAAGAGAAAGGTTGGATTGGATCTCTCTCTCTCTCTCTCTCTCTCTCTCCCCTCCCTCTCCTCTCTCTCTCTCTCTCCCCTCCCTCCCTCCCTCCCTCCTTTGCTCCCTCTCTCCCTCCCTTAGAAAGTCTGTCAGGCTGAGGGAAAGTGCTTATGCTATGGCATGCTGTGAATGCCCTTTGCTCACCTCTTTGCCCAGCTTTCCTCCTCCTGCTGCTTGTGCTCTACCTTCCCAGTCTAGCTTGATGCAGGGGGAAGTTCACAATTGCCCTTTCTAAGCCCGCTGTTGTAGAAGCTAGGCACCAGAGAGGGCTGGTTTTTTTGCCTAGGTTTGTCCGGCTGTCAGGGGTGGTGGTGGAATGGCTTCCTTCCCAGGCCCCTGTCCATTTCCCAGTGAAGAACAGGGCAGCAGTGGCAGCGACTTTTTCAGCACATTCAGCCAGCTGCCATGCTGGGAAGCGGCTGGCAAAGTAACAGCGGCTGTGAGGCTTCTCTGTTGCATCGAAAAGAGCTTGCCTTCCAGAGTCTGGACCAGCTGCTGAGGACAAAGGTAATCCTGAAGAAAGAGGCAGTTGTGGGGGAGGAAGCGGCTCTAGGGCCGGGGCCTCTGAAGGAGTGGAAACAGGACCGGCAAAGGGAGAGTAGGCAGCGTACAGGAGGAGGCCTCAGGAAGGCCAGAGCCAGGGAATGGCACATTCCCCGCCCAGGCCAAGGTAAATGGCAAGCAGGTGGAGGTTCCAGGGCCTCAGGGAATGGTGAGTATCTGGACCCCGGCCACCGAACCAAGGCAAAGGGCAAGCGGGTGGCATGCTTACTTTTGGTAAGCTGAGCAGAGCGGGTGATGCGCAGAGGTAACTGGCGAGGCAATTAGCTGGGCCGCATGGTGAAGGGAACATTTATAGGGCTGAGAAGAGCGGGGCAAGTAGGTGAGCAGGACGAGCATTGAGCTGGTGGGCAGGGTGAACGAGCAACCAGGTGGGCAGGGCGAGCGAGTGGTGACCGGTGGGCGGGGCCAGACAGAGGTCGCTACTGGTTTGGTGAACCAGATTAAATTTCCCCTACTGGTTTGCCCGAACCGATGCAAACCGGCTTAATACTACCTCTAAACTACACATCTAAATTTGCATCATCTCCAAAAATTGTAAAATGTCAATGGGGAACCTATGGTTCCCATGTGACTGGATTCCAACTCCTACCTTCACATGACTAGAGATTAAGGATAATGATAGCTAAACACTATATGTAGTAATGCTCTAAAATGAGTTTAGGTTAGTAATGTTCAAATTGCCCTGCATTTATTTGAAACAAATCAAGTTATATTTCAATGGTAACGTCACACTCCCGTGCCCTTAAATCTTTTCTAACATGAGGGAAATGTTTCCACCTGAGCTAATAAAACAAGAAAATATTTCTGTCCAATCCAATCCAACTTACAATTATTTGTAATATTGTATTATTTTGGCTCATTTCACAAAATAATTTTTTCACATTTAAGAAATGAAATGCTAATTTTAAGAAGGGGGTCTTCAATCAAATACATTTACCAACCATAAAAATGTTTCCTTCAAGCCAAAATTCCAGTACTGAATCTCCCCAAATTATCAGCTAATAAGATAGTGAGACTTCATTCAGCCAGTATCTACTACCTATTATCTCCTACCCTGTTCCTTGCGTTACAACATTTAGTGACTGTTTGAAGTTACAATGGCACAGAAAAAAGTGACTTATGACCATTTTTTTACACTTACGACTCTTGTAATATCTCCATGGTCACATGACCAAATTCAGATGCTTTAACAGTTGCAATGTCCTAGGGTCATGTGATCACTTTTTTCAATCTTTAATTTAATTAATTTAATAACCAATAATTACTAACTTAACAACTGAAGTGATTCACTTAACAACTGTGGCAAGAAAGATCACACAATTGTGCAAAGCTCACCTAATAACTGTCTTGATTAGCAACAGAAATGTTGGGCTCAATTGTGGTTATAAATCGAGGACCACCTGTAGTTATTCATTTATGAACAAACAAGTGTATGCTTTCTAAATCAGTTCAAAAGTACTCTTTACAGTAGCATATATATATAATATATATATATATATATATATATATATGTATGTATGTATGTATGTATGTATGTATGTAGTATATGTGTGATATACACACACACAAACATACATACATAGTCTCCCTTTATTTATTTATCAGCACAAATACTACACACATATATAGCTTCCTGTTAGCTTCCTCCCATAATTGGGGCTTACCAGGGGTTGTGACACTAAATAATATATTAAATATTTGGGCATACCGGGGTTGTAACTCTAAAATAAATGTATGTATGTACGCACGCGCGCACGCACGCACACACACACACACACACACACACACACACACACACACACACACACACACACACACACACATATATATATATATATAATATATATATATATATATAGTGTCACAACCCCTGGTAAGCCCCAATTATGGGAGGAAGCTAACTGCTTCCATTATCTGTCAATCGGCTCATCACAAGAGTCCATCACGACAGAAACCCAATATTTTTACTGTTGCCTTTGTTATATTTGTGTTATATTTGTGCTGATAAATAGTCTCCCTTTATTTATTTATCAGCACAAATATAACACACACACACACACACACACACATACATATACATACATACAAAATCAATCATACTGTTATTTCCTTACCAGTTGTTGCACTGGATACTGTTGGCCACTGTTGCTCAGGTGCTCCTGATCCAACACGCAGGCCTCCTGCCTCTTCCATATGTACAGCACTAAACAAATCACAAAGTTTAAATTACACACCTCTCAGAAAAAAGAGTTCCTTTTAATATAAATAACCAATCTGTACTCAGTAACTCTTTGAATCAACAGCTGATCACTTTCACCAAAGCTCTAGAGCAGTAGTCTCCAACCTTGGCAACTTTAAGACTTGTGGACTTCAACTCCCAGAGTTCCTCAGCCAGCTTTGCTTTGGGCTGCCAAAGCTCTTTGGGCTGCTTTGCTGGCTGAGGAACTCTGGGAGTTGAAGTCCACAGGTCTTAAAGTTGCCAAGGTTGGAGACCACTGCTCTAGAGCATGTAGCGAGCACATTTCCCAACTTGCAAGAACTATTCCCTCACCAACTTTTCTGACTCCTGGGATTCAGATCTTTCAAATGGAAAGGTGCCTTGGTTTGGTAATTTCCCCTCACAAGAGTTATTTTTGTATGTTATACCAGACAAATGCATGCAATAAAAATGGGGAGGGGGTGTGCAATAATTTTCATTTTAGGCAGAGTGGAGCTGAAGGATTTTTTCTGCAGGACCAGCAGTTCCAGCATTTAAAGAATGGCAGATTCAAAGGCTATTACAGATTACCTTCAAAGTGCTTTCAAGGAATTTGAAACTGGAAGTGCATTAAATGGTGGTTCAATTAAACAGGCTGAAACAATTTCAATCGTCTTAAGCTTCATCGGAAAATTAGAGAGGGAGAGACCTAGCTTGCATCCCAGCAGAAATAAAAGCTGTCAGACCACAAAAATAAAAATCCGTAAAACTGGTTTTCATTTATGAAAATACCATGTCTCCAAAGATCTGAAGCATTTCAAATTTCTAGCACAGTATATTTCTTGTTATTTTTTTAAATTATTATTATTATTTATTATGCAATTTCCTTTATTATATATAAAATTTCCATAACCACAATGGCAGTGTACTGTCTGGGTACAATCTTTTAAATACAAATAATAAATCTTATACAGACAATAGTTATAACCATTATTCTCAAAGTCTATTCACTATTATCTTCACTTATCCTTATTAAACATTTTCTGTTATTTAATTAAATGATCTGTTCCTTTTTGTCTATAATTAGTTAATAATATCAAATTTAAAACATCATATAAACATCACATTTGTAACCATTATCTTCAAAGTCTACCATGTTTTCCCAAAAATAAGACAGGGGCTTATTTTCTTTTGATCCCCTAAATAAGGGCTTGGCCTTATTTTCGGGGAGGTCTTATTATTTTTCAGGTGCAGGAGGCACAAAGCCCACTGGCCCCACCCTCTCCATCTCACTACCTGCTTGCCTGCGGCTGCAATGAGCCAGGTTCTCTGTGTGCCCTGGCCTTTGCCTGCCCTGCTTGCTGGTCTTGCTGCTAGCTGGCTGCTGAACACTGACTGCTCTGGCCTCGTGGGGGCTCTTCGCTCTCTCAGCACTGCTTCTCTATGAGGCCTCGCAGGAGACACAACGTGCACACAAATCAAAGTGTCGCGAGTCCGGATGTCCTTTCTATTTCTTCCCCATTCCTCTCTCATCCCTTCTCCCTCCCTGGGGACTGTGCAGGGAGAGGGGAAGGCCATCCCGTGGAAAGGATGAAGCAGCCCCACTGCCAGTGCCCAGAATTTTATGGCAGGAAAGCGAGGAGGGGGGGATTTCAAAGGACCTGGAGAAAAAGAGCAAAGCTCTTCTGTTTGTCATCCGAAGGGGATGCTGAGGCCAATCCTGCAGGAAGCAATCTGCTCCTCCACGCAAAACCTCACAGTGAAAGGAAGGAAGGGAGAGAGAGTGAAAGATCAAACCTCTGTGTATGTAGAGAGACAGAGAGAGTATAATGCCGCCAGCCCTGGTATATAGTAATTCTCCGAGATTGGATTGGACCTCTCTCTCCCTCTTACACACACACACACACACACACACACACACACACACACACAACCTCACATAACCCCACCCCCTCCAAGGCAGCCACATCCCTTCACTAACTTGCTTTCCAGCCTCATTCTCTGCTGCATGTGCAGAACAAGAAAATAGTCTGTGCGACTGTTGTGGCCCAGCAGCTGCCGTTGGAGGTGCCACCAGACTCTGACAGCGAGGGGCCCTATGTCGGCTTTGGAGGACCCTGGACAGGGTTCCAACTCCAAGCAGGGCGCAGAGAGGCTGGTTGGCCACCAGGAGGTGCCTGAGTATTGGACCAGTGGGGAGGAGACAAGGGAGTGTGATCCGGACGTCAGCAGTGGGGAGGAGCCAAGGGAGTTGTTCTTAGATGCCCGGCACCGGAGAGCTAATAGGCATAAGGAACAATTACGCAATTACAGGAGGTAATTGCACCCAGCTGGTGGTAATTAGGCTCCTCTCCAGACTATAAAAGGACTGCTTGTGCACACGCCCTTTTGCAGAAGTCAACGCAGGAACTAATGTCGGAGAACATTATTGTGAGCTTGGCAGGCTGGATTGCTGCCACGGTTTATCTGTGCTGGATTGCTGCCCAAGCTTGTCTGTGCCGGTTTGCTGCCAAGGACCTGTCTGTCTGTTAATTAAGTGCCGTAACTTATCTTTGGCTTGGAGTGTGTGTTGGTGTGGGACGAGGGGGGTCAGAACAGAGACTATGGTAGAAAAAATACAGAAAATACTTTCCAACTTCTCGCAAAAAAAAAAAAAAAAATCTCACGAAGTTGGAAGTAGTCCCATAAACCACTTTTCTTGCCCTACACGTGCCAGTGGAGAATGAAGCAAGCATCTTTCTTGTATCTTGATATTTCTTATTTTCACACAAATACAAAAGATTACACATAAAGAGAAAATAAAGAATCCTTCCTCTTTCACAAGGCTGTTGCTTGTACATTTTACAATCTATTGGTCATCTTCTATGCTCTTTGTTGTGTTTATAAAATGACACTGTTTTTTAAACACTGTGTTTTATAAAATTTGCTACAAGCTATTCATCTGAAATGTACAGGATTAATCCATGCAGAATGGTATTTTAGCTACTTTTGTTTTAAAACTCAGGGGGGAAAACACTGTTGTTGACTTAAGAAGCAATCTTGTAGCACCTCCATCTGATTTTTTGCCACTAACAGGACTAACAAAGCTCTCCTACAGCATTCTTGACTTCAATGTTAGTCAGATTTCTTAATTCTGAATTAGGTAGCCTCAAATTAAATATGTTTCCAAACTATTATATTTTACATTTGTATTGAATCTGATGATTGGTGCACACTTCTAATTTTCCAAACTTTTCCAGAGAACCACAGATAGGAGAACTACCTAGAGAATTATTTCATTTAAAGCAACACAATAGCCCAAAAATGTTGTTATTGTACATACCCTTGTATTCCAGCTCGTAAAGATGCAGAATAACGCCAATCAGGATTGGGTGGTTTTGGCTGCAAAGTGAAAAGAAACACATATCAGTGTTAATTTTTCCTCAACATGCTTTAAAGGCCATGTACAACACACTTCAATTTGATCACTTGTTTCAATTTTTCTTTCCCAAAAGATCAAATAAATGTACTTACTTAGTTGAATGCAGTAAAATCTGCAATCCCCTCATCCCCAATTCATTTAACAGAGAAAAACAGATGTTTTTAAAATGCTTTTATATTTAATTGGTAAAAAAAATAATTTTAAAAAGATCAATCAGCATTTTATCCTGTGATGACGAATCTATGGCACCATATTTGCTGGCACACGAGCTGTCAGCTCAAGCTGATTTTTGGCCTTCTGGAGGGCCGGGAGAAGATGTTTTCGATGCATTTCCGAACTTCCAGTTGGCCCATTGGGCCCATTTTATGCCCTTCCCAGGCTCTGGAGGCTTTCCTTGAGCCTGGGGAGGCCGAAAACGGCCTCCCCCAGCCCCCAGAGGAAAAAGCAAGCCCAGCTTGGAGGGAGCATGGGGGAGGGAGCATGGGGGAGTTTGTGCAAGCATGCACATGTGTGGGCAAGCTTTGCATTTTGGGCGCTAGCACACACACACATGCTATTGGGTGTGTGCCCTCGTATTTTTGGCACCCAACAATAGAAAGGTTTGCCATAACTGATCTAGTCATTTAGCTGATCTTAGGGAAAAAAACAAGGTCAGACATGATTAGCATTTGGAAAGCGATGACCAGCAGATTCCAAAATTGCACACTAAATGGAGAAAAGGAAAAGAAAAACCTCAGGCAAAAACTATTTCCTTGCTATTTCCAGAAATATTCTGCATGAAACTCAGTTTAGCTCTAGAGCTCAGGTCGCCTGAAGGGTGCCTTCAACTTTTTATTTCTATATGTTATGCTTTTGTTTTCAGAAAGGAAGTTGCTAAGAGATCCAGGCAGATCTTTTAAAGTGGTAGGTTTTACTCATCAAGAACCTACATCAGATATACTGTTTTATTTTGTTTGCTTGTTTGTTTAAGAAAATAAGAATAATTATACTCAAAGTATCTATAATTTCTTTTTCTTTTTAAATCAGGGTCCTATTTTGCAATTTGATCATAGGTACAGGTAATTCTCAATTTACCACCGTGATGGTTACATGACTGATCTCTCCCAAAAGTCAGTCACATGACCATGGGGCTGTGACCATCGTAATACTGAATCTGTGTTGTATGTAGACCCAAGGTAGGTCTGTCATAACTTTGAACTGTTACTAAGTAAACAGTTGTAAGTCAAGGAGTATCCGTAAGGTCTAGGATAAAGAGGAATAAAAACATAGAGTAAGAATTTAAAAATTTCTTAGAATTTCTTAGAAATTTAAAACATGTAATATGTTTAGGATCACACTAGAGACATATTTTCCTTTCTTACCAGACACAAAGCAAGAAAAATAAATTTGTATTATCTGAAAAGCTATTGACCAACAATTGCAAGGTAAATTGCATGGATAGAGCTGATAGGAGATTTTGCTTTTCTTTTGGTAAAAGAAAAGCAAATGTTCAGAAGCATAAATTTGCTGAACGGAGCTTATATTTTAACAATCCAACATCTTACTTTAAGAAAAAAGAAATATTCAGAATCCCAAGAAATTTAATCTCTTGGATTCAATATAAACTAACATTTAACAAGTTTCTCTAGATCTTTTCGAAGTATGATGTCTATATACAGTTCCTAAATATGTGTGTGGGAGACTGGAATAGGATTCTTTTTTATATTTTTTATATTTTTAAACAAACAAGCACGGACAGTGTGTTGATTGGTTACAAAACTTTTGTGCATCCTCACCATAGTCTTCACTTACAATTTATATAGAATCTCGTATTATCAATCTAATATATATACAATTATCATTGTTAATCATTTATTTGACTATAACTATTATTACTTCATTTTATGCAAAATATTCTAAATTTAAATAAATTCAAATTAATTTTATTATAACATTTCATTACATCATCCTATATCCATTCAATAGTAGTACAATCTTTTATCTCTTGCCATTTGTGGTATTTGTATTCTAATTGCTTTTTTAGTAAGTCTTGTATGGACATCTCTTGGCAACTTGAATTTCACTGCATATCTGTAAAGGCTCGAAACCCCTCAGCTTCCCTTTGGTTATCACCAATGCTTCTACCAGAATTTCTATCATTACTTCTGCCAAATTTTTTCCCTTTTCTTTTCTATAATCTGGAATCGAGGTAAAATTCTAGTCTGTCGATCTCCCATTCCAATATTTCACTCTTGTCTTTTTCAATCACACTGAATCCGCTGTCAATATCTCCAATTTTCTTATCTTTATTTTATGGATAGCTGAGCTCCATGATGAAGCGGCTCCTGAGCTAGATGCTGCCGATGGATTTGTTCAACTGATGCAAGTCAGATTCAACAATGTAGGCCATCAAGTGGAAATGGAACGCAAATCCAAGAGTTGAAGCAAGCCGGGCAACCTGTGAAAGAGCTCATTTGGAAGTTTCGAGGAAACTGGCTGGAAAACTATGAGACTGGCCAGAGCGCCAGAAAGAAGGCAAGAGGTCAAATTATTCTCCAAAGCACCTGAAGGCAGGACAAGAAACAATGGATGAAAACTAATCAAGGAGAGAAGCAACCTAGAACTAAGAAGAAATTTCCTGACAGTTGGAATAATTCACCAGTGGAATGGCTTGCATCCAGAAATTGTGGGTGCTCTATTACTGGAGATTTTTAAGAAGATTTTGGACAGCCATTTGTGTGAAATGATATGTCTTCTCCTTGAGCAGGGTGTTGGACTAGAAGACCTCCAAGATCCCTTCCAACTCTGTTATTCTATTATATAGAATAATACTGGAAATGCCATGAGCCAGAAAGGAATAAAGGTACACTACAGGTAGTCCTTACTGACAACAGCTCATTTAGTTACTATTCAAAGGCACTGAAAAAGTGACTAATGACTGTTTTTGACATTTATTATCATTGCAGCATCCGCATGGTCACATGATCAAAATTCATATGCTTGGCAACTGATCATAGTTATGATGATTTGTCAGGTCCACCATTATGTCCTCCATTCTTTGGGGGGTGGGAAGGCTTGCTGGCATTTTTTTGCATGCTTTTGATTTTGCTGTAACTGTTTGGGAATTAGGGAGTGGGGACTGTCTTTAGAGACAGAGCAGACTCTCTCCCAGCTGGTTCCAGCCTGGTTCCAAGGCCATCGTGCCCAGAAAGTGAACTGTAATCTGCCTTGTACCTCAGCATTCTCAAAATGCTGTGCTATCACATTGGCTGCTGCTGAACTGGTCAGGAAGAATTGCTTTGTACTTCACGCAGAACTTCGCCTTGCTCTGCTGCAACCACTGTCAGTAAAAGTTCTTTTGAGTCAACTTAATGGATTCAAGAGTTTTATTTTCCTGAGGGACCAGCTGGGGAGTCCTTACATTAGCAGAATCTACAAAGTCGTCAACCCGAGAGGCACACTGCCCAACTGTGGGGGTTGTGCACATGATGTCAGCCCAAGGCAGCAACCAGGAGGAAGCTGAGTGTGGAGGGAAGCCTCATCCAGAACCTCTCCAAGTGGATGGAGAGAGCGAGAGCCTGGGAGATTCATCAAGACCCAGTTTGTCCATTTGAGTTGGGAAGAAGGAAGACTGGGCAGGAAGAAGGAAAGGAGTGACCATCAGCCGAGGTGGTCAGCAGCAAGAAAGGCAACCAAGCTGGAAGAGCTTGAGGATGAGGAGAAGGAAGGTGGAGAACCGATCATGCCAACCTAATGATGAAGCGAGCCATGCAGTTCATGATTAACAACTTCCAAACCCTGAAACCATTAGGCACATGCCATGGATGTTACTAGCGAGGCTTAACAAACCTAAGAGGAAGAAGATGGGGGATGAGCATTGGCACTAGTCACCACAGCCTGAGTTTCAGTGACTTCCACAACTGCTATAGGCACAGTGCCAAGGGTGTGTGTGTGTGTGTGTGTTTGTGTGTGTGTGGGGCGCTGGGCTACTGCCCTGGTGGGAGTTGACTAGGTGAAAGCAAAGCACTGGAAGGCCCACCCCTTGGCATGAAGTTTGATGAGATCCCCAGCAGTTAAGATTCTTCTTAGTCCATGTTCTGATATACAAGCAAGAATATAGGCAGGAGATCCCTACCAAGGGTGCCAATGTGAGAAGCGTCATCCTGGCACTAGAAGGGGCCACAGCCTGCTGGCTGGTGACACTCCACAACAAGAATGCACCGGAGCTGAGAAACTTCAATCAAAGACCCCTAGCTGACTGCAAAGTGAGGAACTGCATCAAAACATGCATCAAGGCTGCAGAATGGTGGCAGAATACACCAAGGAATTCTGTGACTGACATGCTGACTTAATGACTGGTGGGGACATTCTCATAAGTTGCTTCAAATATAGATTAAACAATCACCTGTACAATGCATGCATCTGAAGATGAGCCCCTGCCATCCTTCACGACTAGTATGTCCTGGCTGAGGAAGTGGAAAACAACCGTTTGACCCAACCATGGAAGAATCACCCCGGAGAAGAGAGTGGCAAAACCACAAAACCCACAGCCCCTCTTGCTTCAAGTGTGGCTAGGAGGGGCACCGAGCAGCAGAGTGCAAGATCAGCGGCTAGTCAAGAAACTCTTCCTGGCCCTCTGGAAAAAGCCACCAAGGCTCCACAGTAGGCCAGAGAAACAATGCTGAAGGGAATGGAAGTCAAGTTCACCCCGTCACCAAAGCAAGATGAGGGAAATCTGACCCCACCAGCTGATGGCCAGGTGATGACTGATATTGACACTGACAATGACCCCTTGGTAAGTGGTCCAGTCACACCAGTGATGCTTCCCATAAACCTATGTTTCTAAACCTCAAATTAAAAGCCACCTTTAGACACAGGCTGCACCAGGTGGTTAACTCAGCCCTGGTTGAGAAGTTGGAGGCAGCTGAAAGTACCCATTGCATCTGCGAACTAGATGGATGAATAGCATCTCAGCAATTTGTTGCTGAACATGATGAGATGTGGATGGGCTCACTTTAAGCTGGATAATAGCCACAGGAATGAAAGCCCCTGGTATTAGGGCTGGCTTAGCTAAAAAGTATAACCCTTATGTAAACTGGAGAAGGAGACTGCTAAAAATCCAAATGAGTGGCCCTCCCCAAGAGCAAGAATCCGGAAGGCAGCATCTCCATGGTGGGAAATTGGGCAGAAGTACAGAGATGGGAGAAGGATCGTCCCACTATCCCCAGAGAGTATTGACATCTAAGAGAGGTGTTCAGCAAAAAGGGTTTGGGTGAACTCCCTCTTCACCAGTGGACTGTACTATAGAAATCTTATCTGGAGCTAAAGTATCTAAGCTGAAATGTATTCAATGACTTTGAGGGAGTTAAGGTGGGCCGTGCTTGTTCATTGACAAAAACCTTGCCTATAGGTTCACTCAACTGGCCCGAAGCCAGGTGGTGCCCCTGTCCTGTTCCATGAAAATGATGGGATGCTTCGTCTATGCATGAATTGGTTGGCCAAACAATTCTTGCATCATGCTATAGACTACATGGAGCACCCCAATGTATTATTTCAGACAGAGGGGTGCAATTCACCTCTATGTTTGGAGGATGTTTCTTACCCTACTTGGGACTGACCAGGGGCTTAGCTCAAGTCGCCATCCCAAACTAATGGGAGGTGTGAATGTACAAACTCAGTGTTGGAACAATATCTCAGGTATCTTTTTGGGGGAAAGTTTTTTTAAATTTTAATTTCATACATATAACCACAAGTATACATTACATCTAAACAGAACTTTTTTTGTATTGTCCATTATTATATCAGTCCCTGAACCCAGAACAGCTGTCATTTGCCTTCTGCTTTCAATACACCATATTATACCCTATTTCACTGCCATCCTATCTCCTGTCCCTCTCTCCTCCCTACCTCCTTTCTTCCCTCTGTCATCCCTCTTTTCTCTACTTTCCCTTCTCTCATCTTCTCTCTCTTCTCTTTCCACTCCTTCTCTCCTACTTCTCCTCTCCCTTCTATTTCCCTCTCTCCTATCTTTCTTCTTACCTCTACCTTTCCTTTCCACTCTCTCCAATTAATTTACCATAGTGTATTTCAGCATCTGAGCACACTTCATTGTATATTTGCTGGTACGATAATTAATTCAATAAACATCTTTCATATTTTAATTTTACATTCATCTACTTTTTAGTGGCATGCATATTTCAAAAGTCCATTATTTGATTTCCCCTCCCCCTGCCAAAAAGCCTATTTTTGTGACAAAGTGTGAGCCGGATTCATGTTTCCCGCTAACTCATATTAATTTTACTAGTATATATCGTTAAGCACCCTAATTTTTAACTCTCTCATTAGCGCTTCAGTTAATTATTCTCATTGGGCATATTTTCAATTCCATTGTATTTAATAACAATCCCCACATCTCGGATGTCTTCACTCTCAGGTATCTAATATTTTATATTAGTTATTAGCAAGATGATTGGACTGATTTGTGCCTTTTGCTGAAATGACATAAATAATTCTATGCATAGTAGCATGGATTCACTTCTTTTAGGGTGGCTACTGGATAGGACTTCAACCCTACATCTGAATTGCCCCTCAGTGACCCCCCCCTCCAGTTATATCACTGAAAGACTGGGTCTTCCAACTCGAACTACATGGCTGGTGGTGAAGAAGGTTCTGGCAGAGGCACGTGTCTTATAAGTAGTAAGCTGACAAGACGCATGAGGAACCCAAGCCATTTACGATTGGTGACCAAGTTTACCTTTCCACCCACTTCCTATAGTCTCTACAACCATCAAAGAAACTGGGATCCAAATTTGTGGAGCCCTTCCCAATCAAACACTCATTAACCCATTAACTGTAGAACTAGACTTGCCCAAGTCTCTCCGACAGATACACCCTGTGTTTCCCTGCAGCTTATTGAAACCTGATGTCTTCTCCCCTTAAACCTAAGCTTCCACCAACCCTGGAGCCATTAATGAATAAAAGGGGAGCAGCATTTTGAATCTGGGAATTCTAGATTCCCATAAGCATAAGGGAAATCTTCAGTACGTAATGGCCTGGAAAGATTTCCCAACAGTTCAGAATGAGTTGGATATCACCATGTTAGAGCCCCAAACTTGTCAATGCTTCCATAATCAGTGTCCTGATTGGGTCCAACCCAAATGACATTTCTCTTGTTTATGTTTCCTCTCTCCCTGTTTGTTTTGTTTTGTTCTCCATGACTAGTGTTGCTGTTCAGTGGGCGCATTCAGGTCCACCTGCCATTCTATTGGAAGGTGGGTAGAAGGAAGGCTTGCTGGCATTTTTCGCATGCTTTTGCTGTAACTGTGTGGGAATTAGGGAGGAGGGATTGTCTCAGAAATGGGCAGACTTCCTCCCAGTCAGTTCCATCCTTGGTTCAAGACCATTGTGCCCTGAGAGTAAACTGTTATCTCCAAGCACCTCAGCATTCTCTGAGTAACCTTGCATCATATTGGCTGCCGGTGGACTAGTCAGGGGGTTTGGTTTGGGGAAACGGAAGAATTGCTTTGTGCTTTATGAGTACTTTTCAGGTTCCGCTTTGCTCTGCTGCAACTACTTTCTCTCAGTAAAAGTTCTTTTGATTGAACTTAATGGATTCAAGAGTTTTACTTTCCTGAGGAACCAGCTGGGGCAGGTCCTTACAATTGCAGTGTCCCAGGGTCATGTGATCACTTTTTGTAACTTTCAGACAAAGTTAATGGGAAGCCACATTAATTTAACAACGTTATTAACTTAATAACTGCAATGATTCACTTCACAACTGTGGCAAGAAAGGTCATAAAACTCGTTTAACAAATACTCACAGCAACAAAAATTTGGGGCTCAATTGTGGTCGTAAGTTGAGGACTACCTGCAAAGTACTCTTCAGAGAATCTTAGGGATTAAATTCAAAATAAAACTTTTGTAACTGGTTATAATTCCAGAACATATCAATAAAGATGTGATAATTTTTAAGATGTATGCTTATGGCTGCAAATGTTTTGCACAATCTAGAAAAAAGGCATAGCACTGATGAAATGATCTTGGAGAAGATATAACAACAGCAAAAAAGTATACAGTACATACAAGCACAAATTTAACTAAATTCAAGCTAGAGTGACTCCATATATTATACATTATGCAGCAAGGCAAATATAAATATTTAGAGCATGACTTCTAAAGTTTACACCAATAGATGCTGAAATTAATAGGAGAACAAAGAAATGAAAGTTTTTAAAATCCAACATTTATTCAAATTTACTTTGTTCTCCCCCACCCCTTTCTTTTCTTTTACTATTTATAAATAGAACTTTTGTTACTAAGCTCAAAATGTTATATTTCTCTTTTCCTTTTTAATATTATGAAAGCAATTTATTTTGCTTGGTATCTTTTATTGATATTTCAGTAAGTACTCTCTTCAGCTTCTTCCTTCTAGTGTTCGGTTTCATCTGGTAGATACACTTCATTAATATAATCAGGCAGACTTTCCATCACCATAATCATCTGTAGTCAAAGAAACAAGTTTCCTCGTCATTCCTTTTAAGACCTCTCCTCTACCTTACTGTTGGATTAGTAGTGACACAAATATCTCCAAATGCCCATCAGCTCAAGCCTGAGTTCTCACTCCCATCATCTCTCCACTGTTATATGATCTGCACAACTAGTAAATACATGAATACTGAGAGCTGGGAGACATTTATGGATAAGGAATTGAAATGCAGCTCTAAATTTTCCCCTTAGTTTTTAAAGCAGATCCAGATTTTTTTTCCTCCAAATTGCTTTTGATATTCTGCAACTACACCTAGCTGGCCCTTCCTAAGAAAGAGAACGGAAGATGGCAGCAGAAGAAGGCAGGAGTGGAACTGATTTATCATTTAGGTACTGCAGCACATGCTGAATGGTAGTAGCAAGCCCTTTAGTCTTTTAAAGAGTTATGAATGGAGCAAAGCGCTGGATATGTGAGAAGCCCAACACTCAGGCAAAACGTCTTTCTTCCCCCTGCAAGAGATCCAGATTTCAATCTCAAAATGTTTCACTACAGAACATTTGCCAGAAGCGGAAATACACCAATGAGAGGAAGAGTGGGAAGCAGAGGAGAGAAGAAAGATGGGAAGAGAGGGATAGGAGAGAAGGTAAGGGGGGAAGATGAGGAGGATAAGGAGGAGTGGAATGTAGAGAGAGGAGAAGGAGAAAGGAAGGGGAAGTAGAGTAGGAAAGGATGTTGGAGGGAAGAAAGGAGGTAGGAGAGAGGTAGAAGAAAGAGGTGTATGGAGAGCAGAAGAGCTAATAATGGGTTTCTATCTTTCTGGGCGGTGATGACAAGAGGAACTGATGTAATTACTACTTAATACAATAGGATATTGGCTATGTAATAGTATACATGTGATTGTATGTTATGAAAATGGAAAATAAAAAAGTATATACAGAAGAACATTTGCCAGAACTTCTTGTCATCCAATATGTTAATCCTGTCCTGATTCCCCTGTTCATCAGCAGTGACGAACTTTAATTCTGGCATTACTGATATCCTGAGCCTTGTCTCTGAAGGCTCTGCTGCCTGGTGGATCTTGGCTTTAATGCCTCGAAATGCCTTTTTCTTCCCTTCCCTTTTCTTTTCTTCTTTGCAAATAAGCATCATGGTCTATTTTAATCTGTCACAGACAGATTAAACACTTGGGAACCAATGAATTATATGTATGCCCTTAGGGACATCATCACCAAGAATTCACACGCATGCTTAAGAAAGAAAGTATTTCTTCTGTTGTAGTTGATGCTAGGATTTAGCGAAAGACAAATCTAATTTTGAATTCCACAAAACCAAGATGCTTATTTCATATGTTTTAACACATATGCGATTATATATTTAGATACACTTGTATGTATTTATGTATTTACATGCTGAAAAGTGCAACTGAATATTCAGAGAAGTGTGAAATTGTACTGACAGCTGAATTCTGCTCTATTTTATTCTAAGGCAATGTGGATTGATGGCATTTTGCAAGTCACATAAAGCAAAAGCTGGTCTGTTAATTTAGAAACTAGGTCAAATGTCAAATTCAAAATGGCGCTGGTAGATGGAATTTCGTTGTTAGGATCTTAATTCCCTCCAGCTCCAAGATCACAAATGCCATTAGCCCCCATCTCTTTCTCACACCTAACAATGCCTCAATATGAGAGTGCTACAGTAGAAATACTGTGCTAGGTTGCATTAGACAGATACGGCCTTCTGCACTGGAATTTGCAAGATTCACTTTCTTTGCACTCAACACTCCATTTCTACTTCCCAAACTTTTAAAAACAGTTTGAAAATTACATACACTGTCGCTGATCTAACAATGCTAAAAGCAAAAAGCAAAAAATCCCTCCTCAGAGTTTCTTGAAAACAAGCATTCCTCCCCTCCCTCTCTCTCTCACACAGACAGACAAAGATGGGATGGGAATAGATAAATTGCTTGCAAAACATTTCCCCAATCAATGTCCTTGTTTCACACCACCCATATTTGCCAGATTAGCCATTTTTTTCTTGAAAAAACTGGAGCAACAGAAGGGCTCAGAAATGGAATGTGGGATCTGATAATATAGTAGTTCCAGAAAGTGGGAAAATGGATTGGTCAGAAGCCATGACCCGACAAAAGGGCGAACGACAAAACCATGCCCGACTAAACCGCATCGCTAAAACCGTGACGTCATCAACGCGGCGACAACAGCGCGGAGACAGAAGGGCGCTTTACAACAGCGCGTCGACAGAAAGCTGATTTAACTTAAGGTAAGGGTTAGGTTTAGGGTTAGGGTTAGGTTTAGGGTTAGGTTCAGGGTTAGGTTTAGGGTTAGGTTCAGGGTTAGGTTTAAGGTTAGGTTTAGGGTTAGGTTTAGCATTACGTTTAGGGTTACGTTTAGGGTTAGGGGTTAGGTTTAGGGTTAGGTTTAGTTTTACAGCGCGCTTCTGTCGCCGTGCTGTTGTCGGAGCGATTCAGCGCTCATTCGTCAGAGTGCTTTAGAACACACGGTTTTGTCACCGCGGTTTAGTCGGGCGCGATTTTGTCGTTCACCCTTTTGTCAGTGAACCGTCAGAAGCTCAGTAAAATCACAGTTCTGCAATTCAAACACTACCCTTGCGCCACTGGAGATAAAAAAAACACTCAGCAGTTAAAACCAGTGGTGGTCCTAAACTGACACAGGTTCTTTAAGTGAAATAAATTGGTGAAGTTAATGTTTGCCTGTGGAATTTTTTTTTTTTAATATTAAGTGAGCTGAAATGACTGAGGAAGCTTTTTATAGGGCATTCAAGCAGGAAGGTCTTCCTAATGGTAGGCGTTATTTTTATTAACAGTGGTGAAGGTTTTTTTGATTATGAATTGTTTTATTATGATTTTATGGAAATTTTAATTGATATATATTGTAAGCTGTTTAGAGTTACTATTTATTCTGATGTTGGAACTGTTAAATAGGATATTAGACAATATAGAATATATAGACAATATTAGAGTAAAAGGACTACAAAATAATGCACATTAGTACAAATTTATATTTTTGCTAATGGTTTGGTATTGATGGTATAAGATTCACTAGATAATATTGAATATGTTAAGAGGAAGATTAAAATTTTGGAGAGATGGCGGTTTAAAAATAACTAAACTAAAGATATCAACTTTGACTAATGCAGAAGACAAAACAAATTGGAATATAAACTGGTTTAAAAGTTCTGAAAAAACTACAGTATTCGGGGATGATTCTTACTAAGAAAATTTCTAAGTTATATAAAAAGAATTATGTTAAAATATGGAAGGAGATAAAGTTGGATTTAAGTAGATAAGGAAAACTAGATTTGTCATTGATAGGAAGAATTTCAGTAATTAAAATGAACGCATTACTAAGATTGTTATTTTTATTCCAGACCATACTGATATTGATTAAATACTATTTTAAACAGTGACAGAGATATATTTATCTAAATTATTTGGCAAAATTTAAAAAAAACCCAAGAATTAAATATAAGCTTTTGCAGAATGCTAAAGAAAGAAGAGGTCTGAATTTGCCAGATCTTAAATTATATTATGATGCCTGTTGTTTGGTATGGTTAAAAGATTGGATAATTTGATGACTCACAAGTGGATGACTCACAACTGCAGTGCCAAATCTGCTATGAATCATATTGTGAAGTATGCAGATGACATGGCAGTGGTAGGTCTTATCTGGGATGACAATGAAGATGTTTATAGGGAAGAGATGTAGGCTCTGGTGAACTGGCGCAATAAAAGTAACATGGTTCTAAACATTAATAAAACAAAGGAGAGGCGACTTCCTGGGAGGAGCTTGCTGGTGGAGGCAGCAAAAAATCAGCTGCCTCCGAATTCCTGGCTACGTACCTGTTTAGAGGATCTTCCATCTGACGTCTTATCAGGTTTTCTTATCCTTCAGGCAAGAAGGAAAGAAGAAACTTTTGCTGGCAAATGCTCTTCGATTTTTGCAGCTTTTGTGCTTGCAAGGAAAGGGGGGCTAGCCCAAGGCAGAACGGCTGTCCGTGCTGGGAACTTCAAACTGCCTTGTGCAGGGACAAAGTAAGTCTCCCCCACTCTGCTCAAAGTTTTGTTTGATTTAATCTTATCACGAGCTGAATCCGTTTACTGCATGGACAATAATTGTTTATCAACATTTTAGCTTCTTTTCTTTTTCTCCTCCGAAAAATTATTTACTTAGAGGCTTTTAAAATGGCGCCGAGCAGGCTGGTTTCTCCGGTAATAACGAACACTTTTTGCTAATCCTCACAAGAATTCAAAACAAAAGAGATTGCTTATCATATGTTTGGTTTCACAATAGAAGAATTTTACTCCTTCATTAACTTTGCTTATTTGGAAGTTAAATGGTGATGAATCTGCTGAACGGTTTTGATACAATGTTTACTCACTGAAAGTTTTGCTAAGCCTTAAACTTCAAAATAAAAGCCTCTTTACTTAAAGCTGCATCTTCAGGCAATAGAGTTCTACTAACTGCAGGCAGATAAATTTTGAAATGGCCTCAAAACCAAATATTAACTTGAAGTCGTCACCCTCTACTTCCAGGGGCACATCTTCAGTGCCTGGCACAAAGCTGCAGCCTCCGCTTCCTACGCCCCCTGCTGGGATGTGTTAACGAAAGAATTTTTCCTGAGTAATCTAAGCGAGGCTCTTAATGCACAGACAATTAAAATGGAAGATAAGTTTAGAGATAATAGAGAGGAGAGAAAAGAGGAAATAAAAGAAATGAAAGAAGAAATTAAAAGTGAAATAAAAGGACTTAAACAGGAGCTGTATGAGAAATTTGACGCTAAGGTTGATAAAATTAGAGACGACATGCTGAGTCTTGTAACTGTATTAACAGAACATATTTCTGGAATGGAAGATACTCTAGAGGTTCTTAATGATGCCAATGCTAACTTGACATTGAAAACAGAGGTGGTGGAACAAAAAGTGGAAAATGCTGAAAAAGAAATTATTATGATACAGTACCGACAAATGGAGTTCGCATTAAGAGTAAGGGGGCTGCGTGAGGAGAAACAGGAGAACCTGAAACAGATCCTATCGGAAGCTTTTGATCGCCTGATGGGAAGACCAGGGACCAACCAAGACTGGCAAATTGACAAAGCTTACCGCGTTAACTCCTGGCTGGCAAAGCAGAAGCAGCTTCCTCGAGACATCGTTATATATTTTACTACAAGAGAGCTTAGAAATATGGTACTGCAAGCGTCTTATAACACTAAGCTTCAAATTGGCGGTCAAGACCTGGCTGTTTTGAAAGAGATACCACCTCAAATGTTAAGAGCCAGGAGAGACTACGCTTTTTTGGTCGAAGAACTCAGAAATCGTCAGATACAGTATAGATGGGATGCGCCATTTGGCATCATATTTACATTTGATAAGCAAAGGTACCGCCTCAACTCTGTATGGAAAGCCCGAGATTTTTATTATAATATATTGAAGGCCGGACACCCTGCACCATCTGGACCCAGAGAAAGACCACAAGAAGGACAGGATAGACAGCAAACTACACAACCACCAGACAAGATGGAGCATCTCTCTTCTCTAGAAGTGCAAGGTGCTATGGAACTAAGACCTAGCCGCATGACTACTAGACGTATGGAGAAACAAGCTAAAAAGCAACAGCATCAACAATCATCAGCCATCGATCAAGGAACTACAATAACAAATCTGGAAGCAGTGGGAGGAGCTAGACCTAAGGTTAAACAGGCCGTGCAGGAAGCTCTAAAAATGCTTCAACCAACCAAAGATGACAACTAAGATTTTAACATGGAATGTCAACGGACTGAATTCTCCACAGAAGAGGAAGAAAATATTTCATTATCTCAAACAGTTTAAGAACGATGTAATTTGTTTGCAAGAAACTCATATCAAGTCAACTGATTAAAAATATTTGATCAACTCAAAACTTGGTCAACATTTTGCAGCTTCTGCTATGGAAAAGAAGAATGGTATAGTTGTATACTTAAGAAAAGATATGAAAGCTGAATTAATAGAAGCAGATCCCTTCGGAAGATATATTGCTTTAGACTTAATCTTAGAAGGGAAAAAGACATTACTTTTGGGAATTTATGCTCCCAATCAACAGCAAGATAGATTCTATAGAAATCTTCATGCTAAATTAGTACAGTGGGACTATAGTTCCTGTATACTATTGGGTGACTGGAATGGAGTGATAGATACTAAGAGAGAGAAGAAGATTTCCCGCCTAAATACCAAGATGCGAGCAAAGTTACCCAAATCTTTCTTTGACATTATGGATGATTTTGAATTGAGAGATATTTGGCGAGAAAGAAATGCAGAGGAATATGACTTCACTTTCTTCTCGGACAGGCATCAATCCCTTTCAAGGATTGATTTTATCCTAACCACTAATGATTTGCTTTCTAGGGTCAAGAAAACAAAGATTGCAGCTAGGGTCCTTTCGGACCACAACCCAGTTTGGATGGAGTTGGGAAGGGTAGTGCAGGCAAGAAGGTCTTGGAGATTGAATGAAAACTTATTTAGATATGAAAAGTATATTAATGATTGTAAAAAATTACTATCTGAATATTTTGTTTTGAATATGAATAAGGGTACATCTATGGAATTTGTATGGGACACAAGCAAAGCGTATATGAGAGGAGTTTTGATGAATATAAATAAAACACATAGAAATAAGCAAGGGTTAAAACGAACAGAACTGGAAGAGGAAATTAAGAGAAAAGAGCTGGAGTTAACAATGAACCCAGACGATACAAAGGTTAAGGAAGCTATTAACATATTAAAATCTCAATTTGACATGTTGATCTCTGACCAGGTAGCTACTAATTTATTGTATGCAAAACACAATACTTTTTGTAATGCAAACAAACCTGGCAGATGGTTAGCTTATCAGATTAGGAAAAAAAGGAAAACTCGAAATATATCTAAACTGATTTACAGAGGGAAGGAGGTGTTTCAACAGGAAGAGATTCAAAAGGCTTTCTGGGAATTTTTTACAGAACTGTATAAAGGGGATAAAATTAATGGTTTAGACATAGACAAATATTTAGACAAAGAGAAAATACCTTCAGTTAGAGAAGAACACAGGCAAAAATTGAATCAACCAATAACCTCGGGGGAAATCCTGCAGGTAATTAAGCAATTAAAGTCAGGGAAAGCACCAGGTACAGATGGCTTGACAGCGGTTTACTATAAAAACTTACAGTTAGAAATGGTAGAACCTCTTAGAGAATTATTTAATATGATTCAAACGGAAGGTAAAGTCCCTCCATCTTGGAAGACAGCGTTTATATCTTTGATACCCAAAGAAGATCAAGATACTACTCAACCCAAAAATTATAGACCTATTTCATTACTGAATGTAGATTATAAAATTTTTACTAAAATATTAGCAAATAGGTTAATGTTGGTCATTCAACAATTGATACATATGGACCAAACAGGTTTTATACAAGGGAGACAGATGAAAAGTAATGTTAGATTAATTATTAATGCATTAGAATATTTGGGAAAGAACAACCAGATCCCTGCTGCGTTTATATTTTTGGATGCTGAGAAGGCCTTTGATCGAGTTAACTGGCAATTTCTGCTGAAGATACTGCAAAAAATGCAGATAGGAGATAATTTTTTACAGTCAATTAAAGCAATATACCAACAGCAAACAGCACAAATTATAGTCAATGGAAATTTAACAGACTCTTTTCAAATTGGAAAAGGTACAAGACAGGGCTGTCCTTTGTCCCCATTATTGTTTATTATAACTTTGGAAGTATTGTTGAATAAAATACGGGGCTTGGATGGTTTAAAAGGGATCAAGATTAGGCAGCAAGAATATAGAGTCCGCGCTTTTGCGGATGATTTGGTCATAATATTGGAACAACCGCAGGAATCCAGTATGGTTTTAATGAATACGATTAATCAATATGGTCAAGTGTCGGGTTTAAAATAAACTTAGGAAAAACCAAAATATTAGCTATAAATATGAATATTAAACAAAAGGAAGAATTAGGAGTGATGCTAGGATGTGAGGTAGTTAAAAAAGTCAAATATCTTGGAGTTAACATTTTAACTTCAAATGGGAAATTATATAAGCATAATTATGAACCACTTTGGCATAGCATACAGACAGAGATGAAAAAATGGGAGAAATTGCACTTATCTTTGCTGGGTAGGATAGCGGCAGTGAAAATGAACATTTTACCAAAATTTTTATTTCTTTTCCAAATGTTACCTATACTTAAAAAAGATGCGAACCTTTTAGAATGGCAGAAGGGTATCAACAAATTTGTGTGGGCAGGAAAGAAGCCGAGGGTAAAGATGAAAATAATGCAAGATGTACGTGAGAGAGGAGGATTGAAACTACCTAATTTAAAACTATATTATGATGCAGTGGCATTATCTGTAATTAGTGATTGGACTCATTTAACCAATGATAGAATATTGAATATTGAGGGACACGATCTGGTATTTGGTTGGCATGCATACCTGTTATTCAACAAAAAATTGGATAAGAATTTTAAAAGTCATATTTTAAGAAATGCTTTATTGCGGGTTTGGAAGAAATACCAATATAAATTAAATGACAAGATACCCATGTGGGCAATTCCTAGACACGCAATTGAAAATATGAATACAGCACAAAAACAGGACAGAATTACTTACAGACAGCTTCTTACCTCGGAAAGGGGGGTATTACAATTAAAATCTTTAGAGGTATTAAAAGAGGAGAAGGTAGTTCAAACATGGTTTCAGTATGGGCAATTACAGGCTAGGTGGAAAATAGATCAAAAAATTGGTTTTATCCAAGTTGAGGATAATCTGTTTAAACAAATAAGAGATCAAAGCTTAATGCATATAAAGAGGATATATAATGTATTAATACAGATGGATTCGGAAACAGAATTAGTTAAAGATTGTATGATAAAATGGGCTCAAAATATTGAGGAACCAATAATGTTGGATACATGGGAAAGAATCTGGGTAAGAAATGTGAAATTTACACAAGCTCAAAATCTGAGAGAAAATTTTTACAAGATGTTCTATAGATGGCATTTAGATCCTAAAAAGTTGGCTTCTATGTATCCGAATGTACAGCCTAAATGTTGGAGGTGTGGTTCTCTCGATGCTACATATTATCATATATGGTGGACCTGCCAAAAGGTTAAGGCATTTTGGATAAAAATATGGTGGGTCATGCAAAATGTTTTTAAAAGAAGGATAAAGTTTATTCCTCAGTTATTTTTACTAGGTATATGTACTGACTTTACAGTGGTAGAGACCAATTTGATTCTGCACCTGATAACTGCAGCAAGACTGTTGGTGGCGCAATATTGGAAGAAGGAAGACTTGCCTACAATCCAAGAATGGACATTGAAAGTAACAAACTTAGCCGAGATGGCTAAAATATCGGCATATCTCAAAGATCATTCAAATGAGATATATAAACGAGACTGGAAAAAATGGATTGACTATATACAAAATAAATACGTGACTAAGAAATTCCAGTTAGCCTATGCTTAAGATCAGAAATGATTTAAACTGTTAAAAGTCAGTTCAGTAAGAAGCAGCTAAGGTCAATCTAGAATGTCATTAATTTCTTTATTTCTTTTTTCTCAATAGATTTTAGACTGTGTTAGTTAAAAATCCATACCGTGTACGGGTTCTGGGAAGTCGGGGGGGGGAAGGAGGAGGGGGGTGGGGGTGGAGGGAGGGAGGGGCACACACAACAAAAAAAAATTGTACTTCAATGTCTTAATGATTGACAAATGATGACATATTTGTGTTTTTTTTAAAGAAAAATAAAAAAGTTCTGTTTTAAAAAAAATAAAAAAAAATAAAACAAAGGAGATTTTAGAAAGACCCGGCATAGTCATACTCCACCCAGCATCAAGGATGCAACTACAGAGCTATAGAGGTGGTCAACACTATTAAATATCTGGGGGGGTGCAGATAACTTACAATCTGAACTGATCTCTCAACACATCACCCTTAGTGAAGTATGCAAACCAGCATCTGCATTTCCTATGTTGGATGAGGAGAGGAAGCACATCTTGCCCCTTCTGTCTGGCCACTTTTTACAGAGGCATGATTGAGAGCATTTTAACAAACTGCATCACTATTTGGGTGATGCAGTTTGGTTTGGTGGTAGCAGTGCCTCAGATAGAGAGTCCACACAGAGAGTAGTAAGGACAGCTGAGAAGATTATAGGAAGCTCGTTTCCCATTATTCATGATACTGCTTATAATCGCTATGTTCTTAGAGCTCAAAGCATTGTCAGGGACCCCACATATCCATTTTATGGTCTGTTTCTGTTGCTCCCTTCTGGGGAGTATTTCGAAGTACTTCTAATAGAACTACCCAATCCTGTAACAGCTTTGTTCCCTACACCATCCATCTGATAAACTTACAAAATTCATTTTTCTTGCTATGTACATGTATTCAACCAAATTAAATTGTGCTGTTCTCTGTGTCATATAATATAAGTGGGTATATGCATAATTTATTTATTTCTGTCATGTTTATGTAATGTGTATTGAAGGTGGTTTATATAGCATTATTGATAAATATGGTTGGGAAAGCTTCTAACTATTTGTAGACCCATCACATAAAGCAGGCGTGTCAAACTCAAGGACAGCGGGCAAGATCTGGCCCACCAGGTGCTTAAATCTGGCCCACGGGGCTGGCTTGGAAATATCAAAGCACTGGTCTGCAGTACCTCTGCACCCCCGCATGCCTCGTTTCCTCCCTCCATGGACTCATGAAGCACACTGTCAGCGAAAAACGGGATGCACAGAGACCTCCCCCCCCTCCGGCCTGTTTTCAGCCTCCATAGCCTCCTGCAGCAGTCAGGAGGCTTCTGTGTGGCCCAATTATAGCTGGCAGAGTGCTACAGGAGCCATGGAGGGTGAAAACAAAGTGGGGGAGACTCACACGGTCTACACACCCTGTTTTGGCAGGTAAAGTGCTGCAGGAGGCCGTTCAGGGCAAAAACAGGGCAGAGGGGCCCACGTGTGCCCCCCCCCCCATGACCCATTTTGGTCGGCAGGATGTGGCAGGAGGCATCTGTCCTGTCTCCCCCCCTCCCTCCCCCCCAACCCATGGAGGAGAACTAAAATGCAGATCCAGCCCTTGAAGATATCCAGTTTCACACCCTTGATGTAAGGGGAGGAGAGCCTATTGATTTTTTGGATTTTTTTACTTACTTTTCAGCATCCAGCCAGGATGAATTCTTTATGTTTAATGTTAGATTTATTTTGACATTTTGAATCTTTTTTCTTTTTTGTACACAAGCTTTTTCTTTTCATTCCCAGTGTTGTGTTTGTTTTTCTGTTTGTTTTTTTTGTTTTTTGTATTTTTGTAAATAAAAGAAAATAAATATGTAAATGGTAAACACTGTCATGGCAAATATATCTATCAATGAAAAACTCCTCCTTTGGACTTCTAGACTTGCAGTGCAAAGTACTGCAGGGAAAGGAATTGATTTAGCTGAATGCCAATGCCAAACTGCATGAAATCTTTTGTTCAGCTGGGCACCTGAAACTGTTTATGAAAAGATTTTCTGCCTGAAGATATTCCTGTTATATTTCGAGGCATCAGAGGAGAAACCACATACAAAATCAGGGTGGGAATTACCCAGTAGTGTTTACATCTATTATTAATGCAATGCCTGAATAGGACTGCTCTTAAAGGTTACCAAAGATATTATGGGCCCAATCCTTCCAAAGTGTCAGGTCTGCCATCTTCGGCTTTGCATCTTGCTGGCATCCTGCCATCAAAAGTAATGAGGTGGAGACAAGAAAATGTTATCGAAGATCTACCAATTTTTGACCTGCCAAGATACTAATGAAGAGATGGACAAAAGCCTTCTAATAGTATGGGAGAGAAACCTAGGTTATGAAATTGAAATGGGCAAATGGTGGGATCTATGGAGTAAGACCATTAAACTTACAACATCTACTGCATTCAAAGAAAACATATACAAGATGGTTTAGAGGTGGCACTTCCCCCCAACGAGGTTAGCCAAAATGTTTCCTGGGTTATCTCCATTGTGTTGGAAATGTGGAAGAAAGGATGGCACATTCTATTATATTTGGTGGTCCTGTACTGAGGCCACGAAATATTGGAAAAGGATTAAAAAATGGTTAAAAGAGGTTACCGGGGCAAACATTGAATGGAGACCTGAGAACTTGTTACTAAGCATCAAACCAGATAACATAAGCAGTTCAATATGGCATTTGAGCCTGCATATAATTGTGGCCGCAAGAATAACCTATGCACAATTTTGGAAATCCACCACTATACCGTCGGAAGATGCTATAGTTAAAAAGATCTACGAATGTGCAGAAATGGACAGAATGACGGGTTGGCTGAGGGACAAAGGAGAAACAGAACATTATCTTAGCTGGAACCTATGGTATATGTGGGCGACTAGGAGAACAGCAGGGACTTAAAATGGGGAAAGTTAACATAGATACCGTAATAGATCCCTGAATCTTGCAATGAGAAGATGTGGCTTAGAGACTTAATAATGAGGAAAGAAAGAAAAAACTGGGCTGTGAATGACTGTCACCGGGGGGGGGGGGGGGGTTGTATGTTTAAAACGGCATTTGTATCTGTATGTTTTACTTTATATTGTTATGTATGATTTGTTTTGCTTATGTCGTTGTATTTATGTCGTTGTATTTTTCTTCCTGTTTTTTAAAGGTAATAATGTTTAATAAAAATTATATTAAAGTCTTCCTGGGAGGAGCCTACTGGTGGGGGCAGCAAAAAATCAGCTGCCTCCGAATTCCTGGCTACGTACCTGTTTAGAGGATCTTCCATCTGACGTCTTATCAGGTTTTCTTATCCTTCAGGCAAGAAGGAAAGAAGAAACTGTTTTGCTGGCAAATGCTCTTCGATTTTTGCAGCTTTTGTGCTTGCAAGGAAAGGGGGGCTAGCCCAAGGCAGAACGGCTGTCCGTGCTGGGAACTTCAAACTGCCTTGTGCAGGACAAAGTAGGTCTCTCCCACTCTGCTCAAAGTTTTGTTTGATTTATTCTTATCACGAGCTGGATCCGTTTACTGTGGACAATAATTGCTTATCAACATTTTAGCTTCTTTTCTTTTTCTCCTCCGAAAAATTATTTACTCAGAGGCTTCTAAAATGGCGCCGAGCAGGCTGGTTTCTCCGGTAATAACGAACACTTTTTGCTAATCCTCACAAGAATTCAAAACAAAAGAGATTGCTTATCATTTGTTTTGGTTTTACAATAGAAGAATTTTACTCCTTCATTAACCTTGCTTATTTGGAAGTTAAATGGTGATGAATCTGCTGAATGGTCTTGTTACAATGTTTACTCACTGAAAGTTTTGCCAAGCCTTAAACTTCAAAATAAAAGCCTCTTTACTTAAAGCTGCATATTCAGGCAATAGAGTTTTATTAACTGCAGGCAGATAAATTTTGAAATGGCCTCAAAACCAAATATTAACTTGAAGTCGTCACCCTCTACTTCCAGGGGCACATCCTCAGTGCCTGGCACAAAGCTGCAGCCTCCGCTTCCTACACCCCCTGCTGGGGATGTGTTAACGAAAGAATTTTTCCTGAGTAATCTAAGCGAGGCTCTTAATGCACAGACAATTAAAATGGAAGATAAGTTTAGAGATAATAGAGAGGTGGTAAAGCAGGAGAGAAAAGAGGAAATAAAAGAAATGAAAGAAGAAATTAAAAGTGAAATAAAAGGACTTAAACAGGAGCTGTATGAGAAATTTGATGCTAAGGTTGATAAAATTAGAGACGACATGCTGAGTCTTGTAACTGTATTAACAGAACATATTTCTGGAGTGGAAGATACTCTAGAGGTTCTTAATGATGCCAATGCTAACTTGACATTGAAAACAGAGGTGGTGGAACAAAAAGTGGAAAATGCTGAAAAAGAAATTATTATGATACAGTACCGACAAATGGAGTTCGCATTAAGAGTAAGGGGGCTGTGTGAGGAGAAACAGGAGAACCTGAAACAGATCCTATCGGAAGCTTTTGACCGCCTGATGGGAAGACCAGGGACCAATCAAGACTGGCAAATTGACAGAGCTTACCGCGTTAACTCCTGGCTGGCAAAGCAGAAGCAGCTTCCTCGAGACATCGTTATATATTTTACTACAAGAGAGTTTAGAAATATGGTACTGCAAGCATCTTATAACACTAAGCTTCAAATTGGCGGTCAAGACCTGGTTGTTTTGAAAGAGATACCACCTCCAATGTTAAGAGCCAGGAGAGACTACGCTTTTTTGGTCGAAGAACTCAGAAATCGTCAGATACAGTATAGATGGGATGCACCATTTGGCATCATATTTACATTTGATAAGCAAAGGTACCGCCTCAACTCTGTATGGAAAGCCCGAGATTTTTATTATAATATATTGAAGGCCGGACACCCTGCACCATCTGGACCTAGAGAAAGACTACAAGAAGGACAGGATAGACAGCAAACTACACAACCACCAGACAAGATGGAGCATCTTTCTTCTCTAGAAGTGCAAGGTGCTATGGAACCAAGACCTAGCCGCATGACTACTAGACGTATGGAGAAACAAGCTAAAAAGCAACAGCATCAACATTCATCGGCCATCGATCAAGGATCTACAACAACAAATCTGGAAGCAATGGGAGGAGCTAGACCTAAGGTTAAACAGGCCGTGCAGGAAGCTTTAAAAATGCTTCAACCAACCAAAGATGACAACTAAGATTTTAACATGGAATGTCAACGGACTGAACTCTCCACAGAAGAGGAAGAAAATATTTCATTATCTCAAACAGTTTAAGAACGATGTAATTTGTTTGCAAGAAACTCATATCAAGTCAACTGATCAAAAATATTTGATCAACTCAAAACTTGGTCAACATTTTGCAGCTTCTGCTATGGAAAAGAAGAATGGTATAGTTGTATACTTAAGAAAAGATATGAAAGCTGAATTAATAGAAGCAGATCCCTTCGGAAGATATATTGCTTTAGACTTAATCTTAGAAGGGAAAAAGACATTACTTTTGGGAATTTATGCTCCCAATCAACAGCAAGATAGATTCTATAGAAATCTTCATGCTAAATTAGTACAGTGGGACTATAGTTCCTGTATACTATTGGGTGACTGGAATGGAGTGATAGACACTAAGAGAGATAAGAAGATTTCCCGCCTAAATACCAAGATGCGAGCAAAGTTACCCAAATCTTTCTTTGACATTATGGATGATTTTGAATTGAGAGATATTTGGCGAGAAAGAAATGCAGAGGAATGTGACTTCACTTTCTTCTCGGACAGGCATCAATCCCTCTCAAGGATTGATTTTATTCTAACCACTAATGATTTGCTTTCTAGGGTCAAGAAAACAAAGATTGCAGCTAGGATCCTTTCGGACCATAACCCAGTTTGGATGGAGTTGGGAAGGGTAGTGCAGGCAAGAAGGTCTTGGAGATTGAATGAAAACTTATTTAGATATGAAAAGTATATTAATGATTGTAAAAAATTACTATCTGAATATTTTGTTTTGAATATGAATAAGGGTACATCTATGGAATTTGTATGGGACGCAAGCAAAGCGTATATGAGAGGAGTTTTGATGAATATAAATAAAACACATAGAAATAAGCAAGGGTTAAAACGAACAGAACTGGAAGAGGAAATTAAGAGAAAAGAGCTGGAGTTAACAATGAACCCAGACGATACAAAGGTTAAGGAAGCTATTAACATATTAAAATCTCAATTTGACATGTTGATCTCTGACCAGGTGGCTACTAATCTATTATATGCAAAACACAATACTTTTTGTAATGCAAACAAACCTGGCAGATGGTTAGCTTATCAGATTAGGAAAAAAAGGAAAACTCGAAATATATCTAAACTGATTTACAGAGGGAAGGAGGTGTTTCAACAGGAAGAGATTCAAAAGGCTTTCTGGGAATTTTTTACAGAACTGTATAAAGGGGATAAAATTAATGGTTTAGACATAGACAAATATTTAGACAAAGAGAAAATACCTTCAGTTAGAGAAGAACACAGGCAAAAATTGAATCAACCAATAACCTCGGGGGAAATCCTGCAGGTAATTAAGCAATTAAAGTCAGGGAAAGCACCAGGTACAGATGGCTTGACAGCGGTTTACTATAAAAACTTACAGTTAGAAATGGTAGAACCTCTTAGAGAATTATTTAATATGATTCAAACGGAAGGTAAAGTCCCTCCATCTTGGAAGACAGCGTTTATATCTTTGATACCCAAAGAAGATCAAGATACTACTCAACCCAAAAATTATAGACCTATTTCATTACTGAATGTAGATTATAAAATTTTTACTAAAATATTAGCAAATAGGTTAATGTTGGTCACTCAACAATTGATACATACGGACCAAACCGGTTTTATACAAGGGAGACAGATGAAAAGTAATGTTAGATTAATTATTAATGCACTAGAATATTTGGGAAAGAACAACCAGATCCCTGCTGCGTTTATATATTTTTGGATGCTGAGAAGGCCTTTGATCGAGTTAACTGGCAATTTCTGTTGAAGATACTGCAAAAAATGCAGATAGGAGATAATTTCTTACAGTCAATTAAAGCAATATACCAACAGCAAACAGCACAAATCATAGTCAATGGAAGTCTAACAGACTCTTTTCAAATTGGAAAAGGTACAAGACAGGGCTGTCCTTTGTCCCCATTATTGTTTATTATAACTTTGGAAGTATTGTTGAATAAAATACGGGGCTTGGATGGTTTAAAAGGGATCAAGATTAGGCAGCAAGAATATAGAGTCCGCGCTTTTGCGGATGATTTGGTCATAATATTGGAACAACCGCAGGAATCTAGTATGGTTTTAATGAATATGATTAATCAATATGGTCAAGTGTCGGGCTTTAAAATAAACTTAGGAAAAACCAAAATATTAGCTATAAATATGAATATTAAACAAAAGGAAGAATTAGGAGTGATGCTAGGATGTGAGGTAGTTAAAAAAGTCAAATATCTTGGAGTTAACATTTTAACTTCAAATGGGAAATTATATAAGCATAATTATGAACCACTTTGGCATAGCATACAGACAGAGATGAAAAAATGGGAGAAATTGCACTTATCTTTGCTGGGTAGGATAGCGGCAGTGAAAATGAACATTTTACCAAAATTTTTATTTCTCTTCCAAATGTTACCTATACTTAAAAAAGATGCGAACCTTTTAGAATGGCAGAAGGGTATCAACAAATTTGTGTGGGCAGGAAAGAAGCCGAGGGTAAAGATGAAAATAATGCAAGATGTACGTGAGAGAGGAGGATTGAAACTACCTAATTTAAAACTATATTATGATGCAGTGGCATTATCTGTAATTAGTGATTGGATTCACTTAACCAATGATAGAATATTGAACATTGAGGGACACGATCTGGTATTTGGTTGGCATGCTTACCTGTTATTCAACAAAAAATTGGATAAGAACTTTAAAAGTCATATTTTAAGAAATGCTTTATTGCGGGTTTGGAAGAAATACCAATATAAATTAAATGACAAGATACCCATGTGGGCAATTCCTAGACACGCAATTGAAAATATGAATACAGCACAAAAACAGGACAGAATTACCTACAGACAGCTTCTTACCTCGGAAAGGGGGGTATTACAATTAAAATCTTTAGAGGTATTAAAAGAGGAGAAGGTAGTCCAAACATGGTTCCAGTATGGGCAATTACAGGCTAGGTGGAAAATAGATCAAAAAATTGGTTTTATTCAAGTTGAGGATAATCTGTTTAAACAAATAAGAGATCAAAGCTTAATGCATATAAAGAGGATATATAATGTATTAATACAGATGGATTCGGAAACAGAATTAGTTAAAGATTGTATGATAAAATGGGCTCAAAATATTGAGGAACCAATAATGTTGGATACATGGGAAAGAATCTGGGTAAGAAATGTGAAATTTACACAAGCTCAAAATCTGAGAGAAAATTTTTACAAGATGTTCTATAGATGGCATTTAGATCCTAAAAAGTTGGCTTCTATGTATCCGAATGTACAGCCTAAATGTTGGAGGTGTGGCTCTCTCGATGCTACATATTATCATATATGGTGGACCTGCCAAAAGGTTAAGGCATTTTGGATAAAAATATGGTGGGTCATGCAAATTGTTTTTAAAAGAAGGATAAAGTTTAGTCCTCAGTTATTTTTACTAGGTATATGTACTGACTTTACAGTGGTAGAGACCAATTTGATTCTGCACCTGATAACTGCAGCAAGACTGTTGGTGGCGCAATATTGGAAGAAGGAAGACTTGCCTACAATTCAAGAATGGACATTGAAAGTAACAAACTTACTTTCAAATGGCTAAAATGGCTAAAATATCGGCATATCTCAAAGATCATTCAAATGAGAGATATAAACGAGACTGGAAAAAATGGATTGACTATATACAAAATAAATACGGGACTAAGAAATTCCAGTTAGCCTATGCTTAAGATCAGAAATGATTTAAACTGTTAAAAGGCAGTTCAGTAAGAAGAAGCTAAGGTCAATCTAGAATGTCATTAATTTCTTTATTTCTTTTTTCTCAATAGATTTTAGACTGTGTTAGTTAAAAATCCATACCGTGTACGGGTTCTGGGAAGTCGGGGGGGGGGGAAGGAGGAGGGGGGGTGGGGGGGGTGGAGGGAGGGAGGGGTACACACAACAAAAAAAAATGTATTTCAATGTCTTAATGATTGACAAATGATGACATATTTGTGTTTTTTTTAAAAGAAAAATAAAAAAGTTCTGTTAAAAAAAAATTATATTAAAAAAAAAAAGTAATGAGGGACAGGCATGGGATGAACAAATGGGCAATAAACATGTATGGGAATGCGATGGGAAATAGGGAGGAGGGATGAGTGTAATGAAGACCAGAGACGCACAGAAAAGGTTTGTGCCAGCACTCAAGGCCATGTACCCTGAGAGTGGAATGTGAACTACCCCAAAACACCTCAGCATTTATCAAAATACCTATGCGTACTTCATTGGCTGAAGATGAACTGATAATGGGGGGAGGGCTGGGATGAGGGGAACAATTTGTAACTTTTACACATGGAAAAACTTATTATTACCATATTTTTCTGAGTATAAGACGTACCTTTTTCCCTCAAAAAAGAGGCTGAAAATCTGGGTGCATCTTATACACTAATACAGCATTTTTTGCCTCCTGAAGCCCCGCCCCTTCACCAAAATGGCCGTGCATAGCCTTATGAAAGCTTTCATAAGCTGGGGAGGGCAGAAATGAGCAAAAAATTGGCCGTTTTTTACTTCCCCCAGCCCCCAGCAGCACTCTATAAGCCTTCAGAAGGCTATGGATGCAATTTTTTTGACAAAAAATGGCCCATTTTCGTGCAAATGGGCTGTTTTTTGCTCATTTTTGCCCCTCTCCCCGGAGCACTCTGCAAGCTCTCCCCCAAGGTTATTCATGCATTTGGGGGGAGGGAGAAACAGACCCGTTTTCACAAAAAACCAGGCCATTTTGGGGAGGTTTGCAGAGTGCAAAAACTCTTTTTTTCACTTTTGGAAAGCTCTTTAACTGGTTGATGAGAATTACATTGACCAAGTGCTGTGCCAGCAGAAACAAAGTCTTAAGTGCAGCAGATTGTCAGCGATTTCTTTCTCCAGCACATGGATAAATACACCTGGAAATATCTACCTCCTACTACCTTCTCTCTCTCTCCCTACCTACCTACTGTATTTTTCTCTCCTCTCTATCTACCTACATACCTATCTACTCTCTCTCTCCCTACCTATCTACTGTATTTCTCTCTCTCTCTATCCCTCTACCTACCTACCTACCTACCTACTCTCTCTCTCTCCCTACCTACCTACTGTATTTCTCTCTCTTTCTCCCTCTCTAACCCTCTATCTACCTATCTACTTTTTTTAAAAAAATGCCTCTTCAAAATCGTGGTACGTCTTATACTCCAGTGCATCTTATACTCTGAAAAATATGGTAGTTCTAAGTCTGACTTTGCTGCAATTTAGTAAAAGAACTTATCACTTCAACCAAATGGAGTCAAGGGTCTTATCTAAGGGACCTACCTGTAGGAGGTCTAACACAAAGCATCAATGTACAGTCCTTGATATTTAGCACATGCAGTACCTATATTTAGTTTTTTTCAAATTTTTCAGAGAAAGACATATCAGAAATACCTCTTAGCAGCTTATTGCACAGTTAATGGCTGTCTTTAATGTAAATCTGTGTTCTAATATCTGATTATACATCCATTAATCCTGACAAGTTTCCCATAAATTCCATCTTTCAATTACTTTGTATTCTAATACTTTCTAAAAACACCAGAACCAGGTGATGTTGAAAGCTAGTTCCCTGTGTTTTGAAAAATTGACATCAACTTTCATGACCAGTCATGGAAACTCAGGTTCCTCTAGAATAGGATAGGATAGGATAGGGATAGGAATAGGGATAGATTAAGCTGGAAGGAACTTTTTCCAGCCGCCTGCTCAAGCAGGAGAACCTATACTATTTCAAATAAGTGACTGTCTAGATCTGTGATGGCAAACCTATGGCACATGTGCCACAGGTGGAACACAGAGCCATATGTACCAGGATGCGAGCCATCAGCTCTAGCACCGGTCAGCTGATTTTCAGCCTGGAGGCTGTTTTCACCCTCCCCAGGCTTCAGGAAAGCCTCCGGAGCATGGGGAAAGCCTCCAGAGGATGCCCAAGCCTTCTCTTGTATTACAAAAAATGGACGAAAGTCCCGAAGCTTTCTTCCAAAGGCTGGTTGAAGAATATAAAACCTACACCCCAATCAATCCCCTGGATCCTGAAAATGCCCACATATTATCCATGGCTTTCATATCGCAGAGTGCCCTGGACATTAAATGGAAACTCCAGAGGCAAGAAGGAGCTTTAGGAATGAATATGAGCCAATTAATGGAAATTGCACATAGGGTCTTTGTGAATAGAGGCAAAGTGGAAGAAAGGAAGAAAGATGACAGGATGCAACGTAAGGCTGAACTGCTGGCAGTTGTGTTGTCAAATAATTCCAAAACCCGGGATAGAGATAGATGTAATTGGTATAAGGAAGAAGGCCACTGGCAACAAGAATGTCCCAAGAGACTTGAAGTTGGAATAAGGGGACAAGGAAGTGGACAGAATAGAAGAGTGGACCATGGTCATTTGACTCGAGAAGTCAAGATTTATGATTCCCAGAGAGGAAAAAGGGGAGGAGGAATGAAGCCCCATGGATTCCAGGGCAAATGTCGAAGTCGGCACCAAAAAGGGACAGAAGCTATAGTCTTGGCCACAATAGATGAGTGGCTTGAAGACTGAAGGGGACCAGGGTTTAGTCAAGCCCCCTCTGAACTCTTGGTCCGAATGAAGATAGGGGCAATAATGTAACCTTTTTAGTAGACACAGGAGCATCTAGATCTGTGATTACAAAGCCCTTGGCTCCCTTTTCCAATAATGTATTAAATATCCAAGGGGTCGATGGTCTAATAAATCGTCGCCCTGTATTAAAGCCCCTGAAATGTTCCCTGAATGGAAGAAATATATACACCAATTCATCTATATGCCTGAGTGTCCAGTTCCTCTTTTGGGTCATGACATCCTATGCAAGATGGGAGACACCCTGTCCTTTGAGGAAGATAAGATGGCCCTGGTGATGAGGCACCCCCCAGATGAGATATGGCGAGTAATGGTGGCTCAAGAGAGTCAGGTCCCCGATACCTGGCAGGAGGTCAAAGTGCACCAGTTGTGGGCAGAAGATAATCCACCAGGCCATGCATCTCATCATGCACCGATAATTATACAAGTGAAGCCTCAAGCAGTGCCCATCTGCCTCAGGCAGAAAAGTTATCCTCATCCCGTTGCACAGGCGATTCAGGATCATATTGTCAAATATTTAAGAGTAGGCATTCTAAGAACAATACAATTCCCTTGGAACACCCAAATTCTACCCATACGAAAACCTGATGGCTCTTTCAGGCCAGTCCAAGACCTGAGGATTGTGAATTTAGCCACAATCACTGTCCACGCTATCGTTCCCAACCCATATACTCTTTTGAGCCTGATCCCAGCCTCAGCCAATTGATTCTCAGTGGTAGATTTGAAGGATGCCTTCTTGACCATCTCAATACATAGAGGCAGTCAGAAACTGTTTACTTTTGAGTGGGAAGACCCAGTAACAGGTTGAAAGAGGCAATATGCTTGGACTACGCTTCCTCAAAGATTTAAAAATTCACCCACCCTTTTTGGTGAAGCCTTAGCCTCAGACCTAGAAGATTTCCAGCCTTGCGAAGACGGAGATGTGCTACTCCAATATGTAGATGATATCTTAGTAACTGGACAGACGAAGGAGACATGTTGGGACAATACCAATCAACTGCTTCATCTGTTAATGGACAAGGGATATCATGCCTCAAGGCAAAAGGCTCAGTTGGTGAAGCCCCAGGTTAAATACTTAGGTTACACCATAAGTCAGGGACAGAGGGCAATAGGACATGAGCAAAAAGAAACTAGGTGCCGAATTGCCGAACCGATGACTAGGAAAGAATTACGGGGATTTTGGGGCACTGCAGGATTTGTACGATATGGATCCCTAATTTTGCTCTTCTAGCCAAACCCCTTTACGAATCCTCAAAGGGGATGAAAAAAAACCCTTTGTTTGGGGTTTGGAACAGAAGCGGGCATTTGAAGTCTTAAAGTCAAAATTATCCCAGACTCCAGTGATGGGATTTCCCAATCTGGAAAAACCCTTTAATCTCTTTGTGGACTCAAAAGGCAATTCAGCGCTGGGAGTCCTGACACAAGAAAAGGGAAGTTGGCAGCAGCCTGTGGCTTATCTGTCCAAGCAGCTGGATGGTGTGGCGAAAGGCTGGCCACACTGCCTTAAAATCCTGGCCGCCACGGCTCTTTTGATGGAGCAAGCTAATAAATTAACCTTTGGACAGCCAACCACTATCTATACCAGCCATGTAATTCAAGGAGTCTTAGAAACAAAGGGCCATTTACAGTTAGCGAACCCCAGAATTTACAAGTATCAGGCTCTCCTTACTCAGAATCTGCAAGTAACCTTGAAGCAAATGAATGCCCTAAATCTAGCCACTCTCTTGCCAATACCGGGACCTGAAATGGAACATAACTGTATGCAAGTCATTGAGAGCCAGTTTTCATGCAGGGCGGACTTAACTGATATACCGCTGAAACCTGCAGACCATAACTTGTTTACAGACGGGTCGAGCTTCATCTCTACAGGAGAACACTATGCAGGCTATATGGTAGTCTCGCTTGACCGAGTCATAGAAAGCGGACCACTTCCAAAAGGCACTAGCACCCAGGTAGCGAAATTGTGGGCTCTGATCCGGGCACTAGAAAGGACAAAGAATGAGAGCGTGAACATCTGGACTGACTCTAAGTATGCCTTCCTCATCTTGCATGCTCATGCAGCCATTTATAGGGAAAGAGGTCTCTTAACAGCCTTAAGAAAAGAAATCAAATACCCCTTCCTTATCGGCAACCCGACACGATCAGGGCCACCCTGACATGACCACTTATGTAGCATTGGAGATGCCGAAGGCAGAGGAACTCCAGGCAACTGTAGACTTGAGGGACAAAAACAAGGAGAGTGGTATATACTTCCATACAGAAGGATTTTTGTACCGGCTAACTTAGCCTGGCCAATAGTAAAAGACTCTCATTCAACAACGCATATGAGCAAAACTGCTTTAGACGAAGCGCTTCAACATATATCTTACATCGACTGCCTCCACTCACTATGTGCCCATGTGAGCGAGAGATGTAACACATGTACTCAAGTTAATTCAAGGCAAGGACCTAGATTCCCCACTGGAAGCCAACCCAGAGGATATTACCCCATGGATTCATTAGTTGTTGATTTCACAAATATGCCCAAGTGTGGACTCTATAAAGCTATGCTGGTTATGGTGTGTAATTATACACAAACACAAAGCAGGCATGCATGGCCAGAATCCTACTTAAAGATATTGTGCCCTGATATGGAGTTCCCTCATTCATCAGACAACAGCCCTGAGTTTATGCACCAAGTAATTCAAAAGCTAGCAAAATCCTTAGGGACCTGATGGAGGCTTGATTGTTCCCTACTCCGCCAAAGTGGGGTCGTGCTGAACGCGGGAACCGCACTGGTAAGGAAAAGATAACCAAGGTGTGCCTTGACACCCACCTTAAATGGGTGGAAGCCTTACCCTTGGCACTCTGGTCTGTGAGATGTACGCCATGCAAGGGACTTAAATTATCTCCTTTTGAAATGATGTTTGGAAGGCCACTGGTTATAAGCCCTAATTTGAAAAATCACATAGGGGACCTAGGACAACTGTGGACCTCATGGGTGAATCAAATGGTTTGACAATTAACTAAGCAAATACAAGAAATCCAGCAATACTGTGTTTCTCTTACCCCACCATTTCTGATGACTTCTAGTCATAATATTCAGGTGGGAGACCGAGTTTGGGTGAAACACTGGAAAGGGGAGAATCTAAAACCTAGATCAGTGGTTCCCAAAGTGGGTGGTACCGCCCTTGGGGGCAGTGGGATGACTTAGGGGAGCGTTAAGAGGCAAGGGTGGTGGCAAGGGGTGCTAAGAGGCAGGGGGCATCAGGGGGGCGCTAAGGAGACAACCCAAAGGGGACAACCTCCCAGCAGCATCTCAGGCAACTTTCTCTCTTGCCGAGGAAGGTGGGTTTTGCCTTGAAACTTGCTGTTCCAGCAATCTGAAGTGGACATTCTCCCAGGAGCGTCTCAGGCACCTTTCTCTCTTGCCGCGCAAGGAAGCAAAGCCAAATTTGTTTATTTAACCTCCCACTCCAGCCTCCCCTGTCCTACTGCATTAAGATCCCCACGCTTCCCATTTCTGCTGGAAGCATGCAGGCCATGTGAGCGAGCAGGCGCGCGAGGCCCCTCGATGATCTGAGGGGAGCCGGGAGGTGCCAAACTGCACCCAGCCATCCTCACTCCCTCGCGGCTATGGGTGGGAGCCCCTGAGATGCCGCTGGGAGAATGTCCCCCTTCGGGTTGCTGTGACAGCAAATTTCAAGGGAAAATGCAGCTGCTGGAATCAGTGCGCCTGCAACTTAATGCTCTCCAAGAAGCCTGCATTACCAGGAGTAGCAGAAGAGCAGCCGCAGGCGCCACTGCTACCCCTGGTGTCCAGCATCCTCCTCAGGAGCCTCAAGTTGCAGCCGTTTGCATGTCTCTCCCAAGCGTCTCTCGGGAGATGAAATGGCAGGCACCCCACTGGCAGATCCTGTGGGTGAAAGGCAAGTGAAGGGTGCAGTGACAGGAGAGGCTGGCCGTCCCTGAAGCCAGCTCTTGAGGAAGGAGGCAGAGATGAGGCCCGGGGCTCGCTTCCCTTCATCCTCCAAGAGCTGCAGGTGGCAGGGAAAACGAGGCTTCTTTGCCAGCTTCCCAACTGGCAAAACAGAATTTTTTGCCAACTGGAAGGTATGTGTATGAGAGAGAAAGAGTGGGGGTGAGAGAGAGAAAGAGAGAATAAAAGGAAGGAAGAGGGAGAGAGAGAGAGAAAAGAGAGAGAGACAAAGAGAAAGAAAGAAAGAAAGAAAGAAAGAAAGAAAGAAAGAAAGAAAGAAAGAAAGAAAGAAAGAAAGAAAAAGAAGGAAAGAGAAAGTAAGTGGGGGAGACAGACAAGAAAGAAAGAAGGAACAAAGGAAGGAAGGAAGGAAGGAAGGAAGGAAGGAAAGAAGAGAAAGGGAGAAAAGAAAAAAGAGAGAGACACACAAGAAGGAAAGAATGGACGGAAGGAAGAAAAAGAAAGGAAAAAAGGAAAGAGGGAAAGAGAGATAAGAAAGAAAGAAAGAAAGAAAGAAGGAAGGAAGGAAGGAAGGAAGGAAAGAAGGAAGGAAAAGAAAGAGAACTTATGATCGCAATTTTGGTTGCTAAGCAAGAGTATTGTTAAATGAGTTTCACCACATTTTACAAGTTGGCCACTCCCACCCGGTCACATGACCGCCAAACCATGCCCACAAAATAGGCCATAGGTACTAAAATAGGTTCTAAAAAATGTTGAAACCCACCACTGGTATATGTGTATGTTTGTGAGGGAGAGAAAAAATAATTAAAGTCATTGATCTAAAGATGAAAAACTTTAGATAAAAGACAAAAGTGTTTATTATCCATTTTGGGTTTCTTACAAGAACATCTTTTTGTGTAAGTTTGTGATATCTTAATGATATCTGTTGCAGTTTTGTGCTTTGTGATAATACCTTACTGAGATTACTTCTTTCAATATCTACACAGGAATTATCATATACTAAGAACAGTGAATAGTTACTAAATTTTTCTGAGTTTACTAAGTTACTAGTTACTAAGGTTCTTGATAAATGACTATCACACTTTGAAAACCTGGTATCACTGGATCATGTTCAACAATTTTGTTGAATTAACATTAACTAAATTGGATTTTGAATAAATGTGCAATTAATTGTTACAGTTTTGAATGTTACTGTTACTACCTTCCTTCCATCGTGCAAACCGCCGAGTCACATGACCCCCCCAGCCACACCCGCCAAGTCACGCCCACAGAACTGGTAGTAAAAATTACTGTCTAGAGTCACTTAATATTGAGATATGTGGCAAACAAATACAAAATCTATTAAACTTGCTAATACTATGTTTATCACAGTGTAGATTTATTTTCTTCCTAGCTGTTTACCATAAGTGCAATATCTACTTTTTTCAGATCAACAAGTTGTTGAATCATTGGTTGTGACAGGAATTGAGAAACCAGTTTGTTGTCTGATCCTGATGTCATGGAATGAGAGACTGGCCCAAAATCTCCCAGCCATGCCTAAAATAGAATTAAAACTCAGTTTCCTGGTTTCTAGCCTGATGCCTTAACCACTAGACTGGGGGTCAGCAACCTGCGGCTCTGGGGCCTCATGCGGCTCTTTATCTGTGGCTTTCTGCTGTGGCTCCCTGTTGGGTGATCCCACCACTGGCTGGTTCTGCCCCTCGCCCTCCCCTCCCAGTCACTCTTGCCTGGCCTGAGAAGGTAAGGATGACAGTGGGGATGGAGAAGCAGCTGGAGCTGATTCTCTGGTGCCTCCTTGTTGCTGGAGCTTCTTCCAGCCCTTGTTGGTGCTGGGCATGCCTCAGTCACTTGGGGTGATGCGCAACCCGACCTGGCCGTGATCAACACCAGCCTCGCTAACATGAGGATTGGCAGGGTGGTAATGGGATCCAGGAGGACGGAATGACAGAAAGGTGCCGGCAGCACCCAGCCACAGCTTTAAAACGGCTGTGGTGGGGCCAGGATGGTGCACACAAGTGGGTAGACCCTCCTCAAGTGAGTGCACACATGCTCCGCACACACCTTTGCTCTGCTTTGGCCGAGCCCGGTCACTCACTTGAGGAGGGCCTCCTGGTCGTGCGCACCCTCCCGGCCTCGCCACAGCCAAACAGGGGGTCGCGAGAAGAGAAGGAGGGGGAGGAGAGAGGAGGGTCACTGGAGCCTTAATGCAGGAGCAAAGTGGCCTTGTACTTGCCTCTGTACATGTTCAAGGCAGCCCTCACCTCCCGCCGCACAAGGGGTGAGGGGAGAGATGAGAGAAAGAAAAGGGAATTCTCTTGTTCTTTCTCTCATCTCTCTATGTTTCATGCGCGCACGTGCACACACAAATACACACACACACACAAGCAGGATACCCTCCTGGAGGTGGCAATGGTGACTCCTCCTCCCACTGCCATCACTGCACGCTCAGATGAGTAGCCAGCTACACTGCACAGGAGAGCCAGAGCTCTTCCCTTCCTGTATTCAGCAGCAGCGGCAGCACGAAGAGGACCACAGCTGGCACTCAGCTGTCCGCAAAGGATGCAAAATTGCAAAAAGCAGTCAATCGCAGGCAGGGCAGAGAAAACCCCAGGGGCACTAGGGTGCAAAAGAGAAATGAGAAAATGATGAAGGAAATGAATGAGAGAGGAAAGAGAAACAAATGAGAAAGAGAGAGAAGAGGAGAGGGAGAGAGAAATGAAAGAGAGCAGGAGGGTGAGAATGAGAGAGAGGAAGAAGAGAGGAAAACAAATGAGAGAGAGAGAGAGAAGGAAGAGAAAGAAAGAAAGAAATGGAGAGGAAAAAGAAAAGCAAATGAGAGAGAGAAATGAGAGAAAAGGTAGAAAAAGAGAGAAATGGGAAAATGATGGAGAGAATGAGAGAGAGGAAAAAGGGAAACAAATGAGAGAGAGAAGAGGGATGAGAGCGCTGAAGGGAGAGAATAAGAGAGGGAAATAAATGAGAGAAGGGTGAAAGAAATAAAGAGAAAGAACAAAAGAATGAACAAAAGAAAGAAGAGTGGGAGGGGAGGAAAAAAGAGAGAAAAACAGAAATGAGATGGAGGGAGGGGGAGAGAGAGACGTATTTCCCACATAAAACACCGGGAGCCACAAAGCTGGATAGGCATGACTGGGGGATGTCATGTGATTGGGTGGGAGTGATGTTGAATTAGCCATGGCCACCCAGGTTCTGAGGCTCCCCATGTTTTCTGTGGTAAATGGGACCAAATGGCTCTTTGAATGTTTAAGTTTGCAAACCCCTGCATTAGACCAAACTGGCCCTCAGTATAGATTAGGGTATGTGTTCTGACCCCACTCATCCTTCACCAAAGCACGCCGAGACAAAGATACTTCAAGGATTTATTAACACACAGACAGGACCTTGGCAGCAATCCAGCACAGTCCAGACCTTGGCAGCAATCCAGCACAGATTAGACATTGGCAGCAATCCAACACAGACTAACCTTGGCAGCTATCCAGCCTGCCAAGCTAGCCACAAAAGTTCTCCAGCTCTAGTGAATACGTTGACTCCTGCAAAGGGCGTGTGCACAATCATTCCTTTTATAGTCTTGAGAGGAGCCTAATTACCAACAGCTGAGTGCAATTATCTCCTGTAACTGCGCAACTGTTCCTTACGCCTATTAGCTCTCCATTGCCAGGCATCCAGGAACAACTCCCTTGTTTCCTCCCCACTGGTCCAGGGCTCAGGTGGCTCCTGGTGGCCAATCAGCCTCTCTGCGCCCTGCTCGGAGTCGGAACCCTGTCCAGGGTCCTCCACATCCTCCAGAGCCGACTCATAGGGCCCCTCGTTGGAGTCTGGTTGCAGCTCCAATGGCTCCTGCTGGGCCACAACAGGTATGTGTGTGTTAAATTATTTTTAAAAAGGAAGTTTTCTTAGAAAATGTGTCACAATGAAACAATCTCATTACAGAATATTTAGTTGGAGAGTTGTGGACAAGGAACTTACTTTTTTATAGACTGCTAATTTTCAATTACATTACTTTTATTGGTTCTATAATTATATAAAATATTGATATTGAACAGACTTTATTTTCTACTATGTGTAAAAAATGGGTTCTAAATAAGATTAATTATAAACAATTGATTGACTGTAATCCTATAGTATGTTCTAAAATAAGTGCCAAATATTTCAATGAACCTTATATTCTAATAAGTGGCTGTAAGACTTCAGCCTAAAAACAGTGATTATCATTCCATTCACTGAACTCAATGCTAGATGTAATCAACACACATTACTGTTTGGTATCGTAGAAACAGAAGAAGACTCTTTAAAATGGAACTGCTGTAGAAAGTGTATTCTATATTGTCGAGAATTAAATTCACCACTATGTATCACTGCAGAAGAGCTTGATCAATTAATGACCAGCTGTTGGTATTAAACCAGAATAACAGTTTCAAGTTACTATATGGCAAAGGACTCACCAGCACAGATGCTGAAATATGTGATTACTTTGAAAGGAACATGAAAGACAAGAGAAGAAAAATGATATGCACCAAGTTGAATAAATGCATTAGAATTCAGGATCATTTAAATACATAACCACAAAGCCTAATCTGTCCCTATTGTGACCTAGAAACCAAAATTTGAAATAAATAACCAAGGCTATACTGCTATGTACAGTACATATCCCTAGAAATAAACCCTGCTAGTAAATAGTTTATATTATAGATCCATTATATTGCATATTCATTGCCTGGCTGTTCCTGTATTGTATTCCTTTTACCTATATGTTGTTACACTGCTGAAAAGTCATTTCTCTGAGCTAACATATTAGAAGAAATTTAAACCCTAATAAAATTTTGTTTACCAAAATGATGAAAGGCAATCTTATTTTTTTTCACTTTCCAATTTTCCCACAACTCATTCAATCCTGAACATTCATTTTTAATGTTTCAAGGGAAACATTAATTTAATTAAGAAAATATCATATATATCTTTAAACCTCACCTCATTTGGAGCAATGAGATCACTTTTAAAAATGATAAAGTTTGGGGAGCTCAGTCCACTTTCTCCAGTTAGGTGTCTCTCTTATCATCACAGCATGAGGGTTAATTCCTGTGGCATCCCCTGGATGATAAAGCATGAAGGTGTCACTTTCTGAGCCAGCTGACACACAGGTTTTATATAGCAGTAAGTCTTGGAGAGAGAGCCATTGCCTTTCACTTCAACCAAATGAGATTGTGACATCCCAGTAGTAACACTGCTGTTTGTCTGTTTGTCTGCTTCAAATGGGCACCTTTCCTTAGAAGACCCGCAGAAACCTGTACAACAAGGGCCGATATATAGACTGTCCTTGTGGCACTTCATCACAAGAAGAACAAAGTTTTTTCAGAATAATTTCTGGAACCTGTAACGTGTCTTCCAAAGTCAGGAATGATTTGGGAAGCCCTGTTCACCACAACGATGACTGGCACAGAGGAAGATAAGGGTGGCTCTGCATTGTCCCTCACTATGATGGTAAGATTGAATGTAGCCTCTGTTGCCTCCCTCAGTTTTTCAGTAGTCCAAATTTCCCCACTGTGAACCTCTACTCTAAAGATGTCTGGAACAGATGTTTGGGCTAGATGAAAAAACAATAGCAATAGCAGTAGACTTATATACCGCTTCATAGGCCTTTCAGGCCTCTCTAAGCGGTTTACAGAGAGTCAGCATATTGCCCCCAACAATCTGGGTCCTCATTTTACCCACCTCGGAAGGATGGAAGGCTGAGTCAACCCTGAGCCGGTGAGATTTGAACCGCTGACCTGCTGATCTAGCAGTAGCCTGCAGTGCTGCATTTAACCACTGCGCCACCTTGGCTCTAAAAACAGCCATGCATTTTGTCCTGAGTCTCCATCAATGGCTATCACTTTAGTGATTAAGTATCCAGAACTGGCTGAGTCAGGAATCATCTCTATGGCTGTTAAATTATTCATAGAGATGGGGTACAAAATTTGTGGCACATGATCATTTTGATCCAGCACATAGATGTGTACAGTGGCTGTGCTGCTGAGAGATGGCATCCCTGAGTCTTTAGCCTGCCCAACAATCTGGAATTTCCTCAGTGTTTCATAGTCAAAGGATCTGACAGCATAAATGTTGCTGCTTTCAGATTGAATAGAGACATAGAAGGACGTAGGTAGCCCTTGGATTTCTTCCATTATCAAAGAGTAGGAAATGCAGGCATTTGCATTAGCATCACAATCAATGGCCTTTGTTGTGCATAGAGTAGATCCAGGAACATTGTTCTCAGGTATATAAATAGAGTAAGAGAGTTCTTCAAACTGTGGTGAGTTGTCATTGATATCAAAAACATCTGTTTTAATTATTTTATGGGAAGAGAGTGGAGGTGTTCCAGCATCTGTGGCAGTGATTGTAATGTTGTAACTAGAAGTCCTCAGTGACAAGAGTATAAGAATTTTTGAAAGAATTAAGTTTAAAAGGAAGGTTGGCAGGAATATTTATACTGACTTGCCTGTTCAGGCCAGAATCCAAGTCAATAACATTCAGCACAGCTACTATAGTTCCAACCGGAGCATCCTCAGAAACAGGGCTGTACAAGGAAGACAGCACCACTTCAGGGGCATTATCATTGGCATCCACAATGTTAATGAGCACCTTGCAGTGACCAATCATAGGAACAGAGCCCTTATCCGTGGCTTGCACATAGATTTCATAGGAGATGTCTTCCTCGTAGTCCAAAGATCCATTGACCCTCATCTCTCCTGATACTGGATGCACAGTGAACAGTTGACACACTTTCTGTGGAGTGTAGCTGCTGAAAGAATACAGCAAGTCACCATTGGACCCCTCGTCTGGATCCAAGGCCTTCAGTTTTACAACTAGCATGCCTGGCTCTATGTTTTCTAATAGGGTCACCATGTAAATGCTAAGATCAAATTCTGGGCTGTTGTCATTGATATCTAAGACCCCCCACAGAGATTTGAGCAGTGGCAGATTTATCAGGATTGCCTCCATCCAAGGCAACCAGCATCAACTTCTGGTGAGCGCTCTGTTCTCGGTCCAAGGGTTGGAGCAGTACCAGTTCCAAGAGTTTGCTGCCAGGCTTCAAGTTCTGCAGATCCAGCCTGAAGTGCTCACTGGAAGTGAGCTGGTAATTTTGGACCGAGCTGGAACCCACATCGGGATCTTGCAGGCTCTCCATAGGAAAGCGAGACCCCGGCATAGCAGATTCACTGATCTCCAAGCTGTACTCCTGCCGGGGGGAATCTGGGGTTGGTGTCTCTGATGTCCAGTAACTCCACTTCTACATCGTGAACATGTACAGGCTGCTTGACCACTAACTCCAAGCTAAGGAAGCAGGAAGTGCTGAACTTCCCGGTCGATTCGTTCCTTCACCACCAGGAGTCCGCAGCCAGGATCCAGAGATAAGTACTGCTTCCCACTTCCCGAAGTCAACCGGGCTCCTCTTGACACCAGACGTCGAGGCTCCAGGGCCAAATATTCTCCTACCTTGCCTTCCAGAGCGCCTCGCAATAGTTCTTCCCTTACATGGTAGACGAGCTGCCCAGCAGTGAGTCTTAGGTGCAGCAGCTGTGGCAGCAGCAGGAAAAGCCTATGCATTTCCGCCCGACGGCGGCACCAGGAGCCGGATATCATAAAAGAGGGGAAGGCGCACTCTCAGCTGCCCAGGAGCAGTGGGAGGGCGGCATTACCAAGCCCCATCTGTAGCCCCTGGCGCTGCCACCAATGCTGCTCTGCGCTGATACGCCCAGGTCTCTCAGTCCGGCATGCAGCTGCAATAGCCTCTAGTCCTTGAGTACAGCCTGGCTGCTCTCCGTTTCCTTCCTTCCTCGGCGGGTGATCTGTCACTGGCTTGTTCTTTTGCTGCTGCTGTTACCGCTGGGTTTACCAGGAGTGAGCAGAGAGGTGGGGTAACTCCGTTTCAGCACTTGGTCTGGGAACAGCAACGATCCAGACCAGCAGTGAGCAGTCGAGACACGAGGAGGAAAGGCAGGCGAGGCGCGCTCACTCTCAAAAAATACTTGAATGATCACTAAGATGCTGCTTCTCCGCTCACTGCACCTCACAGGCCAAATTATTCCTAGCCTTGGTCCTGGGAAGCTTTTAAGCTACAAACAGCAAGAGTTGAAGCGGAATCCTTGCCTACTGAGAGCTTTAGATATAGCAACTCCCTGCCCCAGACCGCGAAAGCCACCCCCTAGCACTTAAACTGCAAGTATTTGAGATTTGTATTGTGTCAGAATACAAAAAAACTGACATATTCAAACTGAATGTCTGCATATACTTGGGAAACAGATTCCTCTCCTCCCAGATCTCATTCACTCTCTTAATAATCCTGAAATCTATAAAAGATAAACAAGTTTGTTGTTTTCTACTGCCATTCTAACTTTTCAATGATCATTTTAAGATTTTTCCACATTTTTATTTGGTTTGTATAAAGTGGTAGAGTGGTGCATATAAATCCTGCAGGTGATACAAAAGTGAGTGGGAGAGTTAATGTTCTAAAACACCGAAATATTTTTATGAAATTAAAATAGGTAAGGGCAAATAGAAAGAGGTAGATTTTTATAGGTTTCCAAGCTGCATTATCAACAGGAATAACATTCCTAATAATTGGATCATTTTTTAAAATAAAACCTTATTAAGATGATGAAGATTATCATCCTATTATATTATATTATATTATACATCCTATATTATCTTATTAAGATAATAAGAAACCTTATTAAGATCAATGATGCATCCTCAGCAAAGTGGATGGAGGTATTATCTGGATGCTACAATCAAACATTTTCACTAATTATTTAGACTAAAGATGGAAAGAAATGTTCGCAGTTTGTGTTGGTTGATGTAACTAATATTTTTGAAATTAGAAATAAAATGGGAAGCAAACTTGATGAATTAGAGAAACGGCTGTATATAACAGAATTAGATTTTGATAGAGAAAAATGTAACACTCTTCATTTAGGAAATCAAATTCAAAGGTACAGATCAGGGACAGTGGATTCCTGGTTTCATATTTCTATTGAACTTCTACTTCTACTCACAGAGTGTGAGTCAACAATATAATGTGGCTTCCAGAAATGCAAATACTGATACAATCAATGTAGTTGATAGGAAATACAAATTCATTATTTGTAAATTATTTGTCTATTGTGCATGGTTTAGATTCCTCCCAAAGTATTTGGCCAGTTATGGGCCCCATATTTTGAGAATTCAGAGAAATCAAAATTATCTAGTTCAGCATACTGTAGTGGCCAACAAAGTATCATAACAGCTTTCTCCCATCCAAATTTCTATCAACTGATATTGAGAATAATGCAGTCCAAATATATTCATTACATGTAGCAACCATGTAATTTTTATAAATAACATTTTAAGTATATTATTTATGATGTTATTAAAATGCTAATTATAAATGAATATTTTTCTAAAACAAATTATTATATTTATAGATATCTTAGCTCCTATAATATACTTGATTATTTTCTCTTTTTCCCTATATGTACTTTATCAGAAATGAGAAGCAGCTTGTGAAAAAGCAATTCTTGGCCATGTACTGTTTTACAGGCAGTAATATTGCACATTTTATGACAAAGTTGACTGGTGCAACTAGTCTAAAGGGTTAGAGGATTCAAGATGGCTGCACACATGGATGCTGCGGCTGGGCACTCCTTTTTTCACTGTATAGTGTGGATTGGATTCCCCTCCCCCTTGATTGAACCCTGTGGGGCAAGGGGCATCTATAGTAGGCAAGCCTTTATTTAGCCTTTGGAAAAGCTGGCCACAACATCTCTAGAAGAAGAACACACAGAGGAGCTTAATGAAGTTAAGTGAATTCAAACTGCCATTCAAGATGCCTGTGCACATGGATGAATCCTGTGGGGCAAGGGGCATCTATAGTCGACAAGCCTTGTTACAAATTGGATTGAAATGTAAAAAGACTATTACAGACAATTTTATACGTTCTCATAAATGTTGAGGACTCGGAAAGTCCTCGACATATGACCTGATTGGCTGGGGTGCAGCATCGCCTGTTGCTAGCCGCTAGAGGCGTCCTGATTGGTTTAGGCGCAGCGTCATCAGTTGCCAGACGCTGAAAACGCGCCCATTGGTTATCCCTGCTCTGCAGCTCGTTTAAATAGCTGTCAAGCAGGGATGGTGCTGAATTGCTTGTAAATAGTTTGTGTGTTAAATAAACCTCTTGTTCAGCAGTCCTGGCTCTCGTCTCATCTTTCTGCCGATCTCCTAAAATAAAATACCGGAGGAGGCAGCTAGGCCTCTGGGGGAGCCATGGATTACTATCCCTGCAGGAGGAAGGAGGAGGCAGAGAAAATGGAGGGACAAGAAGAGAAAGAGAGGATGTCATGCAAGCATTCTTTTTAAGCTGAGTAGGTTTCCACACAAGCCTTCAATTCCAAGTATATTTCTTACCAATGCAAGATCTCTTACTAACAAAATGGATGAATTAAGGCTACATTTTGCAAAGACTAAATACATCAAGAACTGCTATGTTTTGCTAATCACAGAAACCTGGCTTCATTCACTCACTCTGGATGCAGCTGTTTAGCTGGAAAGCTACATAGCTCATCAGCAGGACAGGAATAGTGAATCCGGCAAGAGCAAAGGGGGAGGTTTAAGCCTTAATGTGAACAAAAACTGGTGTATCAATATATAGACTGTAAACAGCACTGTTCCGTGGATCTGGAGTACGTGACTCTTAAATGTAGACCCATATATCTTCCACAGAAGTTCACCGTGGTTTTGATTACTGTTCCATATCCCACCTGATGCCAATGCTACCATAGCTTTGGAATTCTTATATAACATTGTTAGTAATCAGCAGAATAAGTATCCTGATACTGTGCATATTATAGCGGGGGACTTTAATCAGGCTGATCTAAAAGCAGTGCTCCCTAAATTTGATCACATGTTAAGTGTGCTACTAGAGGAGCAAACATATTGGACAAAGTATATACCAACATTAAACATGGCTATAAGGTTATACAATTACCACATTTGGAACAATCAGACCATATATCACAGCTTTTAACACCAGCATACATCCTTCTTGGGAGACGGGCTCTGCCTATAATAAAGACAGTGAAATCTTGGCCAGAAGATGCTTCCCAACAACTTCAGGATTGTTTTGAGAACACAAATTGGGACATCTTTTACCACCCTGATCTAAAGGAGCACACTGCAACTGTTCTGTGCTATATTGAACACTGCACAGGCACTATCACTGTATATAAACTTATTAGGATCTATCCCAATCAGAAGCCTTGGATGACCAGAGAAGTCCTTTTGAGTAAGAGGACCAAGGCCTCTCACTCCAAGATAATGGGGCAAGATACAGTGTTCCAAGAGCTAGTCTGAAGAAAGGTATTCGGAAGGCTAAGACTGATTATAAGAGGAAGATTGAGGATAATTTTTATAGTAATGAGGCAGGTGTGGCTAGGGATTCAACAAATTGCCAACCATCAAACAACCAATGTCATTCCTGCTGAGGGGGAGGCTTCATTGGCAGAAGTGCTGAATCATTTCTTTGCTTGCTTTGAAGTAGAGACATCAGAGACAGCTATAATACAGCCACCAACCCATTGTAGCCCCCACCTCATTGTGGAGGAAAAGGAGGTGAGGAGCATTCTGAGGGCTGTGGACCCTGGAAAGGCTGCTGGTCCTGGCCAAGTGCTTAAAGACTGTGCTGATCAGTTGACTGGAGTCTTTACCAAAATCTTCAATCAGTCTTTATTCCAGCCCACTATTCCACCACTGTTCCACTACCAAAGAAGTTCCCTATCAATAACCTCAATGATTACAGATCAATGGCACTCACTCCTATCATCATGAAGTGCTTTGAGAAATTTGTCTGCTGGCACATCATTTCTGGACTTCCACATACATTTGATAAATACCAGTTTATATACAGAAGAAATAGATCTACAGAGAATGCTATAGCCATCACTCTTCCACCTTGCTCTGACACATTTAGAACAGTGGGGGGGGGGGGGCTATGTGAGGATGCTTTTTGTAGATTTTAGCTCTGCATTTAACACAATAATTCCACCTAGACTAGTGTCTAAACTTATGAATCTTGGGCTTTCGTATTCAATCTGTCTTTGGATTATATCTCTCAGATCATATTTCTTCAGCCCTTATTCTTAACACTGATACACCACAGGGATGCGTGTTGAGTCCCTTACTCTATTACGTGCATGACTGCATTTCCACTCATGCTAGTAACGCTATTACTAAATTTGCAGATGATACAACCGTGGTGGGACTAATCTCTGGGGAGGATGAGTCTGCCTATTGAGATGAGGTGGAACAGTTGCTTTCATGGTGTGGAGACAATAACTTGTTCCTTAACACAAATAAGACTAAAGAGCTTATAATGGACTATAGAAGGAATAGATCAGACATCCAGCCCTTGCTTATCAATGGAGACCGAGTGGAGCAAGTGGGAAGTTTTAGGTTTCTGGGTGTTATAGCAATAGCAATAGCAGTTAGACTTATATACCGTTTCATAGGGCTTTCAGCCCTCTCTAAGCGGTTTACAGAGTCAGCATATCGCCCCCACAGTCTGGGTTCTCATTTTACCCACCTCGGAAGGATGGAAGGCTGAGTCAACCCTGAGCCGGTGAGATTTGAACAGCCGAACTGCAGATAACAGTCAGCTGAAGTGGCTGCCGTACAGCACTCTAACCACTGCGCCACCTCGGCTCTTACTTATCTTAAAAGAGGACCTGACCTGGGGTACTCACATTGCAGCACTGATCAAAAGGGCCCAGCAAAGAATATACTACCTGAAACTTCTCAGGAAACAACAACTGAATGAAAAACCGCTGACTTTCTACCGCTACACCATAGAGTATTCTAACTTACTGCATCTTTTCTAATTGCATAGTGGCAGATAGGACAGCACTCCAGAGGGTCAACATCATTGCCCAGAGGATCATTGGCTGCCCCCTCTCCTCTTTGGAAGAGCTTTATAGCTCCCACTGTCTTAAGAAAGTTCAAAACATTCTCAAAGGTCCATCTCATCCTGGACACTTTCTATTTTTGAACTATTACCACCTGGCAGATGGCACAGGATAATAAAAACAAGGACAAACAGGCTGAAAAACAACTTCTATCCCAGGGCAATAACCAGACTGAATTCTACAGTATAGTGCAATATCGAGTTTTCAATTTCAATTATATGGAATGTAAAGGATGTATATTTGTGTTTTAATTTTTATAATTGTAATGTACACTGAAGATGGCATTTAACTTCGTTATATCATGTGCAATGACAATAAAGTAAACTAACTAACTAGTTCCTACTATGATAGCATACAGTATCTGCACCTATCTTATCAAGGTTTTGTTAGGTAAAACCACACAGAAATGCTCTTCCACTTAGAAAATAGAATGAGATATATGTTAGCTTTTCCTTGGCAATTTTCTTCTTTTCTTTATTGTATTATTTATTTCATTACTATATTAGTAATGAATTGTTTGCAAGCCATTATTTTCCAGGTTCCTTTCTACATATATCTGAAACAAAGGTTTACAGTTCAGAGAAAAATTGGAGAAAAGTCTGTTTTCCCATGAATCTAAATAGCTTCAAAATGTCGTAAATTGGGCATTGGTAATTACCTGATACACCTCTTCTCATAGTGGGGGAGGAGCATCCAGGATGGGTTGACCTCATCCTCTCATTGATTGGACTGAGTCAGATAAGCTCTTGGTATACGCCCCTGGTCCACCAGGCACCGCCCAATTATCGGCAAAGAACTCTATCTGACTCGTTGTGCCATCCACTCCAGACCTTTGTTATGGTTTCAAACTTTTTATTGAGTTATAACTTTAACATATTAGTGCAACAATCCCTCATAACACGTTACATTACCATGTCAGGGAGGGTCTGGATACTCCTCCCCCACTATGAGAAGAGGCGTATCAGGTAAGTATCAACGCCCTTTCTCCATAGTGAGGTGAGGAGTATCCAGGATGGGACATACTAAAGCCTACATGTCCCTAGGGAGGGTTACACATTTGAGTTTATGCCCAAACTTATGCCGGGTGAGACCTCTCCCCCACCTTGTGAACAGCCTGCAACACCCTATATCCGAATGAGGCTTCCGCAGAAGCAAAGGAGTCCAACTTGTATTGCCTCATGAATGGTGAGGGGGAAGACCCCGTGGCTGCCCTACAGATCTCAGATAGTAAGGCCTGCATGACCCAGGCTGCCAAAGTGGCCATGATGGTGTGTAGAATGTGCTGTGATAGTTTTCGGTGTTTGCAGGCCCTGTGCCTGATAGGCAGAATCCATACAGGTTCTTAACTACCTGCCTATTGTGGTGGAGGTCACCTTGTTACCCAGGGACTCCAGCTGGAAGGAAACAAATGGGGCTTCCGACTTCCTGTTCAACCTGGTTCTTCTGAGGTAAATCCTCAGAGCCCTCCTTACCGTCCAAGGTGTGCCACTTCCTCTCTAATGGGTGAGAAGGGTCCAGGCAGAAATTGGCAATTTCAGCTCCTGCGAGCAATGGAAACAAGAGTACACCTTGGGTATGAAGTAGGGGTCGAACCTTAGCACTACCCTGTCCTGGTGGAACACGCAGAGATCTTCCCTGGTAGACAGAGCCTGCCATTTGGATAGCCTCCTGGCGGAGGTGATGGCCACCAAAAAGGCCATCTTAAGTGTCAGGAACTTCAGAGAGACAGTACGTAATGGATCGAATGGAGGGCCTGCCCTCAGCGAATGCTGTCTAAAATCATAGGTTAACTGAGGTGTTTCTGCAATGTCTCATAGCCGGACATCCCATTCTGAGATTGTGGTGGGTTCCGGCATGGGAACCGGCCTGTTTGACCCTTTTGCCATGGCTAGAAGGGTGCTATGATTCTATGACTAGGATTAGTTCAAAAAAAGTTTTGAATGTATTATGAATTCTTTGAGTTCAATTCACTTGTCAGCCTCTAGGGTGCGTTGGCAGACTTTGTCGATGCAGGCACAATTCACGTGTCAGCCACTAGAGTGCATTGCAAAACTTTGTAGATGCAGACGCAGTTCACTGGTCAGCCACTAGAGTGTGTGTAAAGATGAAGTGAGGAAAGCTAAGGCTCACAATGAAGAAAGGCTTCCCATAAAAGTAAAAAAATTTTTTACAAAAAAGGCTTCTTCCAACATGTTAAAAACAAGAAAAAGGTTAAGGAAACAATTGGTCCATTGCTGGGAGAAAGTGGCAAGAAGGTGACAAGCCACAGGGAGAGAGCAGAACTATTTATCTCATGTTTGGCATCTGTCTTTACACAAAGGGATAAAACAGTCCAACAGCACCACAAAAATCAGATTAGGAACACAAGTTGAAATAGGGAAGAAAATGGTAAGTGAGCACCTGTCTACCCTAGACGAGTTCCAATCACCAAGACTGGATGGATTACACCCCAGAGTTCTGAAGGAACTGGCAGACAAGATCGCTGAACAACTGAACTATATCTTTCAGAGATCCTGGAGCACCGGGGAACTACCAGAGGATTGCTGATGTGGTTCCCATCTTCAGAAAAGGGAGAACAACAAATCCAGAAAACTATAGACCTATCAGCCTGACCTCAATACCAGGAAGATTCTGGAAAAGATAATCAAGCAACGAATTAGCAAACACTAGAAGCCAACAAAGTAATAGCCAAAAGTCAACATGTGTTTGTCAAAAACAGATCATGCCAGACTAATCTTATTGCATTCTTTGTTAATGTGCCAAAATTAGTGGACCAGAGGAATGCCGTTGATATAGTTTACTTGGACTTCAGTAAGGCCTTTGATAAGGTAGACCATAACCTACTGCTAGATAAAGTAGAAGACTGTGTGTTAGACAGCATCACACCAGATGGATTTGTAACTGGTTGACCAACCGCACTCAACATGTAGTCCTCAATGGAACTGCATCTACATGGAGATAAGTATGCAGTGGAGTACCCCAAGGCTCTGTTTTGGGCCCAGTACTCTTCAACATCTTCATCAATGATTTGGATGAGGGTGTTAGGTATATAAGCTAACAGTTGGGTTAGCAATATATAAGCCATGATACTGTTTCTTTAAGTACTGCTGTAAATGTGATTGGATGCTGTTACCTCAAGCGGCCATAAGATGGAGCCAGAATGACTGTTACCTCTCTGTTTGTTAAATGCTGATCAGTGGGGGAACTCATCAAATTTGTAGATGACACCAAGCTGGCAGGAATAGTCAACACTCCAGAAGACAGGCTTAAGTTACAGAAGGATCTTGACACACTTCAACATTGGGCACTATCTAGTAAAATGAAATTCAATGGTGAAAGGAGTAAGGTTCTACATTTAGGCAACAAAAACGAAATGCACAGGTACAGTATAGGTGGTACCTTGCTCAACAGTAGTAACTGTGAAAGAGATCTTGGAGTCCTAGTGGACAATCATTTAAATAGGAGCCAGCCGTGTGCAGCAGCTGCCAAAAAAGCCAACACAGTTCTAGGCTGCATAAACAGAGGGATAGAATCAAGATCACGTGAAGTGTTAATACCACTTTATAATGCCTTGGTAAGGCCACACTTGGAATGCTGCATTCAGTTTTGGTCACCATGATGTAGAAAAGATGTGGAGACTCTAGAAAGAGTGCAGAGAAGAGCAACAAAGATTAGGGGACTGGAGGCTAAAACATATGAGGAACGATTGCAGGAACTGGGTCTGTCTAGTTTAATGAAAAGAAGGACTAGGGGAGACATGATAGCAGTCTTCCAATATCTCAGGGGCTGCCACGAAGAAGAAATTTCCCGACAGTGAGAACAATTAATCGGTGGAACAGCTTGCCTCCAGAAGTTGTGAATGCTTCAACACTGGAAGTTTTTTAAAAAGATGTTGGATAGCTCTTTGTCTGAAACGGTATAGGGTTTCCTGCCTAGGCAGGGGTTTGGACTAGAAGACCTCCAAGGTTCCTTCCAACTCTGCTATAGTATTGTATTGAATTGTATTTTGCTCTTTGCCTAGTCGCTCCCATCCTTGAATGGACCTTCAGGGGTACTCTCTAACCTGATTGGAGGCTCTTCTGTGCCTGTGTCCTTCGCGCTGCAGGGGGGCGCCATCTTGGGCCATGTGGGGCCTCTCCTCCCACTTCTTTTCAAATGGCTCTGCGGGGCAAATACAATAGCCTTGCCCTTGGGACTTTGAAAAAAAAACGGCTTGTGCTACTAAGAGCTGCCGCTCTCACCTGTGGCCTCCTGCTGTTAACAGCAGATCGCTGAGAGTCTTCTTGCTCCACCCCCTTCCACTGTTTTCCTTTCTCTTCTTTAAAGGGGAAGTTTTTCCTTAAAGGGAAGATCTTCTTTAAAGGCGAAGCCTCAGCAATTATCTGAGTCTCGTTGCCCTGTCTGGGCTTCTCCGGCTAGTCAGGCACTCAGAAAAGGATTGAATAGGGCTTGCATAAATCGTGATAGCAAGGTTGCCGGAACACAGGATGACAAAGCTGAAGGGAATCCTCACCTGGAGGGAGGGGTCCCCTTCTGCAGCCCTGCCAGGTGAAGAGAAACCTGGTAATCTTTCCTCGGGTTCCAGGTTTTGGGGGGGGGGGTTCTTTGTGCTGCTGGCCTTGTGGCAGATGCCTCTGCTTTCATTCTTGGAGGTAGGCTTGGGGGGGGGGGATTGATCCACAGCCTGCCTCTTTACCCCCCTTGATGGAGATATGCCTCCTTTTGGCCTTTGCTTGCCTCCCCCCCCCTTGGCTAATGCCTCTGTGATGGTCTCTAACCTTTTTAAGGGCTCCTCAGTGCCTCCGGTGGTTGCTGCTGCAGGGTTGAGAGCTCGGCGCCTGCCGGCTTCCTCTGAGCTGCTGGGGGCCACCATTTTGGCCACGTGGTTTCAAAAATGGCCCCGGCTGCAAATTCAAAAAGCTCCTCTTTGCTGGAGGACATGGAAATGGCTTGTGCCTTTGTAGGCTGCCACGCGGCTTGCTGGGAGCTCTCTCTCTCCCCTACCCCTGCCTCCCGCAGCTCTTTCTGAGCCTCTCTGGCTCTCACCTTGTTCTCTGGTGATCACTGCAAGTGCAGGCACTCTGGGGCATTTTAAACAGCCGCCGCTCGCCTCTTGACCCTTGTGGGGAGCGGCAGAGTGCTCTGTGCCGCTGGAGCCTCAGCAGCGGGGTTTGCCTTTGGAAGGCTTGTGCCTTTTGTCTCCTGCTTGCCCGGCAGATTTATTTTCTGAGTGATGCTTGTCTCACTCAGAGGCCTGGGCAGTGTGCCGCCCCCTGGGGGGGGGGCTTTTGGCAATCGCTCGCAGCTCAGAGAGCTTCCAGTTCGCACGTGGTTGCTGCAGTAGGGAGACAATTGAATTTTTTTCCCTTTCTTCAAATATCTTCAAATTTATCGGAGATCCAGGATGGCAAACCGTCCAGTAGAGGGACTGAGTCGATAACTGGGCGGTGCCTGGTAGACCAGGGACGTATACCAAGAGCTTGTCTGATTCAGTCCAATCAATGAGAGGATGAGGTCAACCCATCCTGGATACTCCTCCCCTCACTATGGAGAAAATAATGGTTTTCATTAAGATTTTGTTTAAGAAGTTATTGTAGAGTACAAGATTCAGCCATATTAAGCAGCACAAATTAAATTTGGAACTAAAAAGTTTCTTATACTGGCATTATAGAATCGTTGCATCATTTTCTTCCTCAAAGTATCTGATTTTAAAAGTTTTTTATTTTTCCCTTTCAAATTCATTCATAGGTATACATTCTTATAATTACTATTTAACATTTGTCTATTCATCATAGTCTCTATATTCATTTTTACACACGCACATATATATATATATAATATTTGGGTCACCTTCTTGCCACCCCGTGCCTCCATCTTGTTTTGCAACACCTTTCTCCTTCCATCTTCTCAACCTCCCTTCTCTACCTTCTTCCTCTCCTTCCTTCTTTCTTCTTCCTCTCTCTTTCCCATCTCCTTCTCTCTTCTCTTTCTTACCCTCTCTCCTATTCTTAATTCCCCACCCTTACTTTCTCTGCTTTATCCTTTCTTCTTTTCCCTCCTCATCCCCCCTCCTTTCCGTTGTTGCCCTTGCTTATTTACTTTCTCTGATGGGTTCTCAGGGTGGCATTCCAACTTTATCTTTTTATACAAATACGTTTTATTTATTTTATTTCTAATATTAGTTCCACTTGTCATTTTTCCACGCATATTTACATTTTAATGTTTTCTTATTTCCTGCTCTCCCTAATTTAATGTGTCATCTGAAATATTTCATATTTTATTCCTTTCTCTTTCTATCTTTTTTAAACCCTTTTCCTTCAAAGTATCTTATTTCCCCTCTCCCTAATTTAATGTGTCATCTGAAATATTTCATATTTTGTTCCTTTCTCTTTCTATCTTTTTTCAACCCTTTTCCCTCAAAGTATCTGAACTCAATTCTTTCCTCTTAAATTGTGCATTAGCACTAATCTTTTACTCTCCTTATTTTTTTATCTCAAAGCTCATCTTTACTTATTAAAGTTGCAATGAACCTGAAAAAAAAATCACTAGTTACAATGTAAATTACTCATTTTGGGAAATCCTTTTATAGTTTAAGTATGGAGATTCCGTGCTCTTGTCCTTACATGTATCAACCCTTAAATTCAGCATACATAAGGTTTAGCTTAACCTCTAACTATAAATTAAGCTTTCAGTTATAAGCAATAGAATCAGAGTTGATAAAATCTAAAGCCTGTCATTGAGTTGCAATGCTGCATTAAAATGCATTTGAAAGAGAAGATAGCTATCTCTAAAACTCTACTCTCTTATTGTTCCTTTCTTCAACCTACTTCTCACATATCTTGTTCAGGTCATGTGCTACTTTACATTCATTTTCTGGTTGCATTAAGAGTAAAACATAGCGGACTTCCTGGGAGGAGCTTACTGGTGGAAGCAGCAAAAAATCAGCTGCCTCCGAATTCCTGGCTACGTACCTGATTAGAGGATCTTCCATCTGACGTCTTATCAGGTTTTCTTATCCTTCAGGCAAGAGGGAAAGAAGAAACTGTTTTGCTGGCAAATGCTCTTCGATTTTTGCAGCTTCTGTGCTTGCAAGGAAAGGGGGGCTAGCCCAAGGCAGAACGGCTGTCCGTGCTGGGAACTTCAAACTGCCTTGTGCAGGACAAAGTAGGTCTCTCCCACTCTGCTCTAAGTTTTGTTTGATTTAATCTTATCACGAGCTGAATCCGTTTACTGCGAGGACAATAATTGCTTATCAACATTTTAGCTTCTTCTCTTTTTCTCCTCCGAAAAATTATTTACTCAGAGGCTTTTAAAATGGCGCCGAGCAGGCTGGTTTCTCCGGTAATAACGAACACTTTTTGCTAATTCTCACAAGACTTCAAAAGAATTCAAAACAAAAGAGATAGCTTATCACATGTTTTGGTTTCACAATAGAAGAATTTTACTCCTTCATTAACTTTGCTTATTTGGAAGTTAAATGGTGATGAATCTGTTGAACGGTCTTGTTACAATGTTTACTCACTGAAACTTTTGCCAAGCCTTAAATTTCAAAATAAAAGCCTCTTTACTTAAAGCTGCATATTTAGGCAATAGAGTTTTATTAACTGCAGGCAGACAAATTTTGAAATGGCCTCAAAACCAAATATTAACTTGAAGTCGTCACCCTCTACTTCCAGGGGCACATCCTCAGTGCCTGGTACAAAGCTGCAGCCTCCGCTTCCTACGCCCCCTGCTGGGGATGTGTTAACGAAAGAATTTTTTCTGAGTAATCTAAGCGAGGCTTTTAATGCACAGACAATTAAAATGGAAGATAAATTTAGAGATAATAGAGAGGAGAGAAAAGAGGAAATAAAAGAAATGAAAGAAGAAATTAAAAGTGAAATTAAAAGTGAAATAAAAGGACTTAAACAGGAGTTGTATGAGAAATTTGAGGCTAAGGTTGATAAAATTAGAGACGACATGCTGAGTCTTGTAACTGTATTAACAGAACATATTTCTGGAGTGGAAGATACTCTAGAGGTTCTTAATGATACCAATGCTAACTTGACATTGAAAACAGAGGTGGTGGAACAAAAAGTGGAAAATGCTGAAAAAGAAATTATTATGATACAGTACCGACAAATGGAGTTCGCATTAAGAGTAAGGGGGCTGCGTGAGGAGAAACAGGAGAACCTGAAACAGATCCTATCGGAAGCTTTTGACCGCCTGATGGGAAGACCAGGGACCAACCAAGGCTGGCAAATTGACAAAGCTTACCGCGTTAACTCCTGGCTGGCAAAGCAGAAGCAGCTTCCTCGAGACATCGTTATATATTTTACTACAAGAGAGTTCAGAAATATGGTACTGCAAGCGTCTTATAACACTAAGCTTCAAATTGGCGGTCAAGACCTGGCTGTTTTGAAAGAGATACCACCTCAAATGTTAAGAGCCAGAAGAGACTACGCTTTTTTGGTCGAAGAACTCAGAAATCGTCAGATACAGTATAGATGGGATGCACCATTTGGCATCATATTTACATTTGATAAGCAAAGGTACCGCCTCAACTCTGTATGGAAAGCCCGAGATTTTTATTATAATATATTGAAGGCCGGACACCCTGCACCATCTGGACCTAGAGAAAGACCACAAGAAGGACAGGATAGACAGCAAACTACACAACCACCAGACAAGATGGAGCATCTCTCTTCTCTAGAAGTGCAAGGTGCTATGGAACCAAGACCTAGCCGCATGACTACTAGACGTATGGAGAAACAAGCTAAGAGGCAACAGCATCAACAATCATCGGCCATCGATCAAGGAACTACAACAACAAATCTGGAAGCAGTGGGAGGAGCTAGACCTAAGGTTAAACAGGCCGTGCAGGAAGCTCTAAAAATGCTTCAACCAACCAAAGATGACAACTAAGATTTTAACATGGAATGTCAACGGACTGAACTCTCCACAGAAGAGGAAGAAAATATTTCATTATCTTAAACAGTTTAAGAACAATGTAATTTGTTTGCAAGAAACTCATATCAAGTCAACTGATCAAAAATATTTGATCAACTCAAAACTTGGTCAACATTTTGCAGCTTCTGCTATGGAAAAGAAGAATGGTATAGTTGTATACTTAAGAAAAGATATGAAAGCTGAATTAATAGAAGCAGATCCCTTCATTGCTTTAGACTTAATCTTAGAAGGGAAAAAGACATTACTTTTGGGAATTTATGCTCCCAATCAACAGCAAGATAGATTCTATAGAAATCTTCATGCTAAATTAGTACAGTGGGACTATAGTTCCTGTATACTATTGGGTGACTGGAATGGAGTGATAGACACTAAGAGAGATAAGAAGATTTCCCGCCTAAATACCAAGATGCGAGCAAAGTTACCCAAATCTTTCTTTGACATTATGGATGATTTTGAATTGAGAGATATCTGGCGAGAAAGAAATGCAGAGGAATATGACTTCACTTTCTTCTCGGACAGGCATCAATCCCTTTCAAGGATCGATTTTATTCTAACCACTAATGATTTGCTTTCTAGGGTCAAGAAAACAAAGATTGCAGCTAGAGTCCTTTCGGACCATAACCCAGTTTGGATGGAGTTGGGAAGGGTAGTGCAGGCAAGAAGGTTTTGGAGACTGAATGAAAATTTATTTAGATATGAAAACTATATTAATGATTGTAAAAAATTACTATCTGAATATTTTGTTTTGAATATGAATAAGGGTACATCTATGGAATTTGTATGGGATGCAAGCAAAGCGTATATGAGAGGAGTTTTGATGAATATAAATAAAACACATAGAAATAAGCAAGGGCTAAAACGAACAGAACTGGAAGAGGAAATTAAGAGAAAAGAGCTGGAGTTAACAAGGAAACCAGACGATACAAAGGTTAAGGAAGCTATTAACATATTAAAATCTCAATTTGACATGTTGATCTCTGACCAGGTAGCTACTAATTTATTATATGCAAAACACAATACTTTTTGTAATGCAAACAAACCTGGCAGATGGTTAGCTTATCAGATTAGGAAAAAAAGGAAAACTCGAAATATATCTAAACTGATTTACAGAGGGAAGGAGGTGTTCCAACAGGAAGAGATTCAAAAGGCTTTCTGGGAATTTTTTACAGAACTGTATAAAGGGGATAAAATTAATGGTTTAGACATAGACAAATATTTAGACAAGGAGAAAATACCTTCAGTTAGAGAAGAACACAGGCAAAAATTGAATCAACCAATAACCTCGGGGGAAATCCTGCAGGTAATTAAGCAATTAAAGCCAGGGAAAGCACCAGGTACAGATGGCTTGACAGCGGTTTACTACAAAAACTTACAGTTAGAAATGGTAGAACCTCTTAGAGAATTATTTAATATGATTCAAACGGAAGGTAAAGTCCCTCCATCTTGGAAGACAGCGTTTATATCTTTGATACCCAAAGAAGATCAAGATACTACTCAACCCAAAAATTATAGACCCATTTCATTACTGAATGTAGATTATAAAATTTTTACTAAAATATTAGCAAATAGGTTAATGTTGGTCATTCAACAATTGATACATACGGACCAAACAGGTTTTATACAAGGGAGACAGATGAAAAGTAATGTCAGATTAATTATTAATGCATTAGAATATTTGGGAAAGAACAACCAGATCCCTGCTGCGTTTATATTTTTGGATGCTGAGAAGGCCTTTGATCGAGTTAACTGGCAATTTCTGCTGAAGATATTGCAAAAAATGCAGATAGGAGATAATTTTTTACAGTCAATTAAAGCAATATACCAACAGCAAACAGCACAAATCATAGTCAATGGAAGTTTAACAGACTCTTTTCAAATTGGAAAAGGTACAAGACAGGGTTGTCCTTTGTCCCCATTATTGTTTATTATAACTTTGGAAGTATTGTTGAATAAAATACGGGGCTTGGATGGTTTAAAAGGGATCAAGATTAGGCAGCAAGAATATAGAGTCCGCGCTTTTGCGGATGATTTGGTCATAATATTGGAACAACCGCAGGAATCCAGTATGGTTTTAATGAATACGATTAATCAATATGGTCAAGTGTCTGGCTTTAAAATAAACTTAGGAAAAACCAAAATATTAGCTATAAATATGAATATTAAACAAAAGGAAGAATTAGGAGTGATGCTAGGATGTGAGGTAGTTAAAAAAGTCAAATATCTTGGAGTTAACATTTTAACTTCAAATGGGAAATTATATAAGCATAATTATGAACCACTTTGGCATAGCATACAGACAGAGATGAAAAAATGGGAGAAATTGCACTTATCTTTGCTGGGCAGGATAGCGGCAGTGAAAATGAACATTTTACCAAAATTTTTATTTCTTTTCCAAATGTTACCTATACTTAAAAAAGATGCGAACCTTTTAGAATGGCAGAAGGGTATCAACAAATTTGTGTGGGCAGGAAAGAAGCCGAGGGTAAAGATGAAAATAATGCAAGATGTACGTGAGAGAGGAGGATTGAAACTACCTAATTTAAAACTATATTATGATGCAGTGGCATTATCTGTAATTAGTGATTGGATTCATTTAACCAATGATAGAATATTGAACATTGAGGGACACGATCTGGTATTTGGTTGGCATGCTTACCTGTTATTCAACAAAAAATTGGATAAGAACTTTAAAAGTCATATTTTGAGAAATGCTTTATTGCGGGTTTGGAAGAAATACCAATATAAATTAAATGACAAGATACCCATGTGGGCAATTCCTAGACATGCAATTGAAAATATGAATACAGCACAAAAACAGGACAGATTTACTTACAGACAGCTTCTTACCTCGGAAAGGGGGGTATTACAATTAAAATCTTTAGAGGTATTAAAAGAGGAGAAGGTAGTTCAAACATGGTTCCAGTATGGGCAATTACAGGCTAGGTGGAAAATAGATCAAAAAATTGGCTTTATTCAAGTTGAGGATAATCTGTTTAAACAAATAAGAGATCAAAGCTTAATGCATATAAAGAGGATATATAATGTATTAATACAGATGGATTCGGAAACAGAATTAGTTAAAGATTGTATGATAAAATGGGCTCAAAATATTGAGGAACCAATAATGTTGGATACATGGGAAAGAATTTGGGTAAGAAATGTGAAATTTACACAAGCTCAAAATCTGAGAGAAAATTTTTACAAGATGTTTTATAGATGGCATTTAGATCCTAAAAAGTTGGCTTCTATGTATCCGAATGTACAGCCTAAATGTTGGAGGTGTGGTTCTCTCGATGCTACATATTATCATATATGGTGGACCTGCCAAAAGGTTAAGGCATTTTGGATAAAAATATGGTGGGTCATGCAAAATGTTTTTAAAAAAAGGATAAAGTTTATTCCTCAGTTATTTTTACTAGGTATATGTACTGATTTTACAGTGGTAGAGACCAATTTGATTCTGCACCTGATAACTGCAGCAAGACTGTTGGTGGCGCAATATTGGAAGAAGGAAGACTTGCCTACAATCCAAGAATGGACATTGAAAGTAACAAACTTAGCTGAAATGGCTAAAATATCGGCATATCTCAAAGATCATTCAAATGAGAGATATAAACGAGACTGGAAAAAATGGATTGACTATATACAAAATAAATACGGGACTAAGAAATTCCAGTTAGCCTATGCTTAAGATCAGAAATGATTTAAACTGTTAAAAGTTAGTTCAGTAAGAAGAAGCTAAGTTCAATCTAGAATGTCATTAATTTCTTTATTTCTTTTTTCTCAATAGATTTTAGACTGTGTTAGTTAAAAATTCATACCGTGTACGGGTTCTGGGAAGTCGGGGGGTGAAGGAGGAGGGGGGATGGGGGGGTGGAGGGAGGGAGGGGTACACACAACAAAAAAAATTGTATTTCAATGTCTTAATGATTGACAAATGATGACATATTTGTGTTTGTTTTTTTTAAAGAAAAATAAAAAAGTTCTCTTAAAAAAAAAAAAAAAAAGAAACAAGAGTAAAACATAGCTTATCGTAATTTCAAACAAGGCAATCGTAATTTCGGTCATGAGACATGAATTGTTTTAATTATGAAAAACAATTACAGTAATTTTCCTAGTCAATTATTACAAATAAATGTACTGTTTATTTACAAATTTGAATGTAATCATAAAACATCAAATATTGCCATCAAATATTGCTTAACAATTTAGTTTCCCATTCCGTTCGTTTGTCTTTCATTGGCAGAAGGATTACTGAGAACCTTTCCACTCTCATAAATATCTTACATAAAAATCTTTCTTGCAGATTTCATCTCCGGTTAGCAAGATTTCATCTCCTGCCCTTCCTGATACCTATGCAGAGTTCCCAGCAACAGGCAAAAAAAGACTACGGAGGTAGAGTATTCATAAACCAGATTGTAAAGAATGAAATTCAAAACCTCGGCATTTATTTTTAGGACATCTGAAATTGTAAATTTACCTGGTGATAATCTAAATGATAAAAATATAAATTGTTCTTTAAACTGAGCTTTACTACTGGTGATTTTGATCCTAAGTAGTGATGATTATTTTTCTACCTGGGCACAGTGAATAATTGCAAACTCTGCATTTGCGACAGGAAGAGCATCCGGCTAGTAAACCCACAGCTCCATTCAGCTGCCCTGACTCCACCCCGATGTAAGGGATTATCGGCTCATTAAAAGACCCCAAAAAATTTCCTTGAAAACCCACTACATTTCTCAAGTATTTCAACTTAATTTTAATTAAATTGTATTATTTAAAATAGCTTCCTCTTTGATATCAAAGTGATGAAAAAAGGCAATATTCTAAATTTTTGTGGTCTATTGCTACATATTTAAAAACATATCCAAATGTCCTATTGATTAATATTTCTCTGGAAATGTACTCCACTAACCTCTTGAGATATTATTAAAAGATTTGATAGAATGGAAGCTAATTGTGTTTTTAAAAACCTAGGGGGGGCATTGAATATAAATTAACTTTTATAAGGGATTTGTACTAGAAGACTTCCAAATTCCCTTCCAGCTCCATGAGTATATGTAAGCTCATTTATAACAAAATTAACAATATTGCTGGAGATGATTATGATAATGATGATGATATTGACATTTCTACTTTGTTTCTCTTTTATTGTTATATTGTATCTCCCAAAGTCTTTCTATGTCTTGTTTTTATTGTAAATGTCAGCTTCTCTGGAATATGCAAATTTTTCAAATCGTTTCAGTACTTATTTGTTAGCAACCGTCCACTGTGTTTCTGCTGTAGATATCAACTTATCATTGGCAGGAATCATACTAAGTCTGTCAGATCCCTAAAAGTGATACTGCCATTCAATTGGGAGAAGGGGAGGGGGCTTGGATTCAATTCATTAATATTGCCTGTGACAACTGGTATTTTATAACTTCTATCCTGACGCCGAAGCACCCTGAGATCTTCTCACCTCTTGGGGAATGTATAGGAGAAATGGCCATCTGGGTTGAAAGATAGCCATGGGAATGTATGCTTATTCAGTTTCTCGGGGTGGCTGGTCGGATGGCATCTTCACACCTGTGGATTGGCTAAATTTGCATTTGGCTAAAGGGAGGGGTTTTTACTGCTTTAATTCTACTTGTCTTGTCTGAGGGGATTCAGATGTTGCTTTGGATCCATTGCTGTCACGTCTGCTTAATAAAAGGTTCCTTTTGAAATACTTCATTTTAAGAGTCTTCACTTTCTTAAGTTAGGAGGAGAGGCAATCTGTACAGAAAGCAACATCAGCAAAATGGTCAACTCAAAAAAGCAAATTTGGTCTACCGAGGGGACCCTGCAAACCATGTCTGAGCAAAACAGTGAGCAGGGAGAAGCCAAATGCTGGGGGGAGACATCAACCACCACCCAGCCAGATGTCTGTACTCCTGTACTCCATCGGAGAAGATGAGGTGACCCTGGAGGACTGCAAAAAGCCCTACTGGTAGATTGGCATCGGGAAGAAAGACAGCTGGGATGGGAGAACAAGAGGAGTCACCCTCACCCGCAGTAACCAAAAACTGGGGTGGAAATTGGAGCTAGAAGCCCTCTTTGACCAGGAGGAACTAAATGAAGCATCGCTGAGAGAGGATCGTCTGAAGAGACATATAACCCAGTTGATGATGGAGACTTTGGAAAATCTCAACATCAAAGGGGACAAGAACAGCAGCAAAGGAGTACTGAAAGGGCAGCAACGGTGGATGATGCAGGGAGGCACCCCCCTCCGGGATCCGCCGGTCAACTGGTGGTGCAGCAGCAGCAACAAGGGGCCCAGCAAACCCTCCCATGGGCAGCACACACACTAGGGTCCATTCCCCATGAGCCCCGCAACTCAAAAGAAAAACTCCGCCCCTTGGGGTGAAGTTTGATGGGGATCTGCAACATTTGGGATTTTTTGTGGCATACCTGCTACCTACATGCAAGAGTATGGGCGTGATTTTCAAACCCAAGGATCCCAAGTGCAAGTTGTTACCCTAGCCCTGGAGGGAACCACTACCAGATGGATGGTGACCCTACATACTCTGCCAGTGGCAGAGTATATAGAAGGATTCGGAGATCTCGCATTTCGGGTGAACTGGCCCGAGGATATCCTAGTAAGCTGTTTGAAGGATGGGCTGAGTGATGACCTCTACAATGCCTGCCTAGCCCAAGGTGCACCGAATCACCTACATAAATGGTATCTCACCGCCGAAGAAGCTGTGATCAATATGGCCAGAAACCAGTACTGAGCAGGACGAGTGTGGAAGAAATCCCCACCTCAATGGAAGCAAGAGTCATTCAACCGCAATTTCGCCGAAACCCTCAGCCTGTGGAAAGGAGGGGCACCAAGCTGCAGAATGTCATTCTCAAACACCCACCCAGAAACCAGAATGCCCATCGGGGGAGAAACCTGCAAAACCTGGCCAGCACGGGAAGGAGACTGCCCTGAGGAGCAGGGAGACCATAGAGTTTCCACCCCCTCAACATCTTTGGGGAGGAAACTCCAGCACCTCAGCAGGAAGAATCAAACTCATTCGGGAGCAATTCAGAGTATGAATCACTAGTAGGCAAGCCAATTAAACCGCTTACCTTCCCCTTAAGACTGTTTATCCCCAACAGGGACAGGGAGATTAAAAAACTCTGCTTTAGTGGACTCAGGGTGCACCCACTGTTTGATCAGCCCAAACCTGGTAGGAAAGTTGAGGATTAACATAAGGAAGCCTTTTGTCAACTAGATGGGTCAATAACAGAAGGGGAACCAGCTTCTTTTGCCAGAGCCTCTACAGATAGGCATTGTGAGCCACAAAGAAATACTTACATTTATAGTGGCTTCTGGCATGGAATGGCTGCTAGTCTTGGCCGTTGCATGGCTGAAAAAATGGAACACCAAAATTAATTGGAAGCAAGGCATCATAAAATTCCAGATGCACATGTTTTTTGCTGAGAATCCACATAAAGAAACTGAGGGGGCAGAGCACCAAGAAACAGCAATGCCTGGTTACACCATGCCAACCCATGGCATACCTAAAGAATACCAGGACTTGCCTGAGGTTTTTAGTGAAAAAGCCTCTGATGAGTTCCCCCTCCCCACCGCTCCACTGATTGTGTGATAGAAATTCTACCAAGCGCCAAACTCCCTAAACCCAAGATGTATAGCATGTTCCCACGGGAGCTGGAAGAACTGAGGGCATTCATTGAGAAAAACCTAGCAAGGGGTTTCATTGAGCTAGCCCAATCAAAATCGCAGCCCCAGTTATTTAGAGAGGAAAAAAAGATGGCTCAAAACGTCTGTATGGATTTTAGAAATTTAAATACAATCAGTGTGGAAAACATGTATTCCTCTACCCCTTATGAAAGATATGCTAGCACACCTCGCTAACGGGAACATTTTCTCAAAGCTGGACTTAAGGAAGGCTTACTACCAAATCAGAATTAAGGAGGGGGACGAGTGAAAACGGCCTTTAACATTCCCCTTGGGTGCTACCAATTCCAAGTGCTCCCATTTGGGCTACAAGGGTGCAGTGTTTATGCAATTAATAAATAAAGTGCTACATAAGCATTTGTATAAGAGAGTCCTAGTTTATTTGGGTGACATTTTAATATATACCGAGACCAAAGCAGAACACGTAAAACTAGTCCGGGCTGTTTTAAACAAACTCCACTCCGCCAAACTTTATGCTAAACTCTCTAAATGTGAATTCCACCAAGAAAAAATTGACTATTTGGAGTAACACGTTGTTCACACCAGGACATAGAAATGGACCCTCAAAAAGTGCAGGCTGTACATGGTTGGGAACTGTTAAGTATATCTCCTTTGGGAGACTAGAGTTGAGTAGCAGAAGGTAGCAAGGAATGTACCGCTGAATAGTCACACTATCATTCACAGCCGCCGAAGTTAAAACAAGGATAACTTTACTTGCGTTGACAAAAATAAAGTAGGATAAACATTCTCCAAAACAAGCGATAAGTAGTCTTGAATTATATACACAGTCTATGATACAACACATTGGTTTACAGATGCTCAACTCACGATTCACCATGTAGACAGGTAACTAATATACAGAGTAGTCACCATCCAATATTCAGTATTCAACTCCAATAATAAGCATGGAGAACATATAGGAACAACCAGGAACAAACAGTAGTAGTTCCCACTCCCTCTTATGGCTTATTAAAGCAACAGCATCCATTCACATCTCACTTGAACATTTAAAGTGACAGATACATTATTTCAATCATGGCATATATCTATGTGTATGTATATGTATGTATGTGTATGTGTGTATGTATATGTGTGTTTGCATGTATGTGTATATGTATGTATATATGTATATATGTATATGTATGTATGTATGTATATATGTATGTATGTATATATGTACGTGTATACATATATACACACACACACACACAAACACATATACATATATATATATACACATACATACATACATACATACACACATACATACATACATACATACATACATATCCAACCCAAGATTAAGATTACATCCCTAACAGGAACCACCCCGCACACATATACAGTTACAAAGCTTGCTGAGATTCACCAACTTTTACTACCAGTTTATCACTACTTTCGCTCAGATTGCCCTCCCCATTACCAACCTCTTAAAAATGAAGGGGGGGACCCAAAACGGAAACAGCCTTTGAACTGGACAATGGAATGCCAAGCTACATTTGAAAAACTTAAACAGCTGTTCTCAGCAAATCCAATTCTAAAGCACTCGGACATAGAGAAACCATTCATCATACAAGTAGATGCCAGTGATGTGGCAATAGGGGCAGTCCTGCTTCAGGAAAATGAGCAGGACCAACCACAACCATGCACTTACATATCCAGAAAGTTGAATGAAACTGAGCAAAGGGGGGCCATTTGGGAGAAAGAGGCTTATGCAGTTCGGTGGACGCTTTTAACCTGGAGGCATTTCCTAGAGGGGAGTAAAATCCATTTCCAAGTCTGGACTGATGACAAAAATTTAGAAGCCCTCAAAAAACCACAAGGAAACTCTCCCCAAAACAAATACAGTGGGCGCAGTACTTTAAACAATTTGATTTTATTCTCAAATACCTCTCTGAGGGGGAATTTTTTCTGGCAGATGCACTATCCAGAAAACCACAATACAATAGTGCAAAGCCAGATGTAATCAAGCCCATAGTACAAAACAATCAACTAGCTGCTAAAGTAATTACTAGATCCCAGGCAAAACAAGAAACATTGATGGACAATGACACCACCCAACTTTTAAAAAAGCATTGGCAACTGATGGTTTGTGAGCCACAAAGCCAGTTGTCTGATGAATTTGGTGCCACAACTCTAAATTAGCTGGACACTTTGGTTTTGTGAAAACCTTACACCTAATTAAAAGACGTTTTGGTGGCTATCACTAAAAAGGGACATAGAGACCGAGGTAGCTAGCTGCCCCATTTGTGCAGCAGCAAAAAGACAACAGAATCATCTCTGACAGAGGGGTCCAATTCACCTCCAAATTTTGAAGGGCATTTTTGAGCTTACTTGGCACTGCCCAGTGGTTGAGCTCATCACATCACGTGTGTACTAATGGCCAATCTGAGAGGACTAACTTGGTGTAGAACAATGTCTAAGATGTTTTATCACTTTTCAACAAGATAACTGGACTGAACCTTTACCTTTTGCTGAAGTTGCATTCAATAATTCTGTACACTCAAGTACTGGTTTTACCCCTTTTAGAGTAGCAACAGGCCAAGATTTCATGCCTGAACTACCCACAGAAGAACCCACTATCCCCTCACTCAAGGAATAGATGGATACTTTACAAAACACATGGCCAGTAGTTAGATTAGCTTTAAAGGAAGCTAGGGAGGCTGTCAAAATTCAAGCTGACAAGAAAGGAATGGAACCCAACCCTTTCCAGGTTGGAGATAGAGTATTCTTATCTACAAAATCTAATTAGCTTCCTTTAAAGCTAATCTATTTAATTTTAATCTAATCATTACAGCCATCAAAGAAATTAGGGCTGAAGTTCATTGGACTTTTCCCTATCACTAGTATCATCATTCCAGTAACAGTAGAACTACTCCTTCCAAAGACACTCAGGCATGTCTACCCAATATTTCATGTTAGTTTATTCAAACGAGAGGTAATCGCATCCCTCAGACCACCTGAATCTACACCACCTGTTCCCACCATAATAGAAGGTGAACAAAACTTTGAAATTAAGGAAATCCTGAACTCTAGGGTCCACAGAGGGAAAACCCAATACTTAGTTGCTTGGAAACATTTACCCTCATTCCAAAATGAATGGGTTGCTAAAAACCATATTAGGCTACCTTACTGGAAAAAATCCATTCCAAATAACCTAACAAACCTTGTTAATATACTATAATGGAATTTTTTTGTTTCTATCTTTTCACAGGTGGATCTCTTTTTTCTAAGGAATGCAGCATGTCATATCCCTAAGTGATACTGCCATTCAATTGGGAGAAGAGGGAAGCTTGGATTCGATTCATTACTATTGCCTGTGACAACTGATATTTTATAACTTCTATCCTGGCACTGAAGCACCCTGAGATCTTCTCACCTCTTGGGGAATGTATAGGAGAAATGGCCATCTGGGTTGTTTTACTTTGATAGCCAATGGAAGATAGCCATGGGAATGTATGCTTATTCTGTTTCTCAGGGTGGCTGGTCGGATGGCATCTTCACACCTGTGGGTTTGCTGAATTTGCATTTGGCTAAAGGGAGGGGTCTCTACTGCTTTAATTCTACTTGCCTTGCCTAATGGGATTCAGATGCTGCTTTGAATCCATTGCTGTCACTTCTGCTTAATAAAAGGTTCCTTTTGAAATACTTCATTTTAAGAGTTTTCACTTTCTTAAGTTAGTAAGGAGAAGCAATCCTTACAAAGTCACTAAAATATGCCATTTCAATTTCTCCCCCCCCCCAGCCGCCCCAAAATAACCATTTTTGGAAAATTATTCATTTTTACAGTCTTATTTCTGCAGTTCCTGAATATGATTACAGTAGATAATAAAAGGTAAATAAGTGAAAGTGTTTTATATACAAAACAAGATTAACATTTTAATCCTTTACTCATCAAAAAAAATATACATTATGACCCAGCTTTTTTATCATAATAGATGCATATTATTTCGAATGAGATATATATTCATTCTGAATGTAATCTTGTTTTTATGTAAATAAGGACATCTATACAGGTGTTGTATTTACTAGTGTACATAATAGGAGGAGAAAAGTGTGTTTATATGTTCACTTCCTTGAGTTATTTGTAAAAATAATAAAGGAGGGATATCAATCAATCAATCATAAACACTGAAACAAAATGTGATATGCAGTTCAGAAGAAATTGTTTAAACTTCATGGAAAAAAGCCCTGCAGGTTAAAAACGTTCAATTTATGCTAGCAGTGTTGCAAGTTCAAAATCTATCCAAGAGTTATTGTTCAATTGTTTAAAACATCTGTCCAGAAGAAATGGAAACCCCAGACTACTTAATTCTTTTTATTTGATATCGGGAGTAAATATGCTTTATTCTTCCTTCATACAGCTATAAGGAAGTCTAGCACTGAATAAAGTCATAAACTGTATCTGGACATTTCAGTGCAAACATTGAAAACCTCACTATGAATTGTTTAGAGCAGTGTTTCTCAACCTTGGCAACTTGAAGATGTCTGGACTTCAACTCCCAGAATTCCCCAGCCAGCGAATCTTCAAGTTGCCAAGGTTGAGAAACACTGGTTTAGAGGCACACAAAAAAAAAAAGGCAAGGAACATGCTGTATCAACAAACTCATTATTTTTATTTATAGTTCTTCCAATGGCATGTTTAATAATATTTATTTATTTATCTGTTCATCATAATTGTCTTTTGGTAATGATAGCAAGAATAAATCAATAATTAATCTAGAAAGATATGGTCTGTATAAGGTATAAAAACTGTACAATCCATGCAAAACAAAATGCATTTCCCATTTATTTTCATGGAAGAGAAGAGCACATGCTAAAATTTGCCCCACAAAGCAATAAAAATAAATGAATACCCTGATTCTTTGAGAAATTTAAATGTACATGAACACACAGCTCATCAGTCAGATTCAAAAGATTTATTTCCGTCACAGACTATAACAAATGTAAATAAACACAATTGGAATTAAACAAGAAATATAACAATACATAAGTTATTTATCTAAAATATATAAATTATAAATAAATAAAGTTATTTGTATCATTTCACTGCCAGATATCTATAAGGATATAGCAACAAAGATACCGAGTAGTGGCAACAAAAGATACTCGCAATCTTTATTACTTGAATACCTTTACACAGATTTACTGTACCACCATCATGATTCACCGTATTTGCTATTAATGCTATAATAAAGACTTCTATTATCTTTTAATAATATCACCATATGGCCTTTTATGTTGCTATTATTATTTTGTTAATCTTGGATTAGCCTTAAATCTACAATTGAAGAATAATAGAAGTGGGCGTATACTGCAATCAGTTAAACAAATAAATAAATCACCAAGAACATATTAAAATGTCTTATATGAGTAAATAACAAGTGCAATATATGTTAAAAACAAATTTATGAGTCAAATCAATTATGAATTTTCTTGGAAATCTATTTTCTTTGCCTAAGTTTATAAAATGTGGGAGGGCATTAATTTTGATCAGTTTTCATGACTGCAGTAGTAAGGATTATTGAGATTTTTTTAAAATCCTATCTTTATTATTAAAGTAGTGAACGTATCTAATACACCTTCCCATTTTCGCCATAACAACATCCCTGGGAGGTGAAGTGAGTCACCGAGCCAGATTTCATTTCATGCCTAAGGCTAAACCAGTTTCTAGCTTGATGTTTTAATCACTAGGCCAAAGTGGCTAACTTTGAATGAAATTTTGAATGAAATGTATTATAACACCTTCACTTCAATGCTACAACAGTACTGAGGATAATTCTTATTGCTAGTGTAATCTAGCATCATATTTTGTGTGAATATTAACACAAACTGATTTCAGTTGTATGGACTGTGATTATATCAATTCTCTTGTTCAACAAAATGACAACTTCAGTGGATGTCACAAAACAGACTCTTTAGGGAAGTCAAACTAAGAGTATTAATTATTAGATGTTATTTAATGTTTTATCTCTGTTGATGGATGAAAACTCAAATACCAATCCTAGATTGGTGCAAACGTGGAAAAGCCCTGACTTTTATCTTAAACTATGTTTTAATTTTGTAAAGTTAGTATTAGTAGACATGATTTTACCAATGCAACACAAAATTGAAGGACAACCAATTTTTGTTTTATTCAAGCTCTTTATTGATGAAATATATTTCACCTTTTGTCCAAAGTTTTAATAAACTCATTCCCATTTCTGGAACTTAAATTTAGAAAAATGCAGCACTTGTTCTTGCTGGGAGGATTCTTGACATATAATTTAAAAAATCCATCGTCCCTCAGAGCACTTTCTTTAACTTATTCTTCAAGAGAAATTATTGGAACCCAGTAGCTATATGCAGTCATACAGTGGGGCAAAAAAGTATTTAGTCAGCCACCAATTGTGCAAGTTCTCCCACTTAAAAAGATGAGAGAGGCCTGTAATTGACATCATAGGTAGACCTCAACTATGAGAGACAAAATGAGAAAACAAATCCAGACAATCACATTGTCTGATTTGGAAAGAATTTATTTGCAAATTATGGTGGAAAATAAGTATTTGGTCACCTATAAACAAGCAAGATTTCTGGCTTTCACAGACCTGTAACTTCTCTTTAAGAGGCTCCTCTGTCCTCCACTCATTACCAGTATTAATGGCACATGTTTGAACGTGTTATCATATAAAAGACACCTGTCCACAACCTCAAACAGTCACACTCCAAACTCCACTATGGTGAAGACCAAAGAGCTGTCGAAGGACACCAGAAACAAAATTGTAGACCTACACCAGGCTGAGAAGACTGAATCTGCAATAGGCAAGCAGCTTGGTGTGAAGAAATCAACTGTGGGAGCAATAATTAGAAAATGGAAGACATACAAGACAACTGATAATCTCCCTCGATCTGGGGCTCCACACAAGATCTCACCTTGTGGGGTCAAAATGATCACAAGAACGGTGAGCAAAAATCCCAGAACCACACGGGGGGACCTAGTGAATGACCTACAGAGAGCTGGGACCAACGTAACAAAGGCTACCATCAGTAATACACTACGCTGCCAGGGACTCAGATCCTGCAGTGCCAGACATGTCCCCCTGCTTAAGCTAGTACATGTCCGGGCCCATCTGAAGTTTGCTAGAGAGCATTTGGATGATCCAGAAGAGGATTGGGAGAATGTCATATGGTCAGATGAAACCAAAGTAGAACTGTTTGGTAGAAACACAACTCGTCGTGTTTGGAGGAGAATGCTGAGTTGCATCCAAAGAATACCATACCTACTGTGAAGCAAGGGGGTGGCAACATCATGCTTTGGGGCTGTTTCTCTGCAAAGGGACCAGGACGACTGATCCGTGTACAGGAAAGAATGAATGGAGCCATGTATCATGAGATTTTGAGTGCAAAGCTCCTTCCATCAGCAAGGGCATTGAAGATGAAATGTGGCTGGGTCTTTCAGCAGGACAATGATCCCAAACACACCGCCCGGGCAACGAAGGAGTGGCTTCGTAAGAAGCATTTCAAGGTCCTGGAGTGGCCTAGCCAGTCTCCAGATCTCAACCCCATAGAAAACCTTTGGAGGGAGTTGAAAGTCCGTGTTGCCCAGCGACAGCCCCAAAACATCACTGCTCTAGAGGAGATCTGCATGGAGGAATGGTCCCAGCAACAGTGTGTGCCAACCTTGCGAAGACTTACAGACAACATATGACCTCTGTCATTGCCAACAAAGGATATATAACAAAGTATTGAGATGAATTTTTGATATTGACCAAATACTTATTTTCTACCATAATTTGCAAACAAATTCTTTCCAAATCAGATAATGTGATTGTCTGGATTTGTTTTCTCATTTTGTCTCTCATAGTTGAAGTCTACCTATGATGTCAATTACAGGCCTCTCTCATCTTTTTAAGTGGGAGAACTTGCACAATTGGTGGCTAACTAAATACTTTTTTGCCCCACTGTATACGCCTACCCATTTTTTTAAAATTAGGAAAAGTCTTCTAAATCTTCAGCATGAGTGTTGCACAATCTCTCATAACATCTTGTACTGAAATATTTCCTTGGTCTTTGGCCACAAGAACTAACACGCTTGAATCACATCCACAACGTTTTCAAAGCAATCAGTAATTGTTTCTGAGTGCAATTTGACTGGTCTACTGAAGGATTTGCTAGTTGATCTCCTGTACTGCCCAACATCAATTCTATTATTTCACCAGCCATCCTAAAGGTCTGAGTTACATAAATCCAATAACGAGCAGATGCAATTGCCTTCCCTCCTTTATCCTTCCCACAAAGGTGGGTTGCTCCCGGTTCGCCTTAGTTCAGCCAAACCAGTAGTGGAATTGAGGCCTGGGTAGCAGAACTGGCAGCGACCCAGGCCTGCCATGCCCCTAAACCGGTTCCCTTGCCATCGCTGGGCCGCCGCCATTTTGGATTTTAGTGACACGTGCAGGTTGTGAACTGGTAGTAAAACCGGCAGCAACCCACCCCTGCCTTCCCACCAAGGAATTTTGATAAGCACATACCAAAATCTTCATGTTCTCCCTTTTCAGAGTCCTGTAGCACCAGAAAAACCAAAGTTATCATGCACAACTTTGTAGAAGTTTTCTTAATTGGGGCAGGGCAAGGTGTCATTTGTTTAGTCACTGGACAGTACACATTTGTTCTGAATTCAGGCTTTGTCTTAAGGCCTACAAATACCCAAAGTCCCTCAAGGAATTGCAGGATGCCTGATTTGTGGGGGAGGGAGGGAAGGAGGTAGGTTTACAAACAAAACCCAGGCAATGGTTTTGGGAGTGGCATGCCCTTGCTTTCTTCCTAGGGCAGAAGGAGAGTTATTGGCTGAAAATCACCCAGCTGGTTTCACGCGTAAGGCAGGACTACAACTCAAGTTTCCCATTTTCCAGCCTGATGATTTAACCCACGCATCAAACCAACTCTCTAAAGAATCTGTGGTACCTGTGGTATATTCATTTTGTAAATTTTATTTAAGAAGACACAAACATTTTTTCTTTAAAAAGGAGCAACTATAACCATCAATTTTTATATGAAATGGCATAGAATACAGCTTTTTCAGTAAAAACCAAGGCAAGAACAGCCTGGATGGACTAGAATGAGGTTTCATTTAAATTAGTATTTCAAATTTCAAGCCAGATGGTATTTGGCAATTCATAAACAGCATGTGAATAAAATGGTTCCTCCACTTTTCTAACCAGCTGCTATTCCTTTGAGATGGAATCAGTTAATATCCAATGAGAATCCTAAACAATACTATCATGAAAGAAGGGGGGGATATAAAGGAGCATATTCTATTCATTAAAGGGACGTGGTTACTCAGTGGCTAAGATGCTGAGCTTGTCGATCAGAAAGGTCGGCAGTTCAGCGGTTCAAATCCCTAGTGCTGTGTAATGGAGTGATCTCCCATTACTTTTCCCAGCTTGTCCCAACCTAGCAGTTCGAAAGCATGTAAAAATGCAAGTAGAAAAATAGGGACCACTTTTGGTGGGAAGGTAACAACATTCTGTGCACCCTCGGCATTTAATCATGTTGGCCACATGACCACGGAGCATCTTCAGACAGTGCTCGCTCTTCAGCTTTGAAATGGAGATGAGCACCGGCTCCTAGAGTCGGGAATGACTAGCACATATGCGCGAAGGGAACCTTTGCCCTACTCTATTCATCACTGGGTCAGTAGAGGAATGATAATATTAGGCCCTACATTTAATGATCTTATTCCAGTTTGTTTTTTTCATTTGCAAATAGACACTTTTGTTGCAGAAAGAATAAATACTAACATGAGCATTTTTCATTATAGAATAATTAAATGTAAATATTGGAACGCCAACTCTTTGTCCAGTGAAGGAACCCCATACTATAGTATTTCCAATTGACAATAATACAACCTGGGCTTAAACATCTCCAGGAAAAGAAAATTCTAGCATCTCCAAAAATAACCCCCCGTTACTATTTTTTACTTTATAATTTAAAGCGATTGGTTTTTGGTTCTCTTGGAATAACTCTGAACAATTATACCCCATTTTCAATATGACAAGAAACTTCCAGAAACGTAAAGATGGCTACTCCAATGTTCTTGTTTTCAAGTTGAATATACATAGTGTCTTGAACTGTTCATCATGAGCTTTTCTTTAATCACTCTGTTTTGGACCCTCCCCAATATATACACCCAGCCCTATGAAACATTTCTAAAAATAAGAAAATATAGTGAGGGAAAAGTTGCACTTCCATCATGACTCATCAGCTCACAGGCTGTACCTATGTCCATCCTTTTTCCTGGATTATCATTTTAGGTATTGGTTACTGCAGGACATTGGACTTCAAGCTACCCCATTTCATTTATTTTGTTTTTAAGTTGGGAGGACAAACCATCTTCCTTTTGCGAATGAAATGACATCCATTCCAGGCCTTTTTTCTCTAAATCATTTTCTTAATTTTCATTGTTGGATCAAGACATACTTTTTGGTATTTACTTTCCCATCCCACCCAATACCAAGAAAGACAATAGATATTTGAAAGAGCTGCTTACCACCAGAATGGCATTAAAATGGTCACTCTTCACCTTCTGTACTTGAATGCAGGATGCTGGCACTTGCAATAATCCCGCCCCCTTGGAAAGGCTCCCGGCATCTCTGTTGGACATCGAGTTGTTATTGCTAGTCCCTACACCTAGGGCTGCCCTATATAAATAGGTGTGTGTAAGTTTCCCCATTCCTGCAATCTCAACCATCTCTGGGGTAAAATGAGAGCTTGGGAGCATGCGCACATTGTACCGGTACTTTTCATACTCATCCGTGGGGCAACAACAATTGCAAGAGGGGTTAGTCCTACAGTGGAAAAGTCGAACAGCAAAAAGGAAAATGATAAATCCAAAAAAGACAAGGGAAAGGCAGCCCAGAGCAATGATCAAGTAGAAGTTCAAGCTAGACAGCTGCTGCCCATGTGTTTCCAGGCTGTCATCAAAGTCTGGGAGTGCTTGTGGGAGAGTGTCAGCTAGTAGAATTCCCAAAGATACAGTAGAGGAGAGGGAAGGATCCCCACTGTCTGTCACCAAGATCACCACTTTGTGCTTGATGGGGTCACTAGATCTCATTGAACGACTAGTCCTAAGTTCCCCGGAATTTGGTAAAACCTGAAATAGGCTTGCATCAGAAGAGTGCAGAAGGTGGTAAGAAAGCCAAGCATTCTGTCCACTGTCTGGGTCATGGGCTACCACCTTGGTCACGAAATAGTTCGCATCTGCCAAGCGTGGCACAATTTCAACTGCCACTGAAGCATTTCTCACATCTGGATACAAGATGACTGGGGCATTATCATTTTGGTCTAAGATGGTAACACTGACAATAAAAGTAGCAGTCAAAATTGGGAAGCCATTGTCCTTTGCCTCTACTTGGAAATGAAAATTTTGGAGTTGCTCAAAGTCAAAAGTGTCTTTTGCATAGATGATTCCATTGTCTGCATTAATGGCTAAATATCTGGACAAGGAACTGCCCTGGATGTCAATGTCCCTGAGAAAGTAAGATAACCGACCATTCTCCCGGAGGTCTGGATCAGAAGCTGACACCTGGAAAACAGATACCCCAGGCTTATTGTTCTCTGCTATGTAGATTTCACGCATCTGGTTGAGGAATTTGGGAGGATTGTCATTCACATCCGCAATCTGCACCCACAGTGCTTTCTGAGTGGCAATGGGAGGGGAACCCAGATCAGAGGCAGTGACTGTAATGTTGTATTCACTGACCTGTTCTCGATCAAGAAGACCACTTGTGATCAGGCTGTAGTAATTGTCAAAAGAGGACTTGAGTTGGAAGGGGATGTCAACAGGAATCTTACAAATGATTTTCCCATTCTCACCAGGATCTTCATCAGTAATACTCAAAAGAGCCACCACCGTGCCCAACAAAGAATCCTCTGGGATGGGGCTGGACAGCGAAGTGAGTGTAATCTCTGGGGCATTGTTGTTCACATCAGTAATTTCCACCAACAGTTTGGCTACAGTGGACATGCCAAAGACTCCTTTATCCTTTGCCTCAATGAACATCTCGAGCAGGGGCTTTTGGACATTTAAAGCACCATTGACTTTTATCTCCCCATTCTGGGGGTTGATGCTGAACATCTTCTGTAGCTCAGGGGGTGTACTGTTGCTAAAGGAGTAGAAGACCTCTCCATTCTGTCCTTCATCTAAGTCTGTGGCTTGCACCCTAGTGACCAGAACGCCTCTAGGAGAGTTTTCCAACACACTGGCTCTGTAGACAGAATGCTCAAAAATAGGGGCATTGTCATTTGTGTCCAGAACAGTTACCACAACCTGGGTATCTCCAGACCTCTGGGGGCTTCCTCCATCTTTAGCTGTGATAGTAAGCCTGTGTGTGACCTGCTGCTCCCGATCCAAGGGCTTTTCTAGAACCAGTTCAGGATATCGGCTCCCATCCCCGCGAGTCTGCATTTCCAGTCTGAAATGCTGGTTGTGGCTTAAAACGTAACTCTGGACACCGTTGATGCCTTCGTCGAGATCTTGGGCGACCGGGAGAGTAAACCGAACTCCCGGAGCCAGGAACTCGGCGACATTCACATGATATTCCTCTAGCAGAAACGTAGGAGTGTGATCATTCACGTCCAATATTTTAAACTGCAGTTTATAAAGTTCCAGGGGGGTTTCTAACACGAGTTCATAATTCAGAGAGCAGGTAGGCTGTTGTGCACAGATCTCTTCCCTGTCGATGGGCTCGTTAACAGACAAAACTCCGGTGCTCGCATTCAGGTTGAAATATTGCTTACTTGAACTGGTGATCATGCGGAATTTGCGGGAGGGCAGCCTAGCTGCATCTATACCCAAATCCTGTGCTAGGTTCCCGACGGGCGCGCCGCGCTCAGTTTCTTCGGCGATTGAGTACTCTACTTGTCCACGCACGGTGTAGAAAATAAGGCAGCACACCATTAAATAGACCCGCATTCTTTTTCCCTGGCTTCCTTCCCGCTCACCTCCCTGCAGATCGTCTCAGTCGTAACATAATCCCCCGTTTTCAACAAAGAGCTGAAGTAAGCGATGCCGCAGCTGACGGGAGAAAAGGCCAAGCCATGAAGCCCGCTTGCTTAAACGCAAGAGGAATGCACGGGCTCTTCCAGGCGCCGGCCGAAGACATGGCTCGCCCTTGGCCCTCCCGTGCTGATCCGGCTCGAACGAGTCCTCCGCCAAGGCAGACGCCGCTGACGCTGCCGGCTCGAAATGAGATCATGTGCAAGGAGGAATGCTGTACCAGAGCCGGCACCACCCTGGGACACAGCGCCGCTTAGAGGCCTCTTCTACAACGGCGAGATCCGTAGCCCTTTCTACTGTATATCACGAGGTCTCCGGGAAATGGAGAGGCTTCAGAGCAGAACGAGGGGAGCGGAATCGCCAACTCTGCAAAATCATGGGCTGCGGGAGAGAACATCCCCATCTTCTTCTCCGGAATTGACCGAAAATGGAGCCGTTTTAGAAAAGGAAAACATTTCTCCGACCGAGCTCCTAGTTGCTTCCTCAGCTGGAAAAGACCAGCCAAAGCAGGCGGAGCGGCATGGAAAAGGGACGCTTATCTCGAAGGAGCAGCGGCGCGAAAAAGATCCAAGATCAGCCTTCTGAAGGGGCTTCGTTCAGAAAAGCTGCCTGAAGAAATAACGGATTTTTTCCTCCACTGTCTGCGGCATATAGTTGACGCCTAAGTAATTACACCTTAAGCCCGAAAGCCAAAAAAGATGATAGGAAATAATAGCAGCTGGGAAAGATAGTCCTACTCATTGTTGTATTGATGCCAACAATGAACTACTGATAAAACATAAACATGATTCTGAAATGGGTTGAAATTATCCACAGAAATAAAATTAGTTGGATTGGATTGCTACTTTTGCTGTATTTTTTAGAAAAACAGATTGTATCGAGTTAAAAATTGGCCCTTTAAGCCACTGAATTCAGCCCAAGCATCGAAATCGAAGTCTCCCTGACAAATGACTGTCTAGGCTCCAGTGTTTCCAGACACTGGAGGTTTTTAAAAATGGACTGGACAACCATTTGACTGGGATGGCATAAGGCTCCTGCCTTAAACAGGTGGTTGGACAGAAGATCTCTGCAGTCCCTTCCAGCCCAGTGATTCTGTCATTTTATGAGTCTACATTCATAAGCACATCCAGCCACTGTTCAATCACAGTCTATCGTTCTGTAACTTAAAATACATTATTCTATATCCTACTAAACAGAATGAAACAGAAAAAGTCTTGGGGTCTTTTGCCACTTCCACCTAACACAGCTCCTGCAAAGTGTTATTTTTTTCCTGCTGACATTAAACTTCTCTTCCAGATGCACTTAACACACACACACACACAAAACCCACACAGAAAAAAACATTGGCACAGAACCACAGCAACTCACCAGTGTGGCCATTCATCAAAACCTAGCCATCCCATGCTAAGCAGAAAAGGATGGGGAATATTTTCCAGGTAGCTGGTGAGTTTAATATGAGGAAAGTGAAACAAAGGCAAAGAAAATCATTAATATCTGTCCTTAATATGCCCTGCACAGAGCAAAGAAGAATAATACATTTTGTTGGTTTATGCTGTGAAAAGATAGGGATTGTCAGTGGAGTAATGAATATTATGCCAATGTAATTTTCAGCCAGCTTAAAGTTAGCATTTTTCAACCAATTCATGAGAAGACTCCTTAGTCTTCTAGGTGGCATTATCACTTGTACTTGAAGACCATCATTCTGTGTCCTGCACTCTGAAATAGGTCATTGAATTGAACAGGTATCTCAGGGGTGTCAAACTCAAGGCCTGGGGGCCAGATCCGGCCCATGGGGTGCTTAGATCTGGCCCATGGGGACGCCCTGGAAATAGCAAAGGAGCGGACCGTGGTGCCTCTGCCAGCAAAAATGTGGGCGGCCCTCCTGAGCTCCATTTTTGCTGACAGATGTTAGGATGGCTCTGAGAATAGAAGGATGGGCAAAAAATTGTAATGCAATTTCCCTGGCTGGAACAATGTATTATATATGCATAATAACAAGGAGATAGCTACCTGAAAGTCCATTTCCACATATCATTGTGAGGTTACTTTTAAACAAGCATGGAAAAAATGTTATTGTGTAGTGGAAATGCACAACAAAAAATATTTGCAAACCATATTAATCCTGTGATGAATTCATAAAAAAGAAATAATCAAATCTCTTCTGGTAATTTGCTTGCATTGTTTAAGCCAGAGGAAGTTAAAAGAAGATTCAGTTAATTATATTTTAGATACATTAGTTATCTTATTTCTCCGTTTTGAAAATGTATCTCTAATTCAAAATTTATGTTAGTGGCATAACAGGCACCTTTATTTGTTATATAATACTTTTGCTCCAACATTTTATAAACAAAAAAAGTTTATTATATTTTGATTTTGAGTTGTATAAATGTACTTGTTATTCATATTTTTAAATCTCATCCATTTAAATTTTCTCTTTAGTTTTACAGGTGCTCAACCTTTTCTATCCTAAGGGCTACATGCAAGACCAGGTGATGGAATAAGGGTAGCAAATAGAGAGCTTTCTGCTAGTATGTCAGGTTAAATGAATTGGTTGGGAAGTGAAATTTTACATATTTGTTGTAGTGAGATTCCTAGAACAGAGAACTTTTATTTTCAGAGCAAACAGGAACAAAATCATATGGAGAGGGAGATGCATGAGGAAGGAGAAATGTCTAATCTGAATGGCTTTACCAGGAATCTCATTGTTTTTCTGGTGCAAAATCTCTCCACTAGCTCATCTGATTGTATTTAGGGCTATCCTCTTGTCCTATAATTTGGCTTATTTATGACTATCAATATCTAATTATTTTTATTAACTCTTTTCATTTTTTTTCATTTGGTGTTTTAATGCAAAATCCTTTGCACGGCTTTGAGATGAATGAATTAGCAATTTTTCCTTCCTGAAAATTCCAATATTTTTTTAAACTTCCTAAAAGAACAGATGTTAATATTGGCATTAAGGTTCATATAAGAAGGAAATGTTTTTTTCTGGTATCATTAATGCAATTAACTACACATGAATATTACAGAACAGAGACAGGCTGTCATTAAACAAGGGCTGCTATTCTAATTGCAGAGCTAGATAGAGAAGGGATTTCCATCCCTTCCCTATCATTGCAGTCCAAGGGGCCATCACTCCAATCCCACATCTATTCTTCCATTTCAAAGATCTGTTTAGTATTCTAAATAATATAACAGAAGAAGCAACATATTCAAATAATTTTAAAGCCATTACATTTTCTATTTTCTTTCACAATCCAAGTCTTTCCAAGTTTTTCCAAGTCTAGTTTTACATGGGCGTGAGTCCAGTAAGTGTATATTATATCCAATGGCTGTTCTTGTTCTCCCTTGTAGAATGATCTTTTGATAGAAGAAGAAAAAAACATCCTGCTTAAACAAAGCAGTATTTTAGTCCATTAAATGTTTTTTTTTACTTTAACATAAATTTCAAATTATAGAAAAATGTTTCCTGGGTATGTTTTGAGGATGTTAGATATATAGGTTACGAGGTTAGAGACTTATGGGGAGCAGAATAGGAACATTTTTCATAGAAAAAAAATTCTGAAAGCTTCACATTGGATTTCACATCTTTTTCCAGGCATATTTTTAAAAAGTAACCATGTGAAACTGCAGTTCTTGATTTTGAAAGGAAATTAAAACTAAGGGTAGTTAAACATGGATCTTGGAGTTCAAGAAATTGAATTTTAATATAGTCCGATCAGCAGGATTCTGTGGCAGCAGATGCTAATAGGAAAAGGAGCTCAAACTGGGTGCAAGCTCCTAAAAAAATAAGAGAATATTAAAAGCACAAATGCAAAGGTTTTTTCCAGGTACTATTACCAAGATGATAGGTAACCTGTATTTAAGCATATGTCTATATTTGTTATTTTCAGCTGGTTTTTCTCTACTATCAAATTCATTTTGAATTTTCTTTCTGACTTCTAGGGTACTACCTATCTCACCCAATAATGTTTATCTCCATTTGTTTATCAATGATATTATTAAAAATATTGAAGTATAAGGAACTCAGAGCTAAATCTTGTTGCTCCCCACACGTTAACTCAGTCCAGCTCAATGTGGTGATGAAAACTTTTTGAGTATTATTTTTGAACCAGCTAATTTTCCATTTCAGGGTTATGCTGTCCAGCCACCTGTAAGACAGATGAAATACCAGATAGGAGGGTCATTACCCCTCATATCAGTGGTGGGTTGCAGGTGGTATGCCCTGGTACGGGCATACCAGAGCCTGCTTGGAACACTGGGTACCGTTCCGTTCCGGTGCTCCAGAGGGCACACCCACCTGCCCGAGCTCCTTATCTGTCCTTTAAAGCCTTCGATGCTTCCGTACATGCGCATGGTGCATACAGCGCCTGCGCGATGCTCCACCGAGCAGCTGGAACGTTGCAGAGGCTTGCGGAAGCGTTGCTGACAGGTACAATAAATGGGCATGCTGCGCGTATGTGCGCGCGCGCTGCAGCCGTCCATGTGGGCAAAGCTGAGCCCGTTCCCACCATACCAGTTGGAACGGGATCCGGAACCCACCACTGCCTCATATATACCACAAATCTGGCTTTCATGCTCAGCCTCTTTGCACTCACCATAGTTATTGTTGTGCCAGTGGCATGAGTGATTTGGGGAAAATACAACTATCAGATAAACACCAACTTACATAGAAAACCGACTGATTGTTATACATCTTTTCTTATTGTAAATCATACCATAAAATCCATCATGGTCAGTTAGGCCCTTTGATTAAAACCACATCTCTATAGTCCAAACCGACAGGGATATACTAAAGCAGGGGTCCCCAACCTATGGGCCATAGCCCATTTTTGAGCCATGAGGGATGAATGTCAGGCACTTGTGCACGCTGCTCACATAAATGGAGCTGCATGCACATGTGCTTGCCACTCACATGGAACCATCCCCTCCCCCCCACCTGTCTGCAAAGCCGGAAATGTTGAGGAACTCTGTACTAAAGGATTAAAATGTACATTTATAGGTTTATTTATTTGCTTATTATCTAATTTTATTAACTATTTTTAAAAGTATATAAACAATACAAAATGAAATAAAGTCATAAGTAAATTTTAAAAATTGCAAAGAAAACATTCAAAGAAAGATATACAAAAAAGAGGAAAAAAATGATAAAGAAGCAGTTTCCAATCTTAATAGCAGCGACAAATACATTTACCTTTTACCTCCTCTTTATACTTTCTAATCAAATCCATAAATCACAAGTTAATTTGTGATATAGGAAAAAAAATCCGTAACAGGTTTTCAGTCTTATAATAATAAGGCTTGGTGATGCAGTGGTTAGAGTACAGTACTGTACTCTGTCAGAGTTTGTCGCAGAAAAATCAAATCCAGAAAGCACATACAGACAACTGGTTCAGCTGGATTCGTTAACTTCTTTATATACATAACAGATGAATAAATGTACTATACCAATAGTAGATTCTTTCAATGTGGTAGAAGTTACAAGCAGAACATAAGCAGGAGAGAATAGTTTGTTTCCAGAGTTCAGAGCAGACAGGATCTTAAGTTTCTGTTTCAATTCTTTGCACAATTGGCCCCTTGTTGCTATGCCTATTCATGGGCTGACCTTATCATATCTCTCCCAGTCATGAATATCCTAACACAGGGGTCTCCAACCTTGTCAACTTTAAGCCTGGCGGACTTCAACTCCCAGAATTCCCCAGCCAGCAAAGCAAAGCAAAGCTTAAAAGCTTAAAGTTGACAAGGTTGGAGACCCCTGTCCTAACAGACTCAGCCTTCCGAGGTGGGTAAAATGATGACCCAGATTATTGGGGGCAATATGCTGACTCTGTAAACCGCTTAGAGGGGGCTATAAAGCACTGTAAAGCAGTATATACGTCTAAGTGCTATTGCTATTTATTATTTATTTATTGTACTTTTAATGAAAGTTATTTATTTTTCTTTCCCTCACCAGACAACTGAATTTTGCCATCTCTGCTAATTATGTCATTTTCACCAATCATTTTTCTGTTATGACCAATAAATATAGCCAGCAGCTTCAATCAGTTGACCCAAATGCTCTCTGAGCTGGAGGTTGGTGATGTTTAGCTGGTTATCATACTGTATTCATAAAACCACATCACAAATTGACAGATGATCCCCCCCTCAGCAGTTTTATATACATATTGAAAAGCAGGAGGAAGAGGGTTAAACCCTACTGCACTTTGCATTAGGGTAGCTCCCTGGCCAACTGCTTCTCTCTCCTCTCTCCCACCCTCACCATCACTGGAACTGAAGCAGAAACACTGCAGAACAGTGTCTTTTATCATCAATCCTAATGGATGAGCTACAAGGGTACTTTATTTGATCATGCCAAATGCTGTTAAGAGGTCTAATATAACTAAGAGGTCCTATCCCGGGCATGTAACAGCAGAGGTTATCAACCCATAGTATCGCAATCCAATGTCCATTCTTTAATCATGACTGAAAAGAACCAAATAATCCTTTTAGCTCATTACCATCTACCTCTAAAATGTTCCCTCAATAGAATGACTGCAAAAACATCTGAATCCAGAGATAGCTTCTTCTATGGAAATTATTGAACCACTCTTTTCAATACTAGAACCAACACACCCTCTTCATGGAGAGATATAATTCAGCTCATTCACTTCCTCTTCCAGCCCCAGAAGTATCCAAGGAAGGCAGGGATCAAGTTCACAGGTGGCAATGGTCATACTTGAAATAACTCTTTCCACCTCTGTAGGCCCTAATTACAGGTAGTCCTTGATTTACAACAGTTTGTTTAGAGACGATTCAAAGTTACAATGGCACTAAAAAAGTGACTTATGACTGTTCTCCCACTTATGACTGTTGCAGCATCCCCATGATCATGTGATCAAAATTAAGATGTTTGCCAACTGGTTCATATTTATGGCAATTGCCGTATCCTGAAGTCCTGTGATCACTTTTGGAGACCTTCTCAGAAGCAAAGTCAATGGGGAAACCAGATTCACTTAACAACCGTGTTACTAACTTAACAATTGCAGTGATTGACTTAACAACTGTGGCAAGAAAGGTAATAAAATGGGGCAAAATTCACTTAGCAACAGAAACTTGGGCTCAGTTGTGGTCGTAAGTCAAGGACTACCTGTACAATGAATGCCTCAAAAGGCCAGATGTGTTCTAAAGAGGGCTGGAAGAATTTGTAATTGGTTCTACCCATTATTATACTACTGCCTTGGTTGAAACCTAGAGCAGGAAACTCATTAGGTTAATTACCATAGGGAACTAAATTTATATGATTTGTTGTTGTTAGTCGCAAAGTCATGTCCGATCCATCGCAACCCCATGGACAACTTTCCTCCAGGCCTTCCTGTCCTCTACTGCCTCCCAGAGTCCATTTAAGCTCACACCGACTGCTTCAGTGACTCCATCCAGCCACCTCCTGCTCTGTTGTCCCCTACTTCTTTTGCCCTCCATCGTTCCCAGGATTAGGCACTTTTCCAGTGAGTCCTTTCTTCTCATTAGGTAGCCAAAGTATTTGAGTCTCATCTTCAGGATCTGGCCTTCTAAAGAGCAGTCAGGGTTGATCTTCTCTAGGATTGACCAGTTTGATCGCCTTGCAGTCCAAGGGACTCGCAAGAGTCTTCTCCAGCACCATAGTTCAAAGGCATCAATTCTTTGGCACTCAGCCTTTCTTATGGTCCAACTTTCACAGCCATACATTGTAACTGGGAAAACCATAGCCTTGAGTACTGTATATACTCGAGTATAAGCCTAGTTTTTCAGCCCACTTTTTGGGCTGAAAAAAGCTGCCTCGGCTTATACTCGAGTCAGTGAAAAATTTGCCCGAAATGAAGGAGAAAAAGGGGCGGGGCCATGCCGCTGGGTGACGCTCGTGAATGGCCCGGCGCCCCTGTGAGTTTCCCCTCCCTCTGTGTCAGTTTGCCACGCAGCGCGCACCGCACCATCCCCCCTCCTCACGTTCTAATGTAATGCAGGGCTGCCTTACGATTCCCCTTCCTCCCCCTCCTGCCGCTCTGCAACGATGTCCCACCTCCTCCTTGTTATGGCAAGCAGCCACATAGCGATGTCCCACCTCCTCTGGTACAGTGATCCAATGATAGGAATCACTGTGCCGTGTGTCATAGGAGGCGGGACATCATCATCACAGTGGGACATCAGCATCATGAGGTGAGTGAAGTATTTCATTGAATACACCGCTAGTTTACTGTTTTTCTTTGAAATAAATATTCAAAAACATTATTGGTATCTATTTTTATTTTTGAAATTTACCGGTAGCTGCTGCATTTCCCACCCTAGGCTTATACTCGAGTCAATAACTTTTCCAGTTTTTTGTGGTAAAATTAGGTGCCTCGGCTTATATTCGGGTCGGCCTATACTCGAGTATATACGGTATACACACTTATGTTGGAAGGGTGATGTCTCTGCTTTTTACTATGCTGTCTAGATTTTTAACTTCTTGGCTGCACTTCCCATCTGTGGCAATCTTGGAGCCCAGGAAAATAAAATCTGTCACAACCTCCATTTCTTCCCCATCTATTTGCCAAGAATTGAGAGGGCTGGATGCCATGATCTTAGTTTTCTTAATGTTGAGTTTCAAACCAACTTTTGCACTCTCCTCCTTCACCTGCATCTAGAGGCTCTTTAGTTTCTCTTCTGCCATTAGTGTGGTATCATCTGCATATCTGAGGTTGTTGATATTTCTCCTGGCAATCTTAATTCCAACTTGTGATTCGTCTAGCCCTGCCTTTCTCATGATGTGCTCTGCATATAAGTTAAATAGGCAGGGCAACAGTGTATAGCATTGCCAAACTCCTTTCTCAATTTTGAATCAATCAGTGGTTCCGTGTCCAGTTCTCACTGTTGCTTCTTGACCCGCATATATGTTTCTCAAGAGACAAATAAGATGGTCTGGTACTCCCATCTCTTTAAGAACTTGCCACAATTTGTTGTCACACACACAATCAAAGGCTTTAGCAAAGTCGATGAGGCAGAAACAGATGTTTTTCTGGAACTCCCTAGTTTTCTCCATGATCCAATGTATGTTGGCAATTTGATCTCTAGTTCCTCTGCCTCTTTGAAATCCTGCCTGTACTTCTGGTAGTTCTTAATCCACATACTGCTGGAGCCTAGCTTGTAGGATTTTGAGCATAACTTTGGTAGCATGTGAAATGAGTGCAATGGTGAGATAGTCTGAACATTCTTTGGCATTGCCTTTCTTTGGAATTGGAATGAAAACTGACCTTTTCCAATCCTGTGGCCACTGTTGAGTTTTCCAAATTTGCTGGCAAATTGAGCGTAGCACTTTTACTGCATCGTCTTTTAAGATTTTGAATAGCTTAACTGGAATAGTGTCACCTCCACTAGCTTTGTTATTGCTCAGACTTCCTAAGGCCCATTTGACTTCACATCCCAGGATATCTGGCCTGAAGTCATGGTTATCAGGGACGTTAAGTTCATTCTTGTACAGTTCTTCTGTATAATTTTGCCATCTCTTCTTAATTTCTTCTACCTCTGTTACGTCCCTGCCATTTTGGTCCTTTATCATGCCCGCCTTTGCATGAAATGTTCCCTTCATATCTCCAATTTTCTTGAAGAGATCTTTGGTTCTCTTCCCTATTCTATTATTTTCTTCTATTTCTTTGCACTGTTCATTTAAGAAGACATTCTTATCTCTTCTAGCTATTCTCTGGAATTCTGCATTCAATTGGGTGTATCTTTCTCTTTCTCCCCTGCCTTTCGCTTCCCTTTTTTCCTCAGTTATTTGCAAAGCTTCCTCAGACAGCCATTTTGCTTTCTTGCATTTCTTTTTCTTTGGGATCGTTTTAGTTGCTACCTCTGGTACAATGTTGCGAACCTCCTTCCATAGTTCTTCAGGCACTCTGTAGAAAAGATCTAATTCCTTAAATCTATTTGTCATCTCTACTGTATATTCATCAGGGATATTATTTAGTTCATACCTGAGTGACCTAGTGCTTTTCCCTACTTTTTTCAATGTAAGCCTAAATTTTGCAATGAGAAGCTCATGATCTGAGCCACAGTCAACTCTTGGTCTTGTGTTCATTGACTGTATAGAGCTTCTCCATCTTTGGCTGCAGAGCATATAGTCCATCTGATTTCTGTGTTCACCGTCTGGTGATGTCCATGTGTAGAGTCGTCTCTTGGGTTGTTGGAAAAATGTGCTATGATCTTCATATTCTCTTGACAAAATTCTACCCTGCTTCATTTTGTACTCCAAGGCCAAACTTGCCTGTTATTCTGATTATCTTTTGGCTTCTTACTTTAGCATTCCAATCCCCCATGATAATAAGGACATTATTTTTTGGTGTTAATTTTAGAAGGTGTTATAGGGCTTCATAGAACCAGTCAACTTCATCCTTTTCAGCACCAGTGGCTGGGGCATAGACTTGGACTACTGTGATGTTGAATAGTTTGCCTTGGATAATCCATTCAAACTGAGATCATTCTGAAATTTTGGGGATTGTATCCCAGTATTGCTTTTCCTATTCTTTTATTGACTATGAAAGCTACTCTATTTCTTCTGAGGGATTCTTGCCCGCAGAAGTATACCTGATGGTCACCTGAATTAAATTCACCTATTCCTGTCCATTTTAGTTTGCTGATTCCTAAGATGTTGATATTCAGTCTTGTCATCTCTTGTTTGACCACATCCAGCTTGCCTTGATTCATGGATCTTACATTCCAGGTTCCTACGGAGTATAGATCTTTACAGCATTGGACTTTCCTTTCACCACCAGATACACCCACAGCTGAGTGTCCTTTCAGCTTTGATCCAGTCACTTCATTCTTTCTGGCACTACTAGTACTAGTCCTCTGCTCTTCCCCAGTAGCATATTGGACACCTTCCAACCCGAGGGGCTCATATTCCAGCATCATATCTTTTTGCCTTTTGGTACTGTCCATGGGGTTTTCATGGCAAAGATACTGGAATGGGTTTGACATTTCCTTTTCCTTCCTGATCCTGTGTTGTCAGACCTCTCTGCTATGACCTGTCTGCCTTGGGTGGCTCTGCAGGGCATAGCTCATAGTTTCATTGAGTTATGCAAGCCCTTTGGCACGACAAGGCAGCTGATCCATGAAGGGTTTTTTATGATCAGGCTGGATCAATTTTTATGTATGACACTCAAGTGTCAATCCATGGAGTGTTATACATTGTGCTGCTGGTCTTTGCCTAACATAGCCTTACACTTTGTTAACAAATTGTAAGAGATATGTTAATAGTATTATAAATGTCTCTTGGATGAATAGGGGGTATATATTTCCTTTTGGGTTAAAGGAGATGATCACTCAAACTTATCTTAAGGAATTTTTCAGAAATGGGCAACTATAGATAATCTCCAACTGCCTATGTTGGATAAGGTGATCTTGAAATTGGTAATTTTTCTTTTAGAGGCAACCCTGGAGAAAGCAAATAGACCCATTCCAAAATGGCATTGGAGCAGATTTTGGGATTCAGATTACCTTGGTCCGTCTGGTGGATGATTTTTATCTGGAGTTCATTTATTTATTAAACGTATATATTATATATTTCATATATTTATTAAACATAATTACAATGACTCTGGCATACTTCTCTTCTTGAGCTTTTGGTGGCGTTTAATATAACTGATTGTGCTATTCTTCTGGATTTCTGGGGGATATGTGTATGGGATACATTACTTTCCAGGGGTTCTCTTTTTCCCTTTCAGAGCATATCCACACTAGCAAATTACCTTGCTACAAGCATTAGCCACCACTGTCAACTTAAAACACTCAAATGCATAATCAATTATCTACAGCCCTTTCTAAATAATAACATCATTCTTTCACAGGCTGGCCCTTAGTTGCTCATAGAAATTCCCTTTCCTGATTCCTCACCTTATTGCTGTGAAAGTACAGTATCTTTATTGGTTTTACTGCCAAAAATTCATGTTTGTAATTCATCTGATGTAGATATTTCTTGAATACATTTTTTAAAAACCCTATTAGTAACATCAGTTTTTACAATATTATATCAATTTAATCCTGAGATAATTCTTGTCAAGTATTCATAAATATTTGATGGAAACATAATTGAGTCAAATGAAATGAATATAATATCACAGAATGTAAAGGCTTGGAATTGGAGACATCCTAGTCCTACCTCTTGCCCAGTGCAGAAATATACTATCACTGTAATCGATAAGAGAAATGTACTGTACTACTATTACTACTACCACTAATATTTACTCTACTTCCATTCCAGCAACATTTCTGAATTTGTCATATTGTAGAAAATACAGTGGGCCTCCCAATGTTGTGGATTCCTGTTTCAGAGAAACAGACACTGAATGAAAGGACATCCATCCATTGTCAGTTCCAGTGAGCCCACAGGTCTGGAGCTGCCATTCGGGGGAGAGGGGGAGAGCTGTGGGCACTGCTGCCAGGAATCGTGCTTACCAACTGGGGATCTCCCTTCTCCACATGCAATCCAGCTGAGAACTCTCCATAACTGATAAACTGAGAACAAGCCATGACTGGTTGCTGGGTGGTTTTCACTCTGGGTCACGAGGTGATGGGTGTGCGTGTGTGCGGGGATGAGGTTTAGCCTAAATACATAATAAAGTATAAAAGGTGGTGGAGAGCACCTGATGTCAGCTGTGACAATTTATTCATTGCCTTAAGTGCTTTGTTCGCCAGTTTGTGCCGGAGGAAGATAAACTACATTTTCAATCCGTCTCTGCGTTTGGCTGTTTTCCTTAATCCTTTGGAACCTGACATCCATATTATTACTAGTAAGACATTGTTACTCAATGGGACCAAAATTCTCTGGGTCTAATTTTAATTTTTAATTTTAATTTTATGTATTTATAAAATTTGTATGGCTTCCCATCTCCAAATACCAAAACCTGGGCAGCTAACAATATTCAAAAACAGAGTAAAAGCAATATAACCAAATTGTACAAGTAGTTCACACTTAATGATTGCTCTGTTTAGGGATGGTTCAAAGTTACAACAGCATTGTAAAAGTAACTTTACAACTGTTCTTGCACTTGCAACCATTGCAGAGTCCCATGATCAATGTCATACGATGCTTTGCCCAATGACTGCTTCATTTACTTGAGGCCTTACCTTCACTGGAGGCTTTCAAAAAGAGATTGGACTGCCATTTGTCAGAAATAGTGTAGGGTCTCCTGCTTGGGTGGGTGGGTTGGACTAGATGACCTACTCTGTTAATCTGTTAAAAAATCAGTTAAAAACTCATGAATGACCCGATAACGGCTTTTGAGATATGAGAAGCTATTAAAAAAAATGAAACCAGGCAATGCCCTAGACCCAGATGGTCTTACAAGTCAATATTATAAGTGCTTTGAGGATGAACTTCTTCAACCACTGAAAGATACAATGAATGGTATATTACAGGGCAGAAATACACCCCAGACATGGAAAGAAGCTAATATTGTGTTGCTCCCAAAGGAGGGTCAAGATGTTACAAAGACAAAGAATTATAGATTGATTTCATTATTAAACAATGACTATAAACTTTTTGCTGCTATCTTGGCAGAAACACTAAAGAAGATTTTACAGGTACACATACATAAAGATCAAACAGGCTTTCTGCTGAAAAGAGAGTTAAAAGATAATGTGAGGACTGTTTTAAGTATCATTGAATATTTACAATATGATAATGAGAAACAGGGTGCCTTGATTTTTCTGGACACAGAAAAGGCCTTTGACAATCTGAATTGAGGCTTTATGTTTAAGTGCTTGAAAAAATAAACTGAATGTGAATTTTATTCAAGGAATTAAAGTGATCTACACATCACAGGCGGCTAAAATTGTCACAAATGGTGATTTAATTAAGTCACGTGAAATTCAAAAGGGTACAAGACAAGGATGTTCTTTGTCCCCTTTGTTGTTTATTTTGACTTTAGAAGTCTTGAATAGAGATATTAGACAGAGTGATAAAACAAGGGGTATAAAGAAAGAAGTTTATAAATTGAGAGTCTTTGAGGATGACTTGGTTATATTTCCTCAGGACCCAAAAGTAATATAGAACATGTGATGAGGAAACTGAATGAGTTTGAGGCCTTGGCAGGTTTTAAAATAAATAAACAGAAAACAAAAATGTTGATTAAGAATATGCCCTTTCAGGACAGTGATATATATTGAATAAAAAGTCAGGTTTTAGGGTAAAGAAAAAGTTATATTAGTTATATTGACAAACACAAACATAAAACTGTTTGAAAATAACTATGTCCCTCTGTGGAGGGATATTAAACAAGATCTACAAAGATGGGATCAATTACATTTATCACTATCGCTTTTTTCATTTTAGACATTACCAATACTCACATTCGATAACCCATTTAAACAATGGCAGAAGGATATCATTAAGTTTATATGGCACGGGGAAAAATCAAGAATTAAATATAATATTGCAAGATGCCAAGCATGCACAGAGGCCAAAAATGGGGCCCATGGAGGCCGAAAATGGGGCCCATGGAGGCGGTGATAGGCAAAAGGTAATTACGGATATCAGTCCACTTTTGGGGTGGAGGAAAGTGTGTCTTACAGACCAAAAAATACGGTACATTAAATTATAATCTAAAAGAGAATTTTTCAAGATGATGTATCATTGGTATTTAACACCAAATAAGTTATCTAAGATGTATAAAGGTATGTCAAATGTATGTTGGAAATGTAAAAATAAACAAGGGACCTTTTACCACCTATGGTGGTCATGTGATCAAGCAAAAAATATTTGGACTATGATCCATATCTTAATACAGAAAATGGAGATAAATATGAAACCAGAACTTTTCCTCTTGGTTCTAATGGAAAAAGAATTGGGGGGGAAATTGGAACTTTGTTACTATATATGTTGACAGCAGCAACATTACTGTATGCACACAAATGGAAGGACACTTCGATTCCTACTACAGAAGAATGGTTGCAGAAACTGATGGAGTTGGCTGAAATGGCAAAATTGAGTATTCTGCTCAAAGAAAAGAACATAGTACTTTCATTTCCATATGGAAACCGCTTTGGAACTTCATGCTTGAGGTTGATAAGAATGAAACTTTGATTCTGGGTTTTACAGATTAGGCTGATAGACTTTTCTAGAAATGACTGGCTCATACTACATAAAGTATGGATTTGTTGTTAATACCTTATTCCAGCCGTGGGATTCAAATACTCTAACAACCGGTTCTCTGCCCTAATGATTTCTTCCAACAACCAGTTCACCAAACTTAACAACCGGTTCTCCCGAAGGAGTACTCTACAAGGAGTACTCCACAGTTCCCCCTCTGATAGGGCGGAAAATCCAACATTAGAAATTATGTTTAATCCAGACATTTTCAACAAGGCTTTGATTATTCTTGAAGACAAATGTATGGCCATGATCAATAAAACATTACTGCAACTTGGCAGTAAACATTTTGCTTTATAATTTGTATACTCTTCTTATACTTTCAAATGCCTGTAAATAAGATTACTTTGATTTGACACTATACATATAATTCATTTCTTTTCCTGTCTAATGCAGGGTTGGGATAAATAAATACCCAGGCAATGCCGGATTATCAGCTAGTAATCTAATAAAAACATATTTTTAAAAAAGGAATACTACATCCAGTTCTGATCACCACAATACAAAAAAGATATTGAGACTCTGGAAACATTGCAACGAAGAGCAACAAAAATGATTAGGATTAAAACATATGAAGAACTGTTATAGTAATTGGGTATGTAGTCTAATGAAAAGAAGGAGTAGGGAGGACATGATAGCAATGTTCCAATATTTGAGGGTCTCCTATAAAGATGAGGGGTCTAACTATTTTCCAAAGCACCAATAGGCAAGACAAGAAACATTGTTTGGATACTAACCAAGGACAGAAGCAACCTAGAACTAAGGAGAAATTTCCTAATGGTGAGAGCAATTTAAAAAATGGAACAATGTGTCATCAGAAGTTGTGGGTGCTGCATTACTGAAGATTTTCAAAAAGAGACAATCTTTGTCTGAAATGATATAGGGTCTCCTGCTGAAGCAGAGGTTTGAAAAAGAAGACTTCCAAAGTCCCTTCCAACACTATTATTCTGTGTTCTATGTTTAATGTATCATGCAGTTCAAAGCCCAATGAATCTTAAGAACACAACTCCAAATGATGTCAATGAATTATTTTTAACAACATGCTTCAAATATTAGTATGCATAGTTGTTGTGGCCCAGCAGGATCCGGTTGAGCTGCTGATGGACTCGGATAGCGAGGAACCATATGAGTCTGCCATGGAAGATGTGGACCCTGGGCAGGGTTCAGACTCGGAGCAAGGACCAGAGAGACTGGATGGCCACCAGGAGGTGCCTGAGGCATGGAGCAGTGGAGAAGATCAGAGGCAGTTTGTCCCTGATGCTAGAGTGCGTCGAGCTGAGAAACGGAAGCAGCAACTCCGTATGCAGTCTCATAGACAATAATTACACACAGGTGGTTGTGCCTGGGCCCCTCCCAAGGGGGGTTATAAGGAAGGGCTTTGGGAGGGGACATTTGCAGGAAACAACCGTTCAAACTCTTATTGAAGAAATCTGTATTCTAGTCATGTCTTGTGGAATTATCTGAGTTGCTTTCTTGGAGCTTCTGGATTGCTGCCAATCGATTATCTTGGACGTGAGTTTGCCTGGGATTCAGCCAAAGGACTGGTTATTGCATTCATTAAATAGTGGCAAACAGCCAAGCCTGTGGTCTAGTTTATTCACAGACCGGGGGGGGGGGGTGTCAGAACACATAGTTATATAAAACTAGTTCTTTTAAATTGTAGCTCATATTCAGTTAGTTATTTGGATTATTTACTTAGCAAAAAGATTGTGTATTGCATGAAGTTTAAAATACAACATTTATAATAACGGGCTAATTTTTTAAAATAAATCAACAAATCATTGCTGACACAGATGCTTGGATCCAGACTTCATTACCCTAGTCATTGATAGAACGTTTACTGAGAAACCAAGAGATGATTTTGACAAATTCAAATCAGAAGGGTTGAGGATAGGACCTGGAACACTGGAAGATAAAAAGAGACCTCTCCTTTTATCAGTTTGATCCCTCCTATAGATTAAAAACTTTCCATTTGTAATAGGTTCAATTATTCATGAATAAAATATATTCAGTAACTGAAAATTAATTAGTCAGTTAATGACTTGTTGCAGTTTGACTTAGTCACATGTGATCGAGTAATGTGACTCAGATAAAGAAAGACACAGAGGCAACTAGGAGGAGACTTGATTCTAGATACCAGGTTAAAGATTCAGTGATATCCATGAATATCGCTTACTCTTAAGTGGAACGGTATGGGCTGGCTTTCATTAATAAATGTTTTATAAAAGCATACAACTGATAAGGTCCAGTGACTTGAAAGGAAATAGCGCATCATTTTCCCCACCTCTTGGTTCTTCTATATTTGTCATTCCTCCATTCTTTGATGACAACATAATTTCCATAATTTCTCATCATCCATCATTGATACAAGAGTACTGTCTATATTTGTTTATCAGCTTTTAAGTCCCTATATCTATATCAGGAGATGCTCTAACGATTTTTATATTTTTATAGAAAAGGAAAAGCTTGCTTAAGCTTGCACTCCCATTCCCCATCAAAGACATATCTGATGGCATCACTTTAATAACATTCCTTACTTACCAACAAAAAGGTAAAACACAAATATTATCACTTAACAATATCTCTTTGTAAATCTGTTAACGTGGAAATATGTACCCACTTCCCCGCATGAAGGACATGCTGGCCCACCTCTCTAAAGGAAAAATATTTTCAAAGCTAGATTTACGAGAGGCATACTACCGCATCAGAATTAGGAAAGGGGATGAGTGGAAGACTGCTTTTAACACCTCTCTGGGGTGTTACCAATTTAAAGTACTCCCTTTTGGACTCAAGGGGCCCCTGCTGTGTTTATGCAACTAATTAATGAGGTGCTCCATGAACATTTATACAAAGGGGTCCTTGTTTATCTTGATGACATTCTCATTTACACCGAAACAAAAGCAGAACACATGAAACTAGCCCGAGCAATTCTAGCAAAACTCCAAGCCACCAAACTCTATGCAAAACTCTCTAAATGTGAGTTCCACCAAGAAAAAATTGACTACCTGGAATACAGAATATCCCAGGAGGGAGTAGAGATGGATCCACAAAAAGTAAAAGCCACCATTTATTGGGGGCCACCCCAAACCACTAAACAACTACAAAGTTTCCTGGGTTTTGTTAACTTTTACCCTCAATTCATTACAGCCTTTGAGAGAATTGCTCTCCCCATTATGAACTTGATAAAGACAAAAAGTGGGGGGGAGAAACCAAAACCAAGGCAACCCCTTAACTGGACCATGGAATGCCAAGCTGCATTTGAAAAACTTAAACAACTATTCTCAGCTGAATCAATCCTAAAACATCCATACCCAGAACAACCATTTGTCATCCAAGCAGACACCAGTGATGTGGCAGTAGGAGTGGTCCTACTGCAAAACAATGAACAGGGAGAATTGCAACTGTGTGCATACACCTCCAAAAAGTTGACAGAAAACGAGCAAAGATGGGTCATATTGAAGAAAGAGGCTTATGCAATACGATGGCCCCTCCTCACATGGAGACAATTCTTAGAAGGGGACAAAATCCCCTTTGAAGTATGGACTGATCATAAAAACCTAGCAACTCTGAAGGCCCTACAAAAGCTCTCCCTAAACAAGTACGTTGTGCACACCCTCATATTTGATATCACCCTCAAATATCTCCCACGAGGGAAAATTGTCTTACTTTATTTCCTATCCAGAAAACCCGAATACAACAACAAAAAGACTGAAATTGTTAAACCTATGCTCCAAACACCCCAGCTAGCCACCAAAGTAATTACCGAGCAGAAGCCAAAAAGAACTGCTTGCTGACAATGCAACGGTCTCCAAATGTAAGGAGGCTCTACTTACGGATGACTGGTTCCAAGCACACAAAAACAGTTATTTGCTCACAGATAACAGCTTGTGTAGAAAAGAAACTTTACATCCCTGCTAGCCAAAGATTGGATCTCATGAAGCGATGCCACGACTCCAGGATAGCTGGACATTTTAGATTTGTGAAAACTCTACATCTCATCAAAAGACAATTCTGTGGCCATCCCTTAAAAAAGACATTGAGAGCTATATTGCTAGCTGCCCCCCCCCCTAAACAGATGCAAAAAAACAGCAAGGAAAATCCCCAGGACTTTTACAAATGGCAGCAGAACCTTCAGCACCCTGGAGAGAGATTTATATGGATTTTATAGTGGAGCTGCCTGAAAGCACAGGAAACACAGTTATTTGGGTTGTAACTGACCTCTTTTCAAAACAGATCCATTTCATACCCTGCCAGAAGATCCCAATAGCCAAGGCACTAGCAAAAATGTTTTTAGTCCATATTTATCGCCTCCATGCAGCTCCCCAATGGATTATCTCAGACAGGGGTGTCCAATTCACCTCCAAATTTTGGTGGGCTTTCTTAAACCTGTTAGGCTCCACCCAGGGGCAATCCTCTTTGCACCATCCCATGACAAATGGAGAGGTTGAAAGGGCCAATGGTGTATTGGAACAATATTTAAGAAGTTTTATTAACTACCAACAGGACAACTAGACCGACCTGTTACCTTTTACTGAAGTAGCTTACAACAACTCTGTACGCAGCAGCACTAGCTTTACCCTATTTCAGGTTGCCACAGGACAAGAATTCAACCCTATGCCAGAGCTACCAGCTAAGGAACCTGACATCCTCTCCCTTAAGGAGTGGATAAACAATCTACAATCCACTTGGCCAGTGGTCAGACTGACTGTAAAAGAAGCTAGAACAGTTTTTAAAGTTCAAGCTGACAAGAAACACTGTGAACCACAAACAATTCAAAGTGGGGGACTGTGTATATCTAGCCACAAAGTTTCTACAATCCTTACAACCGTCTAAGAAACTGGGACCAAAATTCATTGGCCCATTCCCTATCACCAGAATCATTAACCCTGTCATGGTAGAACTCCTCTTTCCTAAGACAATTAGGCAGGTTCATCCAGTGTTTCCCTGCAGCCTACTCAAGCCAGAAATCATTTCAAAGGTCAGACCCCCTTTGCCCACACTCCAACCCACATCATGGTGGAAGGAGAACAACATTTTGAAATTAAAAATATCCTGGACTCCCACACTCACCACGGCTCCACACAATATTTAGTGGCATGGAAACACCTACCACCCTCTCAGAACAAGTGAGTAGCCAAAAAACATGTAAAAGCTCCCACACTGTTAACGAAATTCCATCTGAAATACCCTCAAAAATCATCCTAAGTGGTAATGTATTATATGTTTTATGTCTTTCCAGGTGGACTTTCCATTTTTCTGAGGAGGGCAATATGTCAGATCTGTGTATCTGCCATTCTTCAGTGGACAAAGAGGGGGTGTGTGGATTTGATGCATTTTGCTCTTTCTCCTTTCTATGTCTTGCCTTGTCTGTTTATATAACCTTTCGCCCAATTTATAACCATCGCTGGCACCTCAGAGGTCCGGAAAATCCTCACCTCTTGGAGGATGCAGGGAGGGGGAAGGAAGCCAGAAACACCAGAAGATGATCCTTGAGAATCCCTACTTAGCTTTTTCTCAGAGAGGCCAATACAAAAATACCTTCACACCTGTGGATCCACATTGGGAGGGGGTTCCTAAATCCCTTTATCGTGGATTGTATAGCCTGAGGGTCTTAGAGCCTGTTTTGAATGCTGATTTTCTTTCATTCCTTTTCAATAAAAGATTCCTTTTGAAATACCAGGTTTTCAAGAGTCTAGGCTTTTTTTGAAGGTGGGGGGGAGGAGGCAGGTCCTTACATGGTGTCTCTTTAACCATTCCATGAGGAGGCGATCAGGAGGATGGAACTCTGCATCTTCAGCCTTACTTAGCGATTCGTCTTTTGAAATTCTTCCATTATTTAATACAATTATTCGCCCAATTTATAACCATTGCTGGCACCTCAGAGGTCCAGAGGAACTTATAAATGTTATAAACTTTTCAAGTAATAAGATTATGCTAATGTTATGCAATATATTTCATTTTATACATCTTTCTTCTTCACTTATATTAATTTGTCTAGTTCATTGTCTTACATTAATGCAGCATTTTGACATTTGCTTAATGTTTCCATTGTCTCTTTTTAATAAGATAATATTTTTTTCATGTCTGCAAAAGATTTACAGGGCCAAAGTTGGACCTCTAAGTAATTAATTTTTCAGGCGAGATTTGAATTTGAGACAACAGTTCCAATCAGTTAAAAGCAGTTCATATCGATCTCCAGAGTCCCCAATTAGTGATACCAGTTTTTCATGTTCTGATCAGAAGAATGGTAACTTGCAGTGGCATAAAGGTTTTGAAAATTCTGGACAGGAAGCATAGGAATTCTCAATTGCACTGCAATTTTGATTGGAGGTCAGTAGTGCTTTAGTTCTTATCTTGCTGGAGTTGTTACATTCCTACTGGACTTCTCCAAAATATATAGATACAAAAATGCTTCTGAATGATTCAGAAGCAATCCGAGTAAGACAAATAATAGTTGAACTGGATTTTGTGGCAGTCTGATCGAGACTCGCCCATTTGTATGTGCATCAATATGACACACAACTACAAAACAAATTGGGGTTCAATTGCACTGCTGTGACCATCAGTTTCATTTTATTGAAACCCCCTCCCCATGGTTACTGCTACAGTCACTGTTTAATTAGAATAGTTAGGGGGTATTAGGAGGAGAGTGCTTGCTTGTTTGTTCCAACTGATCATTAAACCTTGGTACAAGCTGTTTATTTAAAATCTACTCTTATTGCGATCCAGACAGCATTTTTTTAAAAAGATACAATTTTAAAATGCTCAGTTCCTATTTTTTTGTTTCCAGATGTAAATACTAACAGCTCTAATAGGTTTTACCATGGTTTTTCCCCCCACTGTATCACTCAGGTACTGGAGCACGGAGAAAGTCCTTCCATCCCCAGGTAAATTTTAAAAAGGTCACTTTTGACTGCATCTACTTTATGTTTTTAATGAACTATTTTTAGAGTTCTAATGTCATAACATGGCCTCAAAACCTCTGGAGATTTGCTATTTTATCATTGCTATAACTATACTGTATACTGCTACTTTCAAAGATAAATTCTTGTTTGGGACCAAAGATGAACAGATGCTTGAACAGTGATGGTGAACCTTTTCAGCATCAATTACCCAAACTGGAATTCATGCACACGTGCGGACACTGGAGCACCAGAAACCCGGAGATCATCTGACCGGTGCACATACGTGCGCTGAAAACCAGAAGAGCAGCTGGCTGGCGCGTGTGCCCACAGAGAGAGCTGTGCGCCACCTCTGGCACATGTGCCATAGGGTCATCATCACGGTTCTAGAGGCATAATCAGACAACACTGATTAATATTATATTAATCTTTAATATTGTTCAAAAAGTACTTTAATTACTTTATCTTCTTGTAAGCCACCCAGAGTCATTTTCTGCAAGATGAATAGCCATATAAGTTTGATATATAAAAAAAATACCCAAGGAGAACTTACAGTATGTCCAAGAAACAACAAAGCCAAGTTATGTAAATAATTCTATGTATTTCAGAGCAAAATATTGAAATAAAAATGTTCCAACTTGTGAACTGCATTTACAACAATATAAGCAATATTTACTAAATAAACTTTTAGGAAAGATTTGGTTGCATTTCAAAACAAAAATATCTATCATGTTTTATAATAAAATATGTAACTATTTTTACAGTTTTAAAATCACCTTCTACTTAAAAGAATCCCAATGTGTTATTGTAAAGTTCACTTAAATAATTAATACCACTTTAATTTACTTCTTTTAATTTCTATTTCAGATTAGTAAATAGTTTAAGACAATTTTTTAAATACAAATAGCTTTGCAAAAGGAGCAATGATGAGAACCCAAGAGTCTAAGTAATGTAATACTTACATTAAATACATTAATAAGAAGTGTTCTGAAGTAACTCATTTTAAATTCTAACTTTTTAAAAAATGCTTCTAATATAGCACTAGACTATATTAATAAAATTATGTTATTCCAAAGAAGATTTTACCAACAACTTTCTGATTCTCTACTATCTTTTATATATATATATATATATATATATATATATATATATATATATATATATATATATATATCAGCAATTCAAAATCCAATATTTAATAAACATTCTATTAAGATACAGAACTCCATCTACTTGTTCTAAAAAAGAAAGATTTATTTTTAATGTAGCAAGCTGCCTTGAGTTGCCTTTCAGCGAGATGAACAGCAAACAAATTTAATAAATATGTAATTTTTCATCATCAATGTATAACTTGAAACATTTTGGTTTTTTATGGACAAACAACTGGTTTTTTTACTAAGTTGTTTCCATATCCTTTTTCTCCAGATAATAAGCCCAATCAGACTTTTGAGCGCATGCACTAAAATAAACCCTTTCCCAAAAATAAGTCCTCCCTGAAAATATTGCAACACAGCAGCAGCCATGAGGTGACCATGCTAGCCGTCTCCTGCACCTCAAAAATAATAAGACCTCCCCGAAAATAAGGCCAAGTGCTTATTTCTGGGGTCAAAAGAAAATAAAAGAAAATAAGTCCCCACTCATTTTTAAATCATGTAAATTCTGTAGTTGACTTGGGAATGCTGGTAATATAACAGTTTGTCTTCCCTTAACAGCCATTCATTCAGAAACTATTCAAAGTTACAGCATCATTGAATGAAGGGACTTATGACCCAGGCCTTGAAGCTCCAGTTGTCGCAGTAGCTCTTCTTTCTTGCTGCAGTGACTGAGGACTTCTTTCACATGCTAGTCTTCTTTTGCAAAAGAAGGCCCTGGCTGGCATGTGACCGAAGCCTCAGCTGCACTAGTCGAAAGGAGGACACAGCTATAATAGGGCCTTCTTTTGAACTGGTGCAGCCCGGGTCTTCTTACCTGACAGCCTTTTTGGGAAAGAAGGTCCTGCCTGGCATGCAAATGGAGGCCTTGGTCCTCAGCACAGCATGAACAAAGACCTTGTCAGGGTAGGAATGGGGTCTCTAGCTGGTGTGTGAGAGAAGCCCTAACTGCACTGATGCAAAAGAAAGCTATACAAAAGAAAACTCCAACTGATTTGCAGTGTGGTGGGCACAGTGGCAGCAGGTAGGGCTGGTCAGTAAAAACATCTGGTGGGAATGGGCAGCAGGTGGCCAAAAAGGCAGAGATGGGGGAGTTGAAGACAAGAAAGAGGAGGCAGACCCTTACCTTACTTAGGCTTGGGGCTAAGAGTAACCAAGAAAAGATTGACTTGAATTAGGATAGGTCCTTGCCTAAACAACCACTGGGATTTCTATCACTAAGTGATGTGCTCACATGATGACAGCCTCTCACGTACTGGAAGGAAGCTACTTTGTCACCTGTAGTTCTTGTCTTTGTTAGGCTACACATACCTAATTCCGTTAACTATTCATCATACAGTTTAGCCTTGAGACCCCTTATCATCTTTGCTGATCTTCTCTGCGCTCTTTCTAGAATCTCAGTATCTTTTTCTATTGTGGTAATCGGAACAAGATGGTAATCCAAGTGTGCTTTCCAGTGGTACTATCGCTTCTCATGATCTTGCTGTTATTACTTTGTTGAGGTAACCTAGGACTGCATTGCTTTTTTTGGCAGCTATAGTACACTGCTGCTCATACTTATATACTTTGATAATTTCCTCTTCCACGCCCTCATCTAGATCATTTATGAAGGTGTTGAAAAGCACTGGGTCCAAGACAGAACCTTGAGGTACTCACTGCATGTCTTCCTCCATGAAGTTATAGTTCAGTTTAGGACTACATGATGAATGTGATTGATCAGCCAGTTTTGAATCCATCTGGTACTGGTACTGTCTATCCCACATTGTTCTTTCTCACCAAGAAGTAGGATGCAGTCTACTTTGTCAAATGCCTTACTGAAGTCCAAGTAAACTATACCCCTAGCTTCATCAAAGAAGAAAATAAGATTTGTCTGGCAGGATCTGTTTTTAACAAACTCATTTGCTTGTTCATTTGTTTACTTCTAGGTGCTCAAAAATCTGCTGCTTAGTAATTTTTTCCAGGATTTTCCCAAGTATTGATGTCAAGGATTTTAACACTATTTGGTTTGGTGGTAGCAGTGCCTCAGACAGAAGGTCCATACAGAGAATGGTAAGAACAGTTGATAAGATTATAGAAAGCTCATTTCCCTTTATTTGAGATACTGCTTATAAGTGCTATGTGTTTAGACACACCCACTTCATGATCTGTTTCTGTTGCTCCCCTCTAAGAGGAGGTTTCAAAGTATTTATAGCAGGATTAAGGAGACGTGGTGGCTCGGTGGCTAAGATGCTGAGCTTGTCAATCAGAAAGGTCAGCAGTTCGACGGTTTGAATCCCTAGCGCTACGTAATGGAGTGAGCTTCCATTACTTGTCCCAACTTCTGCCAACCTAGCAGTTTGAAAGCATGTAAAAATGCAAGTAGAAAAATAGGAACCACCTTTGGTGGGAAGTTAACAATATTCTGCACGCTTTTGGCATTTAGTCATGCCAGCCACATGACCACGGAGATGTCTTCAGACAGCACTGGCTCTTTGGCTTGAAACAGAGATGAGCACTGCACCCTAGAGTCGGGAATGACTAGCACATATGTGCTACGGGAACCTTTACCTTACTATAGCAGGATTACTAGATTCTGTAACAGCTTTGTTCCTTATGTCATCCATCTTGTAAATTTGCAGGATTCTTTTTTTTTCCAACATGTATATGTATACATTCGAACTAGACAGTAATGTTTCTCTGTGTCATATATGTGTATGTATGTGGGTATATGCATAATGGTTATCCTTTGAGAGCTGAATGCAATGAAATTTCATTTTAATGTATGCTGATTAATGTACATTTAGAGTGACAAAGTTCTCTTCTCTTCTAATTCTATTCTAATTGGCCAGCAGTTTCCTGATTGCATTTTTCCCCCTTCTTGAAGATTGTAACCAGATCAGTTCTTTTCCAGTCCTCTGGAGTTCCCTTTTGTTTCAGGAGCTCTGGAAGATTTTGTCTTAAGATCACATTTGCCGGTTCCTTCAGCATCCTGGGACACAAAGCATGTGGTCTATATGATTTCAACTCATCTAAAGTGGATAGGTGTTCTTTTACCAATTTCGTACCTATTTTGATGTGCATCCCTGTTCTGTCTTCCACTGTGCTGCTTTTGATAGGTTGGGTTACAGATGCAAGAGGGAATTAAAAAGTTCCACTTTCTTCATGCTGCCAGTCACCTTTTTGTCTCTATTGCACTGATACCAAAAGAGAATTCGGACAGGACACTAATTAAGAACTATAGGCCTACAGCTGTGTGAAAAAGTCCTGCATGATTTACGGTTATGGTTTACGGTTTATGACATTTTTGGTATAGGCCATTGATTTTATGATATTTTATGCTAACTTATGCAAATATTGTTATATTTAAATAAATACCTGTGGTTTTTAAGTGAAAAGCATAAGCTTTTTGCAATTTGGTGCTGTTTGGATAGGGATTGTGAATTTTCTTGCATGCTTACAGTGACTATGAAAACTGATTAACTGATGCATACCCAGTGGCATATGTGTTGCAATTACTAAGGCTGATGCTAGTGTTTTGTTAACATTTTTATTGTTTGTGGCCCTGAAAAGGACCGTTTAGATAGCCAAACATGGTTACTAATATGAAATTAGCCAGCCCTTATTGCTTATCACCAGGTGGCATTGTTTCAGCATAGACTGTATAAGACTTTGCATGTGATCTTTGGTGACAGTGTGGTGCCAGACTGCAATAATGGATTTAATCAGCTCCTGCTTGGTCTTCGGATGCTTCTTGCTTATTTCGTAACCAATCTTGGCCCACAAGTTCTCAATTGGGTTCAAATCTGGGCTCTGAGCTGGTCAATCCAGGAGTCGAACACCATGCTTGTTCATCCACTGCTGGATGGACTTGGCTCGATGACAAGGAGCATTGTCATCCTGGAAGTAAAAGTCGTTTCCTACAAGTTGCTGAGCTGAAGGAAGCATGATCTTTTCCAGGACTTCAACATACTGCTTGGAATTCATGATTCCCTGTACGATTTGTATCCGACCAATACCAGAAGCAGCGATGTAGCCCCAGATCATCACGTGCAATGGATGCTTCACAGATAGATTCAGGTAGTATGACCTAAATCCTTCAGCTGAAAATCTTCTGACATACTTATTGCACTGATTCCCAGTCAAATAGAAATTGCTCTCATCACTGAAGATGACCTTGGCCCACTGTTTGTTGGTCCACTTGGCATATTTCTTGGCCCACACATGTCGATGAGAGCAGTGAGTGTCTGTGAGCAAAGGTTTACTTTGAGCCCTGCAGCTTTTGAGCCCTCTGGCAAGCAGTCTGTGACACACTGTGCTTGTGCACACTTTTACATCACATGTTTCACCCCAAATTCTTATAATCTGAGGTGAGGGGAGCTTCCTGTCAGCCATTGAAATGTATTGCAGAACAAAATCTTGCCATTTTGTTGACTTTCTTGGTCTTCCAGAGTGGAGCCTGTCATCAATTTAACAAGTTGTTTGATATTTTTCAACCACTCTGTTCACTGTGGTGCGATGGCATTTCATTCTCTTGGCTATTTCTGTACAGGAGTAACCCGCTTCATGAAGCACAATTATGCGATGCCACTGCTCAGTACTGGTGAAAGCAAAGGCCTTCATCCTTGCCAGCAGTCAGAGCTAAATTAAATTTCTCAATGCTTTTCATGCCTATTTATAGACAGAGAGTATGACAACATTGATTGGCTCATAGATTTAGCCTCTGTGCATTTTTATTGGCTGCCAAAGCTCGCTGCTAATTGGCTACTTTCAATCCTAACATTCTCAAAAATTCAAGTTGTTTTAGCACATAAATTCACTCAAAACCTTAAAAAGACTTTGGTTATATTAATAAAAATCATGCCTCTCAATCCAACTACAGAAATTTTCATCAAAGTAATAATTTTGTGTGGTTTCTATGAGTGAAAAGTTGATTAAACATGTAAATACAGCTTAAAACTGAAAGCGTGCAGGATTTTTTCACACAGCTGTATATCTCTTCTAAATACAGACTATAAGATATTCACATCAATAATAGTCGAACGTTTAAAAAGATTCCTAAATGAGTTTATACACACTGACCAGAATGGTTTTTTACCAAAAAGACAAATGAAAAATAACATGAGAATAATATTAGATCTCTTTATATATTACGAGATACACAATGGAACACAGGTGGCATTGTTGTTTTTAGATGCCCAAAAAGCTTTTGATAACGTTAAATGGGAATTCATGCTACAGCAATTAAAATACATGGAATTTGGCAACAAAGTTTTAAATATTTTCTTGGCAATATACTCTAAACAAGAAGCCAAAGTAATAGTGAATGGAGAGGTGACAAAAAAGTCAAAATACAGAAAGGTATGTGGAAGAGTGTCCCTTATCCCCATTGCTATTCATATTGACTTTAGAAGTGTTAACGAGGATAATACGGAAAGAAACACAAATTAAAGGTTTGGAAATTAGGAGAGAAGTTTATAAATTGCAAGCATTTGCAGACGACGTAGTTTTTATTCTTGAAGAACCACTAAATTCGGGTTGAGGCTTATGGAGGTATTAGAAGATTATGGAGAAACAGCCAGATTTAAAATTTAAAAAGATAAAACTAAAACAATAGTTAAAAATATGATGGATAAACAGGAGGAGGAATTGGCCAAGGGAATAAACATACAGATTGTGAAGAAAATGAAACATTTAGGAATCTATATAACTGCAAGATACACATCAATCAAAGAGGACAATTATGTTAAGCTAACAAATTATATAAAGGGAGATTTTAAGAGGTGGAAAAATTTGAGACTTTCTTTAATGGGAAGAATAGCGGTGATCAAGATGAATATTCTACTGAATATAAAACTCTTCTTGTTTCAAAATGTCCCCTAATAAATTGGATAAAAAGTATTTTGGAAAACTGAATAAAATGACATCATAATACATTTGGCAAGAGAAGAAACCAAGGATTAAATTTAAACTTTTGCAAGATGTAAAAGAAAGAGGAGGATTTGGCGTACCAGAGTGGTAGTTATATCACCAAGCAACAATGTTTACTTGGGTAAAAGAATGGATAGAGTTAAAAATAAAAGATTGCTAATGTTAGAGGACCACGATTTACATCTAGGATGGCATGCATTTTTTTTTTTTTCAAAATATTTTATTCAATTTTCACATTCCATTTGCAATCATTTATATACAGGGTATTTACTATAAGAAAAGAAAAAAAAGAAAAAAAAAGAAAAAGGGAAAACGAACAAGTAAAAAGGAAACACAACTCATCATTCACAACCCCACCTAACCCTTGCATCCTCCATACACCCCATCTACCCCCTCCAACTTTCCTTTCTCCCTCTAACACTCCCCTCCTACTTCCCTTTCCCCTCAAACCTTCCTTCTCCCCTTACTCCCCAGACACCCTCCTTACATTACTCCTTACATTCCCCTTACTCCTTCCTTACTCCTCCCTCTTCCTTCCCTCTACCTCCCTCCTTGGTGTATGCCTTTATTCGAGTGTTGTTTGATCTGATAAAAGTAAAATGAACCAAGGAAAAAAATAATAATAATAATAATAAAAAAAAAAAGAACCACCGTATATAAATACATTCTTGTTCTTGTTAAGACTATGTTAACACCCCCCCACCCCCCCACCCCCACAAATCCCCATCCCTAATCCTCCCGACTTCCCAGGGCCCACACCTGGCACTACCTTCTATCTAAAATATCTTGTATACATATGGATTAAAAAATAAAAGTAATATATCAAAAAAAAAAAAAAAAAAAGAAAAGCAGAGAAACAAAAAAAAAAGGAAAAAAAAAGAAAAGAAACAAGAGAAAAAAGAAAAAAAAGAAACCACTCTTTGTGTTGATCTCAGCCCCCCATCTTTATCTATGCTTAAATAGTATAAATCATTCTATCTATGTTTTATTCTCATCTCTTACTTCTTTGCTATTTACCCCGACCTTCTGTAGGCTCTCCCGTTCCCTTCCTAAACCTCATGATCCCTTCCAATAAGATTTAAGCAGCGTGGTTCATGCCATATATTCAAATATAACTTTACAGACAAGTAATCAAACTTTCCCTTCTAGTAAAATTTAAACAACGTAAATGATCTTTCTTTACCCCTTTTTCAAACAATAATTCAAAATAATCTAACCAGATTTCCCCTTCTTAGTAAGGTTAAGCAGCGTAGATCAGATATTACCTTACACAGGAATCAATTTCTATCTTAAGATAATTCCAACCGACTTCCCCTTCTAATAGGATTTAAATAACTTAGTTCATTCCACATGTATTTTACCCTCATCCCCCACTTGTCTGATATTTACCACTATCAAATTTATACTACCATTTGTTTAAGATATAACTCAGAGCGATTTGTAGCATGAATCATTCCACATATTCCAATAATACTTTCAGCAAGAGTCAGTTAACCTTCTATTTTAAGGTAGTCGCTTCTAACAAAGTTTAAACAACATAAATCATTCCACATTCTTTTTACAGTTATCTTAAGATAATCCCAAGCGGCTTCCTGTTCTAATAAGCTTTAAACAACGTAAATTTTGCCCTCTTCCCTTGCTTGTCTGGTATTTACCTCAAATAACGTAGTTCATTCCACATGCATTTTACCCTCATCTCTTGCTTGTCTAATATTTACCACTATCAAATTTATACTAGCGTTTATTTGAAAAATAACTCAGAACTATTACAACCAACTTTCCCTTCAAATAAAAGTTAAATAGCATGGATCATATTCAAATAATACTTTCAGCAAGAGTCAGTTAACCTTCTATTTTAAAATAGTCCCATCTAACAAAGTTTAAACAACATAAATCATTCCGCATTCTTTTAACCACTATCAAATTTATGCTAACGTTACTTTAGAATCTAGCTCAAAGTAGTTTCACCCAGCTTTCCCTTCTGATAAAAATTAGTCCACTTTTTCTACCGGAGAGAGGTCTCAAACCCCCATTCAGTCCTCAACTTTAGGAAGTCTTTTGAAGTATCTAAATTCTCGATCTGCGTTCTTCTGCTTCTCCGAGGGAGGAGGGGCTACCCCCTCCATCTTGCAGCCGCATGGCCAGCCGTTTGCTTTCTCCTTCCGCTTGTCTCTCCTCTCTTCCAAACGCGTCAGGAAGTCCCGCCTTCAGAATCCTACAATAGAAATCTTGAGCCTCCGAAACAGAGTTAAGACGAAATCTTTGATTCTCAAATGTAACCGTGATGCCGGCAGGGGCCTCCCATCTGTATCGAATCTGTTGACTCCTAAGCTCTTTAGTTAAAAAAGTGTAGTCCCTTCTTGCTTTCAACATCTGGAAAGGTATATCTTTGAAGACAATCACGTCCTGGTCATCAACTCGGAGACTGTTATTATGAAACTTTTGCACAATCGCGTTTCTAGATTCTTTTGTAGAGAAATGTATAATTATGTCCCTCGGGAGCTGTCGCTGTTCCGCTATCAATGAGTTCTGGCGATAGATTTTCTGAATCTGCCCATCAAAGTTAAGTCCCGGGCTTCCCAACGCATGGCTGAAGGCTTCAGCAAAGGTCTGTTTCAAATTCTCTTGCTCCTTTTCACGGAATCCTCTGACTCTTATTGAAAATGCCTTCCTATCAAAATTTAGCATCATAAGCTGTTCTTCGTTATTTTTAATTTTTTCTTGTAAAATTTGAATATTGGTAGTCAAGTTAAAATTAGCCTTCTCCAGACTTTCCAATTTGTTCTCTATTTCAGCAGAGTAATCTGACAGGGCAGACACGGCTGCAAACGTATTCACCTTCATTTGATTAACTTTAGATTTTAGATCATCATAAAGTTGCAATACAAATTCCTTAATTTCTTGCTTAAAGGTATTAAGTATTTTAAAGAGATATTCCTGTGTTAAAACTTCTCCAGTAGAGGGCGTAGGAGACAAAGGCTGTGTTTCCAAAAAAGATTCTTTAAATTCTTTAGACACATTTGTAGCAAGACGCTTCTTTGATCTGGGTGCCATAATAAATAAACAAGTAAGCAGCGCTTCGCTCCCCTCTATTTCCAAAGAAAAAGAGTTTATTTTGTTAAGGAGCGGTCTGCAAGAAGATAAACCCGGCTAAGTACATCCAGTAATCATCCACGGAGAGAAATCGCCATTTTGAAGTCTATTTAAACAAAGAAGTCTTTAAGACGAATGGTGCTGGTATTTAAGATAGTAATAAAAGCATAAATCTCACAGGGGTGGTACCCTCCCGTATCGAATCTAGCTTGAGAAAACTTTGTTTTGTCCTGGGGGGGGCTAGCCTGTCTGGGGCTGCCAAAAAAAAAAAAGGCAGCTGAGAAGAACTGGCCGGAGATAAAAGCTCCGCTTCGGCTGGATCTAATCTTTTCCACAGCCAAAAAAAAGAAAAAGGCTGTGGCTTACGAATAGACCCTAGTCTACGGAGCTATCCTCCCTGCCCCTTTCTTAGCCAAAAAGGGGTGCTATCTATGATCTTATTTAGATATACAGACCAGATCTCTGAGGAGCTCGGTGGAGCCCTCCTCGGCAACAGGCCACGCCCCCAGGAAGCGATGGCATGCATTTTTGTGGCATGGGAAACAAATAGCACACAATATTTTCAAAGACATTTTATAAGACAGGTGTTATTGGAGATATGGAATAAATTTAAGCAAAAAAAACCTATAGCAAGGTTCCGATTTAGTTATCCACATTAGAAGTGTTAGTGCATCCAAACCTTATCAATCAGGGAAAACAGGCTACCTATAAGGATATAATAAACAAAGAAGAGAGACTGAAATCGAGGCAAAAATTAAAAGAGCAAGGGGTAGAATTGGAATGATAGTGTCAGCCTCTGCTTCGCTTGCTTGCTATCGGTTGTCATAGAAACGGGGAGGGTGGGAGCATGATATTTGGGATGAGAATTATATGGTACTGGGAGAGATATGAAGAAGAGTTTTTTCTTCTCACCATCTTTTGTGCGTGCTGCTGGCTGGTGTTTGGACCTGGTCAAGGCCAACCGTCTTGCATAACAACCTGATGATGCCTTTTGAAGATGCAACCCACACCTTAGGAAGTTACAGATTGGACACTGGGGTGGGTCATTGGAGGGAGGGGGCTGGGTAATCATTTGATATGTACTTGTTCGTGCCTTTCTGGCTCAGATCTTACAGGGCTTACATTTTTGCCCACTCAAAAATGATAATAAGGCATGGCCTTATTATCAGGACATGTCGTATTTTGGGGGAAACACGGTAGTCATTTGAGTAAATTGGTTGAGATTATTTGAGGAACCTGATAGACTCCATCTCAAATATCTGACTAGCCAGCAAGCTACTATGGAAAATCACAGCTTGGAGTAAAATCAGAAAGTTACAGTGACCTAACCAAAAATAGCCTGATGGGTTGGAACAATAGATGTTTTGCAGGAAGCAGGTAATGATCTTATTGTTTAGCTCTGGGAAAGCAAGGTCTTTGGGGACTTTCTGAACACGTATGTTACTGGAATTTACCTGGATTTTTCAGAACATTTGGGGAATTTCCATACATTTTTCACATTGTACTTTTTCAACACAACTGTATTTTTGTATCCAAGTTATGAAGCATTTGATATGACATTTTGTGTATTTAAGGTGCACCTATGCACCTTGTAGTTATTCTCTTTTGTTTGGGAATCCACTTTTGCAAGTGTAATAAAATAGATGCTTTTTGTTGATCATAGTCTCCTTGACCATTTGGGGGGGGGGGATATGTAGAAAATATATCTGGGATATTTTTCTCACAACCACTTGGTAAGTCCCCAAACGGACCCCATGACCATTCCAGTAGAACTTAAAGTGTCCTCTACTGGAGCCCAGGGGAAAATGCTGGCCCTCTTAGACTCTGGATGCCCCCAGTGTGTAATTAGCCCAGAAATGGTGGAGAAAATGGGTTTAAGACTGAGGACTTTGAAAGTGCCCATTGCCTTTTGCCAATTAGACAGATCAGTGGCTGGAGGGGCACCCATTTTGTAACTGAACCAGTAGAAATGTGGATGGGAGATCACCAAGAAACCTTGACTTTCATCATTGCACCTGGGATGGATCGGCCCCTCATTCTGGGATTACTGTGGCTGCGGAAATGGAACCCATACGTGACTGGAGGAAAGGAACTGGCTACGCATCTGTTCCACTAAACCCCCAGGGGGGAGGGGAGGATCTCCCACATAGACAGCAATGAAACAAACCAAGCTGCCACGGCGCATGAGAAAATTGAGGGGGAGGAAAAAATCCCCAAAGAATATTGGGACCTCAGGGAGATTTTCAGTGAAAGGCCTTCCGACAAACTACCTCCCCACCACGCTACTGATACAGCATTGAGATCCTCCCAGGAAAAAAAACCCTAAGCCTCATATTTACTCGATGACCCCACGTGAAATGGAGGAATTACAAAATTTCATTGACAAAAATTTAAAAAGAGGATTCATACAATCCATTAGACCACAGGTGGCTGCATCCATATTGTTCAGAGATAAAATATATGGCTCCTTTCATTTATGCATAAACTATAAGAACCTCAATGTCATTTGCGTGGGAAAACATATACCCTCTTCCCCTTATGAAGGACATGTTGGCCCAGTTGGGTAAAGGGAGAATTTTCACAAAGTTCATGCGTCCAATGACTGGTTCAAAAAACATTCTGATGAATCCACCATGAAAGATGGACTGGCTTGGTTAGGAGCTAACTTGTATGTTCCTGCCAACCTGAAAACTGTTGTTCTTCAATGGGCCCATGACTTAACAATACATATTATAATGGCATCAAGAATGGTCTTTGCCCAAAACTGGAAAAACAGGGAATTTCCACAAGAAGAGGAAGTGATTAGGAAAATTTTGACTTGCATTGTAATGGATAGACTGACATGGAAATTGAAGAATAAAGACGAAGTAGAATACTACAAGATCTGGGATAAATTTAATCAATGGTTGGAACAGAAAAGAGGGATGCAAAATAAGAAATGACTAGGATCTATAGAATGGAAAGTTAGAATTATGTATGTAACTATAACAGTGAAAATGTGTAAGACAAGATTAAAGTAATATTAACAGAAGTAAGATGTCTTTATATTTGTAAATACTGAATAGACCAAATGCAAATAAGCAAGGTGGTGATGATATTTAACTTTATATTTTAGTATGTATGGCAAAGACATTGCCAGAACGGTTACACTGTGTCCAATTTTTATTTTGTGTTTAATAAAAAACTTTTTTTAAAAAAGGAGTCGAGCCTAGGCTTCCCCAATAGGAGAAAATCGGGGGGGAGAGGGGGGGAGCAAGGCTGATGGGGTCAGGAAGGAGTGTGTCCCCTCCTATCCCTTGGTCTATGTACCCTAGAGGGTACCCTTAGGTACCCTAGAGGGTACCCTTTAGTGAATGGGAGTGCGTCATCTATCCACCTCACCCGACCAATTATGCTATCAAACTCATCCCTGGGGTGAAATTTCCGAAGCCGCGGATGTACTCCATGATGCCAAAAGAGATGGATGAGTTGCGGCATTACATCGACAAGAAGTTGGCCAGGGGTTTCATATAGCTAGCACAGTCAAGGGTCACAGCTCCAGTGCTCTTTAAAGAAAAGAAGGACGGGTAATAAATCCAGTTATGGTGGAGCTACGGTTGCCTCACATGTTGGGACATATTCACCCTGTCTTCCATAGCACTCTGTTCAAGCCAGTAGATGACACTTACTGTTGGAAGGAAAAGGGAATACACCTTCTCAAGCATATATGTTATTTTGGAAGGTATAAGGGCACAATTGGAATATATTGTATATTTAAGAAATATAAGGTGGGGAAAGGTCTCCAGGGGGATGGGGTGCACTATAATATGTGTTTTTTTTTCCTTTTTCTTTTGTCTTTCTTTTTTATGTATTCAGTTGTATATGTACTGTTTGTATTATTTGTGTTTAAAAAGGTTTTTTTTAAGTTTTTAAAAAAGTGAGTAGATGACACTTATATTAGGATACCACCACAGCCGCCTGGACCTATTAGTGGCAACCACTATGAGATAGATTGCATACTAGATTTCTGGGGCCACAGAGACCACATACAATACCTCATGGAAAGGGTATCCCTTGACAGATGCCACCTGGGGGCAGAGAAAGGCATGTAGGCTGCTCAGGTAATCCGCAAATTCCATAAGGCCTATCCCCATAAACCAAAAGGGAGGGGCAGGACCTAAGAACCTGGGGCTTACCACGATTAACATATATCTGTTTACTGTCTTCCAGGTGTGGCCCTGGTAGGGGGGGCAACCTGTCAAGTCTTGACCGGCTTGCCATACCTGGGGGGCAGGGGGGAAAAGCAGAAATGGCTGCGGAAACTGTGTGAGTCCAGTGGATGGCATCCCGGTTGCTCCTGTGACATGGCCGATAACTGTCTGCTCATCCATACCAGCATGCCACTGTCCAACTACAGTTGACTGGCGCTAAATGCAAGGTGGCTGGAACAGCTGACTCACACCGATTGCAGCAAAGCAGCTAGTAATTGGGAGGAAACCAGAAAGAGGACTGGAAGATGCCGGAAGCTGGCTAACAGGGGTGGGGCTGGGCCGTAGGCATGACGATGGCTATTTACAGCACTGGTAGGCGATAGCTCCCAGTGCTGACTTTGCAACTGCTAAGGTCTCATTTGTGTAGGACCTTGGACTCATTAAACTTGTATCCGTGTTTTCTTGGCCGGGCTACAGACGCATGAGATATATTGTCTTAATCATGTTCATAAACTTCTCACCACACTCCATACATTCAAACTGTTGTAGCATGAATTTGTCTTTTGGTTAAAATCCGTTTTGATCTGAATGGATAAATTCATTCAAAAATCTTTTTAGTGTTTCTGTGATTATTGATGTGAATATTTTATAATCTGCATTTAATGGTGTTATAGACCTGTAGTTCTTTACCTATGTTAAATCTGAGTCTTCTTTTGGTATTCAGATAATATTTGTTTCTATCCACAAGTTTGGCATCTTAGCTTTCAATAATACTTCATTATAAACCTCCAGCATTGGCAAATTCAGTGTATCCTGAAAGTATTTATTTATTTATGTGGGTAGTCCATCTGGCCCTGGTGTTATATAATTCTTTTGTCTATTTATTGCCTTTGTTAATTCTATCATCATTATTCTTCCATTTAACATCGCTCTTATGTTTTCAGATGTTTTTGGTAGTTTAGCTTCTCTAGATATTGATTTATCTTTTCCTCTGAATTTTTTTCTTGGTCATATTCTGTAATTTCCCATAGAAGTCCTGAATTATTTTCTTTTTTGATTTATTTTGATACTGTAAAGTTCCTCTCTCATTTTGTAGTTTGCTTATCAGTTTCTTCTCTTTCTCTTTCTTCAGTTTATATACTAACCATATTCCTGGTTTATTGGCATTTTTAAAAAAAAGTTTTGCTCTTTTGATTTGTTGTGCCAATTCTTCTTTTTCCATTAGATTTAATTTGTGCTTTAATATTTCCATTTAATTTTTAAAATTTCCATAAGAGGATCCTGATTAGTTGGCCTAGTGTCAGAAGTTACAGTGATTTTTTTTATTTTACTGTGGTTTTCAAAACAAAGAAGATTTGAGTAATCCTTTGTGCATTTTTTAAAATAGCTATGTGTTCTGACCCACTCCTCCGTCCAGTAACGAAAGCTGAGACAAGCTTAACTAGAATGTACTTTTAATAGCAAGAAGCCAAAATCTCGGTAGCTGAAAGGCAAGCAAACAAACAGATAAGGATCTTGGCAGCAAGTCAGACAAACCTTGGCAGCAAGTCAGACAAACCTTAGCAGCAAGTCAGACAAATCTTGGCAGCAATCCAGTCTGCCAAGTTAATTACAACAGTTCTCTTTAGTCAATGCATTGACTTCTGCAAGAGGGGCAAGTGCACAAGCAGTCTTTTTTATAGTCTGGAGAGGAGCCTAATGACCACCAGCTGAGTGCAATTACCTCCTGTAATTGCATAATTGTTCCTGACGCCTAGTAGCTCTTCAGTGGCGTGCATCCAGGAACAACTCACTGCTGGCTTCTGGATCACTCTCCCTTGTCTCCTCCCCACTGGTCCGAGGCTCAGGCGCCATCTGGTGGCCAACCAGTCTCTCTGCACCCTGCTCGGAGTCGGAACCCTGTCCAGGGTCCTCCACATCCTCCAGAGCCAACTCATAGGGCCGCTCACTGTCGGAGTCTGGTGGCAGCTCTAATGGCTCCTGCTGGGCCACAACAGCTATGGCCCCTGACAATTAGTGTTCTTTGTTTCTGATTTTAAAAAAAAACCTATATTAGTGTTTTTTAACCTTGGCAACTTTAAGATGCATGGACTTCAGTTCCCAGAATTCTCCAGCCAGCTATGTCTACTTCTTTTTCTCTTACACCTGGTGAGATTGCAAAGGAAGGGATTACAAGAGAGGGGGCTATGCTGGCTGGAGAATTCTGGGAGTTGATGTCCACAAGTCTTTGAATTGCCAAGGCTGAGAAACATTATTCTACAACATTACAGTGGAAAAAGTTTAGGACATTTTAAAAAAAATGTGTACTAAAAATTCTGTTGGAACTTTGTTAAAAATGAAGAAGACCGGCCTTCCTTTAACCTGGTGCCCAGGTTCTATCATCCCCCATAAGTTTAGGGCTATTGTAGTAGCCCAATCCATCTTGCAGGGACCAGGTTGGAGAAGACTGAAAGAAGCTGTATGCTGAGCACTATCCTGTGTTTGTGCCAGGATGCAATGAAAACAAGCGAACAAACCTTTTGCCTCAAGCTAGATGCGAAAAATGGATGCAATGCGTCTCAAGAAAATCAGTTTGTACTTAAGGAGAATATACTTTAAATCTGTACCTTTGAGTATTTTTTTTGAGAAGTTAATACATTTGGATCTATTCTAAAGCTGTTGGACTTCTTAAAAATAAAAAAATAAAAAGTTACAAGTTAAAAAAAGTTTAGAAAGAAGAAAAGACAATAATCCCAAAGTCCAGTTCACTCAGTCACTAAGTATTTCTTCAAAGCCAATTATATTTTGTAATCCATAAAATAAATCTGTTAAGGGAGTAGAAGAAAAATTCCTTTGAACTCAGCAATTATATCCTTGGCAGTTTTTTTTAAAAAAAAATACTATTATTGATTCCCTAGCTACCAACTAAAAAACTGGGTTCTTTTCTTTTCTCTTTCTTTTCTCTTTCTTTTGTTTTCTTTGACACCGATACAATGTTTAATCATTTTTCCATTCATGGGAGATAGCCAATAAGAGCTGCTAGCAGATATCAATCAAAGAGCAGGAATCTTCCAGGTGGAGACTGGATTTTGTTAAGCCAATTTAATATCAAGCCAGCATAAGTAGTTTAAGAATGCCTTCAAATGAAACTACTGTTTGTTGCATTTCCACCAAAAGTGGAACTAAATTTAAATGTCTCAGAACAAGAAATTTTGTAGGAATCATTGCATTGGACATTTTTTTAAATCAAAAACAACACAAAAGGATACACTATAAATCTATCAGAATTATTACTAGGATCTAGTAACATCAAAGCAGATTTCTCTCAATTAATATCAAAATCAAACTAGTATTAAAAAATAAGGTTAGGTATGGAAACTTCTATATTATGTATGAAACATAAAGCAACATAAAGTTGCAAAATATTTTATACTCTTATTTCCTGTACTAAGATACCATATTGTATTTGAAATTTAAAATAGCATTAGGAAGACTGAATTTTTTTAAAGGTTAAAAAAAGAATAATATAAAAGGCATCATTGACATGCACCATATCTTAAAATAAAAAAGGAAATGCATCGTTAGCAATCACTTATGATTTGAAAGTTCAATAAACTGTACCTGTTTGAAAAATAAAACCACTTTTTGATAGAGACAAACTGAATTCTTCAACGATTAGATTAAAAAAAGAAAGCAGAAATAAGATCTGAGGATCTAGGGCAAGGGTGTCAAATTCGATCCCGTCACAGGATGGATCATAACCAGTGGTAGAATTCAGCCAGTTCGCACCTATTCGGGAGAACTGGTTCTTAACTTTCTAAGCAGTTCGGAGACCCGGTTGTTGGAAGAAATCTCATTTTGTTTTTTTCTCCCCACTTTACAGAGCCAATCCTGTAAAGAAGGCAGGAAGGAAACATTCTGGTGTTGTTTCTAGCCTAATCTTTATTACCCTGCTTACAGAAACTGCCTCTCCAGTTAACCCTTGTTACATTGTAACAGCTAACGCGAAGCTCCCATCGATCTGAGTGACGTTGAGTTGGCCACACCCACCCAGTCACATGACCACTGATCCCCGCCTACCCAGCTGGTCATTAGGGCAGAGAACCGGTTGTTAAATTATTTGAATCCCACCACTAATCGTAACGTATTGTGATTTTTTTTCCTTTGCAGAGCTGGGTGGATATGCCAGTTTGACAAGCCTGATCTAGGGTGAAAAAAATTGCACTATCAAAGCTCTGAAACGGAAGACAACAATAATATTGAAATAGTATGAAAATAGTTTTCTCTTTATAGGATATACAAATATGGGCATAAAGTGGTACCTCAGTACTCATTGTTAATTGATTCTGGGAGGTGCAATGAGTTCCAAAAACAATAAGTACAAACGTATTTTTGGTAAGAATAATGTAGTGAGTCACAAGGCAACTGACAATGACAAGTTCTAGCTTCTGTATTGAGTACCAAACAAATGATGAGTACCTGGACAAAAATTTTATATCAAAATGCATTGACTACCAAATTTGATGAGTTTCAAAGCAGATGAGTACCAAGGTACACTGTATTTCAGACAGCCATCTAGGTAAATCATGATTTACTTTGGATTTCTGCACAGGAAGGGGGATTTGATGACCTGAATTACCTTATCCAACTTTACAATTCTATAGTTCCAAACTACCTTTATCACCTGACCCAGTACCCAGAGTTATGATATTTATTAATTTATTAATAAAGAGCAATGATAAAAATAATCATTAATAATTTATTATTAATACAATATTATTATTTATTAACAAGAAGTAGGGGGGACATGATAGCAATATTCCAGTATTTGAGAGGCTGCCATAAAGAGGAGGGGGTCAATTTATTATCCAAACCACCAGAGGATAGGACAAGAAACAATGGATGGAAACTAATCAAGGAGAGAAGCAATCTGGAATTAAGGAGAAACTTCCTAACAGTGAGGACAATTAACCAGTGGAACAGCTTGAAATTATGGGCGGACCATTACTGGAGATTTTTAAGAAGAGATTGGACAGTCACTTGTCTGAAATAGTATAGGAACTCCTGCTTGAACAGGGGGCTGGACTAGAAGACCTCCAAGGTTCCTTCCAGCTCTATTCTGATTCTAATATTAACAAACAAATCAAAATAATTGCTGTACTCTCAATTGCAACTCATTCACGAAAACTGTGTAAGTTAAAAAGAAATGATAAACAGTAATGTAGAATACTATATTTTAGTTATCCATGTATTTAAAAAATTTCTGTTACAAATGTAACACTTCATTATGAAAAAAGTAGTGATTCAAAATCAGAGAAATGGAGTGTTGACTGAATGTCAAGCACTAATAAAAGGACCAAAACTCACCTCTTTAGATGCATTTGGAGGCAGTTCTGTATCATTTTGAAGTTCTCCATTATTTGCAAAAACAGGAGCATTGGGACTGAAAATCATGAGGTCACTCTTGGCACCACATTCTGTATTTACTCCGGCCAGAATATGGCTGTGACGATTGGAATAGGACCAACTTCCCACTCCACTGGTACAGACCAGGGTGGCCATACCAGGGCCATAAACCATGGTTTCTTTTGGCTTGCAGTGGCATCGCAAGGCCACATAGATGAGAATAGCCAGCAAAAAGAGGCTGGAAACAGAGCAGATGGCAATGATCAGATAGACGTTGATCGAGTCCACCAGGGGCAAAAAGCTCTCCCCTGATCGGTGGACATATATATCTGTCCTGATGGCCTGGGAATTTGTCAACAATGAAACACTCAGGGTAGCTGTGGCTGAGAGCTGAGGCTTCCCATGATCCTTCACCAGAACCAACACACTCTGGATTTTGCTTCCTTCTGATTCATCCAGAGAATGTTTGGTACTCACTTCACCACTATACAGTCCCACTGACCATGAGCCATTGCTTTCTTCAACCAATTCATATCTTAGCCATGCATTGTACCCAGAATCTGCATCCAAGGCATGGATCTTGCCTACAATATGCCCAGGCATCAAAGGGACCACTAGAAGAATCAGGTTCTCTTCTGATGATCTTGACACAACAGGTGCATTGTCATTCTCATCCATCACGAAGACTTGAACAGTTGCATTGCCACATAAGGAGGGAAGTCCAGCATCCTTGGCTCTCACCTGGAATTCCAGCAGTTTCAGATCCTCATAGTCCAAGGACTGCAAAGCATAAAGTTTTCCACTCTCCGAATGTACAGAGATGTAGCTTGACAATGGCCAGAGCTTCTCATCTATCCAATAGGTGATCAGACCATTCTCAGCTATGTCTGGGTCTGCAGCAGATATTGTGAAGATGTGAGCACCAGGAGGATTGTTCTCCTTCACAAAGACCGTGTAGAATGACTGTGTGAAAGCAGGTGCATTGTCATTTATGTCACTCAAAGGCACCAAGAGGGTGATGCTAGAAGACAGTGGTGGAATGCCTTGATCTTCCACTGTCACAACCATCCTGTACTCAGCCACCTGCTCCCTATCCAAAGGTGATCCAACAATTAGGGAGTAGTAATTCTTGAATGTGGACTCGAGTTTGAAGGGTACTCCAGTGGGCCACAGGAAACAGTTTATTTGTCCATTGTTGCCAGAATCCCTGTCAGAAGCACTGAGAATGGCTACCACAGTCCCTGGAGGGGAGTCCTCTGGCAATGGCACAGAGAGAGAATTCACAGATAATTCTGGAATGTTGTCATTTATGTCCAATACTTCAATGAGAACTTTACAATGTGCAGATAAAGTACCCTTATCTTCTGCCACAATTTGAAGTTCATAGAAACTAATATCTTCATAATCCAACTTTCCAATTACTATGATTTCCCCAGTATTATAATTTATACTAAATGTATTTCTGACATTTTGTGGTAGGTTATTACTAAAAAAATAATAAACTTCTCTATTAATCCCTTCATCTAAGTCTGTAGCATTCAGAGTAATAACTAATGACCCACTAGCTGTATTTTCTAGCAACTTTATCCTGTAAACAGATTGGTTAAACACAGGAGGGTTGTCATTGACATCCAGCACATTGATGACTAGCTGAACAGTTCCTGTGAGTTTTGGTTCACCCCTATCAGTTGCTGTCAGTACTAAATGATGCACAGGGCTCTCCTCTCTGTCAAGAGGAACCTTCAATAGAAGTACTACAGATTTACTCTCATCTTCATCATTTCCTGAATCAACAGCAAAATGGTTGTTTTGGCTGAGCTTGTAAGTTAACACAGCATTAGTACCAATATCTGCATCAGAGGCTTCCTCTAAGGAGAATCGAGTATCTGTCATCAGTTCTGATATGCTCAGGATCTTTTCCATGGTAGAGAAGATGGGAGCATTGTCATTAATGTCTTTGATTTCAACCTCCACATGGAAGAACCTCAGAGGTTTCTCTACAATCACCTCCAGATGAAGGACACAGTCTGCATTCTTGGCACACAGCTCCTCCCTGTCTATCCGGGAATTTACAAACAAGATCCCATTCTGCAGGTTTACCTCAAAATAGTCCTTCTCTCCTTTGGACAGCATCCGGAACATCCGAGGCACCAGCTCACTCACCTCCAACCCCAAATCCTGGGAGATGCGGCCCACAAAGGCGCCGTGCTGGGATTCCTCCAGCACAGAATAATGGAGCTGGCCGCTCCCCATTTTCCAGGCGGTGTGGAGCAGAAGCAGCTGCAGCAGCCCCTTCGGCCAGGTAAGCATTGCAGACACAGGCACAAAACCAGCAGGCTCTTCTCTTTTTCTCTAAATATCTTGCCTTAAAGGTGTGAGGAGCAGAGCCCACCTACCCCAGCCATACTGGCAATGCGTATATAGGTTGAATCTTGGCTTGTTGAGCTTTTTCTGTTGTTCGATATTTTTTCTTTTAATATTCCCATTGTGGATCTGGATGGCTGGAATGTCTGTCCCTTTAAGGGAGGGGCTCTGCATTTTCAGTTTCACGTGGAATATTTCGTTAGGAAACAGCGACCTCTGGTGACTGAATTGCAAAATGTAGAAACAGATTTCCTTCTGTATTCATGACAAATTTCTAATAATCATTCTATCTTCATTCTCAAGTAAAGAGACTTTTACATAGAGTTTATAGATCTCATACATGCATTTATTCTGGTTTCACTGAGTACACATTATATTAATTCACCTTGTAGGTTTTTTGGATAAGTATTTTCATTTCTATATATATAGTGATGACAAGTATACTTGTTCCCTTCTCCATTGCTCAAGTGACTGTGATGCCATTAAAAGAAGATTGGACTGGTTTGAAACATTTGAACCATAGTTTCGACCAAGATGAGGAAGAATCTATTGATAATGCCAAACCCAAATTAGTCTCAGGCTTCTACAGGAAGTGTAAAAAATGATCAGGACACTTGTCTATGCATATAGATTCATTTCCTTCTTACTTACCATAGTACTTAGAAATGTGACAAATGTTACATAGACATCTTATGTTATACATTACCAAATAGGCCGATATATCCTTTTGAGCATATGCACAGTGTATAAATATTATATATATATTGGGAAGAAATGTTTTGGCTCTTGCATGAGCACAGCACCTCTGTGCCACTAAATAAACCAGCATATCTTTATCGGGCTTCCGTGCTAGCCTCAGGAAGTAAAAGTTGCTTCACAAATCACATTTCTGATGTTGCTGTGTTAATACATTTTCCAGGCAAAAATACACAAGAGGTTTAGGGTTAACTTTGTGGTGGGTTACAGTTCTCCTCAAATAGGAGCTAACAGTTTAACTAATCAGCAGAAGTAATGAGTAGCTTTTTTTATACATCTCAATGTATATTTTTCCACTGCTGCAAAACGTGTGCTCTTCATTTGGAAAACAGAATGGATTATCTGAACTAAAAAAAATAATTCTGAATTATGGCCTGCCTGATCATATCTCTTTTACCACTCATGTATTCCCAAGGTTTTGGGTGGAACTGTTGGAATATCAATATAAAAAAAAAATAGAAACAACAATTTCTATCACCCACTTAGCCTCCTAAGTATAATTTATTGTTTTATTAAACAATACTCTACTCCCAAGGTTCTGGATGGCTCACAAATAAAAACATTAAAACAAGAAAAAAAGAGGCAAAAGGGAAAAAGAGGTTGGCAAGAATGATGAAAACCAGACAGGAACAAAAGAGAAGCAAAGCTACACAATACAAGTCTGAGTGGAGGAAGGTCTCCCATCTGGCCTCTCAACCCTCAGGACCTACCTCCGTTCTCTGTGCTTCCCTCTGAAGTCCAGGCTTAAGCAAAACAACCCCAAAATAGCATCCACACCAAGAACTCAGGTGTCATAGTTAGTTCTGACCCCCTCCTCCATCCAGTAACGAATGCCGAGACAAGCTTAACTGGAATGTACTTTAATAGCAAGACACCAAGACCTCGGTGGCTGAAAGCCAAGCCGAACAAACAGATAAGGACCTTAGCAGCAACTCAGACAAACTCAGGCAGCAATAAACACAAATAAGGCTTGGCAACAATCCAATCTGCCAAGCTCACAGTAATGTCCTCCGACATTCAATCCTGCATTGACTTCTGCAAAGAGGGGCATGTGCACCAGTAGCTTTTTATAGTCTGGAGAGGAGCCTAATGACCACCAGCTGAGTACAATCACCTCCTGTAATTGCATAACTCTTCCTGACTAGTAGCTCTTTGATGGCGTGCATCCAGGAACAACACTACTGGCTTCCGGCTCACTCTCCCTTGTCTCCTCTCCACTGGTCCAAGGCTCAGGTGCCTCCTGGTGGCCAACCAGCCTCTCTGCGCCCTGTTCGAAGTCAGAACCCTGTCGAAGGTCCTCCATATCCTCCAGAGCCGACTCAGAGGGCCCTTCGCTGTCGGAGTCTGGTGGCAGCTCCAACGGCACCTGCTGAGCCCTAACAGTAAACAATATGCAAATATCTGAGCCACATATTAGCAAATTGTCTGGAATTTTTAAAAATGTACACTTGGGGAGGAACCAGCAAGATTTAGCTAGGAACATTAAAGTAATATATTAGTTGTGTACTATTTTGTAGGGGAAAAAATTGTTTTGTTTTTAAAAAAATTAACTTGCAGATGTATATGCAGATGTGTTTTTACATAACTTTCCCCAGTTTCAAATTCAAATTTGATTCAATCTCTAGAGTTATTCTGTAGGAAAAACACAGATACCACAAAAGACTTATTCTTTTTAAGACAGAAACTGCACACAAATGCAACCTTGAATTGAGATGTAACCCCCAGGGGTTTCTTTCAAGATCAATTTCATCAAATCAAGAGGTTATGCAAGGATGTATTTTGGGACCCTTATTGCTTAATTTTTATATCAATTCCTGACTACCATTCACTGTTATGGGTGAAGAAAAAATGTTTTGCAATTTCTATATGTGAATGATGCAGATGTCATCTCTGCCCCAATACAACTTAAAAATATATTGTAAACCTAATGCATAGAACAGTGTCTAACTATTAATTTCCAAAAAAAACCAAAGTAATGTTTGCAAACAGAACTAAAAAATACAACTAAATAGTGGACAGTAAAGAAGATAAATCAGCAACATCATTTCAAATAACAAGATGTATTCCACTGTAATGGGATCTGGAGCACCCATACATATACAGACAACTATATAAGCAACTATATCTAAATCTGCTATCAAGATAAAGGGTTTTTTATTTATAACAGGTGAATAGTTTTAGCAGCTGACAATTTTTTATGCCAAATGTTTGGCCTAAATTATGTATGGAAATTGGAATATGCCATTATCAGGATGCAATCTCTCAATTATGGCCTTGAGCTATAGGAAAACTTAAACCTCCTTAAGGTTAAACTTTACCCACATTCTTCAATCTTTCCTCCTAAAGCCTTCTTTCAAGTCTCTTGATAATTCTCATTTACATTATTTGCACAAATTTGATACCATATTTTTCAGAGTATAAGATGCACCGGAGTATAAGAAGCACAAAGGTTTTCAAGAGGCAAATTTTTAAAAAATGTTTTTGCACTTCGCGAAAATGGGCCCGTCCCCCCTCCAAAAGGCATGAATAGCCTTTAGGGAGCTTGAAGAGTGCTCCGGGAGGGGGGAACAAGCAAAAATGGCCCATTTTTCTCAAAAACGGGCCTATTTTTTGTCAAAAAAAATTGCATGCATAGCCTTTAGGAAGCTTATAGAGTACTCCTGGGGACTGGGGGAGTGAAATTGGGCAAAAAAGGCCAATTTTCACTTATTTCTGCCCTCTCCAGTCCCCAGGAGCTCTCTGAAAGCCTTCTACAGGCTCTGCACTGCCATTTTGGTGAAAGGGGTGGGATTTCGGGAGGCAAAAATGCTGTATTCAGTGTATAAGACGCACCCAGGTTTTCAGCCTTTTTTTGAGGGAAAAAGGTGCGTCTTATACTCCAAAAAATACGGTGTTTTCTACAGAACTGGACATACAGTAGTACTTGAAGGGGCCTGACAAATGCAGAATAAAGTAGTATTACTGCTCCCCATAACTTGAAAACTAAACTAAATATTATTGCAGTCTAAAATTATATTTCTCTTTTTGTTCTGACACACTATTATCTCATGTTCACTGATCACATTTTTGCCCTCTAATATTCACCTGAATCATCTACAAATTTTATTGTTTTCTTTTACCTCCTTGTTCAGATCATTAACAAAAATGTGGAAAAGTAGTAGACCCATATTCAAACTTTGTGGTACTGTACCATCCTTCATGTGAAAAGCCATATTCCAGCATTTCTTAGGGCTGAGTTGAAGTTATATAAATATCTTACAACAGTTAACTGCACAGCTTTATAGATCATTATTATTGTCTGCAATTAAGTTCTTGTCTAGGTGAAATGTGACTGATGTTTTTGTTAAGTTCTTTCCTAGGACAGTGATGGGCAACCTTTTTGGCGTGGTGTGTCAAAAATCGGCAAAAAATCGAGCATAACTCGCGTTGTGTGTCACTTCGACAAAAACATAATTTTGCGCAATTTATAGTTTAAACTACAAAAATGTATAATTGCAATATATAATTGTATTTAATAAACCAAAAACAAATTATTTAACATACCTGCTTAGTAACTTCTTTGTTCATCAGTCGATTTCGTATGTTGCCCTTGATATTATTGAACTTGTTTGGGGTGCCGTGAACCAGGGCTGTGGAGTCGGCTGCTTCCAGCTCCACGTCCTCATCAACATGCCGCTCCAGCCCGCCCCAAGAGAACTCAGATATTCTCTTAATAATTGCATCTTTATTCTGCATATCGTGAAATAGAACTGGCGCACATCTTAGGAGAGTTTCTTTAATAAATTCTCCCTCATTAAGCGCTTTTGCATGCTGAGCTATGGAGTGAGCAATGCTCAAACTTGCAGAGTTTAAATTTGTAGAGCCTTTCATAAATTTAAGGATGGAGTTACCCTTAAACTATTGGCACCCCAATAGTTGCTGCTAATGGCGCTCACAGTTCCCGTTGGCACTCCGCTGTTCCCTGCTGTGGTGCGGTCGTAACCGACAGTCCCAGGAGTAGACTCTCTGTGCCGGCCTGACTGCAGAGAGGCGCGCACTGTTCCCGCGCTCCTCTCCTGTGGGTCCTCCCTCGCCGCGCTGATGACGTGTGTGCGCACGGCACGCACGCCTTACCAGCAGCCCCTGCGCTCAGAAAGGGGCGGCGGCGATACAGTAAGTGAGTGTGGGCGGGGGAGATCACACGTCCCGCCCCCCCCCGTTCCTCCAGCCCAGATTCTTTCATCCTCGGCAGCCGTGCAGGAGCCGAGGATGAATCGCATGAAATCCTGTGCGTGTCACCCCAAATGGCTACGCGTGTCAGCACTGACACGCGTGTCATAGGTTCACCATCACTGTCCTAGGAAATAAGTATAGGAATTTTTACTTGATAATGGTGATATACCAAATTTAGGAAAGGGTTCCTCTATGGGTTTAGGGAGTTACTTCCTTTTGACTGTCTTTGTTTAAATTACCGCTCTGTACAGATAAATTTAGAACCTGAAGTTAAGAAGAGAAATAAAATAAAAGTCATTCCATTCATCGAAGCGCATACAAACAGTTGGAATTGAAAGAAGAAATATATGGATAACTTCTAACTCACAACAGAACATAAGAGAGTTACACACAAGGAGACTATATAGAGCCGTGTATGTCTGTAAAACTTGTTTCTGCTGATTTACACTCTTTGAAAAAGACAGAATTAATGGAGATAAAAACTGTACTGGATAAGGGAAATATTGTTTTGTAGATGAAGCAAAGAATTGATTATTCCTTTCACATAACGGCAGAATTAAGTTTTAAATTAAAAAAAGAAATCATCCATCTCAACGCTTCTATAGGCAATATGTCACGATTGAAAGTAAATAAATGACATATTTACAATGATAACTTCTCGGAAATAATTTATTATTTTAAAATATTCCTTACAATGCCAACCAAGATCCATCTACAATTATCATGTAGGAATTTCTATTTCTTTTCACTTACAACTAGAATACAAGCTGGGAATTAAAACTATTTATTAGATATATGTCTGCTTCCATTCGTACAGAAACCCAGCTTTATTTGGGATAGATTTTTAAGATCTATAATATGGGATCATATCTTCTTTCTAAGAAAGTTGGAACTTTCAGTAAAATGTAAAGATGATTATTTTTTTTTCAGATCTGCTTTCAGCAATCCAGGACTTAACAAAAGGTGTAAATATATCAAACATATATTTTTCTCTATTGATTATTGTTTATTCCTGGATTCTGAAAAGGTTGTTCTTTATCCAGAGCAATTTATTGGTCTCAACCACTGCAATAAAAAAGATCCCCCTGTGTATTAGACTACCTGGGTAGTCGCAGGGAGGGTGTTCTACACTATATTTTCAATATATTTGAAGTCAATGTAGAATTAGTTCTTTGGTTTTTAGCTTCTCTTTTTAGTTTATGCTTTACATTTTTTTTGTATTTTTAAGACTTACTACCTACATATTTTTCCATGTAAGAAAGGTATCAATAACATTTGACTATTGGAGGAGGAGCCAATGTTGTGATGATACGGACATCCGGTCTCGATGCTCCGAGACTACAGCTGATACTTTTGCCACTGGGTGGTCCAATCGGATCTAAACCAACCCGAAGAGATGGTGAACAGGAAGAATATGTCTTGCTGACCTCAGGGACATCGCAAAGTCTCTGATCAATACAAGAGAAGTTCTTCAAGCTGGCGACAAAAAATCCAGCCAAGGCTGACAAAGTCGGGACGGCTCCAAAATGGAAGGATACGGAAAGAGAAAGTGTTTCCAGCTGGTGAGGAACTTTTACTGTTTTAAAAAGAGATTGTCTATAAAAAAATTAAAATTAATTTAAATTGGAGAACAGAAGAATCAAGTGGCAGAATTAAATTTGGAATGGTTTTGGACAATGGTTATCTTACTTTTTAAATGTTATCTTCATGGATGGAATTTATGCAAGCCTTTTAAAACAAATGGATTAAGTTTTCTTCTTCTATTTTTTCTTTTGTTATTCTCTGTAACCTATGGTCTAAAATTTTCCTCTTACATTACTGTGGGTGTTCTTCTAACCCATTTAAAAATGGACTCTTTTTTCTAACTTGAAATACAAAAAAGATACAAAAGAAATAAGGAAATTTGCAACAATAACACAGCAACTCGGAGGCTGGGAGGTTTGTGTATTGGAGTTTGTGTATTGAAAATGGAACACTTTTTTTCTTCACTGGTTGTTTTGGCTTGGCACTACAAGGTCTCACTGCTTGGCTATAAAGAGTGATAAGAAGGGAAGCACACAGATGTCCCTTTGAAGTGTATCTTTAACCAGAGAAAAGTGAAAACAAATGTTTTTGTGAAACTATGTTTAATTTTACTAACCTTCCAAGCTAGAGCAGCGTTGTTTGTTAGCTGAGAGAATAGCACAATTTCAAAAGCAAACAGAAATTTTAAGCTTGCAAAAGATACTTTCAGAAATACAGAAATTATCAAATACATATTAGAGGATAGAAGAAGCTGGAAGTCTTATAGCATATAACAGCAAAATATGATGAAGTTGAGGATGTCTATCAAATGCAAAATGTGGTGGTTAAAACTCAAAATATCGAAGTGGAAAATGAATATAAAGAAATTAAACCTGCCGATATTTATGGTGATTGGTTTGTCACTGAAAATGGAAAGAATGGAATACTGAAAGAGGAATTAAATTGAGAGGAAATTTATCCCAGAGGGCAAAATACAGAAGAAGAAAAAACCAAAGAATCTATGGATTTAAAAGAGAGAAATTCTATTAGCAAAAGCATTGATAACACTGCTGACAATCAAACATAAGCTGACTAAGGAAACAGAAAGAGGGCATCAAGATTACATGAGAGATCTTATAAGCAAGGAGTTGCTAAGAGGAGTCCATACAAAGTTGATCAAGGAGATGATTAGAGGACTGGCACCACAAATGGCAGAAGATATGAGACTGTTTTGCTATTGGAAAGATACAGGTTGATAAATGGAAGAATATAATTTAAAACTAGGTAAACTTAGTTAAATTTATTGACAATAGATATAGTTTAAATAAATAATTGATAATGTTACTGATGTATACAATGTGTAGTGTTATGATGAGTATAATTGGATATGAATGTTGAATGGTACCCATGTAAGGAAGATTAGCAATCCCTTTGGATTATACATAAAGGTTATTAATAACAATTTTTTAAAAAGAACTAAGTTAGATACAGTTAAAGTTTTGATTATTGGGGGAAATATTATGATACATGATATAGTCAAATAAAATAGGAATAAGAATAACAATGTATATATAGATATGGGTATAATATAAGGAAACTGGATGTAAACTTTAAATAGTGATTTGGAAAGGAGGATTAGAAAACTTTGTTATTAAATATTATGGATGTTTAGCTAGAATAGGACATAAGGATTTAGTGTTCGGGGAGGATTTTAGAAATAGTAATTGAAAGGCCAGTATGTGATTATGTATTAAATTTTGGTATATTTTATGATGAACAATTATAGTCAAATGAAAATGGAGATATGATGATGGTGACGTATAAATATTTGAGTTAAAATACTTAAGTTAATATGAATTATGTTTGTTGACTGTGGAAGAGATGCATGAAAGTCTTTTTGTAACCAATTGATACACTTTCTATAGCATGTGAAGAAGAATGTTGTATTTGTTTTAAATTAAAAAATAAAAAATATTTAAAAAAATAACATTTGATTATTACACATTTCCAAGAAGCCAATATTCCTCAACTAAGATTTTAAACTTATTAACCTTATTAAACCGAGCAACTTAATAATATTTTAAAAGTATATAATCCTCCGCATCTCACATCGTGACCACCTGACTAATGAAGAGGTACTACAACCAGCAGATTTAGAACCCCTATTGAGAACTGTGAATGAATTTCAAATGCAGCTTATTGGCCATATCTTAGGTATGCCTAAAGATTGGCATCCAAAAATTGCACTACATTGGATACCTTCTAGAAAAAGGAGGAAACCAGGCTAGCCTTGGGAAACGGGGTACCAAACACTTAAGGAAGATATTAAGGTTATTAATGTCCCTGGGGCGATGCTGAAGATGCTGCGAATGATCAAAATAGCTGGAAAACATTTGCTACCCAATGTGCTTCACACATGACCTAATGGCAATGACGAATCCATGTCCAGACACAAATATTGTTTTAAAAAGAGGCATTATTGTCTCTGAAGAAGTTTCTTATCTGAATGAACTATCTATCGATGGCATAGATGTCAAACGTGCGGTATCACACTACCATCATGACGTATCATGACGTTTTTCCCCTTCGCGGAGCTGTGGTGCACGTGACGTATCTGGCCCACAGGGCGCCAGTTTGACAAACCTGATCTATGGCATTACTGGGAGTTCGTAAAGAAATGAAAGAAGAAAGGGTATTATTACTAATATCCCACCTGTTTATTAAATGAAATATTAAGAGGAGAATGATTATTAATGTACAAATCAATTTCTGGATTTAGAAAAGAACTGATACCCCCAATTTTGGCTATTTGTTTATTATCAAAACTTGACTTTATGCAAATATGTACAGGTAGTCCTCGTTTAGCCACCAAATTGGCTAAACTCGTGAAGTGGTTGCTAAGTAAAACTTAACTGTGCTTATGATCTTCCTTCAGGTTTCCTTTCCTTACAGACCTATGAAAGTCATAAATGTGAGGAATAGTCACAAAATTACTTTTTCATCACTGTTGTAACTGCAAATGGTCATTGCATTTGACAGACATCGAGGACTCCCTAGAGGACAAAACCAGAAACTGTGTTCCCATTTGGATTGAAAAGGATTGGGGTTTTTTTTTATTTGTATTAAAAAGTATTTTAATTACTTAAACATATTAAAATTATCTTATTTATTTTTTTAATTATCAAAAAATAGAAATGATAATTTAAAAAAGAAATTAACAATACATCATCTGTTCAGTACGTGATTATAAACAAAAGATTAAAAGAGCAGTGAAGATCTTATTTACTTTTTACTCTTTTGAAAGACAAAACTAGTCACTGTTAAATAAAATACACTTCTGAAAAGGTTCTTTTTCTATTATCCCATTCAAAAACGTTTCCCTGGAAATAAGAATTACCTATCCATTTACTTATATATTGTGATTTTAAGGATAACAATTATCAAAAGAAATGCTTTGTATAGAGATGTTCCAAAATTGTTAGCCCAAAAATATGATTTTAATAAATGTCAAAAACTCTAAAACAAGACCAACTCACCTCCATAGATGCATTTGGGGGCATTTCTGTCCCATTCTTAAGGCCCCCATTATCTGCAAAGACAGGAATATTGGGACTGAAAATCATAAGGTCACTCTTGGCACCAGCTTCTGAACTCACACCTGCCAGAATGTGGCTGTGGCGATTGGAATAGGACCAGCTGCCCACTTCACTGGCACACACCAGGGTGGCCATGCCAGGGCCATACACCATGGATTCCTTTGCCTTGCAGTGGCACTTCAGAGCCATGTAAATGAGAGTGGCTAGGAGGAATAGGCTGGACACAGAGCAGATGGCAGTGATCAGATAGACATTAATTGAGTTCACCAAGGGCATATAGCTCTCTGCTGATATTGAATGTTGATTATAGTTTTTGACGTCCTGAGTACTTGTCAACAATGAAACACTCAGGGTAGCTGTGGCTGACAGTTGAGGTTTTCCATGATCTTTCACAAGAACAAGGACACTCTGGATTTTGCTTCCTTCTGATTCATCCAGAGAATATTTGGTACTCACCTCACCACTATACTGCCCCACAGTCCACAGACCATTACTTTCTTCAACTAGATCATATCTTAGCCATGCATTGTATCCAGAATCCGCATCCAAGGCATGGATCTTGCCTACAATATGCCCAGGCATCACAGGGACCACTAGAAGAATCAGGTTCTCTTCTGATGATCTTGACACAACAGGTGCATTGTCATTCTCATCCATCACAAAGACTTGAACAGTTGCATTGCCACATAAGGAGGGAAGTCCAGCATCCTTGGCTCTCACCTGGAACTCCAGCAGTTTCAACTCCTCATAGTCCAAGGACTGCAAAGCGTAAAGTTTTCCACTCTCTGAATGTACAGAGATGTAGCTTGACAATGGCCAGAGCTTCTCATCTATCCAATAGGTGATCAGACCATTCTCAGCTATGTCTGGGTCTACAGCAGACATTGTGAAGATGTGAGCACCAGGGGGATTGTTCTCCTTCACAAAGACTGTGTAGAATGACTGTGTGAAAGCTGGGGCATTGTCATTTATGTCACTAATAGGCACTAAGAGGGTCATGCTAGAAGACAGTGGTGGAATGCCTTGATCTTCCACTGTCACAACCATCTTGTACTCAGCCACTTGCTCCCTATCTAAAGGTGTTCCAACAATTAGGGAGTAGTAATTCTTGAATGTGGACTCGAGTTTGAAGGGTACTCCAGTGGGCCAGAGGAAACAGGTTATCTGTCCATTGTTGCCAGAATCCCTGTCAGAAGCACTGATGATGGCTACCACAGTCCCTGGAGGGGAATCCTCTGGCAATGGCACAGAGAGAGAATTCACAAATAATTCTGGAATATTATCATTCATGTCCAATATTTCAATGAGAACTTTACAGTTCCCTGATAATTGAGAACTGCCTTTATCTTCCGCTACAATTGGAAGTTCATAGAACTTGCTTTCTTCATAATCCAATTTTCCAATCACTCTAATTTCCCCAATATCAGCATTTATACTGAATAGCTTCTTGACATGTGGAGGTGCTTTATTACTAAAAAAATAAGAAATTTCCCTATTAATCCCTTCATCTAAGTCTGTAGCATTCAGAGTAATAACTAATGACCCACTGACTGTGTTTTCTAGCAACTTTACCCTGTAAACAGATTGGTTAAACACAGGAGGGTTGTCATTGACATCCAGCACATTGATGACTAGCTGAACAGTTCCTGTGAGTTTGGGTTCTCCCCCATCAGTGGCTGTCAGTACTAAATGATGCACAGGGCTCTCCTCTCTGTCAAGAGGAACCTTCAATACAAGGACTACAGATTTACTCTCATCTTCATCATTTCCTGAATCAAGAACGAAATGCTTGTTTGGACTAAGCCTGTGGGTTAACAGAGCATTAGTACCAATATCTGCATCAGAAGCTTCCTCTAAGGAGAATCGGGTACCTGTTATCAGTTCTGATATGTTCAGGATCTGTTCCCTGGCTGAAAAGATGGGAGCATTGTCATTCATGTCTTTGATTTCAACCTCCACTTGGAAGAACCGCAGAGGTTTCTCTACAATCACCTCCAGATGAAGGACACAGTCTGTATTCTTGGCACACAGCTCCTCCCTGTCTATCCGGGAATTTACAAACAAGATCCCATTCTGCAGGTTTACCTCAAAATAGTCCTTCTCTCCTTTGGACAGCATCCGGAACATCCGAGGCACCAGCTCACTCACCTCCAACCCCAAATCCTGGGAGATGCGGCCCACAAAGGTGCCGTGCTGGGATTCCTCCAGCACAGAATAATGGAGCTGGCCGCTCCCCATTTTCCAGGCGGTGTGGAGCAGAAGCAGCTGCAGCAGCCCCTTCGGCCAGGTAAGCATTGCAGACACAACACCAGCAAGCTCTTCTTTCTCTAAATATCTTGCCTTAAGGGTGTCAGGAGCAGAGCCCACCTACCCCAGCCATACTGGCAATGCGTTCATAGGTTGAATCTTGGCTTGTTGAGATTTTTCTGTTGTTCGATATTTCCCTTGTGGATCTGGCTGGCTGGAATGTCTGTCCCTTTAAGGGAGGGGCTCTGCATTTTCAGTTTCACTTAGAGAGTTTCCTTAGGAAACAGCGACCTCTTGTGACCAAAAGTCAAAATGAGACACAGACTTCCATTCTTTATTGATGTCTGATACTTTTTCCTTTGAGGGCAGTGACCAGAATTACTTTTCTAGTTTGTTTCTGAGTTGTGGCAGCTCTTGAACCTTTTAGGCAAATATACGTAGGGCAAGTTGTCAAACTCATGTGATGTCTTAACTGACATATATTTTTCATATTAAAACAAAAATCCAGGTCTGGTTCAGTCTCCCATTGAAAACCAGATTTGTTTTAACTAAGTGCACTTTTCTAAATTTAGAGGTACATTTCCATTTTTTTGCAATAATCCTGTGAATAATATTTCACAAAGGCAAGTATCTGATAAGCCTCAGCAATGTGACAAATTTTAGAACAAGGAGCAGTTTTACCTGATACAATTATATATACTAGTGAAATAGATAATTAATTTTCTGCACTAGTTTGTGTTTCCAAAATGTAGTGATTTTTTGTGCTTTCCATTGATTAGGCTGTTATAGCACTTTTTTTAGCATCATCCAGCTATTGCTGGATCTATAAAATGTTATTCCTTGCCACTATTATATTACGAAAATGATTTTTAGGTCCTTCTAGTAGACATTCTACATCACTAATCAGTAAGTTTCTTGCAACAATTGCAAGATTCTGTTACTGTATCCTAATAAAATTAGAGCTACCATATTTTTCGGAGTATAAGACACACCTTTTTCCCTCAAAAAAGGTTGAAAATCTGGGTGCCTCTTATACACTGAATACAACATTTTTTGCCTCCTGAAACCCTGCCCCCTTCACCAAAATCGCAGTGCATAGCTTTTAGAAGGCTTTCAGAGAGCTCCTGCGGGCTGGGAGAGCATAAATGAGCAAAAAATGGACCACTTTTTATTTTGTTTGTACAAACATCACATCTTTGCAACACATTACATTTTTTTATATATATCTGTTGTGATTCTTTTATCTATAAAAATAAATATTTTATAATTATAACTTTATATATATATTTGCATTTATATTATTTCATACTTTTTTGATTCTATATATAATATTCTATATATTCTATGTATAATAGCCTTTACTACATTTGAGTCATTTTGTATAATATTCATTTGCTACAATCTATCTCATATTTCTATCTTTTAATCATTTTCCGGTTTTGTAGTTGTTTATTAATTTGTTGATCTTTCTTCCTTTCTTTTTTGCTTTCCTACTTTTCCCCCCTTTCCTCTAGCCAATTATACCATAAATCCCATACAGAGTAATATTCAGATTCTTCTTTCTCTTTTAGTTCTTTCGTGAGTCTATCCATCTCTGCACATTCCAATATTTTTATTACATTTTCTTTTGTTGGTGTATAATTATTTTTCCAGTTTTGTGCAAATGTAATTATCGCTGTCATGATTATATGTAGAATTAAATAGTTAATATTTTTATCATAATTTCCTTTTATAATTCCTAACAAAAATAATTCAGAAGCACTCTATAAACCTCCCATTTTTTGTCAAAAAAGTCCCATTTTTGCAAAAAACGGGCCATTTTTTGCTCATTTTTGCCCCCCCCCCAAGAGCACTCTACAAGCCTCCTAAAAGCTATCTATGCCCTTTTAAAAAAAACTGGCCCATTTCTGCCAAAAAACAGGCAGAGTGCAAAAACTTTTTTTTTTATTTGTCTCTTCAAAACCTTGGTGCGTCTTATACGCCGGTGCATCTTATACTCTGAAAAATACAGTAATACTTCTGGGTATGCTTCTTATCTGGATTACATTGTAAGAATGACATATCTCTTGCAAGTCTGAAAGTACAATCTCTCCCCCCCCCCCTTGCCTTTACAATCCAAGAAATTTGAGGGGGTCCCTTCTGAGACATTTATCATGGCCCCATTGCTTCTGGGAACTCAACTGGTGTTTGTCTATCCTTTGTCTAATCTATAGCTCTTCTATTTGTCTCCTAAGATTATTCCCACACACTATCACAATGGCATATTTTTTCACTGCATATTCCTTTTGTTAATAGTCAGTCGTAAAAGGTTAAAGCTAAAAATCTTCATTATCAATTCCAAGCCTGGTTAATGTACATGTCATTAGTTTGGTTTTCTTTATATTTAACTGTAGACCAATTTTTTCAATCTGATTTTTATTGCCAGAGTTTTCAGATCATTCAACTGTTTAGCTGTTGAGTATCAGCATAATACAGGTTATTGATGTTTCTTCCTCCAGTTTTAAAACTGCATTTGTATTCTTTCAGTCTGGTTCCAATAAGACACTCAGTCTATAGATTTTAAAAAGAAGGGGAGAATATTCAGGTTTGTCTCACTTCTTTGCTAATCTGGAATGAGTCTGTTTCACCAATGCTCCTTCCAGACTGTGGCTTCCTGATCTGTATAGGTTTCATATGGCTAAAATATTCCCATTTTCTTAAACACATTCCACAGTTAAACATAACGGAAGGCTTTTCTATATTCAGTGAAGAATGTGTTGCCTTCTTTCTGATATTTTCTGCTTTCTCATTTATCTAGAATGTATCAGCAATAATGTGTCTCTTCTTCAGCCTTTTCTAAAGCCATATTGAACATCTGGCATCTCCCTTTCCATTTAAGATTCTAATCTGGATCAGATTAGACTTGTTTAAGCATAATTTTCCTAACATGTGAATTAAATGATATTGCATAATGATTTGCCCACTCTATTAAGTCTCTTCCTTTTGGCATTGAAAAACAGACTGCTCTCTTCCCATTTCTTGAACATTGTGTCATTCTTCAGAGTTGCTGCTATAATTTCATTAGAATCTTTAGATATTCATCTTCTGTTACTTACTGTATTTCTGTAGACTCTTCAAATATTTTTGTAACCTTCTAAATTTATAATGAACAGATTGCTGATCTATCTCCATATTCTAGTACTAGAGATTCTTAGAAGTAAAGAATATCTTCTAAGTATCTTGGATGTAGACATTTCTCTTGCAAGAATGTCAATAGACATCTTTCCATCTTTGTTTGATCTTCTATGAATCAATTTCTCACTGTTCATTAGTATCCTTTAGTATACCAATTCAATGTTAGAACTTCCTTTTGAGTTTAAAAAAACTTTTGGAAGACTTCCTTGTTTTTCCATATCTCTTTCCATCTTCAACATATTTGCAGGCATTGTTGTAATATGGCTTGTTTCTTTCAATAGGTTTTTTTTAAAATTTGTTCTTAAGTTCCTTCCTGACATCTCTGTTTTTCTTATCCTTGACGTCTCTTCCCTTTTTGGCAATTTCCAGAGTTCTGATATCCATATTTTCTCATATTTCTTGGTCTTTGGTGGTCTCTTTCCATGTTCATCCTTAACCACTACTTTGATTTCTTTCAAACAGTTCCTCTGCTTCCTTATCAATGAAGTTTTTGAAGTGATTCTGGACATTCTTCTTTAAAATGGTAGGTTATGATAATATTATGGAAACTGGTTGACCTTCTTTATTTGGAACTTGAATTTTACTTGGAGCTTGCAATTTTCATTCTGTGTTCTCCATGGAATGATATTCATATATATAAGCATCATTTTAACTGCTAGAAGACTATATTAGCCAAGAAGCAGTATTTTTATTGGCAGAAATTGAAGAGTTGCTCTCCTAGATCATTTTGGTTTCCTAGGCCACATAGTCCAGTTACATTGACCTCCTTATTTCCAGTTTAGTATTCCAGCATTGTCCAATCATAGGCAACACATCTTACTAATACTGTTTTATTTCAGTCTGAACCTGACTATGAAACTAATCATGATCCTCTTCTTCTGCATTAGTACCTGCAGCATAAACTTGGATCATGATCATATTAAAAAGCTCTCCACAAAACCTAATTATTCAGTTATTGTGACCGCTTTGAATCCAACTACTTTTCTTACTATAACCTTTCTGATTATGAAAGTAATATCATTCCTTCCTTGTTTTTCATGTTCTGAGCAGTAAATAGTATGATCCTCTGATTGAAAGTGTCGAATTCTGATTTATTTCAATTATTTGGTCCTAAGATGTCAATATGTAGTTGATTAATTTCATCTTTCATTATCTCGAGCTTTCTCATGTGTAAGACTCCTATACTTCATGTTCTCACTATAATTCTATCTTTGCAGCTTCAGATTTTCTTTTCCTGCATAGCAACATCAGCAATTAGATATTCTGAAAACTTTAATCTAGTTATGTTATAAACACCATTAATGTTATAAAAGATTCTCAGATCTTCCTCAGTAGCCTGTTGAATGTCATTCATTAAAGCATCTGGCATTGTATTGTCTATTACTTTATACTTTATATCTACGTGGTTATTTTGGTAGAATACGAGAGTGATATATTCCTGCATAGTATGTAATTAGGCCTTTGTCCTTATCATTAAAGTAATTATCATCTTCCTGCAACTTCCTACTGTACATCATTGTTGCCCCATATGGGACCCTGCTTACTTTAGCTGGGCAAATGGGATTACCTTCACACTTTAGTGACCTGGCTGGGATTATATATCCTTGGAATAAACTGCTGGTGTTCTTCACTTCTTTGCCCAAGAGCAACTTCTTAGCATGATGAGGCAGCACAGAGAACTTGAGGGGGCAAAGACCTGATACAAGAATAGAGTGTAAAGCTTTGGAGGAATTCTGATGGATGAATCTCAAATGTCTATTTCAAAATTTCTATCCAGTACCATAATTCATATTTTCAAGGCCTCTTCCAACTCTGTTATTCTGTTAAATAATCCATATAAAAACATTTATTTCAACAAAGCCATTTAAGTCCACTAAATTCATTGAAGAAAAATTGACTTCCTGTGGAACGTAATCTTGGATGACTTTTATTCCAGAGATACGATAGTCTGGTCAACAGATATAATGTGAGTATTGTTGATTAATCAATTTTTTCAGTCAATTGCAATATTGCAATTTTTTTGCAATATTGGTAGTCCTTGCTTAACTGTGATAATTGGGAAGCAACTCCATCACTATACATGATGGTCAGAAAGGACAATGTCACATGTTCACATCAACTTATGATACCAGTTGCAGTTGTTCCAATTGCTGCTGTTAAGCAAATCCCTTTGTGTCATTAAGCACAATGTTATGTGATTGCCATTAGCAGCTTCCTGCAGGCTTTCCCATTGTCTTTGTCAGAAGCCAACAGTGAAAATCACAAACAGCAAACATATGACCTCAGGATATTGCAGTCATCATAACTGAGAGCCCATTGCAAAGTGCAAGATATGCAATCAAATCACAGCAGAGATGCTACAATGGCCACAACTATGAGGACCGGTAGTTAAGTCTCCTCATTCAGTGATATCATAACTTTGAATGGTGACTAAATGATTGGTTAACTGGTGGTCTAAGTGAGGACTACCTGTATTAAAAATTATGTTTTTAAAGGTACAAACAAGCATGAGAAATTTTAAAAAACATGCAACATCAAATGTTTTAACCATTTTTAAAAAGTATTTATTAAAAATATAACTGAAAATTTGTACTCCATTCATTAAAGAATCAGTATCGATAAAAAGGAAAATCAATACAAATTACAAATTAAAGAATCGGAAACAATGAACATCTTTCTTTATATCGGAGTTGAACAGGACAAATTTGCTAACTGTAAAAAAAAAGTAAGATCAATTTGTGGCCACTCCATTTCAAAAATATTTAATCAGAAAGACTACTAGGTATAGTAAAGGAATGGCTTAAGTTAGGAAACCAACTATTACAGCAATGAATTACTATTACTATAAAAATTATATATGATAACATTTTGGAACATATATTGTAGTAACAATGATGCAAAATTGGGAGCAGCAAAATATAAAGATAAAAGAATTTCAAACAAGATAACATACCTCTTTGGATGTATCTGGAAGCAGTTCACTTCCATTTCTATTTTCCCCAATATCTGTAGAAACAGGAATGTTGGGACTGAACATCATAAGATCACTCTTGGCACCAGTTTCAATGTTCACACCTGCTAGGATGTGGCTGTGGCGATTGGAATAGGACCAGCTGCCCACTTCACTGGAACACACCAGGGTGGCCATGCCAGGGCCATACACCATGGATTCCTTTGCCTTGCAGTGGCATTGTAGAGTCATATAAACAAAAACGGCCAGCAGGAACAGGCTGGAAACAGAGCAGATGGCAATGATCAAATAGATATTGATTGAGTCCACCAGAGGCAAGAAGCTCTCTCCTGACATGGAGAGATGAACATCTGTTTTGATGGCCTGGAAACTCGTTACAAGTGACAGACTCAAGGTAGCTGTGGCTGAGAGCTGAGGCTTCCCATGATCCTTGACAAGAAGCAAAACAGTGTAGAATTTTCCTCCTTCTGATTCATCAAGAGAAAATTTGGTACTCACCTCACCACTATATTTCCCCACAGACCATGGACCATTGCTTTCTTCAATAAGCTCATAGTTTAGCCATCCATTGTAACCAGAATCTGCATCCAAGGCATGGATCTTGCCTACAATATGCCCAGGCATCATTGGAACCACTAGAAGAATCAGGTTCTCTTCTGATGATGTTGACACAACAGGTGCGTTGTCATTCTCATCCAACACAAAGACTTGAACTGTCACATTGCTATATAAGGAGGGCATTCCAGCATCCTTAGCTCTCACCTGGAACTCCAGCAGTTTCAACTCCTCATAGTCCAAGGACTGCAAAGCATAGAGCTTTCCACTCTCCGAATGTACAGAGATGTAGTTTGACAATGGCCAGAGCTTCTCATCTATCCAATAGGTGATCAGACCATTCTCAGCTATGTCTGGGTCTACAGCAGACATTGTGAAGATGTGAGCACCAGGGGGATTGTTCTCTTTCACAAAGACTGTGTAGAATGACTGTGGGAAAGCTGGAGCATTATCATTTATGTCACTAATAGGCACTAAGAGGGTCATGCTAGAAGACAGTGGTGGAACACCTTGATCTTCCACTGTCACAACCATCCTGTACTCAGTCACATGCTCCCTATCCAAAGCTGATCCAACAATTAGGGAATAGTAATTCTTGAATGTTAACTCAAGTTTGAAGGGTATTCCAGTGGGCCAGAGGAAACAGGTTACCTGTCCATTGTTGCCAGAATCCCTGTCAGAAGCACTGATGATGGCTACCACAGTCCCTGGAGGGGAATCCTCTGGCAATGGCACAGAGAGAGAATTCACAGATAATTCTGGAATATTGTCATTTATGTCCAATACTTCAATGAGAACTTTACATTGCCCTGATAATGGAAAATTACCTTTATCTTTTGCCAGAATTGGTAGTTCATAGAATTTACTTTCTTCATAATCCAATTTTCCAATCACTCTAATTTCTCCAGTATCAGAAGTCATACTAAATATCTTTGTGACATGAAGAGCTAAGGTATCAGTAAAAAAATAAGAGATTTCTTTATTAATCCCTTCATCTAAGTCTGTTGCATTGAGAGTAATGACTAATGACCCACTAGCTGTATTTTCCAGCAACTTTACCCTGTAAACAGATTGGTTAAACACAGGAGGGTTGTCATTGACATCCAGCACATTGATGACTAGCTGAACAGTTCCTGTGAGTTTTGGATTACCCCCATCAGTGGCTGTCAGTACTAAATGATGCACAGGGCTCTCCTCTCTGTCAAGTGGAACCTTCAGTACAAGAACTACAGATTTACTCTCATCTTTATCATTTCCTGAATCCAAAACAAAATGGTTGTTTGGGCTGAGCTTGTAAGTCAGTAGAGCATTAGTACCAATATCAGCATCAGAGGCTCCCTTTAATGGAAATTGTGTAACTAATGTTACAAATTCAGCCATGCTCAGGATCTGTTCCTTGGCAGAGAAGATGGGAGCATTGTCATTAATGTCTTTGATTTCAACCTCCACATGGAAGAACCGCAGAGGTTTCTCCACAATCACCTCCAGATGAAGGACACAGTCTGCATTCTTGGCACACAGCTCCTCCCTGTCTATCCGGGAATTTACAAACAAGATCCCATTCTGCAGGTTTACCTCAAAATAGTCCTTCTCTCCTTTGGACAGCATCCGGAACATCCGAGGCACCAGCTCGTTCACCTCCAACCCCAAATCCTGGGAGATGCGGCCCACAAAGGCGCCGTGCTGGGATTCCTCCAGCACAGAATATTGGAGCTGGCCGCTCCCCATTTTCCAGGCGATATGGAGCAGAAGCAGCTGCAGCAGCCCCTTCGGCCAGGTAAGCATTGCAGACACAACACCAGCAAGCTCTTCTCTTTTTCTCTAAATATCTTGTCTCAAGGGTGTCAGGAGCAGAGCCCACCTACCCCAGCCATACTGGCAATGCGTTCATAGGTTGAATCTTGGCTTGTTGGGCTTTTTCTGTTGTTCGATATTTCTCTTGTGGATCTGGCTGGCAGGAATGTCTGTCTCTTTAAGGGAGGGGCTCTGCATTTTCAGTTTCACTTAGAGAGTTTCCTTAGGAAACAGCGACCTCCTGTGACTGAATTTCAAAATGAGAAATAGATTTCCATTGTTCTTTAACTATTAGATTGATTTAGATCTTATATTGAATCCTTGGTGCTATCATGAAATTGCATTATAAGGAATATATATTTGTCTGCTTCTCTGGCCATATTTCCCATTGCTCCCAATAGATGAGCACCAGACAGATGGTGGGAAATTGAAGTAGTTGCAAACCATTTAAATCAGACTTTTGACGGAGATCACAAACATTAATTAAAGAAACTCATAATGGTATTCCACTCCTATGAAAGCAGAATCTCACCCATGTATCAGAATGCATTTCCATAGGGTAGTAACTCTTGGTTCTTTCCCTGATTAATTTGTTGCTTTCAGTGCCATCCCTAAGTCTATAGAACGTTATTCTTTACCAGCATTATGTTTCCAAAATTATTTTTAGGAGACTATACATTTTTTAAAACTTTCATAGGCTTTTTTATCACATTTTTCCACAACCAATTTCCCCACAACCCCTGTTTAGCATGTACTGTTTTGTATTAAATGTTGTGAGAAGGAAAAACGTACAGAAATTCAAACATTTACTCTTTTACGTTTCATTCCAAGTTACAAAGAGTCTTTCGTTGAATAAACTCACACAACAATTGTCATTAGCCCAGAAAGAAAATTTCATGAACACAATCACCATTAGTCAATCTTGAATTAAGAGGGTCTGATGTTTTTTTTTACACAAACTTTTACTGTAGTTTTTTATTGCTTAATTAGAGTATCCAGAACATAGAAGCCAGCTGATAATGAATGTTTGTTTGTGCATGTAACAGATAGCAATTGTCTACTGTTAAAAAAAAGATTAATTATTGAAGGGCATACATATACTGTACAGGTTTTAGACTTGCCTCATTATTATTGCATTCTAGTCTAACACTTGTAACTTTATTACAATGGTTCTGGAAAGAGAAATATGGTTTGAAGACATTAAGAATTATAGTGAAAAAATTGAATTCATCACCATATTAAGAAATATGGATTTATCCTCTTTATTTACATAATATAGAGACTGCTCAATATTATGTAATTCTATATCATGCCACATCACGTTGCTGTCACGTTGCTGCTTCATGTTACCATAATGTGATGTATCACAACGTTTTTCCCTTCGCAAAGCATCCAGACTGCAGGCCACCAGTTCTATATAATCAAGGATTAATTATTACATTTGAAGTACAGTTAAGTTTGTTTCCCTTTCCCTTTCTCCGTTTTTCATTTGTTTTACGTATTCTTTTCTGATGTGTTTCCCACTTCCCTCCTTTCCTCCCTTAAACTGACAAAAAAGAAAATAAATATAGGTATGTAAAGTTGCGAGCCTTGAAATCTACTATATTAGTTATGGAAGCTTCACACTACATACTTGCCTTCAGTTGATGATTTGGTCACAATAAAAGGATCTTGATAGACTTGAGCACTAGGCCCTATCCAACAAGATGCTGTGAGAAAAATAAGGTCCTGCACTTTAAAAAAAACCAAATGTACAGGTTTAGAATAGATGATACTTGACTCAACAGTACTAACTGTGAGAGGGATATAAGTGTCCTAGTGGTCCTATCATTTATGAGCCAGCAGTGTGCCAAAAAAAGCCAATGCAGTCCTGTTCTGACCCCCCTCATTCCACACCCAAGCACACTCCGAGTCAAAGATAAGTTATGGCATTTAATTAACAGACAGACAGGTCCTTGGCAGCAAACCGGCACAGACAAGCTTGGGCAGCAATAAACACAGATAAGGCTTGGCAGCAATCCAGCCTGCCAAGCTTCTAACAATGTTCTCCGATATTCGATCCTGTGTTGACTTCTGCAAAGAGGGGCGTGTGCACAAGTAGTCTTTTTATAGTCTGGAGAGGAGCCTAATGACCACCAGCTGAGTGCAATTACCTCCTGTAACTGCGCAACTGTTCCTGATGCCTATTAGCTCTTCGATACTGTGCATCCAGGAACAACTCACTACTGGCTTCTGGCTCACTCTCCCTTGTCTCCTCCCCACTGGTCCAAGGCAAAGGTGCCTCCTGGTGGCCAACCAGCCTCTCTGCACCCTGCTCGGAGTCGGAACCCTGTCCAGGGTTCTCCACATCCTCCAGAGCCGACTCATAGGGCCCCTCGCTGTCGGAGTCTGGTGGCAGCTCCAACGGCTCCTGCTGGGCCATAACACAGTCCTAAGATGTATCAAGCAGAAGGACAGCATCAAGATCACAAGAAGTGATAATACCACTTAATACCACCCTAGTCAGGCCATACTTGGAATACCGCATGTCACTATACCAAAAAAAAGATGTTGTGACTCTAAAAGGAGTGCAAAAGAGAGCAACAAAGATGATTAAGATACTTAAGGATAAACCATATGATGAACGGTTGAGGGAACTGGCTATGTTTAGTATTTCTTTCAAAATATAAATTTTCAACATTTCTTTCAACAAGTGAAAAACAAGAAAAAAAAGTCAAGGAAACAATTTGTCCATAAATGGGAGAAGATGGCAAGGAGATGATGGATAGCAGGGAGAAAGGAGGCCATAGAATATGATGAATGGTACCAGGGACTGGGTATGTCTAGTCTAATGAACAGAAGAACTAGGAAATATAGGTGGAAATTTAATAAAGATATATTCACCTAAGGAGAAATTTCCTGACAATGAGAAAAATTAATCAAGGGAAAAGTTTGCTGCCTGGAGTTGTGGCAGTGGTGGGATTCAGCCAGTTCGCACCTATTCGGGAGAACCGGTTGGTAACTTTCTAAGTAGTTCAGAGAACCAATTGTTGGAAGAAATCTCCTTTTGTTTTTTCCCACTTTACAGGGCTAATCCTGTAAGGAAGGCAGGAAGGAAACATTCTGGTGTTGTTTCTAGCCTAATCTTTATTGACCTGCTTACAGAAACTGCCTCTCCGGTTAACCCTTATTATATTGTAACAGCTAAGGCGAAGCGCCCATCGACCTGAATGACCTTGAGTTGGCCATGCCCACCCCGTCACATGACCATCGAGCCCCACCTACCCAGATGGTCATTGAGGCAGAGAACCGGTTGTTAAATTATTTGAATCTCATCACTGAGTTGTGGGTGCTCAATCACAATAGCATTTCAGGAACAGAACAACTATTTGTCCACGATAGAATATGATCTTTTATCTTGAGCAACTGGTTGGAATAGAAGGCTTCCAAGGTCCTTTGCAGTCAGTTTTTGATCAGCATTCTTTCAATACATATTTCAAGTCAGCTATAGATTCATTGAATTGACAAGGTATCAGGTTCACATTTAACAAGCTTCTTAATCAGAAAGTTACAGTATACTTTGTCAAGTGCCTTGATGGAATCAGTATGTAAGATGTTCATACCAGTCCTACAATTTAAATAAGTTGATGCAACACCCAACTGACCTTGGCTAATGTCAAGAAAATTGAACTGTGAGTACATAGCTAGGGAAACACCAAGACATCCCAGGCGTATAACAATAGCAATAACACTTAGACTTATCGGTATATACCACTTCACAGTGCTTTCCACCCCTCTCTAAGTGGTTTATACAGTCAGCATATGGCCCCCAACAATCTCATAAATGAGGACCCAATCTCATATGGGTCCTCATAAAATAGATTAAGATAAAAATACATCACAGAATTAAAGGACTGGCAAAGCACATCTATTCTGAGAAAAATGTCTCATTAAAAAAATAACGTTCCCATTTGACATGTTCTTGAAAAATCCAAACAAATCTTTAACATTTACTGCTTAACAAGAGAGATCAGAGTAGCAAAAAGAAGCTACTCTGAAAAGGAATCAGTTCTCAACAAATTAATCAGCAAACACGTGGAAAACTCTTAAAAATATCACCGATTACGGCAAACCTCCTTCCCAGGCTGAAGGAAATCAACAACTCTCAGATGACCTGAATGTGTTTTACTGCAGGTTTGAAAGGAAACTACAGCCACCTATCTCTACAACCCGCATCTCAAGCACAACAACAACAGCCAAACCTCCTATAACTGACCCCATCCCATTGGGTTCACAACCCGTGGGGATCACAGAAAGGGAAGTGTAAGATCTATTTCACAGACAAAAGCCAGGAAAATCATCAGGCCCAGACAAGAGTTGCCAAGTTTGGGAAACACTGCTCTAGTACAAGGTGATATTAAATCATTCTAGGAATAGGACTACCCAGGTATCAGTTATAATTTCTGTATTACAATTATATTACTGCTATCCGATTGTTAACACAATACTACACTTTCTATTTCTAAAGTTACAATATATGAAAAAACCTGTAAATATCAGTGTATCTATTAGATTAATAAAGTTTAAAGAGTTTCCAAACCATGCAGTAGATATAAATATTGTCACAAAAGAGGCATCACATTTACAATTGATTCATCAAATAATAAAACTATCCACAAAAAAAAATATCATTCATTAATGTCCCTTGTAAACAAGACAATCAGGAATAGCTTGGCACGGCAAAATGATAATATTAGGTGAAGAGCCTACTTATGTCATTATAGGACAATTTGACTATGAATTAAACTAGAAATTATAGCATCACAATTTGGTAAAACATTTTTAATAAAACAAAGTATTTGTGGTTTATAATTAAATTTTTGCATCAGAGTTTAAACCTAACAATTCAAAAACAATATTGTCCCAAGATTAATCCAAAATTATAAGCACGGAAATGAGAGGCTGAGTGGATGACAGGGACTCCAAGAGCTGAACTCACCTTTTTAGCAAAATCTGGAGGCGCATCCACCCCATTGATAAGTGCCCCATTATCTGCAAAGACAGGAATATTGGGACTGAAAATCATGAGATCACTCTTGGCACCAGCCTCTGTGTTCACACCTGCCAGGATGTGGCTGTGACGATTGGAATAGGACCAGCTGCCCACTTCACTGGCACAGACCAGGGTGGCCATACCAGGGCCATAAACCATGGGTTCCTTTATCTTACAGTGGCAACGCAGGGCCACGTAGATGAGAGTGGCCAGCAAGAAGAGGCTGGAAACAGAGCAGATGGCAATGATCAGATAGACGTTGATCGAGTCCACCAGGGGAACAAAGCTCTCCCCTGACCTTTGAAGGTTAATATCCGTTTTGATTGTCTGACCACTTATCACAAGTGAAACACTCAAGGTGGCTGTGGCTGACAGTTGAGGTTTTCCATAGTCCTTCACAAGAACCAACACAGTCTGGATTTTGCTGCCTTCTGAATCATTCAGAGAATATTTAGTACTCACCTCACCACTATACTGCCCCACAGTCCATGGACTATTGCTTTCTTCAACCAGTTCATATCTTAGCCATGCATTGTATCCAGAATCCGCATCCAAGGCATGGATCTTGCCTACAATATGCCCAGGCATCACCGGGACCACTAAAATAATCAAGTTCTCTTCTGATGATCCTGTCACAACAGGTGCATTGTCATTCTCATCCATCACAAAGACTTGGACTGTCGCATTGCCACATAAGGAGGGGATTCCAGCATCCTTGGCTCTCACCTGGAACTCCAGCAGTTTCAACTCCTCATAGTCCAAGGACTGCAAAGCATAAAGTTTTCCACTCTCTGAATGTACAGAGATGTAGCTTGACAACGGCCAGAGCTTCTCATCTATCCAATAGGTGATCAGACCATTCTCAGCTATGTCTGGGTCTGCAGCAGATATTGTGAAGATGTGAGCACCAGGGGGGTTGTTCTCCTTCACAAAGACTGTATAGGAGGGCTGTGTGAAAGTTGGAGCATTGTCATTTATGTCACTAATAGGCACTAAGAGGGTCATGCTAGAAGACAGTGGTGGAACCCCTTGATCTTCCACTGTCACAATCATCCTGTATTCAGCAACCTGCTCCCTATCCAAAGGTGTTCCAACAATTAGGGAGTAGTAATTCTTGAATGTGGACTTGAGTTTGAAGGGTATTCCAGTGGGCCAGAGGAAACAGGTTACCTGTCCATTGTTGCCAGAATCCCTGTCAGAAGCACTGAGAATGGCTACCACAGTCCCTGGAGGTGAGTCCTCTGGCAATGGCACAGAGAGAGAATTCACAGATAATTCTGGAGTATTATCATTCATGTCCAACATTTCAATGAGAACTTTACAGTGCCCTGATAATTGAGAATTGCCTTTATCTTCCGCTACAATTGGAAGTTCATAGAACTTGCTTTCTTCATAATCCAATTTTCCAATCACTCTAATTTCCCCAGTATCTGAATTTATGCCAAATATCTTTGTGACATGAAGAGCTAGGCTATCAGTAAAAAAATAAGAAATTTCCTTATTAATCCCTTCATCTAAGTCTGTAGCATTCAGAGTAATAACTAATGACCCACTAGCTGTATTTTCTAGCAACTTTACCCTGTAAACAGATTGGTTAAACACAGGAGGGTTGTCATTGACATCCAGCACATTGATGACTAGCTGAACAGTTCCTGTGAGTTTTGGTTCACCCCCATCAGTGGCTGTCAGTACTAAATGATGCACAGGGCTCTCCTCTCTGTCAAGAGGAACCTTCAATACAAGAACTACAGATTTACTCTCATCTTCATCATTTCCTGAATCCAGAACAAAATGGTTGTTTGGGCTGAGCTTGTAAGTTAGTAGAGCATTAATACCAATATCTGCATCACAGGCTCCCTTTAAAGGGAATCGGGTTCCAGATGCTGTTATGAATTCTGCTATGCTCAGGATCTGTTCCTTGGCAGAGAAGATGGGAGCATTATCATTCATGTCTTTGATTTCAACCTCCACATGGAAGAACTGCAGAGGTTTCTCCACAATCACCTCCAGATGAAGGACACAGTCTGCATTCTTGGCACACAGCTCCTCCCTGTCTATCCGGGAATTTACAAACAAGATCCCATTCTGCAGGTTTACCTCAAAATAGTCCTTCTCTCCTTTGGACAGCATCCGGAACATCCGAGGCACCAGCTCACTCACCTCCAACCCCAAATCCTGGGAGATGCGGCCCACAAAGGTGCCGTGCTGGGATTTCTCCAGCACAGAATAATGGAGCTGGCCGCTCCCCATTTTCCAGGCGGTGTGGAGCAGAAGCAGCTGCAGCAGCCCCTTCGGCCAGGTAAGCATTGCAGACACAGGGACAACACCAGCAAGCTCTTCTCTTTTTCTCTAAATATCTTGCCTTAAGGGTGTCAGGAGCAGAGCCCACCTACCCCAGCCATACTGGCAATGCATAGGTTGAATCTTGGCTTGTTGAGATTTCTCTGTTGTCTGATATTTCTCTTGTGGATCTGGCTGGCTGGAATGTCTGTCGCTTTAAGGGAGGGGATCTGAATTTTCAGTTTCACTTAGAGAGTTTCCTTAGGAAACAGCGACCTCTTGTGACTGAATTTCAAAATGAGAAACAGACCTCCATTCTTTATTGACAGTCTGTGATACTTTTTCCTTACTGTATCTCTGATGTGTAGTTTTCCTTCTTTTCTTCTTTAAATATTATATTAATTTAAACATTGTATTGATGCCTTGGTACTTCCTGGGCATCTTTCCCACTGCCAATAGATGAGCACTAGATACAATTTTTGTGCGCTGAACCCGCAGTAATGCCGACAGCCATCCATCCCTGAATCTAAACCATGTATTAGAGTGCATTTTCAGAGGGTAGTAAATTTTGGTTCTTTCCCAGATTAATCTGTTGCTTTCAGTGCCATCACTGAGTCTATAAAATGTTATTCCTTACCAGCGTTATATTGCCAAAATTATTTTTAGCAATCTATATGAGACATTCTATGTCATCAATAAAGTCCCTGCCCCAGAATGAATAAATAATTAGGTAGTGAAACCAGTTTTAAAATTCTTTTTGTGTGAGCCCTCGTAAATTATATTCTATTGGTATAAAAATTATGTATCTATGTTTCTGTTTTGTTAGTAGCGTACTCTTTTTTTATTTAGTTCCCTTTGTTATTCTGCATCACTTTTTTTTTACTTTCATAGATTTTTTAATCACCTTTTTCCACAACTTATTTTCATATGTTTAATATATACTGTCCTGTACTAAATCTTTTGAGAAGGAAGAAAATACAGATATTCAAACTTTTCAATTTTTATATTTCACTTCAAGTAACAATGAGTCTGTCACTAAATAACCTTACATAAGATTTTTTTCACTGCTGCTTCCTTTCAGACCAGTGGTGGGTTGCAGGCGGTATTCCCCAGTACAGGCGTACCGGAGCCTGCCCGGGTATTGTTCTGGTACGGTGCTATAGAGGGCCCACCCCTCCGCCCGTGCTCTTTACCTGTCCTTTAAAGCCTTCGGCATTTCCGAACACATGCATGGCGTGTACAACGCCTGCATGACACTTCGCTAAACAACTGGAGCATCAAGGAGGATTGTGGAGGCGTCGCTGGAAGGTATGATGCATGCGTGCGCTGCATGCGTTCATGTGGAGGACACTGGGCCCCGTTGCAACAGTACTGGTTGCAACGGGATCCAGAACCCACCACTGATACAGACACACTGAATATCTAACCATCATAAAGGAAATCACACCTTTATTTTTATAGCTCAGAAGAAAACAATGGCGAACCTGTTAACTTCATTAGCCTGGTGGAAAAAACCATGAATTAGTCAATCCACTAGTCAACCTTTAATCTAAGGAGTCTATCTGGGTTTGTTTTCACAAACCTTTACTTTTTTATTTCTTCGGTAGAGTAGCCTGAATATAGAAACCAGCCAATAAGAAATGTTTGTCCCTGCATGTAAAAGATAGTAATTGTCAGATTCGTGAATCTACCATTCTTCAGAGGAAGGGGGGGGAGGAATTGCAACGTCTTACATTTATGTGCAATTCTCCTTTAGATGTATCTTATGTTCTGCATTGCATTCTTGTATAACCTTTCACCTGATTTATAAGATCAGAAGTGGTGCCTCCACTTCCTGGCTATTTCTCACCTCTTGGGGAATGTAAGGGATGGGGTGGCCATGTGGACAGCAGAGCCGAAGATGGCCCTGAGAAAGCTCTCTTAAATCTTTCTCAGAACAACCTGGACAATAACATCTTCACACCTGCGGATTGGCTGAATCCACATCTGACTATTGGGAGGGGTCTTTAATTCCTTTATTTCTAATTGTTTGCCCTGAGTGACCTCAGAGCCTGCTTTGAATGAACCCAATAAAAGGTTCCTTTTGAAATGCTAACTTTCAAGAGTCTTTATTTCGTTGAATAAGGGGGACAGGCTGAGCCTTACAGTAATTGTTCACTGTTCTATCTTCTCCACTCTGCGATCAAGAAAACAAGTTAAAGGTTTCACTATACTACCTGTGAAAAATAAGCCAAGAGCCAATGTTGGTACTTACGTTAAGAATCAACAGTTTGTTGCTCCATAGAGCTGAGCTGGAATGGGAGTGTCTGCCATTTTTTTTTATTAAAAGTTTTAAAAAAGTTTTACAAATATATACCTCACCTCCCCCCCCCTCCCGGAACCCAACTCCTCCCCCAACCTCCCCCCCCCCAACCTCCCAGAGCAAATACAGGGTATAAACATTAACATCCATATTCTAAAATAAACTAACAGACTTTAGCATCATCCCTCACTTGTACTTTAATTCCCTTTTTGTAAAGCTAATCTTAAACAAGTTGTATCATTCTTTGCTCATTCAGTCAAAAGCAATCTGGAGTTTCTTAGTCCCATATTTATTTTGAATATAATCAGTCCATCTTCTCCATTCCAGCTTGTATTTCTCATCTGAATGGTCCTTAAGATATGCTGATATTTTAGTCATCTCTGCTAAGTTTGTTACTTTTAATGTCCATTCTTGAATAGTAGGTAATTCTTCCTTCTTCCAGTACTGCGCCACCAACAGTCTTGCTGCTGTTGTTAAATTCAAAATCAAATTAGTCTCTATAACTGTAGGAGTGCCTGCCATTTCAAACACGTCACATTGAATAGTAGTTGGGATCTCTATGGCTCCACCTTCGTAATGTAATTTGTTTAATGGGAGCTGCTTTACAGATTGGTAGGCAAAATCATCCTAAAATTTGCTAATGCCTTTCTGAGCCACCTCAATATCCTTCCAATATTGGGTGAAATGCTCTCCCATTGCTTTTAACAAGTGTCAATATTCTTTTGCATCCGCAAATACTTATTTGTTGTGTATCAGTCCAAAGCAAGGAAGGGGGACATCCACTACCTGAACAACTGCACCACATGCCATGTTACCTTCCAGCTGTGGGCCCACCTTTTCATTCTTCTTAATCAATTGACTGCATCCAGATGGTGTTGCTCTATGTTCATGCTAAAAATGAAGTTCAATTCTTTTGGCTCCTTTAGTGCTGCTGTGTTGCTTCCCTGGTCATCTTTTTATCATCTGCCTCTCTGCACATACTTATTGCTACATCTTGAGGCTGGTGCAGCATAACCCTGGATTCTCTGGTAAGATCTCCTTCCAACCACAGCTCTAAAGCACAGGCTTTGCTTTCTGCTTCTCTGCCTTCTCTTCCACAATCCAAGGCACATGGTCTGCTTTCTTCACTTCTTGTTCTGCTCAAGTCTTGAAGCACTTGGAGGTATACTTGTCCACTCCAGCTCCAGCATCTCAAAAGCACAGCATGAATCCACCTCAAAGGTCATGACAGTTCTCAGTAAAGTTATATATTCTTATGGCATTTGCATTGCCTGCGTTATCTAAAAATTCAGCAAAGGCTTCAGACAAGAATTCATGAGTGGTTTGTCTTTCAGCCCCGAAGACAGCTTTTCCGCTTGGACACATGGATGATTTAAGGGGCTTCAATTACTGAGATTCTGCTCCCAGCAATCAGCTCCCTACAATCAACTTGGAGGCCACCAAGAGCTACACAAAGAACTTGTCAGTTCATGAGAAGGGGAAAGCGAAGTATTTGCAACACTGTAGATAGAGGACAATCTTGCTTCCATCAGGTGCTTTATATAACTTAATTAATCTCTGCAATGTCTATGGAAATTCTCAATCATCCAGGTCGTGGTTGTCCCAAAGGTGCTTTTCAAAAGACCATATGACATTTAAAATTAAAATAAAATAAAGAAATAAGGTTTAAGTGTATTTGTAGCCCATAATACTATCCCAACTCTGTTTAAGTGTCCTACATGGAAAATATTACAAAAGCATATGATGGAGTTCCATCTGACAGATATATGGTGATTTTTTCATCGGTCCAAGCAAATAAATGCAAAATAAATAATTTAAAAAAATAAAATCAAGCTGGTTCTTGGTTATTCGTTAGTATTCCTATTCTTAAATCATTAGTTAGCTAAAGATGTAGTAATATCTGTTCATGTTCCAATAGCATCAACAATTATTATAACTCAACAATTATTTTTCTTTCAACATGGTATCAAAATAGATTTTACTAAAGAAGCTGTTTTTAATGAAACAGATTTCTCTCCCCCCCTGAAATTATCATGTACAATGCTTCGAGGATGTCCATTCAAAGTTATTACAATATTGCATGCAGCAATCATATCCCAAAAAAGGATAAAATATTGAAGGGCACACATATCCACATGATTTAGGCTTGTCCTATTATTATTGCATTTTGGTTTGTAACTTCCTTACAATGATTTTGGAAAGAGAAATATGGATAAAAAATATGGATAAAAAATATTTAGAATTATATACAAAAAGCTGAATATATCACCATATTAAGAAATGTGGATTTATCATCTTTATATACATAATATAAAAACTATTAGATTTTAGATACTATATAATTGAGGATTAAGTACTGAAGTTTCAAGTATATTGTTTCCATTTTCTTTTTTCCTTTGTTTTAAATATTATTTTCTTCTGGGCTCTGTCTTTCACCCAATCCATCCCTCCCCTAAAGTGTCAAAAAAAAACAACTATTTTAGCCAGGTAAAGTTGGGAGTCTTGGAATCCACCAGCAAATATAAGCCATAGAAATTTGATTCGACATACCCATATTTTTCAGAGTATAAGACGCACCGGAGTATAAGACACACCAAGGTTTTGAAGAGACAAATAAAAAGATTTTTGCACTCTGCAAACCTCCCCAAAACACCTCATTCTTCATGAAAATGGGTCTGTTTTTTTTTAAAGGGCATGAATAGCTCTTAAGAGGCTTGTAGAGTGCTCCTGGGGGAGGGAGGCAAAAATGAGCAAAAAACGGGCCCATTTTTTGTGAAAAAAAGGGCATTAGGAAGCCTATAGAGTGCTCCTGGGGACAGCGGGGGCAAAAGTGAGCAAAAAATGGCCCATTTTTTGCTCATTTCTGCCCTCCCCAGCCCCCAGGAGCTCTCTGAAAGCCTCCTACAAGCTATGCACAGACATTTTGGTGAAGGAGTGGGGTTTCAGGAGGAAGAAAAATGCTGTATTCAGTGTATAAGACGCACCCAGATTTTCAGCCTCTTTTTTGAGGGAAAAAGGTGCATTTTATACTCCGAAAAATACGGTACTTGTCTTCAGTTTGATGAGTTGCTAACTCTTTGGAAGATAAATTCAAGATTCAGGATCTTGACAGATTTGAGCCCTATCCAGTGATGGGATTCAAATAATTTAACAACTAGTTCTCTGCCCTGATGACCAGCTGGGTAGGCGTGACTCAGTGGTCATGTGACTGGGTGGGCATGGCCAACTCAATGTCACTCATGTCTATGGGTGCTTCACCTTAGCTGTTATGTAATGTAATAAGGGTTAACTGGAGAGGCAGATTCTGTAAACAGGGCAATAAAATTAGGCTAGAAACAACACCAGAATGTTTCTTCCTGCCTTCCTTACAGGATTAGCCATTTAAAGTGGGGAAAAAACAAAATGAGATTTCTTCCAACAACCAGTTATCCGAACTGCTTAGAAAGTTAACAATTGGTTCTGCTGAGCCTCCCCAGTACTAATGTCAGGGTGTCAAAACTATAGATCCCTTAATCTTATTTTGTTGAAGGTTGCAAGTATTTCCCTCCACCAATTCCCTCATATTTCAACTATTCTCTCAGATTATTCAGTCAGCTACATAACATAAAGACCTGGCTTTTCATAAAATACAATTCTTCCCCACTCTCAAAACACATGCTACGTTGACGCCATCATCAAAGATTTGAAGAGAATTATAGAATGTAAGCAATGGTGGGTTGCCAATTTTTTTACTACCGGTTCGAGAGCACTCCTGCACGTGCTCATGCAAAGAAGCATCCAGGCGGGTGGGCAGAGCCTCTCACCACCACTACTAACATTTCGCCCGATCCAGGCCGAACCGGGAGCAACCCACCTCTGAATGTAAGGATTGGTATAACTTTGGCTTAGGAACCATACTTGATTCCTTCCAACCTCAAAAAGTGTAACACTGCAGATACTGCAATAGAAACAGAATAAAATAATCCACATTGGTTGTTAAACTGACAGGACCATTCTAGTTTGAAGTAAACAGCTCTAGTACAAGGCGATATTTGATCATTTTAGGAATGTGACTATCCAGTTACCAATTAAAAATTCTGTATTATAAATGTATTAATTCTACCCAGTTGTTAACCCCTTTACAATATTATACTTTCTATTTTTAAATGTAACAATATATGAACAAGATATAAACTTCCACAAACAAACTTAAAAGGAAAGTTCTGTGTCATCTAGCAGATTAATAAAGTTGCAAACTTTGTTACCCATAAATATTTTCACAAAAAGAGGCAACATACTAATTGATTCCTCAAACAGCAAAACTATCAACAAACAAAAATCATTCATTAATGTCGACCTATAATTTACTATCAAAGATTTACTATCTTTGCCCATTTCTACACTATAGCTCTTCAAATTGGAAAAATATTTTTTATTTAAAAAGTATTGATGAGTTGTAATTCAATTTATTTTCTATCAGTGCCTAAACCTAACAATTCAAAAACAATATTGTCCAAAGACTAATTCAAAATTATAAGCATAGAAATGAGATGCTGAATAAGAAGACAAGGACTCCAAGAGTTGGACTCACCTTTTTAGCAAAATCCGGAGGCGCATCAACCCCATTGATAAGTTCCCCATTATCTGCAAAGACAGGTATATTGGGACTGAAAATCATGAGATCGCTCTTGGCACCAGCCTCTGCGCTCACACCTGCCAGGATATGGCTGTGCCGATTGGAATAGGACCAGCTGCCCACCTCGCTGGCACAGACCAGGGTGGCCATACCAGGGCCATAAACCATGGGTTCCTTTGTCTTACAGTGGCAACGCAGGGCCACGTAGATGAGAGTGGCCAGCAGGAAGAGGCTGGAAACAGAGCAGATGGCAATGATCAGATAGACGTTGATCGAGTCCACCAGGGGAACAAAGCTCTCCCCTGACCTTTGAAGGTTAATATCGGTTTTGATTGTCTGACCACTTGTCACAAGTGAAACACTCAAGGTGGCTGTGGTTGACAATTGAAGTTTTCCATGATCTTTCACAAGAACAAGCACACTCTGGATTTTGCTGCTTTCTGAATCATCCAGAGAATATTTGGTACTCACCTCACCACTATACTGCCCCACAGTCCATAGACTATTGCTTTCTTCAACCAGTTCATACCTTAGCCATGCATTATATCCAGAATCCGCATCCAAGGCATGGATCTTGCCCACAATATGCCCAGGCATCACCGGGACCACTAAAATAATCAGGTTCTCTTCTGATGATGTTGACACAGCAGGTGCGTTGTCATTCTCATCCATCACAAACACTTGGACTGTCGCATTGCCACATAAGGAGGGGATTCCAGCATCCTTGGCTCTCACCTGGAACTCCAGCAGTTTCAACTCCTCATAGTCCAAGGACTGCAAAGCGTAAAGTTTTCCATTCTCCGAATGTACAGAGATGTAGCTTGACAATGGCCAGAGCTTCTCATCTATCCAATAGGTGATCAGACCATTCTCAACTATGTCTGGGTCTGAAGCAGATATTGTGAAGATGTGAGCACCAGGGGGATTGTTCTCCTTCACAAAGACTGTATAGGAGGGCTGTGTGAAAGTTGGAGCATTGTCATTTATGTCACTAATAGGCACTAAGAGTGTCATGCTAGAAGACAGTGGTGGAACGCCTTGATCTTCCACTGTCACAACCATCCTGTATTCAGCCACCTGCTCCCTATCCAAAGGTGTTCCAACAATTAGGGAATAGTAATTCTTGAATGTTAACTCGAGTTTGAAGGGTACTCCAGTGGGCCAGAGGAAACAGTTTATTTGTCCATTGGTGCCAGAATCCCTGTCAGAAGCACTGAGGATGGCTACCACAGTCCCTGGAGGGGAGTCCTCTGGCAATGGCACAGAGAGAGAATTCACAGATAATTCTGGAATATTATCATTCATGTCCAAAACTTCAATGTGAACTTTACAGTGCCCTGATAATTGAGAATTGCCTTTATCTTCCGCTACAATTGGAAGTTCATAGAACTTGCTTTCTTCATAATCCAATTTTCCAATCACTCTAATTTCCCCAGTATCTGAATTCATGCCAAATATCTTTGTGACATGAAGAGCTAGGCTATCAATAAAAAAATAAGAAATTTCCCTATTAATCCCTTCATCTAAGTCTGTTGCATTCAGAGTAATAACTAATGACCCACTAGCTGTATTTTCTAGCAACTTTACCCTGTAAACAGATTGGTTAAACACAGGAGGGTTGTCATTGACATCCAGCACATTGATGACTAGCTGAACAGTTCCTGTGAGTTTTGGTTCACCCCCATCAGTGGCTGTCAGTACTAAATGATGCACAGGGCTCTCCTCTCTGTCAAGTGGAACCTTCAGGACAAGAACTACAGATTTACTCTCATCTTCATCATTTCCTGTATCAAGAGCAAAATGTTTGCTTGGGCTGAGCTTGTATGTTATCAGAGCATTAGTACCAATATCTGCATCAGAGGCTTCCTCTAAGGAGAATCGAGTACCTGTTATCAGTTCTGATATGCTCAGGATCTTTTCCATGGTAGAGAAGATGGGAGCATTGTCATTAATGTCTTTGATTTCAACCTCCACATGGAAGAACCGCAGAGGTTTCTCCACAATCACCTCCAGATGAAGGACACAGTCTGCATTCTTGGCACACAGCTCCTCCCTGTCTATCCGGGAATTTACAAACAAGATCCCATTCTGCAGGTTTACCTCAAAATAGTCCTTCTCTCCTTTGGACAGCATCCGGAACATCCGAGGCACCAGCTCACTCACCTCCAACCCCAAATCCTGGGAGATGCGGCCCACAAAGGTGCCGTGTTGTGATTCCTCCAGCACAGAATAATGGAGCTGGCCGCTCCCCATTTTCCAGGCTGTATGGAGGAGAAGCAGCTGCAGCAGCCCCTTCGGCCAGGTAAGCATTGCAGACACAGAAACAACACCAGCAAGCTCTTCTCTTTTTCTCTAAATATCTTGCCTTAAGGGTGTCAGGAGCAGAGCCTACCTACCCCAGCCATACTGGCAATGCATAGGTTGAATCTTGGCTTGTTGAGATTTCTCTGTTCGATATTTCTCTTTTGGATCTGGCTGGCTAGAATGTCTGTCGCTTTAAGGGAGGGGATCTGAATTTTCAGTTTCACTTAGAGAGTTTCCTTAGGAAACAGCGACCTCTTGTGACTGAATTTCAAAATGAGAAACAGACCTCCATTCTTTATTGACAGTCTGTGATACTTTTTCCTTACTGTATCTCTGATGTGTAGTTTTCCTTCTTGTCTTCTTTAAATATTATATTAATTTAAACATTGTATTGATGCCTTGGTATTTCCTGGGCAACTTTCCCACTGCCAATAGATGAACACTAGATACAATTTTTTTGTGTACCGAACCCGCAGTAATGCCGACAGCCATCCACCCCTGAATCTAAACCATGTATTACAGTGCATTTTCAGAGGGTAGTAACTTTTGGTTCTTTCCCAGATTAATCTGTTGCTTTCAGTGCCATCACTGAGTCTATAAAATGTTATTCCTTACCAGCGTTATGTTGCCAAAATTATTTTTAGCAATCCATATAAGACATTCTATGTGATCAATAAAGTCCCTGCCCCAGAATCAATAAATAATAATTTTTACTTTCATAGATTTTTTTAATCACCTTTTTCCACAACTTATTTTCCTATGTTTGATATGTACTGTCCTGTACTAAATCTTTTGAGAAGAAAGAAAATACAGACATTCAAACTTTTCAATTTTTATATTTCACTTCAAGTAACAATGAGTCTGTTACTAAATAACCTTACATAAGATTTTTTTCACTGCTGCTTCCTTTATACACATAAACATACAGACCAGTGGTGGGTTGCAGGTGGTATTCCCCAGTACAGGTGTACCGGAGCCTGCCCGGGTATTGTTCTGGTACGGGGCTCCGGGGGGGCCCACCCCTCCACCTGTGCCCTTTACCTGTCCTTTAAAGCCTTCGGCACTTCCGAACACATGCATGGCGTGTACAACGCCTGCATGACACTCCGCTGAGCAACTGGAGCGTTAAGGAGTCTTGTGGTGGCGTCGCTGGAAGGTGTGATGCATGTGCGCGCTGCATGCGTTCATGTGGAGGACACCGGGCGCCGTTGCAACAGTACCGGTTGCAACGGGATCCAGAACCCACCACTGATACAGAGACACTGAATATCTAACCATCATAAAGGAAATCACACCTTTATTTTTATAGCTCAGAAGAAAACAATGGCAAACCTGTTAACCTCATTAGCCTGGTGCAAAAACCCACTAGTCAACCTTTAATCTAGGGAGTCTATCTGGGTTTGTTTTCACAAACCTTTACTTTTTTTATTTCTTAGGTAGAGTAGCCTGAATATAGAAACCAGCCAATAAGAAATGTTTGTCCATGTGTGTAAAAGATAGTAATTGTCAGATTCGTGAATCTGCCATTCTTCAGAGGAAATGGGGGGGGGGGGGTTGCAGTGTCTTACATTTATGTGCAATTCTCCTTTAGGTGTATCTTATGTTCTGCATTGCATTCTTGTATAACCTTTCACCTGATTTATAAGATCAGGAAGTGGCGCCTCCACTTCCTGGCTATTTCTCACCTCTTGGGGAATGTAAGGGATGAGTGGTTCTCCTGAATAGGTGCAAACTGGCTGAATCCAACCACTGGCCCAATCCTACAAGATGAGTTCAGTGGTGAGAAAAGTACGGTTCTACACTTGGGTAGGAAAAACCAAATGCACAGGTATGGAATAGTCAGCACTTGGCTCAACAGTAGTAATTGTGAAAGAGATCTTGGTGTCCTAGTGGACCATCACTTAAGTATGAGCCAACATTGTATTGCAGCTGCCAAAAAAACCAATGCAGTCCTAGGCTGCATCAACAAAGGAATAGCATCTACACTGTGAGAACTGATAATATCAAACAGAATAACAGAGTTGGTAGATCTTGGAGGACTTATAGTCTAGCCCCCTACTCAGTCACATGACCACCCAGTCTTGCCTGCCCAGCTGGTCATTAGGACTGAGTACCGGTTGTTAAATTATTTGAATCCCACCACTGTCGATGAGCTTTTTAGAATACAATGGGTATTTCTTGAGCCCCATCATTTTCAGCTATGTAGGTTTGCAGACTCAGAATTCCCTGCCACCTGCCCTTTGCTGGCTCAAGGTTGGGAAACACTGCTAAGCCTCCCCGTATCAACGTCAGGCTGTCAAAACTATAGATCCCCTAATCTTATTTTGTTGAAGGTTGCAAGTATTTCCCTCCACCAATTCCCTCATATTTCAACTATTCTCTCAGATTATTCAGTCAGCTACATAACATAAAGACCTGGCTTTTCATAAAATACAATTCTTCCCCACTCTCAAAACACATGCTACGTTGACGCCATTCTCAAAGATTTGAAGAGAATTATAGAATGTAAGCAATGGTGGGTTGCCAATTTTTTTACTACCGGTTCGGGAGCACTCCTGCGCGTGCTCATGCAAAGAAGCATCCGGGCAGGTGGGAAGAGCCTCTCACCACCACTACTAACATTTCGCCCGATCCGGGCCGAACCGGGAGCAATCCACCTCTGAATGTAAGGATTGGTATAACTTTGGCTTAGGAACCATACTTGATTCTTTCCAACCTCAAAAAGTGTAACACTGCAGATACTGCAATAGAAACAGAATAAAATAATCCACATTGGTTGTTAAACTGACAGGACCATTCTAGTTTGAAGTAAACAGCTCTAGTACAAGGCGATATTTGATCATTTTAGGAATGTGACTATCCAGTTACCAATTAAAATTTCTGTATTATAAATGTATTAATTCTACCCAGTTGTTAACGCCTTTACAATATTATACTTTCTATTTTTAAATTTAACAATATATGAACAAGATATAAACTTCCACAAACAAACTTAAAAGGAAAGTTCTCTGTCATCTAGCAGATTAATAAAGTTGCAAACTTTGTTACCCATAAATATTGTCACAAAAAGAGGCAACATACTAATTGATTCCTCAAACAGCAAAACTATCAACAAACAAAAATCATTCATTAATGTTGACCTGTAATTTACTATCAAAGATTTACTATCTTTGCCCATTTCTACACTATAGCTCCTCAAATTGGAAAAATATTTTTTATTTAAAAAGTATTGGTGATTTGTAATTCAATTTATTTTCTATCTGTGCCTAAACCTAACAATTCAAAAACAATATTGTCCCAAGACTAATTCAAATTTATAAACATAGAAATGAGGTGCTGAATAAGATGACAAGGACACCAAGAGTTGGACTCACCTTTTTAGCAAAATCTGGAGGCGCATCCACCCCATTGATAAGTTCCCCATTATCTGCAAAGACAGGAATATTGGGACTGAAAATCATAAGATCGCTCTTGGCACCAGCCTCTGTGCTCACACCTGCCAGGATGTGGCTGTGACGATTGGAATAGGACCAGCTGCCCACTTCACTGGCACAGACCAGGGTGGCCATACCAGGGCCATAAACCATGGGTTCCTTTGTCTTACAGTGGCAACGCAGGGCCACGTAGATGAGAGTGGCCAGCAGGAAGAGGCTGGAAACAGAGCAGATGGCAATGATCAGATAGACGTTGATCGAGTCCACCAGGGGAACAAAGCTCTCCCCTGACCTTTGAAGGTTAATATCCGTTTTGATTGTCTGACCACTTATCACAAGTGAAACACTCAAGGTGGCTGTGGTTGACAATTGAAGTTTTCCATGATCTTTCACAAGAACAAGGACACTCTGGATTTTGCTGCCTTCTGAATCATCCAGAGAATATTTGGTACTCACCTCACCACTATACTGCCCCACAGTCCATAGACTATTGCTTTCTTCAACCAGTTCATACCTTAGCCATGCATTGTATCCAGAATCCGCATCCAAGGCATGGATCTTGCCTACAATATGCCCAGGCATCACAGGGACCACTAGAAGAATCAGGTTCTCTTCTGATGATCTTGACACAACAGGTGCATTGTCATTCTCATCCATTACAAAGACTTGAACAGTTGCATTGCCACATAAGGAGGGAAGTCCAGCATCCTTGGCTCTCACCTGGAACTCCAGCAGTTTCAACTCCTCATAGTCCAAGGACTGCAACGCATAAAGTTTTCCATTCTCCGAATGTACAGAGATGTAGCTTGACAATGGCCAGAGCTTCTCATCTATCCAATAGGTGATCAGACCATTCTCAGCTATGTCTGGGTCTGCAGCAGATATTGTGAAGATGTGAGCACCAGGGGGATTGTTCTCCTTCACAAAGACCGTATAGGAGGGCTGTGTGAAAGTTGGAGCATTGTCATTTATGTCACTAATAGGCACTAAGAGGGTCATGCTAGAAGACAGTGGTGGAACGCCTTGATCTTCCACTGTCACAACCATCCTGTACTCAGTCACCTGCTCCCTATCCAAAGATGTTCCAACAATTAGGGAGTAGTAATTCTTGAATGTGGACTCAAGTTTGAAGGGTACTCCAGTGGGCCAGAGGAAACAGGTTATCTGTCCATTGTTGCCAGAATCCCTGTCAGAAGCACTGATGATGGCTACCACAGTCCCTGGAGAGGAGTCCTCTGGCAATGGCACAGAGAGAGAATTCACAGATAATTCTGGAATATTATCATTCATGTCCAACACTTCAATGAGAACTTTACAGTGTCCTGATAATGGAGAGCTGCCTTTATCTTCTGCTACAATTGGAAGTTCATAGAACTTGCTTTCTTCATAATCCAATTTTCCAATCACTCTAATTTCCCCAATATCAGCATTTATGCTAAATAGCTTTGTGACATGTGGAGGTGCTTTATTACTAAAAAAATAAGAGATTTCCCTATTAATCCCCACATCTAAGTCTGTTGCATTCAGAGTAATAACTAATGACCCACTGACTGTGTTTTCTAGCAACTTTACCCTGTAAACAGATTGGTTAAACACAGGAGGGTTGTCATTGACATCCAGCACATTGATGACTAGCTGAACAGTTCCTGTGAGTTTTGGATCACCCCCATCAGTGGCTGTCAGTACTAAATGATGCACAGGGCTCTCCTCTCTGTCAAGAGGAACCTTCAATACAAGAACTACAGATTTACTCTCATCTTCATCATTTCCTGTATCAAGAGCAAAATGGTTGCTTGGGCTGAGCTTGTATGTTATCAAAGCGTTAATACCAATATCTGCATCAGAGGCTCCCTCTAAAGGGAATTGGGTTCCAGATGCTGTTGTCAATTCTGCTACGCTCAGGATCTGTTCCCTGGCTGAAAAGATGGGAGCATTGTCATTCAGGTCTTTGATTTCAACCTCCACATGGAAGAACCTCAGAGGTTTCTCCACAATCACCTCCAGATGAAGGACACAGTCTGCATTCTTGGCACACAGCTCCTCCCTGTCTATCCGGGAATTTACAAACAAGATCCCATTCTGCAGGTTTACCTCAAAATAGTCCTTCTCTCCTTTGGACAGCATCCGGAACATCCGAGGCACCAGCTCACTCACCTCCAACCCCAAATCCTGGGCGATGCGGCCCACAAAGGTGCCATGCTGGGATTCCTCCAGCACAGAATAATGGAGCTGGCCGCTCCCCATTTTCCAGGCGATGTGGAGCAGAAGCAGCTGCAGCAGCCCCTTCGGCCAGGTAAGCATTGCAGACACAACACCAGCAAGCTCTTCTTTTTTTCTCTAAATATCTTGCCTTAAGGGTGTCAGGAGCAGAGCCCACCTACCCCAGCCATACTGGCAATGCATAGGTTGAATCTTGGCTTGTTGAGATTTCTCTGTTCTTCAATATTTCCCTTGTGGATCTGGCTGTCAGGAATGTCTGTCCCTTTAAGGGAGGGGCTCTGCGTTTTCAGTTTCACTTAGAGGGTTTTCTTAGGAAACAGCGACCTCTTGTGACTAAATTTCAAAATGAGAAACTGTGATATTCTTTCCTTAAGACTTCAAGAGCTGTTCCTTCCTGTATCTCTGGTGTGTGGTTTTCCTTCTTTTGGTCTTTAAATATTATATTCATTTAAATCTTATACTGATGCCTTGGTATTTCCTGGCCATGTTTCCCATTGCTCCCAGACCAATGGGGAGAAATTGAGGTAGTTGCAAACAATTTGAATTTGACCAAGATGAGAAACATTGGAACATTAATATTATTGGAACCTTAATTTGAAGTAATTATGAAGAAAGACTTGTAATAGTATTTCAATGCTATGAATGCAGAAGTACTTTTCTAGTTTTATTTCTGAGTCTTAGCTGGCTATCCAGCTCTTGAACCTTTTAGGCAAATGACAAGCAGGGCAAGTTCCCAAAACTTATGTGATTTCTAATTGGCTTATTCCTGAAATAGATTATATGTTACAATTAATCTAACCCATGTATTTCATATGATCCCTGTTTAGCTTATATAATTGTACCAAATCTTTTTAGAAAAGAAGATACTGAAATTCAATTCATTTAACCTTTTTATTTATTTCAGTAACTTAATGAGCCTGTCGCTAAATAACCTCACATAAGAATTTTTCATTTTTTTCCTTTATGCACACACTTCTACAGACAAGCTGAACATCTAACCCTCATAAGGAATGTGGTGCCTTCACTTTTCATATCACAGAAGAAAACAATAGCAAATCTATTAACCTAATTAGCCTGGGGGGGGGATTCATGAAGTCAGAACCCACAGTACTATTTCCTCTACCGTGGATCCACAGGTCTTAAAGTTGGAGACTACTGTGCTAGAAGACCACCACTTAAGTATGAGCAGGCTGCCAAAAAATCCAATGCAGTCCTAGACTGCATTAACGAATGTATAATATCAAGATCAGGAGAAGTGATAATGCTACTTTATAATGCACTAGGTGCACTAGTGGAAACAGATTTCTAATGATGTCCAAATGATGATGACCAAATGATGACCAACTTCTAATGATGACCAAAAAAACCCAACCCCAGTGTGCAGAGAAGAGCAACAAGATGATAAAGGGTCTAGAGACTAAATCGTACAATGAAACAGTTAGGAATTAGGGATAAATAGCCTATCAAGCTGTATTTTTTTGGGGGGGGGACTGATACAGTAACTGTCTTCCAGTACTTAAAGGGTTGTCACAGAAAAGCGGGGATTGACTTATACTCCAAAGCAGCAGAGTGCAAGGTAAGAAGTAATGGGTAGAAGCTTGTTAAACTAGAGTCCAAACTAGAAGGGAGAAAATTTTCTGGAATAGCTTTTCGCAGCGTTGTGAATGCTCCCATCACTGGAGGTTTTTAAAATAGACAGACAGCCATTTTTCCAGTGACAGTAGAAAGGTCTCCTAACTTGAGCAGGGGGTTGGTCTACAAGACATAAATATAAATAAGGAAAAAAATTAACGGAAACAGTCAATCCACTAAAGAAGAGAAGAGGGCAAGGAGTAACAGGCAGCAGAGAGAAAAACAGGTTGCTTAACTCATTCTTTGCATCGTCTTCACGCAAAAAGGAAACAATAGTCCAACCTACCAAAAACATAACTGTAAAAGGCAGACTAGAAATAAAGTTAAAATAAGCAAAAAGATGGATAAGAGAACACCTGTCTGATCTTGATGAATACAATCACCAGGACCTGATGGATTACACCGGTTCAGGCAGGGAAAGAGGTTTTAAAAACTAAAAGAGGGAGAGGGGGGGAAGGAAGGAGAAAAGAAAGATAAATAAAAAGAAAGAAAGACAGAAAAAGAAAGAAAGAAGAAAAGAAAGAAAGAAAGAAAGAAAGAAAGAAAGAAAGAAAGAAAGAAAGAAAGAAAGAAATCTCACTTTTTTACGGGATTCAGCAAA